>NC_083723.1:88651277-89351687 GCF_028564815.1 Eubalaena glacialis
CAAGCTTAATCAAAGTAAAATTAGGCTACTATCCTCTCAATGTTATATAGAATAATACCTCTGTCAAAGAATTAGACACCTAAATTCTAATCTTGAATCTCTTACTAATTAGTTGTGTAACTTGCACCAAATCACATAACTTTCCTGAGCCTCAGTTTCTTACTTATAAAATGATTTTGTATTGTGAGATAATTTCTCCAGCCTCTTCTAGTTCCGACTTTCTGTGCAACCTGGTACTGTTCCATGGTCATAATTTAATGAGACACATTAACTTTTCAGGCCTCTAAGGAACAATTTCCCTAGCACTCAAACATAGTGTTTCACCCTAGTGTCTGTCCTATATCTAAGTATGTTTTGCCCCTGGGAACATAGGCTCAGAGTGCTGCAATGGCAGAGAATATTTTCTCATTTCCATTGGTCTTATATAAAGGGGGAAAATGGTGTCATAACTCCAGCGGATTTATTTCCTGCTAACTTTAAAAGTTAGGAAATGCTTGAAAATATATCCCCAATGTCCCTGATTAGAACATCCTGTGGAGACAAATTAATTTTCTCTAAATGACATTTGAAAACTTGCTGAGGGCAAAGAACAGGAGAATGTGGCTATCCAGTGAGTCATTTTATAATTTCAGGATGAAATTGACCACCTCGTATGATAAGTTTTGGGGAGCAAACAGGACAAGGTGAGTTTTCCCCAGCTATGAGCAAAGTACTTATTACTAATTTAGAAAAGGGAGGGATAACAGTCTGGAAAATTATAGGTCCACTTAAATAACTAAATGTGCTATAAAGATTTTTGCCAAGATTTTGGCAACAAGACTTGAAAAAGTTATAGGTAAATTAATACACAGGGACCAAGTTGGATTTATGAGGCATGAAATAATTATAGATAGTATGAAGAAGAGTTTTATGTTAATGCAAATTGATAGTGATACTCAAGACTCTGGTGTTTGCAAATTCTGTTAATATCTAGGAAGTGCATAATAAAAAGGAATAGAAATATAACTAAGCAAATATTAAATCATGTAAGTTTATAAGAAGTCTTGTTTTTTGAAGAAGATACTATTATTGTAGCAAAATAGGTTGTATATTCATGGTGCCAAACACCCAACACAGAAAGATAATTGCTTTTTTTTTCTTGTAGATTGGCTACATGTTAAAAGTCATTATTAGGAACGTTCTACTTATTTTACTATTTTCTTATCTTATTTTTTGTGATTAAACAATGACCTAAGTCACCAGTATGACACATTTTAAATAATACATTCTCAGTCACAGGGATTTGAACTAATTTAGGAGTTGCAAATTTAAAATGCTGATGGTAATATATTCTCATCAAGTTTAAAGAAAATTTGAGTGAGATATATGTAATCCTTTTGACTGAACAAATTAACATTTGAAATTTCGTAGAATTAAAAAGCAAATGATACATGTCAGTTATCAGCAGGGTGATAGATAAGACACTCCGAAGAGTCCTCCTCCTACAAAACAATTAAATCTTGCATATGAATACATTGTTGGGTTTCAAGAAATAAGGAACATATTCAAGGGCCCAAATAAGCAATCAACACAGCTATAAGTTGAAGCTTGAGTAGGAAGCTGTGTTAAGAATAAGTTAACCTGAAAGCTGAGTTTGTCCAAGGTATAAATACCAAACATGGGATTAAATGCTACTATATGAGAGTGTATCAGAGTGTGCAGGAGCCTAAGCAGGAGATTCAAGAAGCCTCAAGTCATTACCAAAACCTCTTGAATCATAGCAGAAGCAAACATGAATCTTCTGTAGTTTAAAGCGTCTCATTTTTATTCCCTTAGGATTTCCACAGAGTAAGAGCAAGAAAAGACATGCTCATAATCAGAGATCACAAAACACAGAAGGAAACAGGCACAAGGGGTGAACATCAGCATAAAGAAGGAGCACGCCAGATGTTTTAAAAAAGTTTGTTTTTAAAGTATAATTGGTAATCAACAAAAGGAGAGAAAATGGAATTATATGAAATGCTCAATTAAAACCACAAAAGGCAGACAAAATGTAGAAGACAAAAGTAGAAACAAGGGCAAGAAGTGGAAAACAGTAACAAATATGGTAGATAGCTATCCAACCGTATCAATAATCACTTAAATGTCAATGGTCTAAATACACCAATTAGACAGATAGTCAAAGTTGATAAAATAACAAAACCACAATATATCTTGTCTACAAGAAACCCACTTTAAATATTAAGACACATTAGATTAAAGGTAAAGGGATGATGAAAAGTATGTCATGCAAACTCTAATCAAAAGAGTGAGTGGTTGTATTAATTTCAGACAAAGCAGACTTCAGAGCAAAGAAAGTTATCAGAGATAAAGAGAGGATTACATAATGATAAAGAGGTCAATACAACAAGAAGACATAACAATCCTTAATAAATATGCACCTAACAAAAGAACATTAAAATACACGAAGCAAAAAACTGATAGGACTACAAGGAGAAACAGATGAATCCGCTGTTACAGTTGAAGACTTCAATACTCCTCTGTCAGAAATGAACAGATCCAACAGGCAGAAAATCAGTATGGACATAGCTGAACTCAATACCATCAATTAACTAGATATAATTGATATCTATCAACGACTTCATCAAACAACAGCAGAATACACATGATGTTTGAGCTCACATGGAACATTCACCAAGATAGACCATGTTCTGGGCCATAAATCACACCTTAAAAATTTAAAAGAATAGAAATCACTTAAGGTTTGTTCTCATATCAAAATGGAATTAAATTAAAAATCAATGACAGATTCCACATATAAATGATATCATAGGATATTTGTCTTTCTCTGTCTGACTTATTTTATTCAGTATGACAATCTCTAGGTCCATCCATGTTCCTGCAAATGAAATGAACTTATTTACAAAACAGAAATAGAGTCACAGATATAGAAACTAAACTTATGGTTACAAGGGTAGAAGTGGGGGAGGGATAAACTGGGAGATTGTGATTGACATATACACACTACTATATATAAAATAGGTAACTAATAAGGACCTACTTTATAGCACAGGGAACTCTACTCAATACTTTGTAATGACCTATATGGGAAAAGAATCTAAAAAAGAGTGGATATATGTATACGTATAAGTGATTCATTTTGCTGTATACCTGAAACTAACACAGCATTGTAAATCAACTATACTCCAATAAAATTTTTTTAAAAAACCTTTATTACAGATTAAAAAAATCAGTGACAAAAGATAGCTGGAAAATTCCAAAATATTGTATATTAAACAACACAAACAGGGATAAAGAAGAAATCTCAATAGAATTTTTTTTAAAACTTTGAACTAAATGAAAGTGAAAATACAATGTTTTAAAATTGTCAAATTATTAATCAGTTGTCAATTTCAAATTATCAAAATTTGTGGGATGCAGCAAGAGCAGAGCTTACAGGAAAATTTATAGCATTTAATGCATACACCGATCATCAGATTATTTACATAATATATCATAAAGCAATCTAAACAAATTTCAAAGAACAGATCTGTTAAGAAAAAACTATACTCTTCCTGTGTGTTTCTCCTTTACTACTCCCACAGAGCACTTCACCTTTGACACTTCTGATCACCAAATGTATGTGGGTTTTTCCTACACTAATCAATTCTCTGCCATACCACCTGGGTGTCCTACAATTTAACTCAATTCTGACCCTGTCTACCTGGAGATAACATAAGACCCCATAGCTTAAAGTCTCAGTCCCACAAGCGCTCCACCCTCCACCTCAGCTGCCAATTGCAAGTACCTGTTGCCTGTGCTTCTGGATATGAATCAGAGGTTCCCACAACTCCCTCCTTGGGTTCAGCTGATTTGCTGGAGCAGCTCACAGAACTCAGGAAAACAGTTTACTTACTAGATTACCAGTTTGTTAGAAAAATATGTAACTCAGGAATAGCCAGGTGAAAGAGATACATAGGACAAAGAATGTGGGAAGGGACATGAAATTTCCATGCTCTATCTGAGCATGCTTCTCTCTCAGTACCTCCATGACCTCACCAACCCAGAAGTTCCCTGAAACTGCTACCTTTGGGATGTTTATGGAGGTTTCTTCATATTGGCATGATTCATCATTAACTCAATTTTTAGCCCCTATCCTCTCCCTGGAAGTTAGGGGATGGAGCTGAAAGTTCCAAGCTTCTAATCATAGCTTAATCTTTCTGGTGACCAGCCTCCATCCTGGAGTCCACCAAGCATTGCCTTATTAGAACAAAAAATGCTCCTCACACCCAGGAAATCCCAAGGGAATTGTTATTCAATGCCACTTCTACATAAATACAGTTTCCAAATATGTAGATTGTTGCTGAGATTTCTATTCAGTTCCATTGTTGAATTTGTTTGACCTTGTGCTAGTACTATACTGTCTAAATTATTACAGCTATTTAATTAATAATTAATGAGGTAAGTTCTTGTCAACCCCCTACCTGTGCTTCTTGTTAGGGAATATCCTGTATATTCTGGAGTCTTTTTTTTAGCCTAGTTATTCTAAATCAATAATCCACTTTCAACCACATTGTCATCATCTTTTGATATTACATTTGACAATTAACTCAACAAAAACATAGTTGGCATCTACCATATGCATGTACTCTAGGTATGTTTGGGGCTCCAGTACTGAATTATGTTGTTATGGCTCCTGACCTAAGAGAGCTTATAGACATACTCTGGATACCTTTTACCAGTCTCAAAGATACCAAGCATTTTCTCTTTCAAAGGAATGTGAAATTCAAAGTTGAAGAAGAAAATATGACTGTCTTCCTCCTGATTTTAAAAGATGCAAAATAAGACTGAACCTTAGTAGTTTGTGTCTGAGCATAACTCTGACTTCCAGCCAATTCCCAATATGTTTTTAGTGTCTGAGAGGTCCATACATCTGTATACCTTTCTCCACATTTGTGAAAGCCTGAAAAATCGGTAAAAGTCTGTTAAAGCAAAATTAGAAAGTCCAGCCCTCAGGATAAGTAGAGGAGGTGCTTCCATGGTACGATATATGTGTTTCTAAGAAGGTCCTGGTCTTCTAAATAGTCATCATCCTGAGTGAATGGTTAAATTTTAAATAATTAAATCTTTACATACCAGGATGATCAACTGCTATAATGCAGCTAACATTGTTGGTGATGGTAGGAAGTATTTTAATTAAGCAAAGTAAGACTTTTGAGGATTAATTGTCAGTTAACTTCTAAAATGACAACTAACCAGCTGAGGACGGACTTTCATAAAGAAGAAGGATAAAGAAAATGTCTTGAAAATCCTTCCCTCTGAGGCCAGACAGCAAATGAAGACAGTGGGGAAGCAGAGGGTCAATAGAAAGAAGTGACAAACCAGCACTCTCACATTTCTACTTAGCCTATCCCTTTCTTACTGCTTGAACTTAAGCTGTGAATTTATGGAGTATTCTGTTCTCAAAGAACTTTGCCAATTTGAACAACACTGGACCTGAAAAGAGTGATGAAACCAGAGAGCACATATAGCTAGAAGAGTGCAGATGAGATAGCAAAGGCTTGTTAAGAGATAGAAGCCTTTTAAAAAAATGTTTTTAGAAGGGATGGCATATTACCATAGAGCAATAAGGGCACTAAGTTCCAATTGAGGAACATATTAGAGGCCAGGAAGTGCTATATAATTCTGTATTCAAATCCAATGAAAATGAAGAACCAGGGAGGTTAAGGGAGTTAAGGTTGAGCTGAAATGGGGCAAGGCAGCAATTTATTGGATGGTATTTGCTGGTACCTATGCTAGAGCAACTTTTTGAAATCTCATGTGCTGTCTGCATTTGCACATAGGAATAGGCCCATCAGAAGACATGGGTCCCAAAGCTCATTGCCTAACTAAACTCTCCATATGTGGTAAAAGAAGCCCTAAAAAAACCCTGCTAAATAGGAGAGAACAAATGAACAGAGAGAAGCCGTTTCAGTACCCTTCTGGTTGAGAACAAAATCTGTTTAAATGCTAAGACTCATTAAACTTCTATAAAATGAAAATCTATTAAATTTCTTTATAAGATCTCTTCTGTAAGTTAGCTAAGTGTATACAAAAGGTCCCAGATGCCAGGGGCATTTGTGTTTGTCCAATAGTTAAAAATGTACATTTTGGGGGGTACAGATGTACTTCTTTGCAAAGCAGAAATAGAGACACAGATGTGGAGAACAAACTTATGGACACCAAGGGGGGAAGGGAGGGCGGAATGAAGTGGGATATCGGGATTGACATATATACACTACTATGTATAAAATAGGTAACCAATGAGAACCTACTGTATAGCACAGGGAACTCTACTCAGTGCTCTGTGGTGACCTAAATGAGAAGGAAATCTAAAAAAGTGGGAATATATGTATACATATAGCTGATTCACTTTGCTGTACAGCAGAAACTAACACAACATTGTAAAGCAACTATACTCCAAAAAATTTTAAAAATAAATAAAAAAATAAAAGCAAAAAACAAACAAAAAATGTACATTTGCCCCCTTTTCTTCTCTTTTCTTTCCTTTCCACTTCTTTTTATCCCTCCCTTCGTCCCTTCCTTCCTTTTTTCTTTCTTTTTTCTTCTTAATTTTTGTTTGCTTCTTTGATCTGTCAGATAGATTTAGAACACAAGTGGATTTCAAAAGAAAGCAAAGAACTGAGATGGAAGAAATGATGCCTAGGATTAGGCCACATGTTTGAGTTTGTAATATGTTTTCATTCTCTCTTCTCAATTTTGAATATAATCACAATTTGGAAAAAAAAATGCTTCACAGCTTGCATACCTGACTCCTCATTCTCTCTTGTTTTTATTTTTTCCAAAATGAGCTCATATTTGATATGATTTTAAGGGGCTAGTTTTACAGAGCTTATGTTTCCTTATTTAAAGAAGAATTAATCAAGGGTGTTTAACATCATAATTGTCCAGAAGGCCAACTTTAACCACTTTGGGTTTTTTAAAATTAATTTTTATTGGATTATAGCTGCTTTCCAGTGATGTGTTAGTTTCTACTGTACAGCAAAATAAATCAGCTATATGTATACATATATCCCTGCTTTTTTGTATTTCCTTTCCATTTAGGTCACCACAGAGCACTGAGTAGAGTTCCCTGAGCTATACAGTAGGTTCTCATTAGTTACCTATTTTATACATAGTATTAATAGTGTATATCTGTCAATCCCAATCTCCCACTTCATCCCACTCCCCCCCTTACCTGCCTTGGTCTCCATATGTTTGTTCTCTACATCTGTGTCTCTATTTCTGCTTTGCAAATAAGTTCATCTATACCATTTTTCTAGATTCTAAATATATGTGTTAATGTACAATATTTGTTTTTCTCTTTCTGACTTACTTTGCTCTGTAGGACACTCTCTAGGTCCATCCACGTCTCTGTAAATGACCCAATTTCATTCCTTTTTATGGCTGAGTAATAGTCCACTGTATATATGTACCACATCTTCTTTATCCATTCCTCGGTTGATGGACATTTAGGTTGCTTCCATGTCCTGGCTATTGTATATAGTGCTGCAATGAACATTGGGGTGCATGTGTCTTTTTGAATTATGATTTTTCTCTGGGTGTATGCCCAGTAGTGGGATGGCTGGGTCATATAGTAGTTCTATTTTTAGTTTTTTAAGGAACCTCCATACTGTTCTCCATAGTGGCTATATCAGTTTACATTCTCACCAACAGTGCAAGAGGGTTTCCTTTTCTCCACACCCTCTCCAGCATTTATTGTTTGTAGATTTCTACAAACCAGTATGAGGTGATACCTCATTGTAGTTTTGATTTACATTTCTCTAATAATTAGGGATGTTGAGCATCTTTTCATGTGTTTGTTGGCCATCTGTATGTCTTCTTTGGATAAATGTCTATTGAGATCTTCCACCCATTTTTTGATTGGGTTGTTTGTTTTTTTGATATTGAGCTGCTTGTGTATTTTGGAGATTAATCCTCTGTCAGTTGCTTCATTTGCAAATATTTTCTCCCATTCTGAGGGTTGCCTTTTCATCTTGTTTATGGTTTCCTTTGCTGTGCAAAAGATTTTAAGTTTTATTAGGTCCCATTTGTTTATTTTTGTTTTTATTTCCATTTCTCTAGGAGGTGGGGCAAAAAAGATCTTGCTGCGATTTATGTCAAAGAGTGTTCTGCCTGTTTTCCTCTAAGAGTTTTATAGTGTCTGGCCTTACATTCAGGTCTTTAATGCATTTTGAGTTTATTTTTGTGTATGGTGTTAAGGAGTGTTCTAATTTCATTCTTTTACATGTAGCTGCCCCCAACTTTAACCACTTTTATTACATTGTTATGGCAATGTGGAATTTCTTTTTCAAATACACATTATTATCTTGCACATTATTTTATAAAATAAAAATAATTACTACTGCATTTCAATTAGATTTATTGCCAAATAAGTGAAATGCCTGAATTTTTAAGTCATGTGCTCTGTTTTTTGAACTATTTGTGGAAGAGAATGGTAGTTAAACCAATTCTGTATACCACAGAACAATCAAAATATCTAGAACACAGCCTCACTTTACTTCATCTGGTTTTCTCTAAGAAGTTGTGTGTAGTAATATTGTTTAAACTAATGAAAGTATTATTTTGCTGGGGAAAAAATAACTTAGCCTCATATATTCATTTATACAGTGGACACAAAACTTTGAAATGCATCTCTTTCTTATTAAATATTTTTAAAGTTTCCATATATTTCAAATACTCCAATATTTTAAAAAAACAACTAAATTGACATTTCAGATTTAGTTCAATATATAAAGCTGCCTTCATTCAGCCTGAAAAATATGATTTTTTAAACGACTCACTTATTCTCATAGAAATTTACATTGGGTATATGACCCTCATAAGCTAAGAAAATATGAAATTGCCACAAAATGGCAAGTGAATTACAGCATAAAGGTCATTTTTTAAATTTCTGACAGTTCAGAACATTAGAAGGTCAAAAATCAGTGGCACATTGTCCTATGCTGAAAAACATCTTGATTTAATCAAGGCACTCTGTAGGCTTGTGTAATTCAAAATCATTGTAATGTCTTTGAAATCAGACATTCAGACATGTAAGTTACTGTTTTAATAAGAAATGGATCAAGGATTAGAGAAACGTTGCATTTACTTCCTTGTTTTCTTATAAGTAAATGTAACTTTCCAACACAAAGACATTTCTTCCTTCTGTTTATTCTTTAAAGTCAAATTAGCACACTTGATGTATGTTCTCAACATTAATGAAATGTCTGTCAAAATGTATAACAACTCAGAAGTATAACAATCGTAAATTCAAGGATAATTTATCCTTGAAATTTAGGTTTTTACTGTCTTTCATTGAATGGAAATTTGAGATGGTCTTTGTGGGGAATTATTTTGATTAGTATAACCACTAATTCCTCCGAAATACTCTTATATGCTTAGGGATTACCTTATTTCAAGTTAGAAAAACACATATTTTTTCTTTGCTCTTTTTTTCATCTACAGAGCAAAAGAATTTCATGGTTCAAAAACATCATTGGCTAGCCAACTTAACAATATTAACTATATCCTAGTAAGTGAAACTCATGGGTAAATTTTTCAAGAAATAGTGTGTTGAAAGACCATGGAAACTGGAGCCAATAAACATGAGTTTGAATTCTAATTTTGCCACATTCCAGCATTGTGAAAACAGAAGATCATTATCTGAATCTCCCTTTTTTTTAAATGTATAAGAGGAAGACAAAAAACTCACTAAAAACTCAAGTATTTTTGTAAGGAATAAGTAAATGTATGTACATGGACACATTAATGAACCCTAAAATGCTGTAACATCTATGTTAATATATAGAACAAAAGATAAAGCAGTCCTTGGGAATGTAAATTGGTGCAGCCACTGTGGAAAACAGGATGGAGGTCCTTCAAAATATTAATAATAGAGCTACCATATGAACCAGCTATTCCACTCTTAGGTATATATCTGAAGGAAATGAAATCACTATCTTGAAGAGATATCTGAACCCCCATGTTCATTGCAGCATTATTTACAATAGACAAGACATGGAAATAACCTAAGTGCCTACCAATGGATGCCTAGATAAAGAAAATGTGGTGTGTGTGTGTGTGTGTGTGTGTGTGTGTGTACACACACACAATGGAATATTATTCAACCATAAAAAGAAGGGAATCCTGCCATTTGCAACACCATAGATGGACTTCAAAGGCATTATGCTACGTGAAATAAGTCAAACAGAGAAAGAAAAATACTGTATGATCTCACTTATATGTTGAATCTGAAAAACAAACTCATAGAAACATAAAATAGATTGGTTGTTGCCAGAGGTAGGGGTGAGTGGGGCAAATGGATGGGAAAAAAAAAGGTAAGATAAAGTAGGCTTGATTATTTAGAAATTGGGCAAATTAGATGATATTTTACTCTGAGAGCTAAATATAAAATCAACATAGCATAGCTAAGCAAAATTATCAAAATACAGAATGACCCCCATTAGACATGATAGAAACCAAATAGTATAATAAAATTGAAAAAATAAAACTAGGTTAAAACCAATTTATTCAGGAAGGGCGTTGACATCAAAAGACACTTAAGAAATTCAATTATCAACTCTACAGACTCCCATTTGACTCCACGTTGATGGTTTACCATGACCTTTAAGTCCAATTACTATTTAATTAAATTTCATTCTACCATCATTTAATATGCTATGGGAGCCCAGTTTTCTTCCTCAGACCTCCAGGGATTTTTTTTTTTTAGGGAAAAGTGCTATTTCATATATTCGTCTGTAACTCAGTTCTTACTTTTAATCTCCATTTTGTCTCCTGCTGAACAGATTCTTTACCATTATTCTTTATCCCTACCAGACCCTTGTTAACTTCCTCCACCTTCCCATAGAACCACCCAGTTGAGAATGAGTGCATAACAATATGCAATTTGTGACCAAAACCCCAAGGGTCATGAGTGTGGGTAGCAATTATAGCACAGCACAGAACAGCATAGAACTTCAAAGTTACTCAGCAACTATATCTAATCACTGGATAACTTCACAATTCATCTCTCTTTGAAGAGTCTCAGCTTTGTAAGCTTCTTGTTTCCATTCTTTTTGGTTGTCTCTCCCTAAAACAAAAATCTCCCCACTCTCCATAATGAAGAGCAATTCAGTACCCTACAAATTAACTGCACATCTTCTCTGTTTAGGCAAAATTTACTAGCGTGGTCTATTAAAAAAAGGGCCATTGAACACTTCCAGAATTCTACACTTGCTAATTGTTATTTTCTAGGGCTGTCTTAACTAGGTAGCAAAAGCCATGTGGCTTAAAACAACAGAGATTTATTCTCTCACAGTTCTGGATGCTAAAAGTGCAAAATTTAGATGTCAGCAGTGTTGATTCCTCCCAGAATTTCTGAGAGATAATCTATTCCATGCCTCTCTCCTAGCTTCTGGTGGTTGCCAGGGATCCTTGGTGTTTCTTGGCTTATAGACTCATCACTCCAATCTTTGCCTTTGTCTTCACCATGGCCTTTTCCCAATGAATCTGTGTCCAAATTTCCCTCTTACGAAAACATCAGTCATTGGATTTGAGCCCACCCTAATCCAATATTACCCTCCATTTTAACTTGATTATATCTGTAGAGACCCTGTTTCAAAAGAAGGTCACATTCACAGATTTAGGGGTCTGGATTTCAATATATCTTATTGATGGACACAATTCAATCCATAAAATGAGGCAAATGGCTTAAGAAGAAACCTTGAAACTAGACTCTTCTCTATGGTTGGCCAGCCCCAACTTTTGGCAGAGCTGCTACCCTCTGATATGAAACATTCCGACTTATTCAGTGCTGAATATTTTTGTGTTGTGTAGGGGCACAGAGTATGCCACTCCAAAATATTTCATTTTGGCATAAGAATAATTTTAAGCTGAAGGCAGTTGAGAAGAAACAGATACAAGAAATCTCTCTGTCCTCCCCTATTTGCCTAATAGCAGAACATACATTTACAAAGGTGCCCTCTTCCCCTCTCTACCAGGAAGGACAAAAGTTAATCACTGGAGACAACTTCAGACCTTTGTCAGCTTAGTGACAGCACCAGAGGAATTTATATAACAAACTTTACTAACTGGATTTATCTGACATTAGTTTCCTAGATATTCGCCTTCCCACAATTTGCCAACCTTAGAGACCCAAGGTCTTTTTCCTTTGTTTTTCCTTTGTTGTCACCTCTCTAAAAAATGTATTGTTCTTCTGCTAAGATGCTATATAAGCCCAAGTTTTAACCAAACCTTTGAGTTGCTCATCTTGTGTATTCCCATGTGTTACGTGCATCCCATGCATGTTAATAAATGCCTGTTTGTTCTTCTTTTGCTAATCTGTCTTTGGCCAGTCTAATTTACAGGGCCCCAGCTGGAGAACCTAAGATGAGTAGAGGAAGAGATTTTTCTTCTCCTACAACTCCTATAAATATCATTGAGCTTTATTCTGGGATGCAGATAAATTACCTGAGAATAGACGAATCCTTTTAGATCTTCCTTTTAAGATTTGTTAGGTGGAAACACAGCAGTGCTCAGTTTATCACTAATTATTCACCACAATTGAGGCAAGACTTCTAAGTACTCCATGAATCATGAGGTTTTCCAGTTAGGTCAGTGGGAACAGGCACTATTTTCGGCCCCATGTGAGTGCTAACACGCTTACTTCTAGTCTTCTGGGTGATTCTTTCCCTGGCTTTGGGGAGTTTCCTCACACACACATGTTGATGAGTATTATGGGGGCTTATCTGTGGACCTCTAGATTTCTCTCTCTGGGCAGCCCTTTTTCACTAGCATTCTGTCCTGTCAACACTACCTACTTTGGTCTCCCCAGACTCTCACCTTTATCTCCTCAAATCAGGGAGTCTGCTGATCGCTGGTTGGGTCTTCCTCCATGTGCTGCAGCCTTGTGAGGCTTTACCATAGGTTAGGTTTCCAATATTTTGCAGTTACGAACAGTGCTGCAATGAATAACTTTGAGCTTACGTATTTTTATATTGTTAGAGGTGAATCTTCACAGTAGATATCTAGAAGTGTAATTATTGGATCAAAAAGAAAGCACACATGAAGTTTTGTTGTGTATTGCCAAAATTTTTCTCTGAAGATTGTATTGATTTCCATTTTCAGTAGCAATGAATGAATGTGCCTGTTTCTCCTCAGCCTCATGAAGAGAAAATATTGTCATGTTTTAAAATTATTTTCAGTCTGTTGGTTGAGAAATGGTATTTCGATGTTGTTTTAATTTGCATTCTCTACTTAAGAGTGAGCTTGAACTTATTCTTATAAATTCTCTATTTTTGGGGTTGTTTTATCAATATATTTTGTTTGATTTGAATGTCAGTTTGATATACTGAGAATAAGATATCTATCAGTTATTAAAGTGGAGATATTACTTAGGCAGAGATCTACAAGAATGAAATTCAAAGGGAAATACTAAACTAAAATATGAAATTAAACATAATTAGGTATAAACAGCAAGACTCAATGAGATCATATATAGCTTACAGAAGGTCTTTAGTCAACATTTGTAAATCAGTTTATTAATTTGTAGGGAAGCGTTTCAGATTAAAAACAGAAGAAGACTTAAAACTAAGCACTGAAACTCTGCCAAATTCAGAGGTCAGGTAGAGAAGGAGGAGGTCAAATAGAAAATTAAGGAATGATGGGCCAGAAATAGCAATACCACAAGAGAGGAGAATTGTCAGTGAGGCAAGTTGTTTCTAGAAGAACTGAGTATAAATTATAGAATTTTTCTAAGATGGCAAGTAAAACAAAGATACATTGGAATACTTCTTATTAAGGTACACTTTCTTAATGCAAGTCGGTGGCTTCATCTGCCTGCTCTAGACACCAAAACTCTATGTACAATAGTGAGTTGGATATTAAGGAAGAACTTTTTCTAACCATTATATGACCTGAAATTACTGCTGTAATGTGAAGAGGTCACTAATCAAACTTTAGAGCAGTAGCTTCAGTAGAAGGATTTAATCTTTCATGAAATATAATGCTAAATAAAGAAACCTCATAGTGACCATTTGCAAATAAGGACATCTATGAAGTGTACATGAGATGAATGTCAGGAAGTTGGGCACCTGTTTGGTACATATGCACTATATAAGTAAAAAGAAAATTAACTGCTGCTGGAAATGTCATATTTGAGAAATGTTTTTAAAATGCTACAGACAAAGGCAAATTTAGAGCAAAAAACAAAATATCATTGGAAATATTTCTAAAATGAATTAAATGCTAAGCTCTTGAGAACTGTGTGTATATATGTGAGTATATTCATAGTCATATTTTTATGCCTATTTAATTTATTCAGACTTAAAAGTATCAGAGAATTGATGTAAACCTAATGTTTCCAATAGCAATAGAGATTTGAAAAGGATGCTAAAACAGTACAGAAATTACTTTATTTGGACAAGTTCTTGGTCATTCAGGAAGAATTATGGACTCAGCATTTCAGGAGTACTGATTTTTCCATTATTTTCATATGTTTATTTTTTTGTTCAATGTTCAAAAGAAATTACATTTGGGCGTAAGTTTAAGAACCTTCATAACCTTTTGTTAATGAACCTGCTGTCTCTCTGCATAGATTTGCAAATATTTTTATCAGATTTAATTATTGATGAAAAAGTACTTTTTTTGTAAGAAATGAGCTTCAATGGACCTTCAATTTCTAAAGTAGATATTAACACTCTCTTTTTTCACTATAGAAAGGATATATACAAATAATTCTATTTCATGTTTAATTATTATCTTAATAATTTAGTCTTTGAACAAATGAGGCCAAGTCTGTTAATAATTTGATAAAATATGATTCAAGTAGTTGATAGTATAGTTCAGTTTTTATGGATGGTAAAACTCAAATGTTATGTTTGAACTCTTAATCAAATCATGCATACAATTTTGTTTCTTTTTTGTTAGTATCATTTTCATTAGTGACCTTTGCTCTTGATTTATGTTTAATCTACTTACATTATAGAACTTAATTGTGGATATGAGAACAAAATGCTTAATCAGGACATTTCCAATGTATTTCCAATTATTTTTATAAGTAGGAAATCCTTTTCAGTCTATTTGCCTGTTATTATATACTATGTTGTTTTGCAACGTCTTGCGTGTATGTGTGTGTGTGTGTGTCTATGTAAAGATATCGTATTATCAACAGTTAGTGAGAGTGATCTTTACATCCTTACCAAAAATTGGCATTGTTAAACTTCTTTCATGTATTGTTCCTTTAGTTTTCCCTTCTAGGAAACACCTATTAATATATATGCTTTTTTTTCTATTGGGTTGCATATTTTAAATTTATTTATAAAAGTTATGTAATTTAGGTAAAACTGTTTTTTCATTATGTATATTTTCTTTTTTACTCTTACTTTATGGTGTTTTTGATAAACAGAAGTTGTTCATATAATCAGATTTTTCAACATTTTAAAATTATTTACACATTTTGGGACTATTTCAAGAAATATTTACCTATTTCTAAATAAATGTGTCTGATATTTTTTAAGAATATAAGTTATTTTACACGCGAAGAAACCTTTTTGTAGCCCCATCTTTACTAATGTTGAGGCTCCTTAGCTGTGCTGTCCAATAACTTAGGTGCTAGCTATGTGTGGCTTTTTAAATTTAAATTTAAATTAATTAAACTTAAATAAAATTAAACATTATATCCTTGGTTTCACGAGGCATATTTCAAGTTCACCCTCACATGGCTAGTGGCTACTATATTGGCGAGCACAACTATAGAACACTTCCACATAGAAAGTCCTATTGGACAGTACTGCTAGAGGACCTGGGCTTTCTCTCAATTCTCCTTGTCCAAGATTAGTTTCCTTTTTTCCATACATGTATAGCCCTTTAACGAGAGCTTTGAGAATTAGCATCTTAATTTTTAATGCTCTAGTTTCCTGACTTGGATATGTGTCCTTTCTTTAGTATTTGCTTATTTCTTCAATTTAATATCTCTGTTCATCTAAATACGTTCTTTGGGATTTTCCTTAACTTACTATGAACTTAGAAATGCATCTTAAAGTATGCTTATTGTAATTTATTCAGTATCTATGAGTTTTCAAAGGGCAGTAGACCACTATGATACTGGAATAAAAGACAAGATTAACTTTTTTATTATTCATATATATTTTCTTTTTTTGTGTGAACTGCCACTATATTGCCCTTTACAAATTACCAATTTCTGGTATTTTTTTTTTAATGAACTTGAAGGAAATCTGAAGGGAACCATACCTTTGTTATCAGATGTTGTTAGGTGATGTTGCTTTTTTGCTGTTTTTGCTTTGCTTCTCTTTGATGTTTGCTTTTGATTCTGTAATGACATATATTGTTAAGGAGACTGCTTTATTGTAATTTACATACCTTTTCTTTCCATGGCTTCCATTTTCTGTATAAAATTTAGGAAGGTCTTCTTCATGCCAAAATTGTACCTTTTTCTTATACTGCTGCAGTTTATTTTTAATATTTAAATCTTGAACCATCAGGAATTAATTCTAGTGTAAGCTATAGATAGTAGCTTTGTATATTCTCAAGATGCATGGATTTTTCCCAATGCCATTCATTGAACAATTCATTATTTTCACCCGTAATAAAAAATCACTGATGTTTTATGCTAAAGTCCTACATATATGTATGAGAGTCTAATTTAAGACTCTTTATTTTCTCCTCTTTTGTGGTTTCTCTGTCTAATCTTGCACTAGACTAATAGGATTTCCAGAAGTTTACTGATCTTTTTCTTCTTTTTCTTTTTTGTGTTATTTTTAAAGTTTATATGTAGGAACTTTAGAATTCACTTGTTCAAAAAAAAATTACATTGCTGTTTTTATAGGTAACAGATTATGTTTTAAATATTAATTTAGGAAATTTAACATTTTATCTTCTTGAGCCTTTCTAGCCAGAAACAGCATATTGCTTTTTAATCGATTCAAATTTTATGTTTATGTCCCACAAGAGTGTTTTAAAATTTATTCTATGTGAATCTTGAACATTACTTTAAAAATATATCTCTCTATGCTTAATCCCTCCATTGAAAATGAATATATTTTAAAAACAGTTTTTCAGTCGATTTACTTCAGTTTTCCAGACACACAATATTGTTTTGGGTATATAATGATAGTTTCACCGGTTTCTTACCTCATTTCTCTCTTTTGTCTAATCACATAAGCTGTTATGTCCAAAACAATGTTAAACAAGAGTGGTAATAGTGAATATCCTTGCACTGTTTCTAAATTTAACAGGAACACTGGTTTGCACATTAAAATCTATATCCACATTAATACTATAAGTTCTAGATTTAGATCTAAATATGTGTTTAAACTTATATCTATATTTTCTAATGTCAAATAAATATCCATGATTTTAAACTTACTATGTACTATTTAAGGCAAATGTGGATGTTAAATTTTTCTTTTAAAAATGTTAAAATATCTTTTAACATTTGAGGAGTGATTATAAATATTTTATATTTGAATCTATATTACTATGCAGATTATATTATTATAGTCCTTCAATATTGAATTATACCAGAATCTAGTAAGACTCTAATTAATAATGGATTATTATTATTTTGTTATGTTCTTATATTCTGTTTGCTAATATTTAATTTAGCATTTAGGGAAATTGCCATTTTTTGCTTATCTTTTACCTATGTTTGCATTTGTTAAAGATTCTCTTGAGCAATGCAAATAACATAGTTTTGTATTACTTAAATAATTGATAGAATTCCGTGACTTTCCTGAAGAATCTATTTATGATTAATGCTTTAACTTGAATGTGTTTGTGTGTCTGGAGACGGGAGGTGAGAGGTTATTCTTTGACAAGTTTCTCTATTTCTTCTATGGTAATCTGTAGGTTTCAATTTTTTATGCTATCTCGATTATCTTAGATTATTTACCTACATTTGCAAATTAATTTTTACAGAGATGAGCAAAGTAATTTATAATTCTTTAACGTCATCTTCTGTGAAAATTTGTGTCTTTATGTTTGGTGTATTTGTTTTTTTCCTTTTTTAAAATTAGATAATGATTTATCTGTTTTATACTTTATTTTCCCTATATACTCATCTCTTAGATAACTAATTTCTATTTTTCAGTTCAATATTTGCCATTTATTACTTCTTTCAATATACTTTTTCTCCTTTTCTTATTGCTCTTTAACTTATTAGGTTGGATAGTCATTATATTTTTTTCTGTTTAGTAATGTAAATGGTTAGGCTATTAAGTATTTCTCCAAGTACTGCTTTAGTTGTGTCATATAAGCTATTAAATGTAATATTTTCATTATTGCTAATTTCTAGGCAGTTTATGTTGGTTTTAAATGAAAAGCCATTTGAGATATTTTTCATATTTTGAAGTTTTGCTAAAAATAGGTGAAGCCTTCTCCCTTGTTTTAGATTTATAAGGTTTTATAATATATTCTGTTTCATTTAATTCTTATACTAAACCTGAGACATCTTTATTCACATTCTGTGCAGGGCAAAGGGATCCTACAGTATTTAAGTAGCAAGACATATTATGGAGATACAAGAGTGAAAGCTAAAATTAAGCCTACGTCTTCTAGATGTCAAATGTTTCTTTTTTTCAAGTACATATAAAAATAATTAATATGCTTATTGAGTAAATGAAGGGCTGCGGTTAAATGAAACAAAAGGGCCTTTGGTACCCACAAAAATAGCATCAACCGCACTTCTGGTAAAATGTACAACTTGAAACGAACAAGAGATGGCAGTGGAAATGGTGGAATTAGGAGACAAGGTTCCCAGCACCCCCGCTGCATTGGATGCATCAATGCTTTTTCAAATTTTCTTGCCCTGAGTCACAAACAATGCCATCTTGCAATAAAACTGAGACTCTTCCTGACTAATTACCATTTTGTTTTTATTTCCCCAGTTAAATGGCTTTAGATCATGATGGGATAGAGTCTGATAGGTGGATATAAAATAATACTGTCACAATGTATAGTCCTAATGATCTGTTAAAGACAGGGTATCGCTTAGGGCTTCTCTGATTTACAGAATGATTATTAAAAAATTCAAAATTAGAAACGTAATTTAATTTGTAACAGAGGAATCCCCTCTCCCATTTAAGCTTGGATAATTTACTGGAACACACAGAACTTGCAGATACTCTGCAAGGATACTTATCTTAAAATTCAGAGCCTGAATCTGTAGCAAGCATTCTGCCGTACCGTAGCTTAAATGTGAGTTTTAGAAGTTTCTGTGGGATTGAATTCACACCTTCCTTTCCTAAAGAGAATGTGGAAACCTGAAAGTCAAGCTGTCCTTTTTGGTCTAGCATTTAAAGAGAAAATCTAGACCTAGGCTTTCCCAAAGGCAATCATGTTCACACAAAACTCTATTGTAATGCCCTTGAAAAGGTGCAAAAGAACCCAGGTTGGGTGATAGGCGTAGTTAAATTTGTTCTTTCAGAGACACCTCTAACTTTGGTCATAAAACACAATATAAAATAAATCTGCTTCAGCAGAACAACCTGAGGATAACAATACAGCTTGTACCAGTAAAAGACCTGCTTTAATTATTTTATTTCATTTAAGCCACTGAATGACTTGTCTCTTAAATTACTATCAGCCAAGAACTAATGTAGCCTATTTACAAAAATTTAGTAAACAATGCCTATCAATGTCTACAATTCCTTTTATTTTTCTGTATGTAAGAGAAAATAAGTAAAAACTCCTCACATTCGGAAACCAAAACTCTTCCCCTTTGAAGGCAGAGAACATCCAGCTTTTGTAGCGGGTTTGTCTTTTTTAAGGCAGCAGAATTACCTAATTTGTTTTACCACAACCTATAAATGTCAAATATCCTCAGTGAAAATGATAAACATGTAATTTAAGTGTCATATATATGCTTGTAAAGCAAGAACGTATGCTTGGTGAAACTTGGAGATGGGGTTTAACATGGATTACACTTTTGCAAAGTTATGATTTTGTATGGAATACATATTTACTGATCTTCAAAACAGACTTACTCGCTCTTTAATTATTAACATATTTCGGAAAGAATCACGCTCACCATTTTCTAGTAAAAGACATCTTTATTACTTTGAAATGAGACATATGTTTATATGGGCTTATGATATTTGATGTGGGGCATAATGAAACTTTATTCTGGACATGCTATGACGCTGAATGTAAGCAATGACTTTAAATCCGGTTCGCTCCTTTACAGGGTGTGAGATTGAATTGGAATAAAATACTGAGAGAAATCCAGTCCATAAAAATACCATTAAAGGCTTGGGGATAATGATGAATTTCTACTGTTGCCACATGTTCCAGTAATCCATGTATTCCAAAGTACTGATAGATCAGATATTTTGCTTTCGATGTGAGCCAGAGAAAAAACAGCTGGTATAGATTTTACTAATATTTGTGTAATTATTTCACTTTTTTCCTCTTTCAAAATGGCATGAGAAGTCTCATAAGATCCTTTAAAGTTGCTAACATTATATGATTTTGTTAAATGGATTAGATTACTCCTGTAGAATAAAATAATCATATGGGGTATAGAGAGGAAGCAAAATCAAACTAAGCTTTGTACTTTTTCTAGTTGAGGAATAATTATAAAAATAGAGAGAATTATGGGCCACCTGCCGTCAGAGTAGTAGCTATTTTACACACATGAGTAAAACAAGTTATGAATGGAAAGGCACTGCCTACATCATTGTCTTGTTTAAAAACACTTCTTCCCAACCTATTCCCTGAAACTCAGATCCCAGACTAGAAATCTGTTCATCATCCTTAACACCTCCTTCTCATGCACTCTCTCATATGAAATCTATTAGCACTGCTCTTGACTTCATTTCCTAAATATTTCTAGACTCCACCATTTTTCCTTGCTACCATTCTGTTCTCTTGCAAGCTGACATCTCAGCTCTTTGTATCTCTTCAGTGCAAGTGAAAAGTGCCATTTCCCAGGTAAACCCACTTTCATTTGTTCGATCCCCATTTTGTTTTCAATCTTCAATTGTACTGTGAATCTCAAGCTAAAGTCCATGTTAAATCCCAAGAGCCTGGATGCTGTCACCCATATCTAACTCCCTAGCCTTATCTTGCACTGTGCTCCTCTCTTGTCTTTGTTCTCCCTTACAATCCATAGTTCTGGGCATGTTCTTTTCCACCCCAGGGCCTTTGTATATATCATTCTCACTGCCTAGAGCATTATTTCCTCCCTTTTTATCTAGTTGATATCTGAAGAAGGAGACTGAGACATTTTGGGGGGGGGGGTGTCTCAGGTCAAACAGCTCAGCCTTCCCTGACTTCCTTAAAAATATAGTCTCTTGTAATTTTCCTTCCTAACACATATTATAATAGCAGTTTCACACTTGGATAATTGTTTGGTTAATACCTCTCTCTGTCAATGGACTGTAATCTTATGAGTGTAGGGTTGTGTTAATTATTATTAGCACAATAACATTTTATTCTTCCTATTTTTTGCAGAGTTTGCCACCTCACTGGATATTTCTTGAATGAATGACTGTATGAATAAATGTGTGAGGAAATTTAAAGTTCAGCTTAAGAGACTGGAAACAATGAGAAACAGGTAAAATTGGTGCTGGGGTACCTTGGGAAGTAAGTGGAGTTTGAAGTTGGGTCACATTCCCCTGATGGCAGATCCTACTCAAAATAATTGTAAACCTAGACTTATAATAATAAAAAAGAATATGTAAATATTAATTACATATTCATTAATATTAATTCATATTAATTGAATATTTACTATGTCTTAGGAACTGCACTATGTACTTTCTACAGTGCTTTAAAAGATTTGAACCATGATTTTAAAAAGGATCTACTGTATAAGGAGATGTCAAATGTTCCCAATTTCTTTGACATTTTTGTCTCCAGCAGGCAAAGATATCTGCTGAAAAGAGATCAATTTGAATAAGTATGTGAGGATAATATTTTGAGATGTAAACAGATGGAAGCTTCTTTTCTTGATATTTTCAACTATTCCATATGGCAAAAGGATTAGATTTTTTTGAACAGTCAGCATCAGGTTTTTCTACCCCTAAGGTTAAAATTACTGCCGTGTCTGGGATGAAAGAGAAAGGAGAATGAAAGGGAAGTCTAAAGATAAAAAGCTAGTATGTCTTAGACAGTGGTTCAAGATGGTGGTTTAGGGAGATCCTGAATTCACCTCCTACCATGGACATAACAAATCTACAGCCACATATGGAGTAGTTTCCTCTGAAAAGACCTGAAAACTTGATGAACAAAGCCTCCACAACAAAGGATAAAAGGGGAGCATTGAGATGGTAGTAGAGGCAAAGACACAATCTTGCCAAAAAATCCCACCCCAGGTGAGCAATCCACAATTGGGAGGGAGCTCAAAAGTACAGAACTTTTTCCTAAGAGTGATGAATTTTATGCCCCATATCAGGCACCCCAACCCTTGGATCCCATGCAGGAGAGATAAGCCCTTTAACCCCTGGCTTGGAAAAACAGCAATGATACATCCAGGAAAACCATAGTACTGTAGGAGATGAAGAACCCAATCTTAAAGGGCTCATTTGCAGACTCACTTCGTAGCAAAAAATAAAGACAAAAACAAAAAACAAACAAACAAAAAACCAGATTGAAAAGCACCTAGACCATAAGTGAAGGAGACACACTTACTAATTTTAATGTATCTTTCAGAGAGACAGGAACCTATTGGTATTCACCCTAGAAAGGGAGACACTGGTAGACACCATTTTTGAGACCTCATTCTACCTTGCTAATACTGACACTGGCAGGCACTATTTTGGAATTCTCCCTCTAACCTGCAAGCACCAGTAGGTGCACCCTACTGGGAGCCCCATCTACCTCCAAAGAGCCACAGCTATGCACCACAGCAACCAGGCCAGGCAACAGCCCTGCCCACCCCCATGCCTCAGCAGGAAGGCACACATAGCCCACACAGGAGCCATCTTGTTCTGGTGGCCAGGGAGATTGTGCTTCTGGACCCGATGGGACATATCATATATCTTACACAAAGCCACTCTTTCAAAACTGGGAGAGGTAGCTGATTTTCCTAATACATAGAAACAAACACAGAGAGTCTGACAAAATGAGGAGACAGAGGAGTGTGTTCCAAATAAAACAAGACAAAAACCTTGGAAAAAGACCTTAATTAAATGGAGATAATCAATCTACCTGATAAAGAGTTCAAGGTAACTCATAAAGATACTCCCCAAACTTGGGAGAAGAATGAATGAACACAGTGAGAACTCCAACAGAGATAAAAAATATAAGAAAGTACCAAATGGAACTTACAGAGCTGAATAATACAACAACTGAACTGAAAAATACACTAAGGGATTCAACAGCAGACTGAATGGGGCTTCCCTGGTGGTGCAGTGGTTAAGAATCCACCTGCCAATGCAGGGGACACGGGTTTGAGCCCTGGTCCGGGAGGATCCCACATGCCACGGAGCAACTAGGCCTGTGCGCCACAATTACTGAGCCTGCGCTCTAGAGCGTGCAAGCCACAACTACTGGGCCCACATGCCACAACTACTGAAGCCCGTGCGCCTAGAGCCCGTGCACCACAACAAGAGAAGTCACTGAAATGAGAAGCCCGCGCACCACAACCAAGAGTAGCCCAGCTCGCCGCAACTGGAGAAAGCCGGCGCAGCAACGAAGACCCAACACAGCCAAAAATAAATAAATAAATTAATTAATTAATTAAAAAAAACCCCAGCAGACTGAATGAAGCAGAAGGATGGATCAGTGAATTAGGAGACAAAGCAATGGAACTCACCCAAACAGAGCAGTGAAAAGAAAAAAGAAATTAAAAAAGTGAAGATACCTTAAAGGACATTTAGGATAACATCAAGTGGTAAAGCATTAGTATTTTAGGGGTTCTAGAAGGAGAAGAGAGAGAAAGAAAGAGCCAGAAAAGATATTTGAAGAAATAATGGCTAAATACTTTCCTAATTTGAGGAAGGAAACAGACATCCACGTTCAGGAAGCCCAGAGAGTTCCAAATAAGATGGACCCAAAGAGATTTGCACCAGACATGTTATAATTAAAACGGTAAAAGTTAAAGAGAGAATCTTAAAAGTAGCAAGAGAAAAACCCTTGTTAATGTACAAGGAAGCACTCATAAGGCTATCAACAGATTTTTCAGCAGAAACTTTGCAGTCCAGAAGGGAGGGGCATGACATATTCAAAGTCCTGAATGGAAAAAACTCCAACCAAGAATTCTCTACCCAGCAAAGTTATCATTCAGAATTGAAGGAGAGATCAAGAGTTTTCCAGAAAAGCAAAAGCTAAAGGAGTTCATCATCACTAAACTGGCCTTACAAGAAATGTTCAAGGGACTTCTTTAAGCTGAAAAGAAATGACACTAATTAATAACAAGAAAACGTACTGGGGAATTCCCTGGTGGTCCAGTGGTTAGGACTCCACGCTTCTGCTGCCAGGGGCCCAGGTTTATTACATGGTTGGAGAACCAAGATCCCACAAGCCGTGTAGCATGGCCAAAAAAAAAAAAAAAAATAGAAAAAAGAAAAAGAAAAGATATCAAAGTAAAAAAATCATACTGGAAAAAGTAACGGTAATGCATCAATCACTTATAAAGCAAGTAGGAAGGTTAAAAAGACAAAAGTAATAAATGATCTTATTTGTAAAGCAGAAATAGAGACACAGACGCAGAGAATAAACGTTTGGATACCAAGGGGGAAGGGGGGGTGGGATGAATTGGGAGATTGGGATCGACATATATACACTACTATGTATAAAATAGATAACTAATGAGAACCTACTGTATAGCATAGGAAACTCTACTTGGTGCTCTGTGGTGACCTAAGTGGAAAGGAAATCCAAAAAAAAGGGATATATGTATACGTTTTGCACTTTGCTGTTCAGCAGAAACTGATACAGCAGTGTAAAGTAACTATACTCAAATAAAAAATAGATAAATAAATAAAAAAGACAAAAGTAGTAAAATTAGCTAAAACTATAATAATTAGTTGAAGGATGCATGCGCACACACACACACACACACACACACAGTAGAATACTACTCAGCCATAAAAAAATAGTAAAATCTTGCCATTTTTGACAACATGAATGGACCTTGAGGGTATTATGCTAAATGAAATAAGTTGGACAGAGAAAGACATATACCTTATGATTTCACTCATATGTAGAATATTAAAAAATCCAAAATGACCAAACCAAACCAAACCAAACTCTTAGCTACAGAGAACAATTCATGTTTACCAGATGAGAAGGAGGTGTGGGGTTGGGAAAAAGAGTGAAAGGGGTCAAGCATATGAGGATTCATGGTAACTTTAGACCTTTAATGGCGATCACTTTATAAGGTGTACAGATGTTGAATTATAATGTACACCTGAAACTTATACAATGTTATATACTATTTTACCTCAATTTTTAAAAGAAGCTAGTGTGCCTTAGAGCTCTCAAGAGAGAGATGATAGAAACCCTGTGGCAACTAGATCACAAGAGGACTTATGCCACTGTTGTCTGTTGGGACCAAGAATACATAATGATCTCAAAGTTTCCCTTTTTCTGCGTGATATGGAAGCAGAAGAAATACCTGTGATGGCCATCTAGTCATGTAATGTTATTGAATAAGTAGACTATCCTCTGTAATGTTTAATAGTTGAGGTTTTGCTAGAATATCTTATTCATTTGACCCCTTAGCTTTTGCAAAAGAGATCGTATTTGCATTTAAGTTCCTTTTTGGAAATGAATAAATTATTTTTACCACTTTGTGGTTTTTTAAAATAGCAATTATATTTTCTAGGGGAGGAAGGGAGGAAAAGAGATTCAGAGTATGGAATATGTTCATTGGTATTAGCCAGAGGGATCTTACAGAGGTGATAGCCTGGAAGTCTAGAGTGACTAACACTGCTTTTTAGTATCATAGAAGTAAAGTGCCTTATATAGATGTAAGCAGTAGCTGAAATTACATTACTCATAAGGCAAAACACATTTTAAACAGAATTCCATAGGCTGAGAAGGCAAGATTTCTTAAAAGGACTAGATTTGCTGCAACCTCTTTTTATAAGGGAAAAGTAGGAATCCTTATTGCCTGTTTAAGAGCAAGCGCTTCCTGCAGTCTTTTGAATTTTATGGTTAGTCTCTCAGGTTTCAGAGAAAATATTAAAAGTATATTTTTATGTATAACTGAATAGCTTTGCTGAACAGCAGAAGTTAACACAACATTGTAAATCAACTATACTTCAATTAAAAAATAAAATAAATTTTAAAAATACTTTTAAAAAATAGAAGTAAAAGATAATTCATTTAGAAGTGCTTCCTCCTTTTTAGATAACAGATATACCAAGCAAGGCATCTTTTGGGGATGGGGGTTTGTTTGAAAGCCTTAATGCTCATAAATCACATTATTGCCGTTATATATTTTTGTGGGTTTTTTTTTTTCCCAGAAAGCTCAATTTATAAGTTCAGAGACACTTTTCAAAATATGTTTCACTAAAAGAAGAACAGATATGCTGCAGAAATACAATTTACTCTATTATATTTTATTTTATTTTATTTTTTTTTATTTCTACCATCTCCACTTCTTGCCATGGAATAAAAATTTGAGTGCAATGTAGAAAATTCGTAGGTTTTTCCTTAATAAGTAAAGTCATAGTTTTCTCTTTTATATTATTATTTTAGTACTGTTTTGCTGAATTCCAGTGAGAAGGCTCTTTTAATATTTAACATATTCTGACCTAGGATCAAAGGTCTAAATTCTTCTTGGAGTCAATGGGTGCTGTTTGTGGTTTCCTAAGAGATATTTATTAACACCGAATTTGTTCCGTAGAGTACAAAATGCTATGTGCAGCATAATAAACTATATTTTATTTATCCATAATTTGAACTATTAATACTTTTCCTCCTAGCTATAAAATGAATGCTGCCTGTTCAGCAGGAAGGCCAGCAGGCAGAGAGGCAGCCTGGCACCATTCAAGAAGCACCAGCCTGGGAGACAGAGGACAAAGGACAAGGTACTCCCCGACTCTATTTCTAATGATCTTGTCTTTGCTGAGTGCACCCGACTTTTGCCTCCCATTAGTTCTGAGCCAAAGAAGAATAATTATTTCTTTCATATCCATGAATGTAAAATTTGTTCCACCGTCTCCCAGATAGGAGAAGAATATATCCCACTTTAATATGTTCCAAGTTAATAAGAATGAGAGATTGTTTCATATGACTAATCAGCATGAGGTTCAACCCGTAACCATTAATTGATTTTATAATAATTCCTGTGAAAGTCAGTGTGGTACCATTGAGGAAAGAATTAGATTTAATATCAGCCAAACCTCAGTTGATATTCTAGTTCTAATACTAGTTGTGTGAACTTGATCAAGTTCCTTAAATTTTGGGGTCTTATCTGTAATGTGAGGTTAGCAATATCTACCTTCCAGTGTTGTTATGATGATTAAATAAAATAATTGATATATGTAATGCATATCTTACATAGTGAGTGTTCCATAAATTATGATTTTTGTACTGGAAAAACTCTGAAGTTTCATCTTCACTGATAGTTGTATTGCCTTTCTTCTGATAAACCTCAGATGCCTGCTACTTATTTTGTCCCCTTTGGACATTTGCTAAAGATTTGATGGTTATTCAGCTCTCTGGTGAGAAAATCTTTGTACAAAGATTGCCGTACTTTGTACCATGCTACCCTGCCTTTCTGGCCAATATTTGATTGGTCTATAACCAGTTGACAGATCAAAGAGCTAGTAGCCTATGGCTTAGTGTAGGGATATGACAAGAGTACAAAAAAAGCCACTTGTATCTTTCTTTGATGGAATTTTTAATGTGACGCTCACAAAAATGTTTCTTCTTCTTTCCTATTTTCCAGTATACCCTCATAATAAATCCCCGTTATTTGCATTTTGCCTGAATGTGTCTCTGTTCATCCAGTGCAACTGAAAAGATAATATATAATGCAGTTCTTCCTTTCATTTCATTAATAATATGGTACCCATGTGATATTGTTAACGGTGAACATTTTTTCCTGTTAAAGAATGGTATTAAAGACCATTATCTACTTTATTTTCAGGGAATAGAATGGCACCACTGGGAATTCCCCCAGAAGCACAAGAACTAGATATGAAGGATAAAACTGTCCACCGGTCCAGGTTCCTGATAAAATTACTATGTAAGTATCTAATGCTTATCTCATTTATTATCAGAGTAAATGGTAACTGGGGGAAAAAATGATGGATTAGTTTAGCTGTGAAGTGTAATGGTTGCACAATTATATACAATGCCACTAAGTGGAAATTTTAACCATAATCACTTTCAAGGGAGATAAAATTTTCAAATAGCCTCTTTGGAAGATTACTTAATTCATGTTCATAAATTATGCTAAAGATGAAATGCATTATTTAGATGTTAGAGTATTATCTAATGTGCCTCAAAGAATTTAATTTATGTGCAAAATGACAATTACCAGATTCTAATTAAATAGTAAGAGAGAATAATAGTCTAATGCTTTGATGATAGGCACAGTCCTTGATTCCTAGAATCCAGATCTAAGTTTATTGGTCTTAGGCAACCTCTACTTTTTCTGATCAGACTAAATGAAATTTTCTTCTCATGGGATGTGAAAAACTTAAGATCAGAGTGTTTGAATTTACTCTGACATTCTAAATATCATTGTTAATTGATTTTAACAGAGCTAATCAATTGTCTCCTTTAAATCTTAAAGAAGTTAAGTTAATCCTGTCTCCTTTAACTCTTAAGACATAAGGTGATGTAGACAAGTAGACATGAATGATTATTTTATTCTCATAGTAATATTACTATAATCATTCATTTGCTTTCATATGTATATGCATGTTTAATATATATGAATATAAAAATGATTAAAATAGGATGTAAAAAGTTGTATATATTATAATATTCTCTTTTTTAATGGTAGACTGATAAAAAAACTCTACAGTGAATTTCATGTTTTAATTTAATGATGGTATTAATACTTTATATCGTAAATCTACCAGCTAACAATTATCTGCATTATAGCCTTATTTAAGAATCAACTTAGAATGAAATAGAGCTGTGTTTAAACTGAAGGCTTGACATTTTCTTATCCTCAGCTCATGGTTATTTATTTTCAGCTTCAGTAGTAAGCCAGAGTATGCGATTAATTAATTCATTCATCCATTCAATAAACTATTATTGAAACCCTCCTATGTGTCCTGGATATTCTGCTAAATTTAGAGAATGCAAAGAAAGTTGGATCTCATCTTCTGCTCAAAAATTTTCCTCTCCAGGGAAAGGGATGCATACGTAGGTAAAGTACACCAATGCATCACGTTGTGAAGATAGTATATGCACTATACATTATGGGAGGATAGATGAAATACCTAACCAAGTCTGGGAAAGAACAGAGAAGACTTCCTGGAGTGTGTTTCCTGAATGGAGTATTAAAGGATAAGTAGCTGTTAGCCAGGGGCTGTGAGGCAGGGATGTAGTGACCACATTCCAGTGAGATGGAGCAGTTTTAGCAAAGGGAAGATATAATGTTAATTTGGGGTATGCTGTAATGGTGTTTGTTTAAAAAGGGACCACTAGAACGTGAGGTCAGGAAAAAGCGGGAGCCAGGTCAAGATGGATCTTGCAGGCTAAGCTAAAAAACGTGGATATAATCAAATAAATCATGGGTTGCGGAGGGTTTTTTTGGTTTTTTTGGTTTCTTTCTCCTCAAGGAACAACTCATCGCATACTTCTTCTCTGTAAGAACATTCAATATCCCGCAATGACAAACATACCTTTGGTCTCATGGCTATGAAGAGAGGAGGATCTATACATTCTGGCTCACCAGAAAGTATATATCCTAATTAGAGCTCTGGACTGAAAGTTACTTTTCATATTTCCTAAAAGAAAGATGCATCCTGATGGGCTAGGTAGTTCTATTAGGCAGTGTCTCAAGGATATCAATCTAATTATGTTACCACTTACTATTCCATGTACCATTATACACTACATGCATATTTACATGCATGCACTAACAGATTCAACAAGCTAATTGATAGCCAAGTTCAGTGGTAGGATAGAAACTGTAAATTATCTATGTAAAAGAGTTATGTTTTTATGTTGAATAATTAGGCATTATATATTATAGGAGAAGGCCTTCTTCTGACCCTGGAAGCAAATTTTCATTATCTTACTTCTTGACTCACCCCCAAGGAGTCAGAAAACTGTAGTTAACTTTTAAAATAAATTTAACTGTACAATTCCTTAGGGTCAGAGGAAACTCCAATAGTAATTAGCAACCTAATTACCTAGGAGGCCTATACATTAAGTTCAGGATATGGAATTACCAGAAGAACCTGAAAAGAAATGGAAGGCTATTCCAAGTTATGTCTCATACTCTGAGTTTTTTCCTTCTTAATTGGGGGAGCCATTGCCTTCTGTACCACATGAAGCTCCGATTAATCTTCAGGTAGTGTTTAAGTAACGTGCATGTTAGTCCTGCTTATGGGATGATAATATATCATAAATGGCTAAATTTGTCTGAAAATAAAGCAAGAAGCTTCATTTCATGACCTTTTAATTTCTGTTAAGTTAAAATAATCTTTAGGGAATAAATTCACTTGCATTATCTACAAAATGGAGACTATGTGTCCCAGTTAATTTTGATGGCATGGTAATTCATTGAGACATAAAACTGTGGATGTTTGGGAGGGTATACTATTTTTTCCAGTGTTCTGGAAGAACCCCATTACCATCCAATTCCAAAAAAGTGTTTCTTCTTCTTAGTCTCAGGAGCGCTTTCAAGCCCTAAGCATAGACCACTAGCTGTTGTCAGGACGACCACACATCTCAGTTTTCCTGGGATAATATGATGCTGTCAGTGATCTGCCCATACCCCCTCAGATCTCTTTGCCATCTTTGCACATGGAAGCTCCCAGTGTGGCTTCTATGCCAACAGGTAGCACTTGTGTCTCTTTGCGGAAATTCTGCCCTCAGACGCCTATGATCTCCTTTGCCTGAGTACCCAGAAAGATGGAATTGCCTGGGAATTTATATTCATCCAGAGCTGTGCTCCACCAGTGACTGATGGATGTGGAGGTTTAAATATACTAGCTTTCTTGTCCCCTGGCCCTTCTAGGTGTGATCCACATTCTTTCACTCTCCAAAGACCTCTTGGGTAGGTTTGCCAAATTTAGCAAATAAAAAACAAGACAGCCAGCAAGGAATTGTTTTTTGGTATAAGTATGTCCCACGCAATGTTTGGAACATACTTATACCATAAAAAATTAATTATTGTTTAATTTAAAATCCGTTGTAACTGGATGTCTTGTACTGTAGCTGGTAAGTGCACTCCCATGGGACTTCACTGATGCAGCATTCTTGCTAGGCCTCTTTCCCATCACAGTTCTACTTCCCCACTCCTCTACCAGGTTTTCCTGGGAATGCATCCTAAGAAATCACTTTAATATAAACCAGGGTCTGCTTCTGGGGAGCCTAATCTAAGACAGCCAGCTGTATCTGTTGCCTTCTCATGATTATTAATACCTCTTACCCCCAAAATGCTCTGGTTTGGATGATGAATTATGCGGTCACTCGAACTATTATAAGACAAAATTGATTGAGGACATTATGCTGTGTTCTCAAGAAATATATGGAACATGATGAACTAGTGACTAAGGGGTGGGAATTGGAAACATTATTATAGGGAAGAGCGGGCTTGGTCTAAGGTCTATGGTTTCCAGAACAAGTGGGGATAATAAGTCAGGCCCTTGCAATATCCCAGAGAAGTTGGAGGATATTGCCTATTTACTGTGACTGAGAGGCTTGATGCTAGACATCAGGGTTTTTGTCCTTATCAAATATATACCCTACGCCCAAATATATCTTAGAAATAGTGGAACAATCAGACTACATAAGCTGTGCAGTTATGGACGGTGTTCCATATCGGCAAACAGAGAGTACTGATGTGAAGGACATTCAGTGCCTTCACATGGCCCTGAGCTGCGTATGGATTAGCCCTATAATAATCTAAATTAAATTTCCCATTAATCACAAAAGATGCAAATAAGTCATATTTAATTTGCTTCAAATAAAATAAACTTTTTTGTACATCCCTGTTTCTATCGGGTTGGCCAAAAGGTTTGTTCAGGTTTTTCTGTAAGATGTTGAAGCTAATAATTTTTACCTTTTTAAGTTTTAGTTGTAACTTCTTCCAAGCATTTAAAGTGGCAACCCAAGAAGTTTTGTATTTATTTGAAATTTGTGATATGAATCTAATTTCTAGATTTATAATCTAGATAATGTACAGGATCATTTTGATATTAACTTCCAGTGATCTCAAATAGTAGCCATGAAAGTAAGACAAATATTTCAGGAGGAGAAATGTACAGACTTAGCATGTGACTACCCTTGTAGGATTTAAAATTAAATGTGACAATTAAATTTCAGTCACTATGCTATCATGCATTCATAAATTGAAAAATCACATATAAAGCTGAAGTCAAATATTAGATTCACCTTTACTTAATGGAAATATAAATTAAGTGAGATGAACAGGATGGTGTTAAACATATAACACCAAAGAGTATATTTTCCAATGCTTTAAAAAATGAGCTGTGTTAATCAGTTTCCTTGGCTGAATTAGTAAACATAACCTCAAGTTTTAAATGCACTTAATTTTCTATTGTCAGTACTTTCTCAATGAAGAAATAAAATTTAGAAATTAGAAGACATGATGAATAGCCTTTATTCTAAGGTCAGACATATGATACTCAAAGCTAATGGAAAACATCATTCTAAGCCATAGCAAATGAGCCCTACCTACATAACAAACTGCTGATATCAGCCTGGAAACCATCTTGAATGTCAAGGGATATGCTCTTCATTTACAGTGTTTGATTGTTCATATAAATATTTAATGAAAATATTATTAGACTGTTCAGCTGAGTGAAATAAACTGATGGCACAAGTAGCTAAAGAAGCTTACTTAATATTCACTAAGTCAAGTGGCATAATTATTTTGCATATTATATGTCTTGAGAGGTTTTATACTTTTAAACTTCTTAGCACTATTTAAAAGGCATCATTACTGCCATAATTATGAGTTTTTAATGTATTTTTATGGTTAATGAAAATGTAACACACATTTTACAGGGAGAAAGAAGACCATCATCCACATAATGCTTGATGAAAATGAGGTACCTCTGATTCTGAAGTTTGACTTACCGTTAATATAGCTTCACTGAATCTCACCAAAAATGTTAACTTTATACTACATAAAATTACACAGTGGGTTTCTCAAGAGTAGAACTTAAATGATTAAATGGATAAGGTAGAAAGCTTTTTAACTATCATGTGGGCTTTGAGTTTTCAGGAAAATTGCGAGTCACCTGTTTTGAATCATACTTTTAAACACTGTTTTAGTGAGGTGATATAAAGAAAAACTTGGAAAGACAGGTTTTAAAGAATTGTTACAAGTTCATATATCTATGTGTAAAAATTTTCAAATTGTCTTTCTAAATGCTGCATATGTTAGTTGTTTTGGAAAAATATTATTTAAGTTCATACAGATGTATGCAGGATAATAAAACACACAGAAAGAGAAAGTATATGTTCTAAAAATATGTTCTTTGGACGTCAGGAACACAGAAGTGGCATCAAATTTTTTTTTTAAGTTAGTAGAAAAAATAGATGACACTAGAGAATAAAGCATGCGTGTGCATGCATGTGCTCACATGCTTGTAATGTTAGCTCTTCAAATTACCCCCAAATTATAAAAGGAATAAATCAATCATATTACTTCTTAAAGGTGAGGCATAACAAGCATTTGCTCAAGATTGCTTCCATTCTCAGTATTTGTAAGGAAACAAAGACTGTGAACCCAGATACAGAAAAATGCTTAGGAACACTTCTGAGTAAACAATAAAAAGTAACCTTTATGTTCCTCAAACTTCAGCAGTTTATGATATAAACAAGCTTTTCAACCTGACAAATGTGGGCAGAAATACAGGGGCACATTTAGAAGAGCCTACTAACCACAAGTAATCAGCATACTATGTGTATCAGTCAGAATATCTTCCAGAAGGAACAGTGGAGAGTCAGTGAATCTGACAAATCCATTAAATAGAAGTGGATTAAGAGAACTCCTCTATGAACTTCTCTCCCACAAAGAATTTACTGAAAGATGCAAGCTGGAAACAGTTCTAGAAAATAGCTCCAATTAGCATTTTTTAAAGTTAATTTTGAGATATAGGAACACTGATAAAATACTTTTTTTAAGGAAAGAGTAAGTCATGTCACAGAGAAAATGGTACTCTATCTTCTAAGAGTATAATTTTATGGGGAATTTTTTGTTTTGCTTTTGTTTTCTTACTACCTCTATTAATTTTATCTATTTAAAAATATATTCAGCCTTAGGGTAATGGCAGTCTAGAAAATTAGACTATTTTCAGTCTTAGGTAAAAATGTACTAAAACTCACCTGGAAGACATTGCAGAGCTATCAAGGCAGTGAAGAATCATGGAGTCCATGTCTGGGAGAAGAAAGAAATCCAGGGAGATAAGTCTCATATTTGAGGGGGCTGATTTCTGAAGATACATCTCAAAACCAGAATATGAACAAGAGTTTCTACAACCTCCTATGACTCAGAGACAAAACTTGGTATTCACAGAGCATCAAAGAGGAATAATACTGGTGAATTCCCATATATTTTAAGTAAGGGTAAATGTGGGAGAGATTGGCATTTAAAGCTATTTCAGTATACCTTCTCAATCCTGACATTAGATCAAGGTGCTTTGAATTGCTGTGTCCCTGCTCACTTGCCAGTAGCAAGTATAAACTGTCTTTATGGGAATAGAATATCTTCCTAGGTTTCCATTTATTTCTTTATTTTGTGAAATCAAAACAATCCAGGCACATGAAGGGACAAAATTTTTAAAGTAAAAACAAAATTAGAAGAAGAGGAAAGGGACTTCCCTGGTGGTGCAGTGGTTAAGAATCTGCCTGCCAATGCAGGGGTCACGGGTTTGAGCCCTGGTCCGGGAGGATCCCACATGCCGCAGAGCAACTAAGCCTGTGCCCCATGACTACTGAACCTGCACTCTAGAGCCCGCGAGCCACAACTACTGAAGCCCGCGCACCTAGAGCCCTTGTTCTGAAATAAGAGAAGCGACCACAATGAGAAGCCCACACACCGCACCGAAGATTAGCCCCCGCTCGCCGCAACTAGAGAAAGCCCACACACAGCAGCGAAGACCCGATGCAGCTATAAAGAAAGAAAGGAAGGAAGAAAGAAAGGACGGAAGAAGAAGAAGGAGAAAAAGGAGCAGAGGAGGAAGAGGTAGGGGAGGACAGGGGTGGGGAAAGGGGACGAAGGGGTGGGGAAAGGGGACGAAGGGGTGGGGAAAGGGGACGAAGGGGAGAAGGAGGAGGAGAAGAAGAAAACAGACTATAAAAAAGGATCCACAGGGAATCCATTTAATGGAGTTGTCAGATACAAACTATGCAATCACTATTCTTAATATATTTAAGGAAATAAAGCACAAAATTAGATCTTTAGCAGAGCATGTATAAGAATTAGGTGTGTGCGTTATATACATACATACAGAAAATACATTAGAAAACAAATTGAAGCTATTGAACTAAAAAATAAAACAATTAAAATTACGTTCTACATAGATTAATATAATTTCATGTTCGTTACAGTTGAAGAAGGGTTAATGAATTGGAAGAAGTGTCAGGAGAATATAGCTAGAAGAAAGCCCAGAGACACAAAATGATGGGCTGCACAGAAGAGAAAGTTAAAAACCTAAGGGCAATAGTCGAGTCGTCTATTATATACAAAAATAGAAACACAAAGGAGAAGAGAGAGATATTAGGCAAGAAAACAATGCATATAAACCAGACACAGCAAAAAAAGAAAAATGGTAAATCTACCTAATCTTATAATTTTAAAGTGATTGAATATATAATTTTTTTCAACAAATAAAACTACAGTCCTTCTTGGTTTTACTAGTTCTACCAAATGGTTAAGAAAGAAATAACACTCCCATGACATAGAGATCTTTTCATATCTTTTTATGAGGTAAGGATACTCTTTGAAACTAAACCCAACAATGACATTATAAGGAAGGTAAAATGTAGATCAACTTTACTTTAAACATAGATTCAAAAATTATAAGCAAAATAAAAGCATATCTAATTCAGTATTATACACAAAGGATGACATATCATGATCAAATTAGGTTTATTCCAGGAAGGAAAGGTGGGCTTAACCTTTAATAATCAACCAATTTAATTTTTCATATTAACAAAATAAAGGACAAATATATAATCTACTAAATTAGTACAGAAAATATTTGGTAAAATTAAACATCTATGTATGATTTAAAAAAAAAAAAAACTTCTAACAAATTAGGACTAGAAGAAACTTCCTTAATTTGATGATGGGTAGGCACAGAAAACATCAAGGAAACTTTATATTTGATAGTGAACTATTGAATACTTTCACTCCAAGATTAAGGCTAAAACAAAGATATCCTCTCTTAACACTTCTATTATGCATCATACCTGAAATCATAGCCAGTGCAATAAGGCAATTTTTTAAAAGGTAAAAGAATGGAAAAGGAAGGGAGAATACACATATTCATTATTATAATTAATGTGCAAATTTGACAAAGTTGTTGGATACTGTGTCAAAAAGTAGAAGTAAAATTATATGCATGTACGTATAGCCTTTGCAATAGCATCAAAGTATTTTAAATACATTGGAATAAATCCTGTGAAAAATTCTCACAGCACTAGAAATATTGTTAAGTATACCATGTCCGAGAATGAAGAGATTTAATAACTTAAAGATGTTTTTACATTCCCTCAAATTGATATGTATATTCAGTGTAATCCCAGTAAAAATGCCAGCAGGTTATTATGTGAACATTGGTAAACTGATACTGGTTTGGAAATGCAAAGGGTATTCTCCTATCAGATATATATGCTTAATTAAAAAGCAAGAATAATTATGAAAGTATTGGCTAAGATAAATAAATCAATAAAACAGAACAGATATATCAGAGCAGCCTCATGAATATATACAATTTTGTATGGTACAAGGGTGGTGCTGTAGACTGGTGGGGAAAGATTTTCATTTCAAAAAATGGGACAATGCCAAGTGGATATCCCTATGGGGAAAAAAAATAACTTGACCTTTCTTCAATTGCTGGTGCACTACAGACTTTGGGAGGCAAAAACATGAAAGATTTTGGAAAACATAAAAGAGCACTTTTATGATCTTGGGTAGAGAAATATTTTTAAACAGGACTCCTAAAAGCATTAATAATAAAAATGATTGAGAAATTGGACTACTTTAAAATTATGTATTGGAAGTTACCGTAAAGAGAGAAGGAAAATTAATGAAAACATTTGCAATCCTTGTAATCTAGAAAAGATTCATATCCAGAATACAGAGAAACACAGAATCCAAAAGAAAATGGGCAAGAGACTTGAACAGGCACTTCACAAAACAGGATATATCAAAATGGCCAATGAAAACACAAAAAGTGTGCAATCTCATTAATCACTGGAGAATGCAAATCAAAACTCCTACAACATACCACTAAACACCCTCCTGAAGGGCTATAAAGATTGGCAATACCAAGTTTTTACAAGAGTTTAAAGCAACAGTATGCACCCCAATGTTCATTGCAGCACTATTTACAATAGCCAGGTCATGGAAGCAACCTAAACGCCCATCGACAGACGAATGGATAAAGAAGATGTGGTACATATATATACAATGGAATATTACTCAGCCATAAAAAGGAACGAAATTGGGTGATTTGTAGAGACGTGGATGGACCTAGAGACTTTCATACAGAATGAAGTAAGTCAGAAAGAGAAAAGCAAATATCGTATATTAACGCATATATGTAGAATCTAGAAAAATGGTACAGATGAACTGGTTTGCAAGGCAGAAATAGAGCCACAGATGTAGAGAACAAATGTATGGACACCAAGTGGGGAAAGCGGGGGGTGGTGGGATGAACTGGGAGATTGAGATTGACGTATATACACTAATATGTATAAAATAGATAACTAATAAGAACCTGCTGTATAGCACAGGGAACTCTACTTCACTTTGCTGTACAGTAGAAACTAACACAACATTGTAAAACAACTATACCTCACCAAAAAAATAAATAAATAAATAATAAAAAAAGAAAACTAAAAAAAAGAAACTTTAATATGGAAAAAAAATTAAAAAAATAAAGCAACAGTAGCTCTCATACACTGCTGATGGAAGTAAATTTTTATATATACACTTTGGAAAATGATTTGATATAATCTATTAACTTTAAAGGTAGATATTTTCCATGATTTTGAAATTCCTCTCTGCTTCCAACATATGTGGGTACACATGTGCAACAAGACTTGTCACAAAATATTCATAGCAGTGTTATTTATAATTGCTAAAACCTGTAAGTAGCATAAATGGCTATCAAGAATGAAATGGATAAATGATTGTGATATAATTATTTCATGAAACCATCTATTGCACTGAAAATCAGCAAACCTCAGCTACACATACAACATAGATGGAGTGTATAAACATAATGCTGATTAAAATATGCTAGACACAAAATAAGGCATTTTGTATTCTAAGAAGACATTAATTCAAAGGACCAAATACATGTATATGTTTCAGGCAAAACTGTCCTCCAAAATATATACTTCTCTTAATAGAACACGTTTATCTGTGAACTTGTAACCCCTAGCACAGTGCACTGCATATGTTATTGAAAGACCTGCTGATTGGATGCATCCTTCAGTTGGGTAAATGTTTTAGTGAGTGAGCTATCTATTATTCTAATTGGATGACCTGCTACATAATCCAAATGTATTTTTTCTAAGCACTTTTGCATTTTGGAGTAGATGCATTCAAACCAAAGGGAATAGAAGAGGAGGGAATAAAACAAAAAAGAACTTGTTACAAACTGTACGACATTGGTCTCTTTAAAGAGATCATTTGGAATGAGTTTCTAAATGCCAGGCCAGGCTGATTTGGTTAGGGAAGGTAAATTGTTTTTCTTAGGCTGAAATAATTAAATCAGAAATCAAGAAGACTACAAAAAAATGATGCAGGCACAAGTACCAGTGATAGATTTGATTGGACATCTCTAGAAGATGTCACAAATCTGATGATGATTCAGTTCAGTTGAACTATGTCGTTAAGCTTGATGCTCTATCCTAAAATAGAGGTATTTCAGTTATAAACCCAGACCTCTATGCAGGATCAGTGTTCTATGGCAGTGGGAAATATTTATAAGATGCTGTCATTGCCTTTCTTCATGACTTCAGGGAAGGCAAATGGAGTCTTTAGAATTCCAGCCTTTTTCTCTCCAAGTTGAACTTTTTGGCTGGATATTATACTCTTTCGCATTTCTCTGTAATACTAACCAATGTATGGCCAAGGGTAAATATCCTAGGGAAATGAGTCTATTGTTGTCTCACTGTAGAAAGAATTGAATCCAAAATACCAGGGAAAATCAATAACTGAAATCCAGGTGAAGAACTCATAATTTGTTCCTCAGAATGTTGAAGCTAAAACAGGATACTGAAACTCTTCCCTTAAGCTTCAAAACAACAATCTTGTAATGCAAGATGGGATCTATGCGGCTAAGTAACCAGATTTATTCCTTAAAAGAGAAAGCTGAGACTAGCATATAATTATAATCATATAATTAATATTTGAACAATAATTTTGACATGAAAGAGATTTTTAGCAAGGGTTCTTGTGATTAGGTGTCATTCCAGGGAACTCACTGATAGTATCCTAAATATACAATGTCATGTCATTCTCTATTTCCACGGAGGAAATAAATTTAACCTACAGCAGCATGAACCCAGTCACATATATTAAGGACTGTTTTGATAGAAAAGGTCATTGAATTTAAGAATGAACTTATTTGGAAGAGAATTTGTGGTTTCTGCTACTGTGTAGTTGTTGAATAATAAGACTCACCCGTCTAGTATGACTTTCATGCATTTCCAGCTGAAGCCAACAGGAGGAATCAGATACACTTTCAAGGATCTTTGCCATCATATAATTCTTCAAGACTGATGCAATATATTTTAAGAAGCATAATTCAAAGATCAGAAGACAGAGACATATGTAGCATTGTTGTGAATACAAATCACTTCTGTAATATTTACAGTTATGGATAGATGGTAGATATTGAGCTATTTGCTTTCTTAACATTTGTCAATTTCCATGAAGAAGAATGCAAAATTTCCAATATATTAAGTTTTCTGATGATGGTACTTTATTATATAAAACAAAGTCTAATATAATACTGGAGTAAATTTTGATACATTTTATGTGGAATCAGCGTATTTTTATAATAACAAGAAATCATACTTCTTTTGTAGAAAATTGTATATCATACATTATTGGTACCAAAAAATATTTAATTTAATTTGTTTAAATAGTTTCCAGATCCTCAAGAGCTTATTTTAAAAATTTAATGAAAATTGAACCCTGTAAAAAGTCACTGTGTGGTTAAGATTAAATTAAATCATATTCTTTCCCAGGCTTGGTATTCTCATCCTAAATGTTACCATCACATAGTTGTGATTTTAATCACCATGTCTTTCTGGGCCTAATTTATTAAAATACAACAAAATGAATTTCAAAGTCTACATTTTTATGCATAATATTACATTTTACATATGTTTCAAATATTTATGCTATTTACCTTAAATTATACTTTTTAAATTTACTTTTAAATTATACTGTTTTTTACCTTAAATTATACAAAGGAAAGGCATTTCCTTTCTATTTCCTTTGAGTATAAACATTATGAAAAGAATAATGAGACGACACATCAGAATACCAGTGTTTAGAATAAAACATGAATTTAAGAAGTATTCATAATTTTCCTTATGGAATAAATTCAAACTTGTCTTTTACTTTTTAAAAAAAATTTTATTTATTATTTATTTTTGGCTGTGTTGGATCTTCGTTGCTGCGCACAGGCTTTCTCTAGTTGTGGCGAGCAGGGGCTACTCTTCGTTGCGGTGTGCGGGCTTCTCATTGCAGTGGCTTCTCTTGTTGTGGAGCACGGGCTCTAGGTGCACGGGCTTCAGTAGTTGCAGCACGTGGGATCAGTAGTTGTGGCTCACGGGCTCTAGAGCGCAGGCTCAGTAGTTGTGGCACATGGGCTTAACTGCTGCACGGCATGTGGGATCTTCTGGACCAGGGATCCAACTGCTGGCGGATTGGCAGGCGGATTCTTAACCACTGCACCACCAGGGAAGTCCAGTCTTTTATTAATAAAACTTTGAAGCATCCCTGTGTGTCAAAAACAGAACATTTAGAACCATCAGGTGATGAGGTGTTGATTGTACAAAATCACGTCAGGCACATTGAGTGAAGAAATTCACACAGGCTGTTTGTATTCATTAAGAACTGAAAGCAGAGTTATCACATAGTGCTTATTTTTACCATGTTGTCTACCAGAAATTTCACCATTATGTCACTGTATAAAGAACTGAACTCTTTTATAGCAGCATTCTCTGTGGTCTGGTGTTTCCGTATGTAATTTGAAATAGTTTCCAGTAGATGGCCATATAGGTACCATATCCAAGTGGTCAGTCACATCATAGCAGATATGACTGCTATGATAATGGATATTATGGAAGATCATGGAAAGTAGCTTTAGTGTAGGGCATATTAAATAATTCTATTTATTTTTAAGTTAAAAACTTAACTCTTAACTAACAAAATGAGGTCAATATATAATGAAGAGAGTTTGACAAGCAAGGACTTTAACAATGACAAAATGCTCTGGAATCTAGTCCTATACCAGGCACTACAATAAATGTGAATTTTTCTCATTAGGACATATATATCACAGTTGAAGCCTTTACTGCATTATCTAATTTCATAGATTTCCAACTTGCCTATTAGCTCTATATTCTGACTTCATACCTTTGAGGCAGCCTGACCCTTTGAAACTTGCTGCATGTCTCAACAGCAAAGAACAGTAAGCAGGCCACTCCAGTCACACTTGCAGTAGCTTTTTTGGGTCAGCCTTGCTTCACAACCATCTCACTGCCCTTCTGTTTCAGAGATCTGGGCTCCGGCTGTATCTGCATTTTTCCTACCCTCTCCCTGCCTTTGGATTTGTACATTGATTTTGCTTTTCTAGGCTAGTAGTATTAACTAATATTCTCTAATAAGGATGCTGACTGAGCACCATCCCTGTTTTCTCCTTTCCCAGATTCTTAGGTGGGATACCCAGTTCCAGTTCATTCTCTTGACTTGTCATTGGCCCCCTGACAGAGTCTACTCCAAATCATCAGGTGAAGACAAAGTTCTCAGTTGTTAGCTGCCTAAAACATAATACAGATTACAAATGGTGACATTTTTGATTTCTGGCAGAATTCTTAGAAAGACACTCCGGCTACTCAGAGGGTGGATTGAGCACTAAAAATACTAGAGCATATCAAATGTATATGACTCTGGTATTTCAGAAGGCTGGAGAAGTCTGCCAATGTGTTGCTGTTACCACTTAAACATTTCTGATGTTAAATTCAGGAAAGTACCTCCAGACTAGAAAGCTGAGAAAAGAGATGATAGTTTTGTTTTTCAAGCACTCTGTTTTCCAACCTTAATTAAAATAGATGTCTTATGTGAAGATTCTCTTATTTATGTAGAATACACTGCTAAAATGTAGGTTTTTACTGTCTGAAAAGCCTTTACTGACCAGGAAAATGAGGCCAGGCTAACTCAACTTCGTTTAAGTCCTTTGAAATTTCAAACGTTTCAATTTCAAGCACTTTTCACAGTGTTTCATGCTAAGCTCTCTGGATAGGTCTGCACAATGCCAAATGAATTGCCAGGGAAGGAGTGAGAATGACAATTGACCAATCCTTGATTTTTATTCTTGAATCTGTCAAGACTACCCATTGGGAAGTGGATTAATGTTCACAGAAGCCTTTCAATGTAAGTCTCAGGCTACAGGGCTAACATTATGAATCAATCCTCTTAGAAGGTCTGCAACATTCTGCTCTGAAAACTCCTGAAGTTATATTTTCAAGGTTGTAGGTGTGTGAAGATTTACTTAATTTGTGAAACTTATTTTACAGCTTTTTTCTCTCATCATTTAATAGATTGATGTCTTTTTACCTCTGTGAAGCATCCCTCTACCTATATCCTGAGACTATAAGGAAAGGCACCCCCTCTTCCTTTTCAGGCATTCTTTCTTTTACTCAGAGTCTCATTAGTTTCACTGTCTGACAGTACCATTTTCTCCCACTCAGGTATCCAGGGGAAGCATTTCTTTTTGTTCTTTTTGGCTCCTATCATGCTAGGATGCCACCAATTATAATGCAAAAACTTTGAGAAGTAGGTTTCCGTATTATATTTCCCTTTAAACATGTAGTGAAGTATTTCACATAAAATGAGTACCAGTAATTTTTTCAAAGATTGATTGATTGACCTACCTTTTCAATATGAAGTGATGTAGCAGCCTCATGAAATGTTAGCATTCATTTCCCATATTGCTTTTCTGACAGAACATGCATTATACAGGGTATTTCCTTCAATTTAGTTGAAAACAGGTATTATAGATCATCCTCAGAAGATCGTAAGTGTGCATGAATTCATACATTTTTGGTAAGAATTCTTTGCTGGCTAAAGTTGAATTAAATGACTTCCATTTCTTTGGGGAAGGGGAAAAAATACAGAAAAGGCATTGCATGCAACCTGGTGAATGCTCAATAAATAGTAAACATCAGCTAGAATAAACATATTTTGAATAAATATTTTCAATAATTGTGGTGTTAAGTATGAAAATTTGATTTTGGGATTTTTCAAAATATTCTTTAACAAATTATATTTAAAAATAAGACTTTCACTCATAAGCATTCTAAATACATGAGAAAAAAGTAAGCAGATGACGGCAAATATCGCCAACAATGATGCTAATCATAATGGCAAACCCAATAGGAAGGAATTTATATACCACTTGTAGGAAGACAAACAATGACTTTAGGAATTCCCTGGAGATCATGCCTTTTTTTTTTTACAAAGGGAATACATGTTTTCATATAAAAAAACATTGATTAATCTGTTATCCTTGTAAAAATCTGAATTCCTAATTTTAAGGAATCAATGTTAACAGTTTTTTTCTGAGAGATTTTCACCTCAGAATTGGACATTATTAAAAGCAAAACTTTTTCAGTTTAAGTAGAAATATAAAACTTTCTCTAATATTTAACAAAACTGACATTAAATATTATTTTAGACATTCAAATAAAGTATTTCGGTTTTTTTAATATAAATTTATTTATTTATTTTTGGCTGCGTTGGGTCTTCATTGTGGTGCATGGGCTTTTCATTGCAGTGGCTTCTCTTGTTGCAGAGCATGGGCTCTAGGCGCACGGGCTTCAGTAGTTGTGGCATGTGGGCTCAGCAGTTGTGGCTCGCAGACTCTAGAGCGCAGGCTCAGTAGTTGTGGTGCACGGGCTTAGTAGCTCCGTGGCATGTGGGATCTTCCTGGACCAGGGCTCGGACCCGTGTCCCCTACATTGGCAGGCGGATTCTTAACCACTGCGCCACCAGGGAAGCCCTGAAGAGGTTTCTTTTAAAAAGTAGCTAACGCTAAGTCCTAATGCTGCTTTTATGTAGAATCTATTTATACTCACTATATCCCCCAAATTATTTATTTGGTTTACAAGAGTTTACTGGATGCTTTTTTTCTTTTTTCTTTTTTTCCTTCCTTTCCCTTCCCTTCCCTTCCGTTTTTCTTTCCTTTCCTTTCCTCTTCTCTTCTCCCCTCTCCTCTTCTCTTCTCTTCTCTTCTTTCCTTTTTTTCTTTGTCTGCTCACATTCTCTTCACCAGCAGGACGAATGTTCACTGCTAAAGGCCCAAAGTTACCCCCTTTATCAGAGGATTTCCCTCAGCTAAATAGGAGCAAACCTGTCTGGGAAGTTATACATTCCCACCCCAAAAGCACCCACCAGCACTGCCCAGGACAGCCATCAGTCAACAACTGATTGAAATGAGGGTACATAAAACTGGCCCATTGCCTCACGGTGGAGAATGGCTCTGCTTTAGCTCATGTTCCAGAGCTTCCTGTGGGGTCAGGCGAAAGGCAGTGCTCTGGGCAAAAGCACACCTTTCCTGACTTGCTCTCCTTCCCCATCCTGCTTCCCTCATGCCCCTTCTCCTGAGAGCCCTCCCTCCGTACATCACTTTCACCAAGTTTCTAGCTCAGGCTCTTCTTCTTAGGGAGTCTAGCCTACAAAAAGATTCCCAAATGTTTACAATTAGCAAATTAGAAAGTTATGGAATGCTAAATATAGTCAAAATGAAAGACAGACATGAAAGATGACAGCTTGAAAAAAAAATACAATTCAAAACAAGACTCAGAACTTCTCTTTCAGCCGTGATGGGTTAACTGGCACTTCACTATGTTCCCATACTGGGCATTTGACAACAGACAGCAAAGGATGATGAATCCTCAAGAGAAGTCAGACATACAGTTTAAGCCTCATGTTTGTGTTGCCTTTCTCCCTGGGGGAACTCTGACAGGACAGTGTGGAGGTAGAGCCTAAGAAGAGAACAACGTTGCTAAGCTGAGGGGTACAGATCAAAGTTTGAAGCTTCCGAGGTGACTGTGGAGCAGAGTACGCGAGGAAAGGCTGCTGAGCAGAGGAAGGCATCAGAGGTCTGGTGCGGGGGGGCAGGGGTTTACCTTCAGGCATTTGGCCAAAGGCTGGCCTGTGCACGCACAGAGCAAAACTCAGCAAGATCTAACAAAGATTGGCTGCTGTAGCGCTAGAAATAGCTCAGAGATGCAGCAGGTTATTCAGTGCCAGAAGATGTTGGCGTTCCAATCCAGACAGGATGGAGAGAATTGCTGATGACCTCAGGCATTCAGTGAGACACCATAAAAATTGTTACCAGGTGGTTTAAGGCTATAGAAGTGGGAAACTAGGGAAATGATACATAGAGAACTGGAGCAGTTGGTCAGTCTCACCTGGGAGTAGGATGAGCCCTGCCTGTGGAAAGCACAGAAAAAGTTTCAGGTAGATTTGAACCCAGGTCAGGTATGTAGGCATCCAGCAATGAGTTAAAGTGAACTGTGTGATGGAGGAAGAAGAAAGTGGAGTAGGACAAACAGGCTCAAGGGGGCTATTAAAGAGTGAAGCAGGGGATGAGGCAAGTTCAGGGCAGCATGACCAGAACTAGACTTTGAATGTACCGGTGTCTCCCCACCACTCCACCTCCGTTCCCAACCCTATGCTGCCATTCTTAATATGACTCAGTCACATAGAAGTATATTTTGAGTCCATACATGTTACAATTTTTCTGTGTGGCTGCAGATTATTTTCATTGCTTGTTAACTTTTTCAGGCATCAGAATCAATGGAGAAACTCCTAGAATTTCTGATTCAGTAGGTTCGGATTAGGGCCCAAGAATCTGAATTTTTAATCATGGTCACGGCTGACACTGACACTAGGCCAGGAACCACATTTTGAACATTACTGGGCTCTATTACAGTGGCGGAAGAGGACAGAGAAATCCTAATTCACTGAACTCCCTTTCGGGGGAGTATGTTATATTTTAGGAAGAAATACTTGTGTTTCGGGAGAGGAATCAAAATTCATGCTTAATAAAATGCCATAAAATTCAGGAGAGTCCTGTTCATTAGAAACCCTTTTGCTTTGCTGAGCTTTGGCATGAGTTGGGACATGCATGTCTGTGGAGAAAAACGGGGGCTAAACTTAACCTCTCAACGTTAAAAGGAGAAGAGGAATTAAAAGATCTCGGGAATAAATGGAGGGGAGAGGGGCCAGGAAGACTTTGTGCAGAGAGGGGAAGAGAAGCAAAAATAGTTCTCTGGTAATGCAAACTTTAAGGTGGAACTCAGCAAATGGAAAATGTATAGAGGATTTTTAAGTAATTAGTTCTGGGTGATGAATTATCAGAAATGCCATGGGGCAAGAGAACTCTTTGCAAAAATGGAAAATTCTGCTGTCTGAACACAGGAATTAGAGGATAGCAGGGGAGTTGATGACTGGTTAAAGTAGCCTCATAAAAAAATGATTAAAATAACCATTTTAAAATTTAAATTGTACCTCAAACTGGAATCATAATGATGTTTATTCCTGTCGTATTTAAACATTTGAAATGTATGCACTACTTTTCAAATGAAATAGACACTTCAAAGCTGTCATTTGCTAGGAAAGTAGAACAAAAAATCTCAAGAGCTTTGGGGGCAAGTATATCAGGTAAGAATAAATATTTCTTCAAATGATGAAAAATAAACAAGTTCCAGCTCATTTAATATCCAGCATTTCTAGAGACACATTAAAATCAAAGTCATGATATCTAAGAATATTCCCTGTGCATAGCCATTAATTCCCAGATTTATTCATCTTTGCTAAAATAACAAAGTACTGACTTGACTAGTTAATTAAACAAGACAGATGAGAAATATTCTGCTCAAACAAAATAATAAATAAGCCAGAGATATTTGTTTTTTGCTTTTTCATAAAAATTTCGACTCCTAAACTATTCTTAAAGTATATACTTTTTAAGAAAAAAATGGAAATATAGAAATTACAAATTGTAAAATCACCTATAGTACCAACAAGTATAGCTATTTTAGGGATATTATTTACCTATACCCATTCTCATAGGCATCATATACAAAAACTCTTAAAATTCTCCATATTCAAAATTATTTCACATATTTCATTTTTACATTTTTATTTAATTTTGTACTCTAGTTATTTCTCAAATAAATAATATATTCTTACAATTTATTGCTTTTTATGCAAATAAAATACTTTTCTCTTAATGGGTAATTTTTAAAATGTATGTTAATATCTAGTATGTCTTTTATGTATTATTTTTCAGGATATTTAAAATTATTTTAATTAATTATAGTATTTATTACATAGGTATATCTTTGTTTTTACGCTTGTCTTAAATGATTGAGTTTATACTATAGCTTTAAAATAATACACACTATTAGATTTATGATTTTCAAAATTTCCATATTCAAGTACAATTTCATTACTTATGACTCCCTCTTAATCTAAGACGGATTTAGCTTAATACTCTCTTGCTCCACAATTTCTTTCTTTGCAATAAGATCTGTGTTTCTAGACTTGTATCATTAACTTTATGTAATCATCCTGTAAAAATCAATATTGGCCTTTTCCTTTTGCACTTTTGTTACCATATTGTTCATTATTTTTGTCATTATTCTGCTGCCTAGCATAGTCCTTGGCCTATTGGTGCTCAAAAAAATATATATTGAATGAATGAGTGATCTAAAGTTAATTTTAAATATAACAAATAGCCATCACAGAGATGATGATATGAGATAGAATCAGGCTTATGCTATTCTATAAATCCAGACTTCTCTGTTTTAGAGTTCATGTTTTCAGTTAGTGCATTTTTGGGGCCAGGTAACAAAGATCATTTTTAAATTTTGTGTTATTTTGCATATTAAAAAATCTCTTTAGACTGTCTTTACACATTGATGGTAGGTTATGAAAATGTAATAACAAACCAGAATTACTTTATATTCCCTATAAATGGTTGCTTATGTTTTTATGGATGAGAATTTATGATCTATTTTCTTTATTATCAAAATGTAAAACTTTTCCAGAATATGTCAAACTCATGTTATTTTTGCATTATTTGAGCCTGGAATATAGTGAATTCTTACAGTCAATAGGTTAGTTAAACACACACACACACACACACACACACACACACACACACACAGTAGGAATATTTTTGAATTTTTTTTTGTATTTTTCTTTATTTTTCTATTTTATTTATTCTAGTTTATTTTTCAGAAATGTAGTTTACCCATGATGTGAAACTATATTCTCTGTATATTTTCTATATGTTATCAGCTTTTGATATCCATTATATCTTTCATGGTTATCATATTTTAAAGATATTTTCAGTCTGTTTCCCAAATTGCTGATTTGACTTTGTGTTGGTTCATTCTGTTCTTTCTTAACTCATGAAAATATTTTTTCTGTTTTCATCTTTAATTTCTTAGCATTATTGCATATATATCATAATACTCTTTTAAATTTCATTTTTAATATTTTATTTCATGAATTTTTAAAATATTTCTGAAAACTCAAAATTAATATAGTTTTACATGTCTTATTGTTTCCTGTCATAAATATTTTTTATAGGTTTACTTAACTTCTGCTTATTTTAAGAAAATGGCTCTATGCTTTGTTGTGGAATATTTTGTAGGCCGCCCAGCCCTACACACACCCTCACCTCCCAAGTTTGTATAGCCTTGAAGCAGTAAAGATCTGTTCTGACCAAGAGGCTGCTGACAGGATGTCTATGTTCTGTACTTCCATGTATCTTTACTTTACTTCTAAATTTTAAGTTAAATTATTTAGATAACTCTTACATAGGCACTACTTTATATTAGGCATTTATAGAAAGCAGCTCTGTTTGCCTGAGGTGAGAATTATATATTTTTCATTCCTGGTTCCTGTCATAATTTAAAGCAATCTGTATGTCTTCTTTTGCATATAAACACAGTTCTTTCTGGAGTGTACAGCTCTGTATGCTCATCTTGTTTTTACTTTACATGACTTAACTCAGAATAAAATGTACCATCACAGATCCCCTTCTGTTTCAGACTGTGTTGCCTTACAGAGAAATGTCGGATCTACAAATACATAATAAATATTGAGACCAAGAGATGGAAAGTGGTTCTACAGCCACATACAGGAGGAAGGCTGACCTAGAAACTTTGGTGAAACAGGCACTGACTTTAATGTTGAAGTGAGAAGTGAGGTTGGGAGGAAGTCTCCTATTTTCCCCCTTTCCAGGTGTTCTATTATTTCAGAAGTCTGGGTATGAATTGGTTTCTTACAATGTCTAAAAATAATCCACTCATTTATTTATAACTTCAGTTATCTCAGGTGAAAGAAGCAGCATGGTCAAATGCCTTGTGGTCTGAGGAATCATGGAAATTGAATGGACTGAAAGATAGCCAGCTATGCTGTAGAACCCAAAGCAAGGAAGAGTATGATGCAAAAGGAGACAGAAGGATGGAATAATACAGTGCATTCTAACAGACATAAAGTATCAAATATTTTTAAGGAATTTTGCCTTTCTCGTAAGAACAGTGGTGATCCATTAATTTCCAATGGGTTTCCAATGCGTTACTTAGAGTAAAATGCAAATTATTTTTCTTGATAGATCAAGTTTTATGTGATAATTACCTTTGCCTACCTCCCTGGTGCCATGCATGCCATTTCTTCTCTTACCTGCTTTAGCAACATAGCTGCTATTTCTGTTTCTCAAAGATGCACAGTTAGATCTCACCTTAGGGTTTTTGTGCCAACTGTTCATCTATTAGGAATTTTTTATGTTGATTTTCATATGGTTAATTATTCTTGTGATTCATTTAGAGAGATATTCCCTGACTCGCTACCTCCCCTTTAAATTATCCTTTCGCATTAACTAGCTGAAATTTTCTGCAGAGTCCTTATCAATTGCCATTTGATATTTGTTCTTGTTTTCTTTCCATGTTTATTGTCTATCATCCCTATTAATATAAGTTCTATCAGAAGAGACATCTTGTTAACTTTACATCTCAAGGAACTAGAAAAAGAACACACTAAGCCCAAAGTTAGCAGAAGGAAGGAAATAACAAAAATCAGAGCAGTAATAAATGAACTAAAGACTAAAAGGGCACTAGAAAAGATGAATGAAACTAAGAGGTGTTTTTTTTAACAAGATAAACAAAATAGACAAACCTTTAGCTAGACTCAACATGAAAAAAAGAGAGTAATCAAATATACAAAATTGGAAATGAAAGAGGCAGCATTACAACTCTATCATGAGAGACTACTATAAATAATTGTACTCCAAAACTGGACAACCTAGAAGAAATGGATGAATTCCTGGAAATATACAACCTATTAAGACTGAATCATGAGAAAATAGAAAATCTGAACACATCAGTTACTACTGAGGAGATTGAATCAGTAATCAAAAATCTCCTAACAAAAGTCCAGGACCATAAGCATGCACTATTGAAATCTACTCAACATTTAAAGAAGAACTGATACCAATCCTTCTCAAACTCTTTCAAAAATAGAAGAGGAGGAAATGCTTCCAAACACATTTACAAAGCCAAAGCAAGATAAGGATACTAAAAGAAAAGAAAATTAGAGGACAATATCCCTAATGAACATAGATGCAAAAATCCTCAACAAAATATTAGCAAACTAAATTCAACAACACATTAAGAGCATCATACACCATGATCAAATGGAACTTATTCCAGAGATGTAAAGATAGTTCAATATCTGTAAATCAATCAATGTGATGCACCACATTAACAAAATGAAGGATAAAATCACATGATCATTTCAAGAGAAACAGAAAAAGCATTTGACAAAATTCAACATCCATTTATGATAAAAGCTCTCACCAAAGAGGGTATTACTACAAAGAGGTTACATACCTCAACATGATAAAGGCTATATATGACAAGCTCACAGCTAAGATTATATCAATAGTGAAAAGTGAAAATTTTAACTTCTAGGATCAGGAAGGAGACAAGGGTGCCCACTCTCACCACTGCTCTTCAACATAGTATTGGAAGACCTAGTCATAGCAATCAGACAAAAAAGAAAGGAAATAAAAGAGATCCAAATTGGAAAGGAGGAAGTAAAACTGCCACTATTTGCAGATCACATAATACTTTATCTAGAAAACCCTAAACACTCCACCAACAGACTATAAAAACTAGTAAACGAATTCAGTAAAGTTGCAGGATACAAAGTCAATATACAGAAATCTATTGCATTTCTATACATTAACAATGAACTAGCAGAAAGAGAAATTTAAAAAAAAATCCCATTTACAAATGAATCAAAAAAAAAAAAAGAAGTTAGGAATAAATTTAACCAAGAGCTGAAAGTCCTGTACTCTGAAGACTATAAGACATTGATAAAAGAAATTGAAGACCACACAATAAATGGAATGATAGCTCATCTTCATAAATAGGAACAATTAATATTGTTAAAATTTCCATACTACCCGAAACCGTCTATAGATTCAATGCAATTCCTATGAAAATACCTGTGGCATTTTTCACAGAACTAGAACAAATGATCCTAAAATTTTTATGGCACCACAAAAGACCTGGAATAGCCAAGACAATCTTGAGAAAGAAGAACAAAGCCGGAGGTGTGACACTCCCTGATTTCAAACTATACTAGACTACCAGCTACAGTAGTCAAAACAGTATGGTACTGGCACAAAAACTTCCACACAGATCAATGGAACAGAAGAGAGATTCCAGAAATAAACCCACACTCATATTGTCAAAGGTGCCAAAAACATCCAATGGGAAAAAGACAGTCTCTTCAGTAAATGGTGTTGAGAAAACTGGACAGCTACATGTAATAGAATGAAACTAGACCATTTTCATACACCATATGCAAAAATCAACTCAAAATGAATTAAAGATTTTATATAAGGCCTGAAACCATAAAAATCCTAGAAGAAAACATAGGCAATGACCTCCTTGACATTGGTCTTAGCGATGTTTTTGTGAATTTGACTCCAAAGACAAGGGAAAGGAAAGCAAAAACAAACAAGTGGGACAACATCAACTAAAATGATTCTGCACAGTGAAGGAAACTAAAATGCATCATCAAAACTAAAAGACAACCTACCAAATGGTATAAAATATCTGCAAATGATATGTCTGATAAGTGATTAATTTCCAGAATATGTAAAGAACTCATATAACTCAATATCAAATAAACAAACAATCCAATTAAAAAATAGCCAAAGGACCTGAATAGACATTTTTCCAAAGAAAAATGTTGGCCGTACAGATGGCCAACGGAAGCATGAAAGATGCTCAACATCACGAATCATCAGGGAAATGCAAATCAAAACCACAATGAGATATCAACTCATACCTATCAGCATATCTGTTATCAAAAAAACAGCAAATAACAAGCATTAGTGAGGATATGGAGAAAAGGGAACCCTTGTGCACTGTTGGTGAGAATGTGAGTTGATGCAGCCACTATGGAAAACAGTATGGAGATTTTTCAAAAAAATTAAAAATAGAACCACCATTCTATTCAGTAATTCTACTTCTGTGTTTAGCTGAAAAAAATGAAAACATGAATTGAAAGGTGCATATGCACACTGATGTTCACTGCAGCATTATTTACAGTAGTCAAATTATGAAAGAAACAAAATTGTCCATTGATAGATGAATGGATAAAGAAGATATGGTATATCAATCAATGGAATACTACTCAGTCATAAAAAATAATGAAATATTGCCATTTATAACAACATGGATGAACCTTGATGCCATTATATTAAGTGACGCAAGTCAGATAAAGACAAATCCCATATGATTTCACATATATGTGGCATCTGAAGAACAAAACAAACTAACAAACATAATAAAATAGAAATAGTCATAGACACAGAGAACAAAGTGGTGGTTGCCACAGGGGAGAGGAGGTAAGGATATGGGCAAAATAGGTGAAGGGGATTAAGAGGTATAAACTTACAGATATAAAATAAAGAAATCACAGGGATGTAATGTAAAGCATTGGGAATACACTCAATAATATTGTCGTAACTTTGTATATGGTAGATAGATGGTAACTAGACTCATTGTGGTGATCATTTTATAGTGTATAAAATTATTAAGACAAGACTTCTGCCTTCATGAAGATTATGGGTGAACAGAGTTAAAGTGGTAGATAGAACTGAATGAGAATAATATATTCTCAAATATACATTACATGACAAAGATAGGATGTATAAAGAACATAGTATTCTATGCATTGACATAAAAAGAAAAGTGATTACATATTTTAGCATCATCTTTACACGTTCATATTCATTTATTTTAATTGAAAACAAAATACTCTAACATGATTAGCTTAATTTAATTTTATTAATCATGTCTAACCATCATCAATTAGGTAAATATTTCATGAAGATGATAATGTCTTAGTATATCTATTTTTATGTCATTAATTTTTAACCTTCATTAATTTCCAATTTTCAAGTTTCAAATGCTTTTATGAAACTGCTCTGACATCTTAGGATTTTACATCACTTTCCTGTACCAAAATACTGCATGAAACAAAACATTTTAATATGTTTTTTTCTCCAAAAAGACCACATTATATTAGGCTTTGTAAAATGTGTTAATATGTACAACATAAAATATATGTTTATGTTGATAATCTCTGCTGTAACTTTAATTTGTTTAAAAGCAATTTTAATTTTTTTAATTTTATCTTGGGCCATGCCACATGGCTTGTGGGATCTTAGTTCCCCGATCAGGGATTGAACCCAGGGCCATCCATGGCAGTGAAAGAGTGAAGTCCTAACCACTGGACCACCAAGGAATTCCCTAAAAGCAATTTTAAATGTAGTGATATCTTACTAGATGTTAATAAAAACTCATAAGGTGATCATATACATGTTTACAAGGGGGATAAAAATGGTAAAGATTATTTTTCATGAGGCAGCTTAAAATTTTAACTTAAACATGTAACAATATTCAGTTTATAATAGGAAGTGTTTTATATTTCTGGTCCACTAGTCCTATAAAATAAGTCCCTAGTACATATCTATAGAGTGCAATTTGATAATTCACATATTGGTCACGCTTTATCAGAGAATTGAGTGTTTAAAATATAGAAGTGTCTATATTTGTAAAAAAAAAAAAAAAGTCTTTTAAATGAGCGCAAATAGAGCTACTCGTTAGTCCTTTAGAGTTTCTTTAAAAAAAAAATTAGATTTTATTGCTGAGCCTTTATAAACATAAGAAGCAACTAGCCAACAATCTTTTTAATTGGACTTTCCAAACATATACAAAGTCATAAACCCTTTTTCTTTAGAAAAAATAATTTAACTCTAAATGTTAAATTCTGTAGACTAGAGAAGTGATAAATTAACCAATATTTATTTTGTGTATTGGATGAGCTTGAAATGGACTTTGAGGTCCTTCTTATAAAAATCATTGTGCAACAGAATGAATTAAGCATCTGAATACATACAGGAGCCATATAGTACATTATAAACTTCACCCCTTAACAGCCAAACCATAGTCTATGGACGAAAAAAAAAGTGGTATGGCAAAACAAAACAAAAACTTGCTGCGGTACTAGATTCCATCTTGTTTGCTTCCTGCTAATTGTTTATGATTTGTTTTCTTCCTTTATTAAAAAATCTATATAAATTACACATTATTTGATTATACATACTTATAAAGTCCAAAGACAACAGATTAAAGAAAATAACAATTAGAAGTCTTCTTAATGTCAACTTCTAATCTGACACTTCTTTTAAGAGATAACCACTTATAACGGTTTAATACAGTTTGTAATAAGTTTCAAGATTGATTTTTTTTTCTTTTTATCTAGCAGGACTTTTCTTTTGTTCCGTGAATTTTGTCCAGTGTTCACAGCTCAGAACTAAAGTCCTTCAGTGCTCATTTTACATTCTAAAATGAATCATAAAGGAAATGCCAACATTTAGGGCTCAGTATTTTCCCTAAGGGCACACAGATTAAAACTTTAGGCACAGAAAGTTAAAGTGACTCACCCAGGACCACACTTAAACTAAATAGTATATGTCGATTTAAACCTAGACAATCTGGCTCCAGAGCTGGTTCTGTTAACCACCATGACTGTTTTCCATGGAAGGTCCATGCATATGTCTTCAGTGTTTATTCCTAATGGACTCATTTGAGAATATAACTTTATGGTATGTCCATATCTGTGTATACATTTTACTTCTAATTACCATGTAGTAACATGTGGTACTGAAGTAGCATGGTTTATTCAGAAATTCCTTCATTAATGGAGTTTGGGATAGTTTCTAGTATTTTGCTATTGCAAACCATACACCAATGAACATCATTGCACACATAGCTTTGCTTTGGAATCCTGAGAAGTGCTAATTTAGAAGTTATAAGTATATTAAATCTTGATAGTTTCCATCAAATGGACTTGCAAATATATGCATCAAATTGTACTCTGTGTCTGAAAATACCAGATTTTGTACTCTTATCAGCATTGTTCATGATCATTTACTTTTTTCTTTAATATGATCAGTTAAAAATTGAATCTCATTAAAAAATTATTACCCATGCTCTTTGTAATATTAAGAATAGATTTTAAGAATTTTTTTTAATATTTGCAATTTGTGTTTTTTCTTTTGTATATTGTTTTTTTCTAATTGAAACATTTTCCATTGGTAGCTTGTATTTTCCTGATTAGTTTATGGAAATTTCTTACATATTAAGGATGTTGATCCTCTGTTATATATTGTCAATATTTATTCTAGTTGTGTCATTTACGACCTTTATTTATGGTGCTTTTGGTTATATAGAACCTTTAAATTTTATGCAGTTACAGCCATCATTGATTATAGAAGCTGTGGGTAAAATTAAGACATACTAAACTGGAGAACTGTATTTTTTTTTTTTTTTAATTTTTATTGGAGTATAGCTGATTTACAGTGTTGTGTTAATTTCAGGTGTACAAGTGAATTAGTTATACATATATCTACTTTTTTTTTTTTTTTAAGAGTCTTTTCCCATATAGGCCATTACAGAGTATTGAGTAGAGTTCCCCGTGCTATACAGCAGGAGAACTGTATTCTTAACAGCATTTTGTTTAAAGGGAGGCCATTGCTAGCCAGCTCTAGCAGAATTTTGATAGGGATGCAAAACTACTCAAAGTTGATAAGATTAGAGCTTTATAAAATGAGTCTACTTTTGTCAGGATTTTACTGCACTTTTGTCCTCTCACATGTGCAGGTGAAGAATCTCTCTTAGGATTCTAATAGCAAGCAACTAGAGAACTCTGCAAAATTAAGATAACTGGTTCTTAATGGAGAACTTTGGGATGGAAAAGAATTAATGAATGAGGGAGCGGAGCAGATAAGCAGTATAAGAAAATAATGCCTGTGCTTTGGATGATATTAGACAAGGGCTTTTAAATTAGGCGCTGGTCAAAGTATCTACTTGGATTTGTTGGTAAGGCAACTGAGTCTTTAAGGCATAAGTGTGAAAACTAATGCTTTAAAACAGGAGTCCCCAACCCCCCCCAAAAATGCGAAGCTTCATCTGCCACTCCCCATTGCTCCCCATTGCTCGCATTACCGCCTGAACCATCGGCACCCCACCCCCGTCCGTGGAAAATTTGTCTTCCACCAAACCGGTCCCTGGTGCCAAAAAGGTTGGCAACCGCTGCTTTAAAACATTATGCATGTGCAGGGTGCACAAAGATAAAGTCACAAATGCCTTTGATAATATCAACTTGTGTTAAATACTATATGTATGTGTTGGTATCTGACAGGAGAAGTTACTGCTTACTGCCGTCCTCTTCAAAATGTACTAGGCTATTATTGCACATTTTTACTTCCAGATACATTTTAGATGGTTTGACAAGTTTCATAAAAGTCCTGTAGGGATTTATAGAGTAATTGAAGGAGAAATGACATTTTTACAATAGTGAGTTCTCCCTTACAGGAATATGTTCTCTTTCAGTTCATTGAGGTCTTCTTTTACGACTTTCAGGAAAGCTTTATAGTTTTTCTTTTTCATTTAGACATGACCATTTTTTGGTTATTTGTGAGTTCTAAAGTGGTTCTTGTGTGTGTGCTACACTTTTTAAATACTTTTTTCATTTTCTATTTGATAAAAATGGCACAAAGGTAGAAAATTATGTGTGTTAATTTTTAATTTGGCCACTTGATTTTTTATATGTCTAAAAATGGGAAATTAATTTTGTTTTTTCATTATAATTAAAATGTTTGAAAATAATTGCAATTTTGAATTCTGCATCCCAATATTCATATCTTATCTAGTAAAGTTCCATTTTATTTCTAGTTTGCCAATTTTTTAAATTATGTAAGTGTTGAATTATAATTGTTAATGTATTGCATTCCATTCACATATTTTCTTTCACTTAGATGCCTGGCAAGTTGATGCTGGTAGTTGATGGGAGGTTTCAAATCCTTTCAAGACTTTTTCCATGTTGGCTTCTCCACAGGACAGCTTGAATGTCCTCATGATATGGTGGCCAGCTTTCCCCAGATTACATGATCCAAGGTCACGGCAGAAGCCGAGATGGCCTCTTGCTCTAGCCCTGGAAATCATAAACTGTCACTTCTGCTACAGTCTGTTTGCTTGAATCAGTAAATCTGCCCACATTGAAGGGGAGGGAAATTAGGCTCCAACTTTCAAAGAGTGTCACAGAATTTGTGGACATATTCTAAAGCCAGCATATTATACCCCTATAAAGTACAATATACATATGGTTGCACAATTAATTTTTATGAATGGTATAGCCTGTGTAATCTGCTACATTTTATTCAATGCTTTATGATCCATCATCTATCTATCTCACTATATTTCTATCCATCCATCCAACCAACCATCTATCTATTGTTTTAGTATTTTTATATAAAATTTCTGTGTACTTTCATTTTATGAATATATATTAATATTCATTTTCCTGCTGAGGAAATTTAATTCAAGAATTTTATTTTTGATCTCAAACAATGGTGTTATAAATGCTTACATATATCTTCTTAGGCAACTATGTGAGATTTTTTTGATAGGATATATATCTAGGAGAGAGATTTCTGAGTAACTGTTTTAAAATTCCATCTTTACAGATATAGTCAAATTTCTCTCCTCAAGCAGCATATTAGAGGACTCATTGCTTTACTTTGTCACACATTTGATATCTCTTGTCTTTCAATTTTGTCCATCTTAAAGTATGTTACTATAGTTTTCACTTGACCATCTCTGATTGCTAAGGAGGTTGATCATATTTCAAATGTTAATTTACCAGTTTGGATTTTCTCTTCTGAGAGTTGACTTTTTTTCTTTTGCCCATTTCTCTAATGGTTTGTTACTTTTTTATTTATTTGAGGAAATTACTTATATTTTGTTATACAAACACTTTTCCCTTGTGGAATCGAAACTGATACTTTTAGTTCTGACTTTATGAGTAAATAGATCTCACAGTCAAAAGAGAAACAAACACTTTTCCCTCAAGATTAAAAAACAAAACAACAAACAGGGTTAATCTGTATACTTCTGGTCCCAAAATAAATGAAACCTTTAACATTTCCCCTAACCTACTGACTCCCTAGTAAAAGCAAGTTTATTCCTCATTTTTGCAATATTGCTATTTGAAGCTATGTCACGATTTTTGTGTTTAGGGTAATCATGAAAAAACCTTACTTTCTGGTTGGCCTTGCATACAACATCACTGCTGAATACACTTATAATTAAATAGATTACCTATAGATTTTTTTACACTATCTACACAGTCATATCATCTATGAGTAATCTTTATATATTTTCTCTCTTGTTTGTTTTATTTTTCATGGCTTCCAGTACAATGTTGAATTATGATGAAAGTGGACATTGCTATATCATTCTCAATTTTAGGAGGAAGGCTTTCAACATCTAACTATTAAGCTTGTTTTTGCTGCTTTATTGTTTTGTATATACACTTTAATAACTTAGATTGCTTTTGTAGTTTTAGTTGATTGAGAAATTTTCAATCGTTAGATTTTTTTTGCATTCATACAGGCTCATATGATTTTTCTCGTTTATTTTATTAATATTATAAATTACACAGTTTGATTTCTTTCATCAGTTTGGTAATTTTCTTATATATAGATCTTGTATATATTTTGTTAGATTTATACCTAAGTATTTCATTCTGTTTGGATCCTAATATAAATGGTATTGTGCCCATTCTAATTTGTAGTATACTATTAAAAATTTTTGAAACAGTTTTAAATCTACAGAAAAATTGTGAAGATGCTACAGAGAATGCCCACATACCCTACACACAGTCTCCTCCATTGTTATTACTCTATATTATAGAATGGTAAGTATGAAATAATCAATGAAACAATATCGATATATTATTATTAACCAAATCCTTAATTCGAATTCCCTCAATTTTTACCTATTTTCTTTCTGTAACAGGATATTGTATTAAATTTAGATTCCTCTTGGTTGTGACAATTTCTCCAAATTTTCTTGTTTTTGATGAGCTTTGCATTTTGGGGAGTACTGGTCAGTTATTCTGCAGAGTGTCCCTCAAGATTTGTTCGTTACTTTTTACATGATTAGACTCTGGTTGTGCATTTTGGGGAGAAAGTCCAGAAAGGAAAAGTGCCATTCTCATTACATCATATCAAGGATACATTATCAACATGGCTTAAAACTGATGTTAACCTTGAGGTTGTTTGGCAGGTATTTCTATTGTAAAGTTACTTCCCTCCACTTTTTCATAGTGTTGTCTTTGGAAGGGAGTCACTATGTACAGCCCACACATAACGAGTGGGAAGTGACACTTCACCTCCTTGAGAGCAGAGTATTGACAAAAATTATTTGGAGTTTTTTTGCATAGAAAATTTGCCTATTTGTCCTCATTTATTTAATTCAATCATTTGTATCCACATAAGACATAGATATTTATTTATACTGTGGCATATAATTCGACTCTGCTTTATTTATTTTGTTGTTCAAAGTGTTCCAGCTTTGGCAATTAGGAAATCTTTCAGTTAGCTCCTGTATTCCTTTGACATACCCCCATTATTGTGTATGTACTATTTTGGAGGAGAGGAGGCATATCTATATTTTCTGGCACTATAAGATACAACAGGCTCATCTTGTATGTTTCCCGCCCCAGTCCTAGAATCAGCCTTTTTTTCCAGGAGGTGCTGGTTCCTTTTATTGGAGAATGGCATTAGAAACCATGAGTTGGGCAGTAGATGTGCTCATTGCTTCTGGGCCCACTCAGCTGACAGAACAAGGAAATATATGCATGGATACTAACCCATGTATATACACATGCTTATAACTATTTCTGTATGTAACCATCTGTATCTATGTTAAGTCATGAGTTCATACTGATGTCACCAAACCTTATCCATTACCACATAGAACATTCCTTTGCTTATCTGTCACTGCTTACTTCAACATTGAGAAACCTGGCTCTCACTATCCACCATCCATTTACTTAATTGTTCAATTCCAGTATAAATATTATTGGTTTTAACCTTGTTAACCCATATCCCCTGGACACAAATTTATCAAGGAGAGTATAGTGCTATGCAAAGTTTCTTTGCCTTTAGTCTTACAGACTAAACTAATTTACAAAGTTACTTAGGTTAGTACCCTTTTCCCCCATTGGCAGTGGTATTGTTTGATGCATTTATAATACATTTATATGATTTTTATGTATATATTTCCATTTCTGTACCAAAATTCTCCATCTGTGTTTTCATATTCTGACTATATTAAACATAATCTTGTGTTTTGTAAGATAATCTCCTTTATGCTTCTCCTGTGGTCCTTCTTTTATTTTGTTGTTGTTGTTTTTACTCAAATTTTGTCCTGTTATATACTTGGAGACTTTTGTTTATAAGTTAAACATTACATGTGAAATGTTTTAGAGATCATTTGAGCTTCTGGATAATGTTATCTTTCTCCAGAGAGGATTTACTTTTTCTCTGGCAGGCAGATGACAAACCTAATTAATATAATCAGCACTTGAAATTATAACAGCTGGTCTTTATTCTCTGGTTTATTTTCAGTTCAACTTTAATCGTTATTTTGTAGCCCTTTAGGTTCCCAGACCTCAGTTATTTACAAGAACTTTTCCTTATTGGCAAGTCCTAATTTCCACACCCCCCTGCCACCTGCCCTTAACTGCATGAGACTATGGAAAGTTCTGCTCAAGTTTTCAACTACTTCTCGGTCACAGCTTTTAATATCACCAATCAACATGCTGGAAAAGCAGCACCCAATGTCATTTTTACCTCTTTTGACTTCCAGTTTCTCCTAAATAGTGGCTATAAAAATTCATATTGCTTAACAACTTTTGGATGGTCTCAAGGAGATGGTTTCTAAATATTTTTGAAGATTATTGCATATGACTGTCCCATCCATCATTCCTGGAATAGCAAGCACTCACTCCCACTCCTTCCTGTATCTCTACCCTAACATCTGGGATGAATTTTCTTCTTCCAGAATCTTTTAAAAACAATAAAACAGGGCTTCCCTGGTGGCGCAGTGGTTAAGAATATGCCTGCCAATGTAGGGGACATGGGTTTGAGCCCTGGTCCAGGAAGATCCCACATGCCGCGGAGCAACTAAGCCCGTGAGCCACAACTACTGAGCCCACGTGCCACAACTACTGAAGCCCACGCGCCTAGAGCCCGTGCTCTGCAACAAGAGAAGCCACCACAATGAGAAGCCCGCACACCGCAATGAAGAGTAGCCCCTGCTCGCCACAACTAGAGAAAGCCGGAGCACAGCAACGAAGACCCAACGCAGCCAAAAATAAATAAATAAAATAAATAAATTTATAAAAAAACAATAAAACAGACCCAAAATGGAGTTGCTTAGGCTAAGCCCTATGTCACCAAACTGAGACTTAATTACAGTTTGGACTCTCCCAGAAATGGAATCTTAAACCAGCCCATCAGGAATCGTCTGATCAGCACTAGTGAGGTAATCTGCTTGATAGATCCCTGCCATCCCCTATAGAAAAGTAACCTTGCAATAACCAACCCACTTTTTTGTCCAATATTAACTACCTTGTTCCTGCTTCCTCCTGCCTATAAAAGTCTTTCATTTTGTAGAGCTACTCAGAATTACTTTCCATCTGCTAGATCAGGTGCTGTTTAATTCATGAATCATTGAATAAAGCCAATAAGATCTTTAAAATTTACTCAGTTGAATTTTTTTTTTAAACATACTTCTATACTGAATGTTTAGATCTTTGGGCTTCTAGATTCATGGGTGGCTGCATCTACTATTGGATTCTCTGCCTTAAGTCTCTACCTAGGTTTATTTTCAAACTTCTTGCTCCATAAAGATGAGAAAATCTGAGATCCAGTTCACCAGGTTTAGCAAATGACATCAGGAGAAAAATTGATTCATTTTTCTCCATACCTCCCTAACTCCAGTCTTTACTCGATTAAGTAGCTTGTCATTTCTTCAATGCTTTGAAGAAGATATTTTTCTTACTCCTTTACCAGTAGCCATATTACATTAATGAAAACAAAATGCTTCTCAAATCTTATCTCATTATTTTACATTGTTTTTCCTTTTCTTTTCATTATGGAAAAAGTCTTAAGTTTGACTGCTATTTCACTGAATCATGTTTTAAAATTTTAAATCTGTATTCTCTGTTTCTCATTTTGGTTTTAACTTCTTTTTAAAATTGCACTCAATTTTTCCTTATTTAAATGGTTCCTAATCGGGACGTTTGATAAATTGTATAGATGCAGTTTCTTCTTGAATATCACTGAGAATAGATTTACACATTTTCTAAAATTCCTTTTGTCCTTCTATTTCATAAGATAATCTTAGAGAGTTTACACAAAGGTTTATTTCTATTTAATTAAATTAAGTTTTCTTATGTTTAGTGACGCTTTTAAAATTATGTTTTAAAGAGAGTTTTCTTCTTTTTCAGTAGAAAACTTAGCTAATTTCTATCTGGTTGCTTCTATTCCTGTTTTGATATGTTCAAATAGTTCAGTCCTAACAAAACAAAGTAGAAATGCTTAGCTTGGCCATAACATTACATTGCTAATTTAGAAACACAGAAGCTTGTTGGGAATAGAGTGGAAGCCAATATTAGCTTGGCTTCTGTATCAATTAATTTTGCATTTTGTGTGGTAGCAAGGAATTAGTGTTTCCATCCACGTCAAAATAAGCTTGTGCAAGCACTGCCACAGAATCCAAATTCAGTGTGACTGCCTTTGTTCGGTGTGCTTCCCAAAAGTGACTGAGGGAAATGTTTGTATTGCACATGCCCCATAACTTGTCTCTGATTCTAGCATTTATTAATTGATAAGGTTTCTAAGTAAAGCTCTTCCAGGTTTTCTCCCATTTACTTTCATGTGGTATATTCCTTTGTATTACCAAGGAGCCAAGTAGTGTGTCTCCTTTCTCTCATTTGGTTATGTCCATACTGTTTGTGGGAGAAATTAATCAGAATCCCTAATCTGTGGATATTACTTTGATATTCTTCTGAATTTATTAAAATCTAATTTTAATGAGATTTTTTTTTCAAAGTAGGGGCAGTGAAATTAGATAAGTGTGTTCAGGTGTTAGCTGAGAGTATACAAAATATTTTATTTTAAACATTGTTTTTGTCTAAACTGATGACTTAACATATCAAAGTAACATAGGATATTGCTTTTTGAAGAAAATTAGATGTCATCAAGTCCATCTTTATGAACATAGTTATTTTTTAAATTCTTATTGAAAGAACTCTTTTAAACATATATGTATATGCACATATATACAATCATATAGTATTTACATACATTAAAATAAATATAAGCAAAACAAATTGATAAGTTATTTATAACATTTTTAAACATTCTGAGATTTACTATTTTTAATATGTTTGCAACTCAGATGCATGGTGACTTGTTTAAATACTTGATACTCTCTATCTAAATCTACTGGAGCAGTTATTTGATTTGCTATCTGCCCCTGAATTTGTCTAATCTTCACAACTGATGCATTCAAGTTGTTCTTTTACTATTTTTCCAGCAGACTCTGGAGTCTATCTTGTATAATTGCCAAGGGAACTTGGAGAACTAATTTCCAATTTGCCTTCCTGCTGTCTACTGTTGATTGTGTGCCCCAAATAGGCTGTGTTCCTTTTTTATGTTTCACCATCATCTAATAGAGAAGAACTTTAGTGAGGTATGCAAACCTCCTGCTAAAAAATCAATTTAGATGTTTGTTAACAATGTGTATTCCAGAGTCTATACTATACTTATTGAAGCAGAATATCTTGGGAAATAGTGCAGAAAACTAAATATTTACCAAGTTCACTGGGTGATAATTGTGCACAGTGAAGTTGATATCCACTGCCACCATGATTCAGAGCAAGTCTTGGAATTAGACAGATGTGGGGTCCAAGGAAATTGCTATTTACTATATGTAGGATTGTGGAAATGGACTTAAATGTGTGGCTCATTTTACATATCTGAAGTACAGTATAGTATAGACTGTAGTACAGACTAGATATGAAAATATAGTAAAGTATTACTTATAAATCTTTTAGTACAATTCCTGGAACCAATTACATTTCATCAAATATAAGATGCCATCGATTTAAAGATGTAAGATTATTTTATGTGTAGTAGGAAGAAGAGGAATTACACTATGACACGATACTCAGTAATCACTTAGACATTTTATTTTGTATTTATTGAGTTATTTTAAACATGTATGTACATATATCTAATCATATAGCATTATTTGCATACATTAAAATAAAACATAAGCAAAATGAATTGATGGAGGCATTTCTAAAACTTCTAAACATTCTGAGATTGACTCTTAATAGCTTTGAAATTCATAAGTCCATCTTCTGTTCTACCAGCATCATGATACAAACATTACTGAAAAGAATGGTCAACTGTTGGCTCAGGGCATTTATTTTTCCAGCCAGTGACTTATTTTTCCAGTTTGGGTGCTAGAAATAAAATAATTTTATCAGAAGGTATCAACAAAAGATTTTCAAATTATACCATGACTAACATTCTTTCTCCAAATTGGTCCCAAGATGATTTTTGATTCAACAGTTAAGTGACTGCAATTGTTTGGTCAAACTTTCATGAGTAACAACCATGTTTACTCAAGGACAATTGACAGACGTGTCCCAACTGCCATGAGGCTGAGAGTGATTGAAAGATTTAGTAGTCAACCCAAATACAGAGATATTACAATATGGGGGAATTGTGCATTATTATTTGAAAAAAAGAATTAGGGAAGGACAGTAGTATGTGCTCAAGAAAAATGGTAAGCAGATGGTAGCTGCCATTTTCTATTGAGTGCTTTATTGTGGTCCTCTCTCACACCATGTGCTTGACACCTACTTCCATCTTTCAAATCTTGACCTTGTAGAAGTGTCTGAGTCTCCATTACTCTACCAGATCCCCTTGTAACGTAGTTCCTACTTGCCTAGAGCTCATCAAATACCCTTTAACTGAGGTTTTGTATCTAAAGTCCAGGGCTTTGCACACAGCAGTCCTTCAGTAAGTGTCAGGTTCTATCCTTTGCCCCTATGGTGCTGAGACTCTCCCTGAATGCCTTGTCTCCAGGTCATAACCATCCCTAACCTGGTCTGCCCCAGCTTCCTTAACCCACTTTTAATGTCTATAGAGGTTTCTGAACTCCACCTAGAGATTCATTCTACTTCTATAATTATTTTGTAAACCATGGAATACTATACGAGAATATTAATGATGCATCTCTTTCTTTTTCTTTTTTTTTTTAACAGACATTTTGCCTTTACTGCTGCAAGATATTGGAAATCTGTTCAAGGTTTTGACCTTTTATGAATCTGGATTTTTCACTCCACAGTTAGCCGGAGGATTTAATATAAGGTGAAGATTATGTACAAAGGTTTTTTTCCCCTTCTGCTTCATGCGCAGTAATATATAGTTAGTCATAATTTTACCAAAACTGGGAGATAAGTGTCTGTTGGTCCCTATGTCACTTCTACTCTTAATTCTACAGAGCACAATCAGTTATTTAAATTGACTTTCAAAGCCCTTGGTAATCTGGCTCCATATTAATTCTTCAACCCTATCTCCTTATGCTTTCTTCTAAAAACCTCTGCTCAAGTCAGGTTGATCTCATCACGGTCTTCTGAACACACCATGAGCATTCCCACCTTTACTCTTCAAACATCCCTGCAGCTAAAACAAGTTTCATTCTCTCCTTTTTTTCTCAAGTGTTGCATCTTCTCCTGCTATTCTAGAACACACTCATATTTCCCTTCCTTCATTCATTCAATAAATATTCCTTGAATATATATTATTACCAGGCAAGTAAATAAGAAAAACAAAAGCCTCTGTCATCTTGGAACAATAAAGGGTGTAGGAAGTAATCAAATAATAAACCTAACTATAAAATATGTTTTTAAATATTATGATTATGCTAAGGGAAATTTGAATAATTGGAATAAATTAACAGACTTTATCAATAACTGTCAATTCCAATCTATAGCTTGTTCAAATATTGTACATTGGATTGTTATTTTACTTATATGTATATAGCTTGCCTCCATAATTAGAACATAGAATCAAAGAAACTGAATTAATTCATATCTGCAGTAGAATTATCAGTGCATTAAGAAATAAGAAAGCAATTCAAACTTTGCTCATTTCCCTCATAAGATGGCTTGCAATCACCTGGCATGTAAACACATTAAAGCCTCACAATAACACAAGTATCTGTTACCTACGCTGACTCTTGTGTTTCCCCTACCCTGTGCAGGGGAAGTGGGCATTCTTATGTTCTCCTTGAGGATAAGTAAGAGTAGAAATGAATTGGAGGGGAAGATGATGCTTGTCTCTTGCCAGAGAATTGGCCAGCAACTCAGTCTCAGGGAATAAAGGGGCAGAGAGTAGATTCCTATGTCCCCAGTGTTTTCCAGGGCCACTAATTGGACAAATCTTAATACTGCAACCACACAATAAGTAATAAGTATAAGATTGTATACCACAATCTTAATACTGTAGCCATAGAACCTGCTCAGAATATTTAAGCAGGAGTGAACAAATTCTATCAGGTAGTGACAATCTATTGCCCAGACTTAATGAACGATGAAATAAGGAGAATGGACCCTCACATCTATGTTGAAAAGCACTAATAAGTTATTACAGAATTGCACTGAATATTTAAATTAGAGTGTAGATTGTTTCACCTATTATTGTTAAAACCAAAGATGTTGATAACATTTTTCCATAGATTTAATAAGTATCTAATGTCCTTGTTATTTGCTTAGTATTAACTGACAATTCTGTAGATACCAAACTTTTAGCATAATATTTGTATAATTTTATAAAACATCAAAACTTCTCTCTCATGCTTATAGAAATAAAAATTTGGCAGTGAATTCAGCACATGAGATATTAAAATTTACCTTTCACTCTTGCATTTTAAATGACACCTGTAAATAACTTAAATGTCTGTAGGAATATTTCTACTTCTTTTCCCTTTGTCTACTGGTGTCTGCGGAGTTCCCATCTGAATTTGGAAATCTATAGTAGATAGTATTATGGCTCCACAGGACATTACATTGGGCTCCTTGGAACTGGAGGTAAATCATCTCTACAAAAGTTTCCTTCTTATAGTTGAAGAGCCCATACTGGTTTGTCTATAAACATTTGAAAATCTCAATTCTTCTCCCACTCTTTGAGGCCTAATCAGATGTTACTTTTGACAAATTATTTTTCCCCTCTTATTCATGAGGTCACCATTCCTTCCTTTTTATTTTTCAAGAGGCATTATATGTTCAATTCAACAGATGTATTGCTTTAAAAATGCCTTATCATGAGTTGTATTCATCTGTGAAAACAGATGTATGGACAAAATAACTCAAAGAAAAGTTTATACCAAAACTCATGTAATGGGTGTTGAATGGTTCCAGTCACCTGGAAAAAAAGATGTTAGATTTAGTAATCATTGAGAGTTGCTAATCAAATATCCTCTGTTTCTTTTTTGTCCTGTTCTTTTATTTTCTGCTATTTGCATCAACTTGGGCTCAGGGATTTGGGCCCTGGATTCCAGCCCATTTTTCCCATTGGAAGTTTTTCAGAAATCCTGTGGGTAAGAGAGCATCTGGTTTATGATATTTATAAGTGTCTGAGCTCCCTAATATGCCTAGTTACTGTGGAGACTAAAAGCAAATAGGAACCTGCACTGAAAACAAACTGACAAAGGCTGAACCGAAAAGACAGCTTAAGCATGGAAAGTGCATGGCATTATTCTGCAGTCCCTTCCAACTGAAGTTTAGAACAGGTCATGTTCAGTGTCCTTTCTTTGCAAAGAGGCCAACTTAAAAAATGACATTATTTATCAATACTGAAGATAGACATCAGATAACCCTTACAGCTTAGCGTAATGCACAATGAAAGCTTTCTGATGTTTGAATTGATTCATTCTGTATGAGAGATTATATATGCTTCTACTGCTGTTTTCTCATTGCTATTTTTAAATGTTACTTTTTTCTTCTGGATAAATATTGCATATATCTACCTCAGTTTACTCATTATTATAACAAAACAGGACCTCATACATTTAAACCGCATTATTTGTAAGTTAAATCCACTTTTCATAGACAAGTTTTCCTTATCTGAAAAATGAAGGTGAAAAATGATGCTACTCTGTTTGCTACCCCACTTCCTTCTGTACCTTTGCCTTCCTGGCTTTACCACTTCCCTTTTAATTTTTATTATTTAAAAGAGATGCTGTTTTTTACTCTAATACTTGATGTCTAAGTACACTCCCGGCTTTAACAATACACAGAAATTTATCTGTTCACCATCTCTTCCAAAGGGTGCTACTATTTGATGCACATGAATAAAATAAGGAACATTGTATTTTACTTAAAAATAATTTTCCAACATTTAAACATTATCTTATACATAAAAATACATCTCTGATACAAACATATTATAATTCTTCACACATATGCTTTTTATCCTAATTACAAACTCATCTTTATTTAGAAATGTTGAAAAAGGATTTTGGTTGGAGAAGAGAGGATGGTGCTGGAAACAAGTACTAAAATAATAGAATTGGAAAGACCTGACATATGGGCTTTTTTAGGACTTAATTTCTCCATCTGTAAAATTTTTTCTTTGGGGATATTTTTTGGAGGAGCTGTGATACTGTGGAAAGAAGATGAAATAGAGATTCAGAAGACCTGGATGCTGCTCCTGGTTCCACCATTTATTAACTGGATATACTTTCAGTTACTAACCACCCTGACAAGGTCCTTGTAAGGATCAAATATATATGAAAGTACTTTATAAATTACAAAGTTCTATCTAAGTCTAATCTGTTAATATTTAGTGCCGTATCCCTAATTTGCAAAGTGGGCTTATTTATAGGAGATTCACAATGCACTGTTTTTAATTAAATATTTTTAAATTGCAAAATGATGGATGCTCCTTGGAAGAAGAGAAACAATGCAAGAATATGTAAAGACAAAATTGATAACTTTCCTGTAAACCCCTTTCTTAATTCTCAGACACAAGTGATATTAAAAGCACAGTATATAACGTTCCACAACTTTGTTCATGTTCACGTAAATTGTATATTAATATAGTTAACTTTAGTTTTACATTTGATAATTATTCTTGTTTTTCCTCATTATTCTTCACTTATACATATTCTTGTGGCTTTGTATTTGTTTTTTCATTCTCTTTTTTACTTAAAAGTGTGTCATGTTTGTGTACTTCGTGATCTCTGCACATGAAAGGTAGAAGATCTAACATATTTTTAAAAATCACTTTATAATTTTATATGGTGAATGTACTGTAAGTTATTCAACTATTCCTTTATTGATGTCCATTCATGTTATTTCCAAGTTTTTGCCACTAGAAATTATTCTAAATAAGCTTCCTTCTATAGCAAGACCTTAATTTCTATTGGATAGATTCATACGGGTGGGTCAAAAATGTATATTTTTAACTACAAAAGATAATATCTGATCTCTTGCTGAATTTACATTCACACCAGTCATGAATGAAGAGGGCCAATTTTTAAAGTTTGGTTAATCTTATAGATTTTTAAAAAGTCATCATGAATACATCCGTTTTATTTGACTATTAATTATGTTGTGCTTATTTTCATATGCTAGTCTACTATTTAGAATTATGCCTGTTTTTATTTTTAGCCAATTAGTGGGAAAATCTATTTTTTTATCTTTTACTTGTCCATTTGTAGAAAGTTAAAACTATGGTAATATCAATAACCTTTTGTTCAATATTATTGTATCTTTGAAGGCTCTTACAAGACTTAATAATTAGATAGTCTCTAATATAATACACAAAAGCTTAATTTCAGCCAATGAAATTCTCTAGATCAATGCTGTCCAATAGGACTTTCTGTATGATGGAAATGTTCTATATCTACGCTGTCCAATATGGGATCCATGAGCCACATGGGACTGTTGAGCACTTGAAATGGAGTAATATGGCTGAGGAATTACAAACCTAATTTTATTTAATTTTAATTCATTTAAGTTTAAATTTAAATAGCCACGTGTGGCTAGTGGCTCCTTTAATGGAGAGGGAAAGTCCAAAGTTCTTTCATGTGCTTAGAATTGATTCTCTGGGCAGGGGAGGGGGAGAGTGTGGTTTTTTAACTTAAGAGTTAAAATATACTGAAATGGTTATTTTTGCATAAATAACCATTCGTATGTGTTACTGAAGAACTGGTTAGAATGACACAATCAGTCAAGTTGATTCATTTTGGCGTGTCAAGTCAATCAACTCTCTTGCAATCAGACTTAGCATTTAGATGCTCAACATTCAGAAATAGTAAATGATTCTGCTCAAGTGAAATTTAATTGGTCAACTATGAGGAAATGGCTCTATAATATTGAATGTCATGCTATTCTATTTTGCCAATATTCTGTTAATATATTAATATTTTTACAAGGTATGCATTCTTAATTCAATAGTATATATTTTTATGTAATGTCTTATCCTTCTTTTCTATTTTTTAGGAGAAAACATTTTCTTTTACCTAGGTTCTGCCTCATGTGACTTTAGTCAACACTGGAATTTTTTTAAAAGGTAAGTTTAATAAAAGTAAAGTATTCTACTATTCTCCCTGTATTTTGAATTTCCTATAATTAGCACCTGAAATGATTTTTCTCTCTCTCTCTGATTTGATATCAGATTGAGTCTCATCTAATCATGAGATTTCAAAGCAAATACTTTGAAGGAGGCTTTTTTTTTTTCCTGCTATTTTTTCTTGCAGAAAGAAAAGTCAAGAAAAGTTCTAGCTTCTAGCTGGTACTGGCACAAATCTGGGCTTATTAGAGCTATCCCAATTTGTAAACCTTACCAGTTTCATATGCAAATATTGATGGCTTGAGTAGCAGAAAATGTAATCCTATTATAGTCTCAAATTTATCTGAAGTTTTAGAAATGCTGATTAGCCTTGGTAATCACCTGGCTTCTTTCTCAGATACTATTAGTATCTGTGGTGGTTTCACATCCTTTCATGTGAGAAAATATGATTTTGGCTACAGCTGCTTCCAAGGTTCTCTTCTGTCAGAGAAATATCACAGCATAGTCTCTTTTACTTCTCAGTTTGAGTTTTAGTAATAAAATATCTAGATAAATATTTTGTTACACATCCATTAAATTAAAAATTATCTATTTCACAAAATCACTTAAAAAATACTCTGTAATCTCAAGCAGTGGAAAAGGCTTTTCAGTTCAAATCTACCTGAATTTGAGTCTCAGTGATATCAAAACCCTACAACATAACACTAGACAGTACAACCAAAAATGTGAGTCTTGTTAAGCAGAAAGTTTAAATAAAACTAAAGTGTATCTGATAGTTTACAAGCATAAAATAAAAAGGACTGCTTTTGTTATTTCAACATGAGTAACTTAGAATGTCTTAAGACTACTATAAATTCTGATTAAACATTGATTAAGAAAGCTTAGATATTCTAAATCAGAAGGATAATGAAAAGAATGTAACTGTTAAAGTTTCAAATATAACCTTTTTGCTGATAATGTATTGTGCAAGATTAAGGATGAGTACAAATGCATTGACACTTCTCCTATCAAGGATCCGGGGTTACTTCGCTACTTCCTTAACAAATAGAGCATGGTAGTAGTGACACCATGACAGCTCTGGCTTAGCCTTTAGCAGGACAGACAGATTCCCCCTACATCTCTTGGAGCCCTAGGGTGCCATGTAAGAAGTCCAATGACCCTGTTGAAGAGCCCACGTGGAGAGGCTCTGAGGTTTACATGGAGAAAGAAAGTGACCCAGTTGAGACCAACCTTCTCACTATCTGTGCCAATAAAACAAAAATGTAGTTAAAGTTATCTTGGACCCTCTAGATTTACCCATCCACCACTAATCTGAGCCCTGCTCAGATTCCTGATCTGCAAAATCATGAAATATACTAACATGTTTTTGTTTTAGACCACTAAATTATAGGGTAGCTAGTTACACTATAATAGATAACAACAATAACAACAGCAAAAAAATAGAAGTGAAGGAAAAGAATTTCTTGCCATTTGCAATTACATAGACAACTGATTAGTTTTACATGTATTAACTGTTAAAATAGTAATCCTACACTAATGTATCCAAACTTGTTTGAGCAGATTAACTGACCGAGAGTTTTATTAATATGTGTGAATAATCTTTGCAATAATTATTGGTCTTTACTATTTTACTTTACAGAAGTAACCTGTTGTAAAAATCAAGAGAGTACACAGGAAAATCGGATATTTATAGAGGCAGTTTATTGTATTTGCAGAGAAGAATTAGATACCTATCAAAAGATCTGAGATAAAAGATCTACTCTGTCACTCATTAGCTTGGAGACTTTGATCAAGTCACTATCTTCATGGGTTTTAAATTCTTCATCTATAACATTAACTCATTAGATTGCCTATCCAGAGGTTACTTCCATCTCCTTGAGAAATCTCTAAGCCCCTGCTGTGTCATTGTCCTATATTCTTTCATGAGATGGTCAGTCAGGTGTGGCCACAAGAAAACAGTTTCTTATGTCCCAGGTCCGAGAGAGACAGGGTCGTGAAGGGACCTCATGAGGGGAGCACCAAGGGAGCTGGCTCAGCCAAGTGGGTGGGGAGCTGAGACAGAGAGTGAGGACCCGTGGGCAAGTGAGGGTCAGGGTGGAGTACTCGGCAGAAGGTGCCAGAGGATTTCATTGTTGTGTTTGAATGTCACTAGGTCATGGTCAGGGGAGGGCAAGAAGGGGAACCTGTAGCAGGGGTCAGCTTTATCATGCTAGTGTACCTGGTCACCCGGGAGGGGTGCTTATAGCCTGTTAGGGGGGACGTTGAGGCAGCAGGGAAATAAGGAGTTTTAAAATTTACAATCCAGTCATTAGGTTGTGCTATGGTCTGGATTGTTCGGGTGTCCCTGAAATCCATATGTTGAAATCCTAATGCCCAATGTGATGGTATTAAGAGGTAAGGGCTTTGGCAGGTACATAGGTTATGAGGGTGGAGCCTCTTGTGCTCTTATAAAAGAGACCCCACAAAGCTCCCTTCTGCCATATGAGGATTCAAGGAGAAGTCAACCCAACCATGCTGGCACCTGATCTCAGCCTTCTAGCCTCCAGAACTGAGAGCAATACATTTCTATTGTTTATAAGCTACCCAGTCTTTGGTATTTTATTATAGCAGACCAAACAGACTAAACTAGGTTGCAAATATTTTAACACTTCACAACTAAATGTGTACCAAACCTAGGAGGTTTGAGAGCAGATAACTTCCTTCCCTACCATTACGTTATATAGTATTATAAACATTTGTGGTAGTCCTAAATATTTCATTCTCCTAAACTAACCCTTGATAGTTTCCCAGTGAGAACTACCTTTAGAGGAAGGAGTTGATACATACTGCTTGATTCTCAGGTGTTGGATTGTCAGGTAACAGGTGTAGCTGGGAGAATGCTTACCTATACATTATTTATCACTAGAGGCTATACTTTCTTATGCCTCATGTGAGCAATCCAGTATATAAATAATATGTATTTTTCCATTAATTTGATTCCTTCTCTGCAGTTTCCATACTTTAAGGTTAACTGTGACAGATTCAAATTATAAAATAATATTAGAGTTAATTCACAATATAGTGTTAGCTATAGAAATTTTCTAATTTATTTGAATTCCCTAAGCATGTGAGTTTCAGGGAGCATTATTACTGCACATGAGCTTTACCTTTAGCTTCAAGTAAATTGGTTACATTGTGTATTTCACTGTAGCATTTTCTGTCTCCTTGCTTTCATTTAAGATGACACTTTGATCAAAGGTGACAAAACATGAAATTATGGCCAGCTGTAAAAATGTCACATGCTATTTCAAAGTCCTCCTGCAGCTGGAAAATTTCCTGATTATCTGGACCCACCAAGGGAATTAAAATTCAGTGCGCTTGACATTACAGCATGTTTTAACAAGAGCACAATTATATTCCTACCCTGTTCCAATATAGAGTTGCCTAGTGAGAACTGTCAGACAAGCCCATGGGGGATAGGAACTGTCACCAAGCATCCGCTCACACAGGAGAGCAAAATGAAGTCAATGGTTTCTCCCTTTATAAAAATCACTAATTATATTTTATTTGAAAATATGTGCTCCTACGCCTGGAGCAAGCCCCGAGAATGTGAGAAAATCAGTCTATTTTCAAGCTTTATGGCGAAATCCTTTACATAGTAAGAACTGTTAGCTGTTTTCTCCTCTGTAAAAAGAAAAAAAAATTCTAGGACATATGTAGCAACTGTCACAATCGTGAAAAATAAGACATTTTGAAACTATGTCTGCAAAATTACCAGCTTTATTTTTATGGAGAGAGAAAAAATGTACTTTGTGGGCTTTAATTTTATTGAAAAATATTGATTGAACACCTACTTCATACCCGGCTATTTGCTAGGCTCTGGGGTACAAGAAATGCATAAATACATTTTCTGCCTTTGTCGAACTCACAGGCTAGCAGAGGAGACATAAATGCAAATAAAATTAATTCCCTAGTCAGAAGGAGAACAAAGATGAGAAATAAATAATTATAACTCAAAGATGATAAGGCTGTCTCATAGCACGGGTTCAAAGTGCTTAGCCTAACACCAACTGCAGAAGACTTAAGTCTACAAAAAATAGACTTGTGAAATACACAATGTAACCAATTTACTTGAAGCTAAAGGTAAAACCCATGTGCAGTAATAATGCTCCCCGAAACTCACATGCTTAGGGAATTCAAATAAATTAGCAAATTTCTATAGCTAACACTATATTGTGAATTAACTCTAATATTATTTTATAATTTGAATCTGTCACAGTTAACCTTAAAGTATGGAAACTGCAGAGAAGGAATCATATTAATGGAAAAATACATATTATTTATATACTGGATTGCTCACATGAGGCATAAGAAAGTATAGCCTCCAGTGATAAATAATGTATAGGTAAGCATTCTCCCAGCTACACCTGTTACCTGACAATCCAACACCTGAGAATCAAGCAGTATGTATCAACTCCTTCCTCTAAGTAATCATTCCTTAAAATGTAATTGTCCTAAGAAGGTGAAAAGTATACTAATTCACCGATTTATAATGGTTTTCTTATTAATGTATGTCTTCTAAATTCAGGAACCACTTCAATTCATTAAACATGTTTGATATTGTCAACTTTTTAACTCTAGTTAAAAAGAAGGCTTTTTTTAAACTCTAGTTTTTACTGATGTTTGGTGTCTGCATCTAACAAAAGGTTAAAAATCTAATATAATCAGAAGACATAAAGTAATGGTAAAGCTAAGGAAGAGGAAAAGGGGAGTTTTGTGGAGGTATACCAGCAGCTCCACAGTAGGAAGGTAGAGGTGTGCAGAAGAGGTGTCTGAGCTTCTATTCTACATTTGTGAGAGTAGCTTTGAATTCATCTACATCAAATATTGAGCATCAACAAAAGACTTACTTAAAGAAAAAGTCATACTGCTCAAAATATTTTGTGTATTTCATTTATTTTTCTCACTACATTAATACCATAAGGAGGCATTTCCATTTCTGTGGCAGGCAAGAGCAGTTTAATCCCATTGCAGATTTGACCCAAATCTTTAACTTGTTTTGATTCCTTTGAGACTCGAGGTTCCACTCATTTCTGTGGTTGGAAGAACACCAAGTATTCTAAAGTACTGCCTTTTACCTCTTCTTTGATTTTTCTCCTCCCACCAACTAGATGACCTGAAAAATATCTCCTCAATATATGAACTTAACTCATTACTGCTGATTAAATTTGATAGACCTCTCTTGTCTTATATGTACCCTCAGTTCATCTTTTGTGAATTCTTCTTACTCAGTGATACCACTGGGTGGTTGGGTGGTGTAGGGTACGTTGAGGTACCCCTTCCAAACTGAAGAATAAGTTGTTACATCTGACCCCTCTTACAACTGAAAAAAATTAAAATTAAAAAAAAAAAAAAGTGCCAGAATGCCTAGTGTCCTCTTTGGATTCTGGAGGCAACGTATTACTATTTGGGTGTGTTATTCTGGCTCCTTTACTGAGTGACCAGAAAAGCTGCTAGTTTTGAGTGGGGCCCAGAACAGAAGGCTCTACAATAGGTCCAGGCTGCTGTGCAAGCTGTTCTGCCACTTAGGCCGTAAGATCTAGCAGATCCAATGGTGCCTGAAGCATAAGTGGCAGAGAGGAATGATGTTTGGAGCCTTTGACAGGCTCAGAGGAGCCTGACTAAAGTCTGGACAAGGAGAGAGTTAAGGGGACTCATTAATCAATGAACTGGACTCAATACACTCTATTCACCACAGAAGCATATATCTGACTAGTAGGAATCTTAAAATGTATTTATTGATATCTCTCTGTAAGTGAATCAAGTGGGTGTAAAGCGGCATAAACACAGCAGTGAAAACCAGCCCCTTCCATATATGTTGGTATGTTTCATGTTATATTTTCCTGTTTCCATTTAATTGACTTCTGATTTTTATTATCTTCTGCCTAATTTTGGCTTAATTATTTTTCCTAGTTTTTTAAGGTGGATGTTAGATGACTTGTTCAAGACCTTTTTACTTTTTTAAAACCATATATTTCCCTCCAAGAATCAATTTATCTGTCCCCATAAATTTTCATATGTCTTTATTTTCATTCAGTTAAAAATACTTTTAAAGTTCCCTTATTATTTCTTTTTTAATGTATGTGTTATTTAGAGATATGATCTGAGATAATAAGTATTTGGGTGTTTCTCAATTTTTTTCTATTATTAATTTCTAATTCAATATTTTGAATAATGTCAATCCCTTAAAATTATTGACTTTTGGTTTAAGGCCTAGCCTAAAATTTATCCTGAAGAATGCATGTATATATGAAAAGAATGAGTATTATTTTCTTGTCTGGTAGAATAGTCTATAAACATCAATTAGGTCAAATTGACCGATAGTGTTGGTCAAATCTTATATAATCTTACTAATTTTCTATCTAGTTTTCAAAAAAATCTATTTTTGATAGAGGGTATTGACATTTCTACCTAAAATTTTTAAGTGACCTATGTATGCTTTTAATCTTCTTAGATTTTGCTCCATGTTCTTTGTTAGGTTCATATATATTAGTGGCATTATATTTTCCTGATAGATCGATCCATTTATTATTATGAAATGTCCCTCTTTGTCTCTAATAATATCTTTTGTCTTATAGTCTGTTCTGATATTAATCTATCCATTTCAGCTCTTTAATGTGTGGTTACTGATTGCATGATGCAACTTCTTGCATCCTTTTACTTTTTTCTTTTTTAATAAATTTATTTATTTTATTTATTTATTTTTGGCTGTGTTGGGTCTTCATTGCTGTGCACAGGCTTTCTCTAGTTGCGGCGAGCGGGGGCTACTCTTCATTGTGGTGTGCGGGCTTCTCATTGCAGTGGCTTCTCTTGTTGCGGAGCACGGGCTCTAGGCATGCAGGCTTCAGCAGTTGTGGCACGTGGGCTCAGTAGTCATGGCACATGGGCTTAGTTGCTCTGCGGCATGTGGGATATTCCCGGACCAGGGATCGAACCCATGTCCCCTGCGTTGGCAGGCGGATTCTCAACCACTGTGCCACCAGGGAAGCCCCCATCCTTTTACTTTTAATCTATTTGTGTTTATGAATCTATAGTGTATATTTGTAGACAGGCTATAATTGGATATTGTTCTTTAATCCAATCTAACAATACCTTTGGATTAGTGTTTAATCTATACACAATGTTATTATAGATTGGATTAACCTCTGTCATTTTGCTATTTTTTTAATGTGTCAAGTCTTTTTTGTTCTTCTGTTTTTACTTTTCTACCTTGTTTTGTGATTATTAAAATTTTTTTATTGTACCATTTTAATTTCTCTGTTTTTTTTTTAGCACTTTTTAAAAGTTATTTTCTTAATGATTGCTCTAGAGATTACAATATGAATTTTAACTTATCATGGTCAATACTTTGTTAATTCTGGACATAGATAGCAATACTTCTCCAGTATGATTCTATTTCTTTTCCTTCTTTGATACTAATATTTTCATGTATATTTCATTTATGTATGTAATAAGTTCAATGATATAGTGTTATAGTCATTGGCCTTTGCAACAATATTTTCTTTAACTATTTAAGAGGAAATGAAAAAAATACATTTGCAGTCATTTATATTTATCTATGTTTTTGCCATCTACAGTGCTCTTTATGCTTTTCTGTAGATTTGATTTATCATCTGATGTCATGTACTTTAAGACTGAAAGACTTCCTTTAATACATTTTAAGGCATTTCTGCTAGGAATGAATTCACTTAATCTTTGTTTATCTGTAAATGTCTTTATTTTCCTTTATTTTTGATGGTAGTTTTATCACATATACATTCTGGGTTGACAGGTTTTCATTTTTTCTTTCAGCACTTTGAAAAAGGCATCTTGTTGCCTTCTCGATTCCATTGCTTCAGATGAGAAGCTAGCCATAAATCATATTGTTGTTTCCTTGTACATAATTAGTCATTTTTCTCTTGCTGCTTTCAATTTTTTTTTTATATTTGTCTTTTAGCAGTTTGACTATGATGTGCCCAGATGTAAATCTCTCTTTGTCCCATGGGAAGTTTTTTGAGCTTCTTGGCTCTGTAAACTGTTTATTGTCAAATTTGGGACATTTTGAGTCACTATTATTAAAATAGTTTTCTCTCCTTTACTTCTGGGACTCCTATGACATATATGTTGGTATGTTTCATGTTATTCCATAGTTTCTTTTTTTTTTAAATGTTTCCTCTTTAATTTATTTAATTTAATTTATTTATTTTTGGCTGTGTTGGGTCTTCGTTTCTGTGCGAGGGCTTTCTCTAGTTGCGGCAAGCGGGGGCCACTCTTCATCACGGTGCGCGGGCCTTTCACTGTCGCGGCCTCTCTTGTTGCTGGGCACAGGCTCCAGTCGCACAGGCTCAGTAGTTGTGGCTCACGGGCCTAGTTGCTCCGCGGCATGTGGGATCCTCCCAGACCAGGGCTCGAACCCGTGTGCCCTGCATTGGCAGGCAGATTCTCAACTACTGCCCCACCAGGGAAGCCCCCTATTCCTCTTTTAAAAATATTTTCCTTTCTGTCTTCAGATAGGATAAATTAAATAGATTCATCTTCAAGTTTGAGGATTCTCTCTTCTGCTATCTAAAATATGATGAGGGACCAATCTATTTTCATATTGGTTATAGTGCTTTTCAATTTTAGAATATCTATTTGGTTCCCTTTAAACAGTTTCTGTTTCCTTATTGAGATTCTCTTAAGTGTTGATTCATTGACCACATATGTTTCTTTAACCTTTAAGCATGTCTTTTAATTCTTGAATATATTTATAATTTCTTCTTTGAAGTCTTTGTTATATTCAACATCTGCACCCACTCAGGAACAGTTTCTATTGACTGCTTTATTTCTTGAGTAGGTCACATATTCTGTTTCTTTGTATGCCTCATAGTCTGTCATTGAAAACTGGACATATTAGGTCATGTATTGTACCTACTCTGGATGCTGCAGTAGTTGATGTCTTTGCTCAGTTATTTTTTTTCTCATTTTTGATGTTTTCAACTCCCCTGACTTCCTGGGGTTGCTCCTGTATCCACATATCTCACTGGTCAGCCAATGATTGGTTAGAGGTTGTGCTGAACACCATGAGCCCATAAGATTTCCACCCTCTGCAGATAGATGTGTGTTTAGTTAAGGAGCGTATGTAAAGTTCAGACAGCTTTCAAGTCTCTTTTGGCATTTGCTTTTAACCATGTCCCCTTGGGTCTCCCCTGCATGTGCACACAGTCTGCTAGTAAACCAGGTGTGAATTAAGAGTTAGTCTCACTTTTATAATGCTCTTTCATTCCTGCGGTTCCCCGGTAAAATAAGTGGCAGGTCCGTTGATAGCCTCAAATGGGACTACAATCCAAAGAATAGCAGAATTGAAGGCTTTTCTCATTTGTTTCCTATTGAATGTGCTACTTTACTGACAACGCCCTTCACAGCTTGTGCTTTGAACCTACAGGTCATGGCAGCACTCCCCATGCAGTGAAGCTCCTGCTTTACATGGTCAGCACCACACTAACCAAGCTGGGAGTGGGATGAGACGAGGTCCATGGAAAAAAGCCACTGTCTCGCATGGATCTTATTCAATGTTTCGGCAGCTTTTCGTAAATAAAGCCTTTTCCATTTATTGTTAGTAGTTTTCAGAAAGATTTTTGCTGATTTTGCCCAATTTTTTAGTTTTTTTAGGGGGTGAAAAGAATTTACCAATTTTTTTATTCTTTCATACATTTTTTAAAATGAGTATTGAGTGGGAACTTACTACACAATGTATTTATAACTTACTATAAGGTTACTAATTAATAGAGTATGAACCTGGAGTAGAAATAATTTACAAGTCTATAAATAAAAGTTCATAAAAGGATCTAAATGAAGTATGGAGAAACTATGTGACAATGTGTTGTTTTAAATGAATGGGGAGAAGGTAGTTTATTTAATAAATGGTGGTGGTATAATTGGCTATCCATCTGGAAGTAACAAAATATTGTCTACCAAGTATGAATCACATCATAAAATAATAAATTTCAATAAATCAAAGATTTAAAATTCAATAATTAGTAAATAATAATATTAGCAGAAAATGATATAATTTGGGGGCAAGTAAGATTTTTCTTAAGCAAGACTAGAAACACAAAAGCTCCAAATGAAAACAAAATACCTTGGGGGGGCGGGGGGAGAAAGCATCATACATAGAGAAGTCAAATGGTATTCTGAGGGGAAAAAAAGTGTAATAAATAAAAAGACACAATTTGGCACTGTTCAAAACGTACCCAGAGTCACACATTTGATGAGAAAAAAAACAATAGAGAACAAATGGTGAGAGAGATTGAAATGGTGAAGTAGACATTGAAGCATTATCATTCAGATCTCTTTTCAAGAGGGAACTTCTGCACTGGTCACTTAGCTGAAAACCTGTAGCTAAATATGCCTTCTAGACCCCCCTCTGCTACCACACACCTCCTCACAGTCCCAGGCAATGACTGAGCAAGGTGATGTTACAAGGACTCACCATTTCTGCCCAGTATAGGAGCAATATTTGTATTATCCCTCCCACTGGGCTAGCAGAGGCTTTCCCAGAGCTGTCCTTACTACAAAATTCTCCTTCCTTTCATCTTTACTTTCACAGGTCTTATAAATGCATCTTGGATCTGAAGGCTCCCTACCCACTCCTACTTCCTCTCCCTTTTATCTTTCATATGAATTATCTCCATAAAACTTTTTTTTTCTTCCAACTCTTTCTGTTTCCTTTCCATTGTTCCTAAAATAAACTTCTAAGAACTTTGAATTTAAGAATTCAGAATTATAACCAAAAAAAAGGATGCTTCAGAAAGACTCTTCCAATACAGTGAGTTATTACCACAACAAAGTGAATCTGCCATTAAGATACCTGGGGAAGTAGGTTGCATGTTGTTCCCTTGTACACAGTCAATAAACTGATCATATGAATTAAGATTTGAGAACCACTCTACAATTTTGAAGGTAGAAGAACTTCACAGTTACTCTTCCATAAAAAAAGAAATAAAATCATTCAATCAATTATAAAATACATCATCATAATAAATGCGAAAGAAACACAAATCACGAAGGGCAGAATATTAAAAAAAAAAAAAATAGTTCCGTGAACAAGCCATGTGATTCCTATTGCAGAGTGCTTGCATGTTTAGTTCCTTCTGCCTGGATATTCTCTATTCTTCTCTTTTTTAAGTTAATTGACTATTCCTGTGTCTAAAATCAGGTGAAATGTCACTCCTAGATTGATCTAAAACAACCATCAAGTGCTCTCATACACTTTTTCTTATTAGAAGGTATTTGTAGTTAAATAATTCAATTTGTAATATCATAATATTTTGCTCTCTTACCGATTATAAATTTCATAAAGAGAGAAACTGCATTGTTTGTTCACTGATTTAACTTCATCACCTAACCCAAGACCTTTCACTAGTAGACCACCTATAATTATTTGTTAAATGATGGCATACACAGAATTCAAAAATCATGACCCCTTACATTTCTGTAACTGTTTATGGTTTCCAAAAGTCTTCCAGAACAAAAGCTTATTTAAACTACACAATTACTGTGTAGCAGGAGAGGGTACTTATTCCCATTTTATAGATGAGAAAATGGTGTCTCATAAAAATATACTGGCACAGACCTGTGTTAGAGAGGGAGGAAACGAGTTGTGGTAATCAGTGATCATCCTCAATTTTCTAACCCTTGCTACCCAAGGGATGGTTCCCAGGCTTAAAACATCTGTGTCATTCAGCTTTTAGAACTAGAAAATCTCAGTTTTCCTCCCCAAACCCACTAATTCAGAATCTGCATTTTAACAAGATTTCCAGGTGATTCATACGCCTGTTAAGCTTTGAGAAGTATGTTTTAAGGCACGTTGATCCTTTACATGAGTGGAGTGATGGTGGCCAGTGGTGGGTATAAACTGTTCTGTATAAATAAGGAAGAGAGAAGAGGCAAGAAAGGTGAATTGAAAAACTAGGGTAAGTAAGCCCTGTAAAGGGAGAGGAGAGAGGAGACTCTGTGACTTCAAAACAGAGACTTGAAAATTGAGAGAGGATGCTTAACTGGGCTTTCTTTTTTTTTTTTTTTTTTTTAATAAATTTATTTATTTATTTATTTTTGGCTGTGTTGGGTCTTCGTTTCTGTGTGAGGGCTTTCTCCAGTTCCGGCGAGCGGGGGCCACTCTTCATCGCGGTGCGCGGGCCTCTCACTGCCGCGGCCTCTCCCATTGCGGAGCACAGGCTCCAGACGCGCAGGCTCAGTAGTTGTGGCTCACGGGCCCAGCTGCTCCACGGCATGTGGGATCTTCCCAGACCAGGGCTCGAACCCATGTCCCCGGCATTGGCAGGCAGATTCGCAACCACTGTGCCACCAGGGAAGCCCCAACTGGGCTTTCTTAATTGAAAATTTCAGTGTTAATAATGAAAATCTTCTCTCCATCTCCACTATGAAAGCTTCAGTAAAATATGTATTGCTTATACCTCCGGGGAATACCAGCCCGACAACAGCAAGGACATTTTTCATTTGATTGGTGTTTGTTTATTGATTACTTTGTAGCCAAGTTGTTTTCTACCAATTATGTTATTCACAGAGCAGAAGGTTCATTGAAAAAGAAGGTACAGAGGAAAAGTGAAAAAGTACGAACAAATGTGTTTTAAGTAGTACAGAGGATGCTAAGTAAAAGCACAGTATTATGATAATGTTCATGAATTATCACAATTATGAATGAAAATGCTCATTTGTGTTATTATGGGATTTTCTCTAGCAGAGTGTAAATAGAAGAATTTAAGTCTTGTGGACACTCTCTAATTGAATATCTAATTTTTATTTTTTCAGTGTCTACTATTATGGAGTCAGACAAGAATGTGAAAACATTTAAAAAAACCCCACAAACTTAAGGCAAAAAAACAGCAGTGTGATAAGAAATAGTTTACTCATGAGTTCAGTAGATACAAACTGTGTTCCCTGATAAGTTTGTAAATAAAATTTTTTATGCAAGGAATCCAGTACTCAATTAGATTCAGAAAGTCTTATGAGGGACTTCCCTGGTGGTGCAGTGGTTAAGAATCCACCTGCCAGTGCAGGGGACATGGGTTCAATCCCTGGTCAGGGAAGATCCCACATGCCGCGGAGCAACTAAGCCCGTGCATCACAACTACTGAGCCTGTGCTCTAGAGCCGGCGAGCCACAACTACTGAGCCCGCGTGCCACAACTGCTGAAGCCTGCATGCCTAAAGCCCATGCTCCGCAACAAGAGAAGCCACTGCAATGAGAAGCCCACACACCGCAACAAAGAGTATCCCCTGCTCGCCGCAACTAGCGAAAGCCTGCGCACAGCAATGAAGACCTGACACAGCCAAAAATAAAATAAATTTATTAAAAAAAAAAAAAAGAGCCATGAGTTCTAGACTATGGGGAGATAGAAATTTGTGTGATATAGTCTCTTACCTCAAAGATCTTAGACTCTGCAGACCACACACATACACACATACAATTGTGGATGTTGTTTTTTTAGAAAAATTGTTCTGGAAGGCTGTTTACTTAGTTCAATGTAAATATCTTTTTTCTTAAACAAATATGCAGGTGATTCACCTTCCAAACACAGATTCTTAGTGTATTAGTCAAGACACTCTTTTTTTAATGACAAAATTCCAATAATCATAGAAAAATATTAGTGACTTGTATAATTGAAAATTATAAGATGAGAGGTGCTTTTAAGCAAGGCAGGAGCCTGGCATGGATACAGTCCCCTCAGAACTATATCTCTCTTTTCCTCCCATTTTTGTCTCTGCTTTTTGCCTTTTCCTTTATTCTCAGGCAAGCTCTCACTATGTGGCAGCAATTGGCTAACATGTTTTTTAGTATCCAGGAGCATCAGGAGGAAAGAGATCCTCTCCCAGCATCCATACCAGTTCCAAAATTGATGTTGACTGCTCTGTTTGAGCTATATGCCCACCCCTGGACCAAATACAGAATCCAAGGATATAGCATATTGCTGTTGGCATGCCCACGCTAGGTGGGTTGGAAACCTTTTAATTGACAACTCCTGCACATGGGCCAGTACAGTTATGAAAGCAAACTAGTGATTTGTTAAAAGAAAGGAGAGAGGGGGCAGACAAGCAAGGATAATAAGTCCTTAGGGGACATGTTTGCATGTTGGTACAAATTTTATAGTATCCCCATTTTTTATCTGGTATGATAAGGGGAGCAAATCCTAATTCACGCCGAAATAGCAGTGTATGTAAATGAACATGCACACTATATTTTTTCTTGAAAAGTAAAATTGTGCTTTATGAGGAGTGTTTGGCATCAAGATTTCAAAGAATTAGTTCTAGAGAAACCCAAGTTCTATTCAGCAGAAAATTTTGCTCTCGGTTGAGATTCATTTTGTGTTTTTCCTTATTGAAAGCATTGCAGAAAACCAATGAAACTGCAAAGTAATCTTAAACCTTAACAATATCAAAACCATACCCCGTACCTGAATGTCCTCCTTTATCCTTCTCAACAAGAAGTTGTTAAGCTGCACTTTGCTGAATTTAAAGTCATCACATGACAGTTTAATCAACTCTTCCCTTTCCTTTGCCAAGAAGCCATCTGGCAGTGTGTCTTTTTCATTGAAAATGTATCCCTGATCCAATTTTCATTTGTTACTCTGTCGAGGAAGCATTCATTCCAATGGGGGACCAAATTTGAGCACTGTTCTTTTCTGCCAGCTCTAAGGATGAATTTTCATTTTATTTTCAATGAGTAAATTTCCTTAAGGTTATGGAATGATTGGCAATTCTTTTTTGCTTCTTTTGTATGTTCTGCTGATGTTGCTTTCTTGTGGCTTTTGTTTTGTCATGAACATTCAAAGGCAAGCTTTTTAGTTCTAATATACTGGCATCCCTTTCTTTCATTGTGGTGTGTCAACAAGTCAGTTAAGTAGACTCAGCTTCACAGACATAATTCATCCATAAAGAAATGACTACACTGAAAATAAAAGAAATGTGTACCTCAGCATAGACTTTCAAGAGGAGAATCAAGTTCTTTGGAAATATTTATTTTAAAAAATACATAATACATTTTTTGAAATGTCTTTCCCTCTTTCCTTGTCCCCCCGCCCCAGCTTTATTGGTGTATAGTTTACAATGAAAGTGTATATATTTAAGATGTACAACACGATGTTTTGACATATGTATACATTGTGAAATGATTACAACAATCAAGCTAATTAACGCATTGGTCACCTCACGGTTACCATTTTGTGTGTGTGGGGGAAGAACACTTAAGATTTACTTTCTTTGAAAATTAAAGTATACAATACAGTATTATTAACTATTGTTGTCATGCTGTACATTAGATCTCCAGAACTTACTCATTCACTGTAACTGAAACTCTGTATCCTGCGATTAACATCTTCCCATACCCCCACCCTTCAGCTGCTGGCAGCTACCAATTCTATGCTCTTCTTTTATCAGTTCAATGTTTTCAGATTACACATGTAATGAGATTATGTAGTACTTGTGTTGCTGTGGCTGCCTCATTTCACTTACCAAAATATCCTCCAAGTTCATTCACGTTGTTGCAAATGGCAATTTTTTTTTTTTTAAAGGCTGAATAACGTCCATTTTATATATGTGTGTGTGTGTGGAATATTTTATATATATACACACAAATAAAATATATTTAGATATTATATATATATGAACAAATAAAAAAATGTGAGGTTATATGTATACATGTGTTCTATATACATATAACCTCACAATTTTAAAATTTGTTCATCTGTTTTAGACACTTGGGTTGTTTTCATGTCTTGGCTTTTTTGAACAATGCAGTGAACATGGGAGTTCATGCATCTCTGAGATCCTTATTTCGTTTCCTTTGGATATATACCCAGTACCCGTGGGGTATATGAGATCATATGCCTTCTCTCAATCCCACAAAGCCAGTTTGACTGCTGAGAGCCTCCCATTTATTTTCCTTGGACACCGCCATGAAGTGTTTAAGGGTATGTGCCTTCCCCCAATCCAGCAGAGTCAACTAGCTATCTGTATGTGCTCATGCATGATTCTGTAGAGGTTGTAGGTACCTTCTGCTGGGGTACTGGCTACCGGGGAAGGGGTCCTTGGAGTGCTGGGGGCACATGTGGCCTAGTTGAGGGGGGATGGTCTGCAGGTGATGGGTCCTAAGAGATTAATAGGAAGGCCTCTTAGTGGAGTCCACAAGGCATTTGGTAGAAACCAAGACCCTTTGTTGAGTTCTGCACCCCAGCTGCTGTGAACTCCCACCCCTTTTCCTGCTCCCAGCTACTCCTGAACTATTCAGCCATGCTGATCTCAGTGTTCTGGGTGGGGCAAGAAAGAAGTGGGCCTCTGGGGCAGTGTTCTGCATAGCTGGGGGAGCTAGTGCTCACTACCCTCACTTTTCCCTGTGGGAGAAATCTCTCTTGAGGAGAGATTTGTTGGAGTGTCTCTTCACACTGAGCTGCGCCACCCTATAGAGGAGGAGTAATGTGGGTAAAGTGAAATTGTTCTTTTTACCTTATTAAATGCATCTATTATCAGATTTTTTTGCTCCAATAGAGTGCTATGGCCTCTCTGCCAGAGTCCCTGGTTCCCAAAATGGTACTCTCATCCATGGGTGGTTGTCAAAATCAATGTTTCTGTGGGGCACGAGCCCTGAAATTACTTATTCCACCATCTTGCTGACATCACTCTCCTAATTTCTTTCCTTCTTTCTATTATGCTGTCCAAAAATATAATCAGACTAAAGTTGATTCCTTTCTTCAAAACAAATTGAGCATCTTTCATGAGTATCTTTGTTAGAATAGGCAATTTTTATGATATTTGGAGGTAGGTGATATAAAATAAGTTGAATGAATTCAAAAAAATATATAAAATATGACTATTTGTTTAACTATAAGAAGATAGACAACCAGGGAAATGGGCCAGAGACATTATGACAAAGTATGAAGCAAGAAAGCAAGATATTTAGAATATTGTTTTAAAAGTTTGTAGCGTGCTACATGAAAAAAGGTAACACTTAGCAAGTGCAAATTAGCTTGCCAGAAAAGTTCTTTCTTCCAGTAACTGACAAACTCCTTGTTTTTCACAGGCAAGGCCCTCCTCTGCTGAGAAGTCTTTGTTGACCCCTTTGTTCAACCCCTGTGTGTCTCTACTGTAATAGCATTTACCACATGTCCTTTCTAATATATGTTTAACTTCTTGTGTCCTATTAAGATATGAACTCCTATAAAGTCTGTTCCTATCTTTTTGTGCCAATGCCTAGCTAGCATTTTGTGCTCAGTCCAAATTAGCAATGAGTGAATGACAAGGTGTATAAGTTAGTAAAAGACAGCTCTCTCAGAAACCTCCAAAGAACGAAAAACTCTATAATCATTTACAGGAGAAGGAGGAAAAAATACATGTATCTAAAATCTCAGAAAATATATGAACAGCTCGCGGGATCTGTGTTTGTTAGTAAATAAGCAGAGTATCATAAATTCAAGCCATCAGTTGCCTAAAGAAAAATGTGAAGGAATTTGAGAAATGGCAATCTACATTTGGCTTACTAGAGAGGATGAAAATTTAGTAAATAAGATGAACCAAACAATAAAATCTGGAATTAAAAATGTTTTGAGCAGTTTTTATGGAATCAAAGATGCCAGTTAGGCCGACAGAATACCACCAAGGAGGATGAGGGAACAAACCAACCATTGAAATTAAAGCAAATATAAAGTTCCATATATAGAACATTAAACTAAACCTTCAGAGGAAATCACGGCTAAGTCATTTCAAACCCAGAAAAAAGTAATATTCACTGACACTAATAGGTAAAAACAAACAAACAAAAACAAAACAAACAAAAACAACAAACACAAAACCATTATGGGTTTCTGGAGAAAAGACGTAACTGTTCTATGTGAAAAACTGTATAAGAATTATAGTTGACTTAAAGCTAAGACCAGCAGTTTAATTTAGAGGGGGAAAACCTCAGATAGTTCTAAAGTAATGTATTTGGTTTTAGCAGTCTTGTTTTTTTAAAAAAGTGGAGTATATACAGAAGAAGATCTAGGCTGGTAGTAGGAGGTATAGAAATTTTGTCATAAGAATAGAAAAGTTCATTTTATTATAACATTTAAGTATCTAAAAATTAAACCCACCTATTAACAGAAAGCAGTATTATAAGAGGAAGTAATCTTCCCATCATCTGAAAAAACTTATCAGAGAAAGAAAAACTATCTTTATGATGCTATGCAAGAAATTTCTGCATTAGTGACCTATTCAATTGGTGACCCCTAATAGTCTCTGCCATCCCTAAGATATCATTTTGGGTAGCAAATATTAATGGATCTTTGAAAAATAACTGATTGCTACTGAATATAAAATAATTAACAACCTTTCTCCTAGCCACCCACATTAAAAACTTGGCAGCATTCATATTGCAATAAACCAGCCTCTTTCTTAATATTATTAGTTTCTTCATTTTTAAAATGCCATTTTCTTTCCATCCACAATTCTTACTTAGAATTTAAGTTTTAGTAAAAGTTCTCTTTCCCTCCTAAGGATTCTCTTGCCTCCAGGGTGTCTGTTCTCCACACTACTCAATAATCAGTTTTGTACATAATATGAAACAGAAATGAGCTCATGTCTCTCATCTACTTGAAAAATATTCAAGGAAAGGATGAGTTTTGTTTAGTTTTGCTTTTGTGTGAAGATGATTATATAGCCCCAGCACCCAGACATAACTAAATCTTATTTTGTCACAGTCACCTTGTTTCTCATAAGTTCCTTGAAGGAGATGTATTCAAGAGCAAAAATAGCAAATGTCAAAAAGGTACTGCTTTAGAGCTGGGCTTCTGCCTGAGACCCTAGTACTGGAGTCCCTAAATCCAAACTTGTGGTTTGCCCAGAATGTCTTTAACATTGCCCTCAGTTTGACTAAATTTTAGGGGTTTTTTTTACCCCTGACTATAGGCCCCTGACCTTCCTTTCCTTAGAGCATTTACTTTAGAAAACTTCTAATTGCAAATTTTTTTCTGCCCCTTTGAAATGAATATAAAAGTCTCTTTCCAGTTTTAAGACTCAGAAATTCCAGGGACTGTCTTTTTTAAGGACCTGGAAGCCCTCTCATGGAAAGGTAATTATCAAGGAAATTAATGCCCCTCTCTCCCAGTCTCTGTGGAATGAGGGTTGCTTAACTTCAGTGGGCCACTGATCAAAGTTGGAAAAGTACCTCCTGCCATAAAGATAAGAGAGAGTTTACTTTTTCTTTGGGTAAGCCCAATTAGCAAACACAGATGGCCTAAGACCCCAGATCTTAAAGACTCTACAGCCATTTTTTTTAAGTGGAGTTGAGGTCAATCTCTCTCCCTTGTTGCAACAGTCTTAAATAAAATCTTCCTTGCCTGTTTAACTTTGGCGGGTTTTTTTGTTTATTTGTTTTTTTGTTTTACTTCTATAGGCATTTGCCAATGGAGAGGTGAAAGCTCTTTCTCCTCTAACATGAAATTCAAAATTCTTTTTTATTTTTTAAGGAGAACACTTTTATTTTATTTTATTTTCTGGTTGCTGCATGTGGGCTTTCTGTAGTTGTGGTGAGCAGGGGCTACTCTTCGTTGCAGTCTGCAGGCTTCTCATTGCGGTGCCTTCTCTTGTTGTGGAGCACAGGCTCTAGGCATGCAGGCTTCAGTAGTTGTGGCACACAGGCTCAGTAGTTGTGGCTCGCAGGCTGCAGAGTGCAGGCTCAGTAGTTGTGGTGCATGGGCTTAGTTGCTCCGAGGCATGTGGGATCTTCCCGGACCTGAGCTCGAACCCATGTCCCCTGCATTGACAGGCAGATTCTTAACCACTGCATCACCAGGGGAGTCCCAAAATTCTTAACATCAGCCATCTGTTGAGCTTTAACCATGAGCAAGTTCAGTGAATGATGAGAGAGAGGATGAATAAGGTGACCTATCTCATTATTAGCTAGCTTGTTCTGAACCATTTTTCTAAGGTAATAAGAAATACAAGAGTATCAGAGGCAACATGGTAGCTGGGCTGGACTGGGTAAGGTATAGGTGAGTGAGAGCAACATCAAGTGTCTACCAAAATGCACACCAATAAATGGAGCTTAATCAGTGTCCTAGAGTGGGGCCCCATCTGATTATTATTACTTCTTGTCATTTAAAGCAGAAACCAAGGCAGGAGAGGTGGTTTGAGAGAAAGAAAGACAGGTGCATTCAAAAGTTACCATTTGTACAGAAAAGTCCAGCCTCAGACTGTCAGCTAACTTAAGAGTTTCATTTCCAAATAGTGCTGTGATGAATTGGGCTATTGTTTGGCAGGTATTTACTCAAATCTCTTTCATTCTTGAGGTTTGTATGAATTCACTGCTGCATGAGCTTAACCATGCAATTTGCTCTGGTCAATGGTATATGACAGATTTGAAGCCAACAAAGGTTTTTAATGTGCCTGCATAGGTTGGCTTGTTCTGCTACACTAGTGTCATTCCCCTTGAAAAGAATATGCCCCAAGTGACCACTAGTAAAAGAATAATGGGAGAAATATGAAACAGATTTCATTCCAATCCAGTTTGGAGACAGGCTCAGATGCTCCAAAGCCTGAAGCAGTGCCACTAAACCCATCCAAGGCTAGATGCAAGAAATAGTTTATTTGTTAAGCCATAGAGATTCTGAATTATTTCTTATATAGTGAACACTAATACATGTGCTAATATACTGCATTATAATTATTATATCTGTCTCTCTCCTGAACTACACCATAGAAATTAGAGGGCAAAGACTTTTTCTTATTCATTTTTATAGCTAAGAACTCAATACATAGTAGATGTTGTTACTGTGAGTCTAGTACACAAGTTTGACTGAAGTAGCCACTCTGGTGGTGCTAATCAAATTATTCCTATTCAGTGCATAATTTATTTTTTTTTGAAAACTTATGGTAGATGTTATTTTTTGCATCTACCTCAAATATTTTTGGAAGTAAATAGAATGTAAATTTAAAATTCTAAATATCTGAATAATTTCAAACTCTTTGGAATTATGTGAATATTTTAGCTATAAACACTTGCTGCTATTGAAATCTATGACATGAAATGGAAAATATATCATGTGGTTTTACCTTTATTTGTCAATTATCTATTCATCCAGCCATCCAGCAATGTAACATCTTTTCACTTTCTACCTTTGTGACACCATTAAAATAAATAGAACTTGGAATATGTTGTGAATGATGACAAGGGAAAACAAGAGCCTAAGGACAGAGTGGATATAAAAATTAAAAACCTAAATGAATGTCTGTATAGATCATTATTACGACTTCTCTTTGACACTCAATCATAAAACCAACATATTTGGCATCACCGAACACTGATAAAATTATACTTTATTGCCAAAAATTTATTGGGAAATATTAGCTAGGTGAAATCTAAACTACCAGATATCTTCCAAGTTTTCTCAAATATTAAAAAAGACGATTTCTAGCATGCAGAAAGCCCTAATTAAGTATTTAGCAGCCTTTATGTCTGATTTTTTCATCAGTTATCAATCTATCATTTGAATTTTTGTCCAGCTCTGGTTTGTTCCTCACAAGGATATGAAGTGAGGGTGTCAGTGCTCATTAAAGCACAACATATTTAGGAAGCTGTTGCAGAAGTCTAAGTGAGAGAAAATGAGTGCTAGAAATTAAATAGTAGCTGTGGAATCTGAAATGAAAGAGTAGATATAATTCACATTAATTCTTGCTGGCTTGCATGTGATTGAATGTGCTAAAGTAAGGGAAAAAAAAATATATAAACCTGAAACTTTAATCCTGGGTGATAGAAAGATTTTTATGTCATTATCAGAAAGTGGGCAGTCAGAAAGAGGATCTAATTTGAGAAGAAAGATGATATTTTCATACATATAGGTCAATGATGCAATGTACTTTTCATTATTCTTTTTTTTAAATTATTTCTCTAGATGGGACTACTCAGTTTAATTAGAGCCACTATTTTCTATTAAGTTGACACATGTATAGAGATGTTATGGCATGTATTAGAGTCTAACTAATTTCTTCCTTTCACCAAAACTCCCAGTTTGGAATATAGACATTCATAATAATAAGGAGGATGAAGAAGAAAAGAAGGAGGAGGAGCGGTGGAGGGGAAGGGGGAAGAAGAGAAAGAATTATCCTCCTATGTTGGTTGTCTATTCTCCAAGCATCACTTTACACACATTATTAATATTATTACAATTTAAAAATATCACATTTATCACATTTCTGTGTGTACTCATTAATTCTTCTATATTTTATAAATGCATATACTGAGGTCAAAAGATGTTAATGACTAACCTTTGCTATAACAAAACGAAAATATTTGCTCTGAGGCTTGAACTCCCCACTTCCTCACATGTGACTCTCTCTTCCTTGTTTGAAATCAGTCATAAGTGTTACAAAGGAAAGTTTTCTAATTCTTTCTGGCCAGAGACATAACTTAATGCCTATCTATTTCCCAAGCAATTGTTTATGTATATAAATTCAGTTATTTGTCATAAGAATGGGAACACCTTAAGGAAAATATTAATCTTTTCAATGGAATTTTAACCCAAATTAATTTGATTTCAAATCATTACTCATAGATTGTATCATACCACCACATATTTTAACCCATGAGTTATAAAATGATCTCACATCAAGCAATCATTTCTGCATTCAGAAATCTTTAGGCAAAAGTGTAATATAGGAAAAAAATGGAGAGACAAATGCCTACCACAAATTGCTATCTCATACTAATTCCTGATATCCATTTGTATATATTTTCTTTAGCTCTCAGATATAAAAGACATTGTGAATTCTGTGACCTAAGAAAGTTCTAGAAACTGCTAGCATTTGAAAAAAGTCTGAAATCTTTCCCAGCCTTCCTCAGTTAGGGGTTTATCAAAAATATATGTGTTTCCTTCTTCTACACTGAGAATCTAACACATTCTTCTCTTCCCCTGGTTTGTGTTCTACCTATTCACTACCTTTTCCAGAATCACTGCTTTAAGGGCATGACCAAGATGGAGAAGTAGAAAGACCCTGAGCTCACCTCCTCCCACGGGCACGCCAAAATTACAACTATTTACAGAGCAACTATTGATGAGAATGACCTGAAGACTAGCAGAAAAGATCTTCTACAACTAAAGATAAAAAGAAGGAACCTCACTGGGGACAGACATGAGGTATAGTCAAAACACATACTCCTGGGTAAGAGACCCACACATGGGAGGATGATTGCAACTGCAGGGGTTCTCTCCAAAGAACGAGGGGTTCAACCCCACATCAGGCTCCCCAGCCCAGGAGTTCTGCACCGAGAAGACAAGCCCCCAGAACATTTGGCTTTGAAGGTCGACAGGGCTTACTTTTGAGAGAACCAGAGGGCTGTGGGAAAGAAAGACTCCACTCTTAAAGTGTGTGCGAAAAATCTCACTCCGAGACCCGGGGCAGAAGCATTAATTTGAAAGAAGCTTGGGTCAGACTCACTTGATCTCGCAGAGCCTTTCAGAGAGGCAGGAGACAATTTAGACTCAACCTGGGGACATAGATGGTGGCATAGCTATTTCAGGGAGCTCACCGCACCATAAGGACACTGGTGCTGGCAAAGGGCCATTTTGGAATCCCCCGTCTAGCTTATTAGTGCTGGGAAACAGCCCTGCCCACCAGCCTGTCTGTACCAGTCCTAGGATGCCCCAGGCCAAACAGCAAGCTGCATGAGAATACAGCCCTATCCACCAGCAAGCCAGCTGGCATAGGAACCCCTGACCCCTCAGCTGCCCAGGAATCAGTCCTGCCTATCAATGGGCCAGCAACAGGCTGAGGACCCAGCCTAACCCACCAGTGGGTGGGCACCAGCCCCAGGACCACTGTAGCTCCACAACCAGTTGTGTCAAGACCTGGCCCAGGGATTTCCCTGGCGGTCCAGTGGTTAAGACTCTGCACTTCCAATGCAGGGGGTGCGGGTTTGATTCCTGGTTGAGGAACTAACATCCCACATTTCGCGTGGTGCTGCTCTCCCCACAAAAATAAATAATAAAAAAAAAAAAAAATAAATAAATAAAATAAAATAAAATAAAATAAAATAAAATGATGTCTAAAAAAAAAAAAAAAGACCCGGTCTAACCAGCAAGCAGGAACCACCCTGGGACACCTTGGGTTCCTCAGCCAGCTGCCCTGGGATCTGGCCTCACCCACCAGTGGGCTGTCAACCGTTCCAGGACATCCTGGACCCTGCAGCCAACCATGTCAGTCAGGAACGGGCCCTGTCCACCAGCAGGCTGACACTAACTCCATGACCCCCAATCCTGCGACCAGTCACCCCAGGACCAAACTCCTCCCAACAGTGGGCCAACACTACCCCTGGGAACTCCCAGAGCTCTATAGTCAGCCATGCAAGGACTCAGCCCTGCCCACCAGTGGCTGGCAGCTCCACACGAGGTAGGTCCTGGTGACCAACCAGACTGGGGTCCAGTCATGCCTACCAGAGTGTCCTCAGTAGCAAGCCACCTGCAAGAGGACCTACGCAGCCCACACAGAGGGCACTCCTAGGGCATAAGTGAACCTACATTTATATGGGCAATGAATCTACCACAAAAGAGGCAAGAATATACAATGTGGGAGAGACAGCCTCTTCAGTAAATGGTGTTGGGAAAATTGGACAGCTACACACAAAAGAATCAAACTGGACTACTTTCTCACACCATATAAAAACAAACTCAAAATGGATCGAAGACATAAAATGTAAGAGTTGAAACCATAAAACTTCTGGAAGCAAACATAGACCGTATACACTTTGATATCAGTCTTAGAATTTTTTTTTTGAATATGTCTTCTCAGGCAAGGGAAACAAAAGCAAAAATAAACAAATGGGACTACATCAAATTAAAAAGCTTTTGCACAGCAAAGGAAACTCAACAAAATCAAAAAGGCTGCCTATTGAATGAGAGAAGATATTTGCAAATGATATATCCGGTAAGGGGTTAATATCCATAATATACAAAGAACTCGTACAACTTGACATCAAAAAAACAAGCAACCTGGTTAAAAAATAGACATTTTTCCAAAAAGACATACAGATGGCACACGATGTTAGGCTCAGCATCACTAATCATCGGGGAAATGCAAATCAAAACCACAATGACATATCAGCTCACACTTGTCAGAATGGCTATTATCAAAAAGACAAGAAATAAGTTTTGGTGAGGATGTGAAGAAAAGAGAATCTTTGTGCACTATTGGTGAGAATGTGAATTTGTGCAGCCACTATGGAAAACAGTATGGAGATTCTTCAAAAAATTAAAAATAGAGCTACCGTATGCTCCAACAATTCCACTCCTGGGTATTTATCTAAAGAAAACTAAAACACTAATTAGAATAGATACCCTTATGTTCATTGCAGCATTATATACAATAGCCAAGATGTGGAAGCAACCTAAGTGTCCATCAATAGATGAATGGATAAAGAAGATTTTATATATATATGGACTATTACTTACATAATAGACTATGACTCGGCCATTAAAAAGAATGATATCTTGCCATTTGTGACAATATAGATGGACCTAGAGAGTATAATGCTAAGTGAAATAAGTCAGAGAAAGACAAATACTGTATGATTTTACTTATGTGTAGAATCTGAAAAAAAAAAGAACAAACATAACAAAACAGAAACAGACCCAGAGATACAGAGAACAAACAAATCGTTGCCAGAGGGGAAGAGGTTGGAGGAGAGAAGTAAGTGAGGAAGATTAAGTGGTGCAAACTTTCAGTTACAAAATAAATGAGTCACGGGTATGAAATGTACAGTGCGGGGAATATAGTCAATAATTATGTAATATCTTTATATGGTGACAATGGTACTAGTCTTAACATGGTGATCATTTTGAAATGTAGAGAAATATTGAATCACTATGTTGTATACCAGGAACTAACAACAGTATTGTCAGTCAATTACATTTCAAAAACAAACAAACAAACCCATAGAAAAAGAGATCAGATTTATGTTTAACAGAGGCGGAGGCCTGGGAGGAGAGGGGGGAGGAAGATGACCAAAAGGTACAAACATCCAGTTATATGATAAATAAGTACCAAGATGTGATGTACTACATGATTAATATAATGAACACTGCTGTATGTTATGTATGCAAGTTGTGAAGAGAGTAAAGCCTGAGGGGTCTCATCACAAGGAAGAACATTTTTTTTTCTATTTCTTTAACTTTATTTGAAATGGTGGATGTTCACTAAACTTATTGTGGTCATCATTTCATGATGTATGTAAGGTAAATCATTATGCTGTATACCTTAAACTCATATAATGTTGTATGTCAGTAAAACTGGAAGGGGAGAAAAAAGCAAACAAAAACAAAACAAACAAAAAGAATCATTGCTTTAATTAGTCATAAATACTGATAGGATTATGTCAATGCCACAAGCATAGGCATTAAGAACTTCTGATAACTGTGTAACCCCATTTACAAATGAGATTAAGTAATGCACCCGATGTTACACAATTAAAATTGACAGAGATAGGAAAGACCTCATTCTGAATAATCTAACCCCTAACCAAATATGATTGCTACTACATTGATGATACTTATGCCAAGGAGAATAGTAGACATAACGATCAATCTGTTAGAGAGTGATCAAAATTCTGTCTATTTCTTCCCTTTTTCTTCTTCAGTGGCTGGGCAGAGAGAGAATTTTCTTTGTATTGTATAGCTAGCTATTGGGATTCCAAAGAGGTTGATGGGATGCAAGAACTTTTGATGTCAATGAATCTTAAAAATTGTGTATTCCTCTCCCTCCCATAATACTTAGGTCCTTATAAGTAAAAGCAGAAACCTGTAGGTACGCAAATATAGCAAATGATTCCACATGGCACAGTGGTAGAAATGTACTAATTTTCAGATAGATGTGGTAATCTGAGAAGGATAAGAAGCGTTTCCTCAAGATGTGTTTTAGTCAGTGGAGAGATATTTTAAATTCAAGTTGTAGGTACAAGAGATAATAGAGCAGAACAAACCACTTGCTGGGTGATGAGGCAAACAGGCCTGATATTACTCACTAGATTTAATGAAAAATGTGCTAATCAGAAAGGGAATGGTGATTTGAATCTTTAAAAATCTTTGTAGTGGCAAACTCTAGTGGTAATATCCACTGGAGGAGGCTTCAGTTGATGTAGTTCTCCACTGCCAGTCCCCTAAGCAACAAGAATCCTCCTTGGAAAATGGACATATCAGACTGTCATAGACCAAAGCCTTTAACGGTTGCTTCTTCCAGCTCTCCTTATTGTAATTCAAGGACCACTCATCAGCCTTCAGTTTAGGATTTGGTTTCCTGTATACATCTATCTACAGGGAAAGAATGCAAAGATTATGTGATGAAACGTGTCATTTAAAATGAGTACATCAGCATTCTGGTGTTTACAAGTAATCCCATTATCTTGATTAATGGGAATTGGTCTCTGAGAGATGATGCACTCAGTGTCTTGAGACATTTAGATTGAAGAGTCTTCAAAGTTGACCATTAGATCCTGTATCACAAGAAATTCGCTAATGTAATAAAGGGCCCCTTTGAGGTTTCTGGGGAGTCAATCTGTAGACCTCACTCCCTGGAGTGTGCAGTGACTGAGAGAAAAATAATTATATATGTTTCCACCTTCCATGTTTATTCATTTAACAAATACTTATTGTGTGCCTACTATGTGCCAAATATATAATTTTGCTATATATTTGAATTTGCTCAGAAGCTTTATAATGTGGACATGTTTTTCCTGCTTTCATTATTTCATAGCATGTGATGCAGCAATCGTTTTTATCTGACTCAGTGAAGTTGTCTATACATCAGGATAGTTTCCTGCATAAGACCTAAAACTTTCTTGCATTTGCTAACGTTAGCATTAGTATGCTTTAATTTTCTGAAAACTGTATATTTACATTTGTAGTTGAACCTGCTCCTCAACACTTTTTTTTTTTAATTAATTAATTTATTTTTGGCTGTGTTGGGTCTTAGTTTCTGTGCGTGGGCTTTCTCTAGTTGCGGCGAGCGGGGGCCACTCTTCATCGCGGTGCGCGGGCCTCTCACTGTCGCGGCCTCTCTTGTTGCGGAGCACAGGCTCCAGACGCACAGGCTCAGTAGTTGTGGCTCACGGGCCTAGTTGCTCCGCGCCATGTGGGATCTTCCCAGACCAGGGCTCGAACCCGTGTCCCCTGCATTAGCAGGCAGATTCTCAACCACTGCGCCACCAGGGAAGCCCTCAACACATTTTTTTTACTGCCCTGCTTTTGATCTGTAGTGCTATAATTTGCAGTGCATTAAGAGATAGCATTCATTAAAATATTTTATTTTATGTGGAACAATGGGAATATTAAAAATGGTTGACCTTCATAGTGAGAGTTGAAAACTCAAAATTATAATAATAAAATAAAAATAAAAATTATACCACATAATTTTACATTATGATGATAATTATATTATCCCTCAATATACCACTTGGTCTTTTGCTTAGAAGTAAACAACATGGTTAGATATGGAAGGGAAGAATCTGACTAAATGGTACCTACCACACAGGCTTCTAGTCATTTGACACACTTTATTATTTCTGAAATAAGTATTACAGTCTTATGGTATGAGATTTAATAGTAAAGTAGTTCTTTACACTCAACATTCTTCAAAAATCACTACACAACTGGTGTTTAAATATAATAGAATTAAAGTTGTATACCAGAGAGTGAATGGGCTCAGATATAAGAGCTCTTTCTTAATAGTAAACAGCTGTGTGATAAGAAGTACTTCAATTGAAACTAAGTTAAACATTAAACATGTAATTACCTCTGTTTTGGATTTCTCAATGATATTAATTTTGTGAAGATGTTCTTTCTTGTTTTCTATAGAATACTTCTAAAGAGAGATTTTTCAAAATCAAGAAATGTATTAACCCTTAATCATGGATGGATTTGTAAAAGGAGCACTTGTGAGCACTAAAAAACTATTGTCTCTAATAGCCCGGGGTCCAAATATTTATTATTTAGGTAACAATCCACCTAAACAGTAAAAAAAATTAAGCCTAATCTTCATTCCTTATTCTTACCTATTCTAATAATCATTTAATCTTCATTTCTTAATCTCCATGTGTAGGAATAAGATCCCTGATATCCTTGACCCAAATAAAATATATGCGGTTTTCTATGACAACACTCATTTTTATTTTTATAATCCATTAATTTAATATAATTATATTCTAATGAGCTTAGGACTTAGCTAATTCATCATCAAAGCAATTAGTTCATTACTCACATAAATTGTATGTGTCTATGGAGAGTAACCTCTGCACTGGCATCATGGCGACTCAAACATCCACCAGCCTTGTCACCCAGTCTCCATGCCTTGTTCCCCTGATAGGCAGCTTAGAACAGCAAATAGAAGTTTTGGCTCTGGAGCTCAGAACACCTAGGTTTGAATCCTTGCGCCATACACTCACTGATTTTTCTGATATCGGCAAGTTATTTGTCCTCTTCACCTCAGTTTTCTTCTGTGTTAAATGGAGACAATGATAGTACTACAACTCACATGATAGCTATGAGGATTTAATAAGATAAATCCTGGGCAATATATTTAGGACAGTGCATTAGCACACATTCAGTTTCTTAATAGATGTCGATTATTATTACCTGTTTGCAGTTATCTTCTAAAAGATTTGGGTGTTCAATAGACTAAACAAAATGGATAAAAGCAACAAATTGGGATTAAAAATATAGAAAGTAAGAAAATTCCTTCCATAAGACATCTGAGAGAAAAACTAATTATCATAGTAGGGCAATTAATTTGACTTTGTTTCTTGATTACTAAACAATGTTCTGATAAAAAATTATGAATAAATGGTAGTTAGAGATTTTAGTCTAGAATAGCCTTTATGCAAAGTATATTCTCAAATTTCATTGGGTTAATAATCTGTAATCTGAGCTAACTGCTAAAATATAATCACATTGCAGTAACAGGTACTATAGACAGCAAACTAGTTCATGAATCCTTCAGATGTGTCCTCAATATGATGTTTTGGGGTCTACGTTTCTACTAGCAGTTAAAAGTCAATTTTGCTAAACGATTTATATGTATTACAGTTGGATTTGCTATGAAAATATCAATAGCAGTTACATTTTGTATTCTAGAAAAAAATACATCATTAATTGTTCTTTTACTTTTTTACTGAGTGGAATCATTTTCACTGATGATAGCTTTGGGAGCAATAGATTTGCTATTTATCACTCACAATCTGGTATTGCATTCAACACCTCCTAACTCCCCATTAATTTTATATCAAATTTACATTTTAATTGTTTCCAAAGTGCATTTATTTTCTAATATTTATTACCTAAGAAATTTTGGCACTTTTTCAAACAACCATTTACTCAGCACAATAAGTTACCATTTCTTAATTGACGGGGAATCACATTTACATATACCTAATTCCATTTGATTTTTCTCTCTAAACTTCATGCTAATTTTCAATAAGTTGGGCAAGTGTTTTGGAATGGGTCCCTCTCCTCATGGAAATTTTACCTCACTTTTTAGCCTAAAGTTCTTTCAGTTGTGTTTTTCTGCTTAGTTGAGTCTGTTTAAAACAACTGATTCATTTTTATGAAATCATATCAGTTTTAGTTAAATTAATTTTTATCTGAACTTCCTTTATATTTTCTGTTTTATTTATTTATTGTATCCAAACATATTGAATATCTATGGATCTGTTTTGAAAATCTACAAAATCCATTCAAACTCATATGAATGAGTAGGACATTAAGTGAAAATTATTTTATAACAGATATTGCACTTTATCTTGTAATTTTTTTTTTTAATTTGGGGATTACCTTAGTGGTTTAAAATGTAAGATCTTTCTAAGATCTCTTTCCAAATTTAAAGTCCTTTGTATGGTTTGTAATACTCTGCATAACTTTACCCTCAGCACCATTCTCACCCATTTTCTTCCTCTTTCTCTTTTTTTCTGTATGCTTCAATTACAATGACCTTTCTACCCCTCAGACATGCTTTTACTCACAGGGCCTCTGCTGTTTTCTTTTCTGCAAATCTTCCCAAATAGTAGCCTGACTTTCTCCAACACATCTTCTAGATCTCTGCTCAAACACCCGCTTCTCAGAGAGGCCTTTCTTGACCACCCTATTAACATTTCACTCCTTTTTATTCTCCTTTCCCTTGCATTATTTTTCTTTATAGCACTTATCATTACTTGAAATTTCACTATCTATTTATTTGCTTGTATGTTTATTATCTCTTGTGTCCAGTGGAATATAAGTACCTCGTGGTGTGAACATTATCTATTTTGTACTCCAGTGTATCTCCAGGATCTAGAAGAGTGCCTGGTGGACACCAGACACATGTTATTAAATTTAAGAGTGAATTAATTCCTTCATATATTTTCATTTGTCTTCTCAGAAGAAGGAAAAAAAGTCAGCATAGTTTAAATCAAGTAGATCTCCTGACTATGTGATTTATTTTCCAACTTACTTAAAATATTGATTTTTAATAAATTAGTACCTCTTTGCAAAAATTCTTATTATAACCTAGTGCATTTAATATCAATAATGCTGCTATTCAAAAGTGGAAGAAGTTATTATACTTTTATTATTATTGAAGTATAAATGTGAAAGGAAACAAAACAACTTCATAGTTTTAGGAAAGGTTAAGACACTCTCAGATTTTAGAAGACTGCTCCTAAATGTTTCTACCTGTTTTCATTATGTGCATAAAATAAATATATATAGGTCCTTCTCACTATAAATTAGTTTATCCTCAAATTCAATCACATATCAACTTTTTATCCCCCAAAGTCATGTTTATTTAAATTCTTATCCTCTGACCATATTTTTCCTTTCTTTACAAGATTATGTTTTACTCTTAGAGCCAATTTCTAAATAGTTGCAAATATTACACAAATTCTATTTAAATTCCCCATGCTACTGTAAGATTAAGCAGTGCCTGTTTTGACTACGTGTCTATGTGTCTGAATATATATGACATAAAAGTTAATAAAAAGCTGATGAGTAATTTTTTATCACCTAAAATATATTCAATAGGATGGATGCCTGTAAACCTGCCCATGAATCCAGCATAATCTTAATATTGGCAAAAGTGAAAAGCAAAGTTATGATTTTATGCTAATATTATGTATTTGATGGCTGCTCAAGGAAATAACTATTGTAAGATTAATCTGAAGAGAGCAGAAGCCAGTACCTTTCAATGAATCATTCTGAACACAAACATCCTTCCTTTTTATTGGTAGAGAAAATAGCAGAATCCTTCCAAATTGTGGAAAGCAATTTTTTTCTTTCAAAATTTTATCTGAAACAAAATAATGAGTGGTAGCATAGAAAAGCGGGAATTTGCCTCTTTTATACAATTTTTAATTTATTTTTTATAACATACAGTATAAATTGTTTATAGTGGGCAACAATCTAGATCACTTAATTTAATATGTAATCTTTTCTCAAATTAAAGGTATCAGAACACATATTTTAGTCTTGGCATATCTTTATACTGCAAAGTAGAAAATGGCAAATGTTAATTATTTTTATGCATCCAATGATTTAAGCTCTTTCTGGGAGAGAGAGGAACCAGGACAAAAATTTTAATTGAAAGAGTAATTCCTAAATAGTCTTACTGACAAAGAAAAAATACCATAATGTCTAGAAATGGCCCATAGAATATATAAAAAAAGTGTCATACATTCCTGTTGGGTATTGTTTAATTGAACATTGGACAGTAATCAAAGGTTCCAACACTGGCACTTTTATGTTGTATGATATCAGACCCTGAGATTAAGAGCTGTGAGATTTAACTTCATGATTTTTACTCAAAAAACTTTGGAGTATCAGTTAGCTTTAGTCTTCTAAAAAAAAAAAGACTGAATAGAGAGTAAATTTGTAATTTAGGCCATATACTGTCATTTCAGGTACTTTTCCACACTCTTTGGTCTTTCCCCCCTTCATCATAGATCGTCAGAGTTAGATTAGAACTCCCTCAAAGCTCTGGTCCCTACTGGAGAACTAATAGAGTGATGTTTGTTTAGAGGCTGACAGTCATGGATTATCTAATCAGATACATTTTAAAATACTTTGTTAGATAATCTAGTGCTTTAACACAGTGGTCTTTAAACTGTATCATTGGAGTTATGGTAAGTCACACCACCGAGTACACAGTTGTGGACAGATGGTTAACATCAACTTCCATATGTATTCTTTTCTAAAACTGCTCTACCTAAGGAACACCTATGCTGGAGAGGTCTTGACCATTCCCTTTTCCTATCTTCTCTTTCATAATCTCTTTTCTCTCATCTCACCAAAAAAAGGCATATTCTTATCTGTCTTTAAAATTACTGTGATGCATTTCCCAGAGTTGTATAAAATTCCATAGTGCACAACAGAAAGATAACTTGAAATACGTGTGTCAGCTGAGCCTTTTATAAATAAGATACCAAAAAGCCAGGTTACAGTTTTATGTCTTTTCTTATCTTACTACACATTCCCCAAAGGCACTATTCTACTTCATGGAGCACATAAAAATTTAGAAGTTGTATAGCAGATGGTGGCAAATTCGGAGATACATAAAATATAGATCTTTTAGTTTGATCAGTTCATGAGTATTTCCTATCACAGCCAGTTAGTCATTTTTATACACTATTCCAGCAAAAAGAACATCAAGTCTAATCATTATTTGCTTTCAAAGACCTTCTAAGAATATGATTGGTAAGGGGATTTACAAAACTTCGGATATTTTATCTTTAAACATGAGGATGCTGTGATGACTAGGCTCTAAAGTAGCTTTATTAAGATAGTCACGTTTTAAATTATAGTTTGGGAAATGTTTGGCTGCAAAAACATATTGAATTCAGATTAACGTGAGTTTTGGATATTTCCTTAAAACAGTAAATATGATTAAATATAGGACTTTAATCTTGCATCTTTATAATGTGCATTTAGAAATGAGACGGTAGCAAAGTGAATGCTATTAACATTTGCTTTGATTGAAAAAGGCAGTAAAATTATTATCTGACTGGGAGTATAATTTGACTGATTCTTTTGAGAAGGAAAACTGGCCTTTCCCATTATGTAATGGCAGACATTTTTTTCACTTTTGCAGCAAAATCTGCAGTCCATTCACTTCCTTTACAGGGTAGGTAGGGGTGGTTGGGTCTTGGGAATGCGAAAAGCAGGTAACCCAGTCTGTTTTCTTTGTGAATATACTAATAACAGACCTTGTGGCATACAAATTAAACATGTGTTATTAGCAGGAGAACTCTAAACTATGGAATTTTAGCAGAATATTCCTGGTTGTCTAGGATTGCTTATGATAAAGCAGCAATCCATGGATTTATGGGGCAGAGGCTCTCTGGAAAAATATCATATTAACTATATGTACTACCCGAGTGTAAAATGGAAATGTTGCATGAACCCAATGGTTATTTGTATGTAAACAGAGTGACTATAAACCCTCCTTATAAACTTTAGACACTAATCTGTTCCAGAAAATGTCAGATCCAGATGGAGTCTGGGGAGCTACTCCAGGGGTTCAGGACATCTCCCCTGCTTTGTGCATGGGAAATATTCTCGAAATTATTAGGAAAACTTGATACTAGGTAAGACCTGTGATTCAGGTAAATTTGATTTGACAATCCAGTTCTTTGGATTATCTCAGTTGGTTTCCAATTCCTTGTTTAACAATATGGAGAAAAGAGCTAATCAAATTATCAGCTGATTGATCACTAAACATAATTTTTTCATGAAGATGCAACCCAGAAATTGTTCAGAATAATTGAGTGACAATGTTATAAGAACACATCTACTTTCAACTGCTTGAGCTGTGCTCTTCAGCACTTACATGTGCTCAAACAAAAACAGTATATCAACTTTAGACATGGAAATGTAACAGACCATAAGATCCCATCCTTATGCCTAAGAGACGTTAAAGATACAAAAGAAAACTGGAACACATTCCAATAGGCAGTTATTGACTTTGTTTGTTTATCTTTGGAAAGAATGCAGATTACTCCTATTGAAGTCCAGCCTTCAATCCTCAAAAGACTTTGAAATCAGCTCCTATAAAGTCCAGGTGTAAACCTCTCCTGGAAATTGTGTAACTTTCCTTGGTACAAAATAGACTTTCACTCAAACATACAATTAATTTTCTTATCAAATATTTACTAACTTTTAAAAGTAATAAATCCATTTTCTAAATTCTAGGAAATTAAAAAAAAAAAGTACAAGAACCCAAAACCACCTCTTATCTTATTTATATTAACCAAATATAAACATTGCTAGCATTCAGATGTTATTTTTTTAAATTCCTTTTGTTATTGTTCATAGAATATTAGTGAATTTCCTTTTTAAAATTTGGAATCATAGGCTTTATTTAGGTTTTTCACTTAAACTTAAAACATTAACATTTTCATGTGTTACTAAATATACTTTGAATGCATGACTTTAATGGCTAAATAATATGCTATCCAAAAATAAACCAAAATGTATTTCAGTATTCTGTGACTAATAATGTTACCTCAATCATCTTTTTATAGAAATTGTTGCCTACATTTATTTATTTGAAATAGTGTCCCTAGGTCAGGAAGTTTGTATAGATTACTAGGCTGACAGGGAGCAAAAATGCCTGTCTCCGCATTCTCCACATCATTTAGTATGATTGTTTTCAACTTTGATAGGTGAGAAATTTTAATTTGCCTTTCTTTGATTACGTAGAGGTTGAATAGTTTTTAATTTTTTTTGGCATATGAAATTTTTTCTTCCATGAATTGTTGAGCAACCTAATCTTGATAATTAAATGTGCTGTTCATTTTATTCATTCTCCATATCCCCAATAATAAAAAATATAGCTATCTCTTTACGACCAGCTTAATGAACAGGATTTAAGGTTAATCATTTCAGAACATGCACAGACAACATGCTCTCTATAAATGATCTTGTTTCAAGGATACTTCATTTTCCATTACGTAGGAGAGGACTAGTAAATAGTTCCTACTTGGGTACATGGAGATTTAAGGGTCCAGTGCAGCAGACACAAATTTTCATTTGCCCTGAAAAATAACGTATGGCTCTCTCACACAACTCTGCCAAATGCTTTTCATGTATCTCTAACTGTTCTATTTCAAAAAAGTATAACAAACCATTTATATACAACCAGCAGGAAATATTTTCATCTCAAAACAGTGGAAAAATTATAGCTTATCATTTTCCTAAGTGCAAAGGACCATATTGGTCCTGGAAATGAATCATGGAAATCTCATGAATTACATATGAAAAATTTCAAACTGCGTTTGGAGTGGAAGCCAAAAATTTCCACACCTAAGAGCTGCTGATGTGGTATTATTTGATGTTAGATTATTTTTAGTTCTGCTAGCTGAGACCAAGCATTTCCATATTATTTGCATTTGCATCTCCTTTTTTATAATAATTAACAATTCTGTTTGACAGTCAGCAGTACAACTAAGTTACTGACATCAACATTAATTTCCAACAAAGTTTAGGCTACTATTCAGAGTGAAACATTACTGTAAACTACACTTAGCAAAAGGAATCTTTTAAAAGTCATTTTAGCAAAATTTTAACTACAAATATTTGATGTTTTATATTTGTAATTTGACTGAAGTGTTGTCATCAGTTGGAAATTTACATAAGTTTATTAAAGCAATACAGAAACTCTTTTGTAGATATATTAAGTTTTGTTTATCTGATAAAGAGTAAATGAATTTTAAACTAATATTTCTGGGCAAGAAGATGAAATAATAGCAGAGAAAAGCTTTTTGGTATTGAGATTTTTCTAAGCTATCCTGGTAAACAAAGATGGTAGGCAAAGTTAAATCATTTTTAGGAAGCTCTTTACACTAAGCTGTCTAATTTAAAAGAAAGCATCCTTAGGGAATAAGATAAGCCTACACCTGATAAGAGCTGAGCCTGAATACCTCAAAAGTAAAAATAAGTGACTAGAAAAAAGTGATTGCAAATATCTATGAAAGAAAAATTTAAAGAGTTTTGACAACTATAAACTCACTTCTACAAACATACACACATATTTTCAGGTAAGTTCTCAAGTGTGAGACTATTTCTGACTCTGTGGGCCCAACAACAGAATCAACTCATACTCTGCTGGTGAATACATTCAATTGACCCAGTCACCTGATTTCATGAGCACAGTGATGTGTGAATGGAATATCTGGGGCTCTAGCTTTCTTGACTATGCCGGCTGGTTAATAAACTTCAGTATGTAATTGTTTCATTTCACATGTATGTGTGCCATGGGTCTGTATATTACTTACAAAATTAGATCATTTGTAGGACTGTTAAGCTTTGTGGGGAGGCAAAAAGTTCAATATGGAAATCAAAACAGTTGGAGGAAACATAACTACGTACAAAGACCTTATTTCAGTCTATTCCAGTTGTTCTCAAACAGGGTAATTTTGCCCCCCAAGGGACATTTGGTGATGTCTGGACACAGTTTTGGTTTTCATAACTTGAGGGAGTACTACATGCATCTAGTGGGTAGAGATCAAGGATGCTGCTAAACATAGTACAAGGCACAGAACATCTTCCAGAGCTAGTGGAAAAGTACTGGAAGGCACTGGGGAGAGGAGGCAGGTTGATCAACGGGATTTGGGATGTGTACAGCAAGCGCATTGAGTTATTCCAGAGTTTGCAGATGTATTAACTGTGATTAGGTCATCTACGTCAGCTAATCAGTATTCATGGAAGTTAGGCTCCTACCCTTCCACAGAGACTAGGAAATGGGGTGTTCTCTCTGTCAATGTTTACCTTTCAAAGAGAAGGTTCTCAGTTTCCTGAAAAAGACATTTCCTGGGTTGTAACACTTGCAGAAGGCTGGGAGAACATTGACATATATTTCAAAAGGGCAGAGAAAGAATTCACAATTGCAAGTTTTCCAATGTAAATCCTTTAAGAGAAGGTGGGTTAGGGGCCTAGAATCAGGAGGAAACCTCTCTAAAGTTTAGTCACGTTGAGGGGAACATTAAGACCATCTTGGTCACTTGTTATCAAGTTTGTTCACTATTACTTTATAAGAGTTACCTATTTCTTCCAATTATGTGATGACCTCCATAAAGAGTTTTTCTTTCTTTTTAATTTAAGCAGAGAATTGGTTGTATTTTGTGCTCAATACGTAGAGTGCAGCACACAGAGATGAAATAAATCCTTTTAAAGTAAAGTAATTTGATTGAAATAGGTAGAACTTTTCAGCTCAAATATTTAACTATAATAAAACCTGAGTTTTTTATTCAAGTGTAACCGACTATAAACTATTTAGCACAAAAGACCTAGATACATGTTACACTATATAAGTTAACAATCATAAATATAACCACTTGTTTATAATCTAGTTTATGGATGCAAGTATAAGCTCTAGAATCAAACACATATGGGGTTGAGTCCCAGATTAATCACTTACTATCTCATTGAACTCTGAGCTTCAGTTTATTAACTGCAAAATGGGGTTAATAAACCTACCTCGTAGATTACTTTAAAGATGAAGTGAAATTATATGGGCTCTTCTTACTCTATTTACATCTCCTTTGGTGGTCTGATCTACTCTCTTGGTGTCAAATACCATTTAAATAATGATGAATTTTAAATGTGTAATCCAGAAGAGTATTCTGAACTTGGGATCCACATACCAATTGTCTTTTGATTCCTCATTTAGCTTTCTCATAAAACCTCACACTAACATATCCAAAACATGAAGCAGCACCATAATCTACACAGCTGCTCAAGACATAATCATGGAAGGTTGTCTTTTCTCTTTTTTTCCCATGGGGAACTGTATCTAATCCATTCAAATATTTTCAATTTTATCTCCTAGCCATTTCTCAAGTCTGTTCACTTCCCTCTACTTCAACTGTTATCTCCTACTCCATGCTATCATTCATTCTGCTTTTAATAATGAAAATGTCTTCATGTGTTTCCTGCTTCATTCTGGCCTTTCTATAATCTAGTTTCCACCAGATCTTTCAAAAGCATGATTCTGAAATATTTGGATACCTGCTAATTCCCAGAGTCCAGAATACAGTAAGCCCTCAAAAGTTAGTAGGCAATATTGCTATGACTGCTATCATTATTCCTACAGAAAAAGTACTGTGGGTCTCTGATATAAATTTCCAAATCTCCATACCCTAGGATTAGTGAAGGGGCAGAAATGTCTTTCCTCTAATATGTTCTGCAATTCTCATTCAGCTTTCTCTAAATTCTACTGATATCTTTCTGTGTATTCCACTCTGTTCCTCTGTCCTTACTAATTTGTGCTTATGTTGCCCTTCCGTATCAAGGCTCATATTAATTTGGCTAGTTTTGCAGGTTAGTACTGGGTTGACAATGTTGCAAACAGCCTGAGGTCATAACCTTTGGCTCAACACCTACTATAGTGTGATACATGATAAGTTACTTAACTTCCCCATAATCCAGAAATCCCATCTTTACAATGGGTATAATAATATGAATTGTACGGAACTCACCGGGTAGATATGAGGATTAGAATTAGAATGTAAAATATTTATAACAGTTTTTGGTCACTGTCAGCACTTAGACATATTAGCATTAATAATATGTGTTATCATTAGAAAGAAAAATGTCATTACAGATTGTTAAGAGCAGACAAAGTATCTCATCTCAATTTTAAATTCTAGGTATTTTTTTTTTAATTTCTGGAATTTCTTTTAAAGTTACTGACCTCAGCAGATCAAGACCCTTTGTGCCCTTTCCAGGCAAAGTAAGTAGTTGCTCCAGGGTTCCCAGAGTATTTTTAGTTGGATTATTGGCTCTCTTTCAGTTTTTCTTTGGCTTAAAAGCATTTGTGAGGTTAAAGGGACAATTTCACAAGGGTAGCATGGCCAAGATATCTGGCAGTAAGATAACTGGTATGTTCAAATCGGAGTCATCAAACTATGGTCCTACAGGAATCATTTCCTAAGCAAAGAAATTTAACCAGGGCAGCTGAATTAGAGAAATACTTGCTCTCAATTGATATACATATAGAGTAATTTACTAAATATGCTGGACTATATAAACACTTTTTTGAACAGATATCATGCTTTAAAGTTATTTTATATTTTCAGTAGTTTGTAAAACCATGCTAGGCATGCAGGAGATAATAGATACTTAATTGATGATTATTATTACTCAGGGATTTGGAGTAATTAAAGCAGATCCTTGGGACTTCCCTGGTGGTGCAGTGGTTGAGAATCTGCCTGCCAATGCAGGGGACACGGGTTCGATCCCTGGTCCAGGAAGATCCCACATGCCGCGGAGCAACTAAACCCGTGCGCCACAACTACTGAGCCTGCACTCTAGAGCCCACGAGCCACAACTACTGAGCCTGTGTGCCACAACTGCTGAAGACTGCGTGTCTAGAGCCTGTGCTCCGCAAGAAGAGAACCCACTGCAATAAGAAGCCCGCGCACCGCAACAAAGAGTAGCCCCCGCTCGCCGCAACTAGAGAAAGCCTGGACACAGCAACGAAGACCCAATGCAGCCAAAAATAAATAAATAAATAAATAAATAAACAAACAAACAAATAAATTAATTAATTAAAAAAATACAAATGCTACCAAAGCATGCAGAGATAATTAAAAAAAAAAAAAAGCAGATCCTTATGTACTTGTGAATAACCTAACTTGCTTGTTATATATTCAAGTCAGAAGCTTTTGGATAGAACCTTTCTCTTTATCCATCACACCCCCACTTATTGTCAAGTACAAACTCTATTCTAGCACATATTATTCTGTCTTGCCATGATTTGTTTACATGTCTTCTCTTTCCTCAGTCTTCCAAGGAACTCAAATATTTGTTGAATTAATGAACCAATTAATGTAGTTTTGTTTGTGTGTGTCTGTGTGTGTGTGAATTCTCAGGCAGAATCAGTGAGTGCAGAGGTAAATAAATATATTTCTTTGAGGACTTTCTGGATAATGGAAACTTTACTCCCCCCAAAAGAGGGCAATGGTATCATAAATTAATACTGGTCTGTTAAGCCTAAAATCCTAATGGCCTGATATGTTTGTTTTGTTTATAACAATATGTCAACACTTTGAGAGGAGGTATGTTCCTAGAAGCAGCAACTCAGTCTTCATATGGCACAAATGAATCTAATGAAACCTAGGTGGATAAAATTCTCTTAAATATAATTTTTATGAATGCCACGAATCCATGCTTTGGATATTATTGGGGAGTTGCAAAACCTAAAGTGTCAATTATTAATAACTGAGTGAAGGGGAGTGCCAGAGGAGAAAGCCATGAACCCAGGAAACAGGTTGTTCTCTACTGTGTGAAAGTTCATGGTGCTAGGAAAGTAGACACAAGAGAGTATGGGAGAGGTTTTGGCTCAGTGACCCAATACTTATAAATTCCCTAGTCATTCTCCCAGTAGTTCAGCTTTTTCCAATGCAGTCCAGAGAGAGGAATTGTTTGAAGCTAAATTGAATTGTGTATGCAAATTCAAGCATACCCTAAAGGGAAAAACACAGATATTGACAGCAAGAAGAGAGAACATGCTTGGCATTGGGCATGTGGAGAAATAATTTAAGAGACTGAGGTTTGAAGAGATGGTGAAATATATCCAAGGTTATATAGATTCATATTAATTCGAATTACATCTTCTGAATACCTATTATGAGACAGATATTGTGGTAAAGATTCTAATATGCAGTTTCTCATTTCCATATCAATTTAACTCCAAGAGGAGAATCCTAAGTATTATATTTGGGCAAAAATATAACACCATATCAAGACTGCTCTTTCATATCTTCAGTTAGTTCTAGAAAAACTATTTTACATGAACAATACTTTTAGGATAAAGAAAGTCTAATTCTATTGTCCAGACAGCACTGAGGCAATTCTCTTTGTCAACTCTACTTGAGTGAGAGGTAATGTACTATTTAAAACCAGAGCTATTCCAGAGAAGAACAGAGAGGGATATTGGTAAAAACAAGTAGCAGTTAGTCTTTTGGTTCCATTCCTTAATGTGCATTTGTGAAACTGTTATCCTTGGACTGTTGTATAAAGTGAATAAATTTTAAGATCCTTCAAATCTAACAGCATGACAACTGACAGAACACTACTATGTCTCAATTCAAAATCAAACCAATAATAGACATATTTCTAGAAGGGGAAACCATAAGTATCACAAAACTCTGCGTCTCCTTGTCAACAGCAGATTGGACCAGATGGGCTCGGGTGAACCTAGCAGATAGTTTACAAGAGAGATGAATGACCAATGTATAAACTCTCAGCAGAGGCACAATAGTTTAATGCTGGTCGCAGTAATCATAGTAGTCCATGTGCGAAGGAAAAAGAAAACAGATGAGCAAAGAGAATGGCACACATATGAAAAGAAAATCAGAAATTAGAGTGGTTGTATAGCTCTTTGGTCAGGCCAGAATTGCTGTCCTTCAATTCCAATTCATTTAAAGCCTAAACATACTTTCTCCCCTTGCGTTCCATGAGATTCTCTTTATATTTGAAAACACACACCGTCCTACCTCTTATTGAGTGGAACTTCTGTTTTCTTCAACCTCAAAAGATCCTAGCTACAACAAGCTCATTCATTAAAAAATCTCTCAATCTCATATTGATATATTAACATACCAAATTATCAACTGTCAACATTATGAAGCTTCAGTATCAATTGGAAAATTGTTACTCTCTTCATTTTTATGTCTGAAAATAGATATCTGGGTCCAATTGGACTAATCTATGTAGTTCTTTGGTAAAAAGTCTTTTGTTAGTAAACTTCTGAGTTTTTGATTGCTAAATCTTTGTTATAAGGCAAACCTTGTTTAATCTTCAACAGATCTACATTGTTTTTTATTTTGACCTTAGGGATGTATTATTTGTTTTATATTTTTTCTGAACTTCAAGTTAAGAAGGCTGGTTGAGTTTTGTACCGTTATAATCAGTGTAGTTCACCTAGAATTTGTGACTGTTTCGAGGACACTTTGCTCAATTTAGATACTCAAGCTCTCTACTAATTTTCCTAAGAAATTTTCATTGAATATTTGAAATATCAGAAACCATATATCTGGATTTATTTCTCCCAACATCTGAATAGGTTTGTTCCTCTTGACAGCCTATTCTCATGCCAAGTATGTAGTTTTCATCTCTTGAATCTGAGGCTAATATAACTTTGGACAACCTGTGAAGTATTTAGCATATCTGAATTAATGTTTACATTGTCTTGCACAAGCCACTTAACTCTTCTGCTAAGTTGACGTGAGTTATATCTTTATGTATTTTAGAAAGTTTCTCTTGATATTTGAGATATTACCAGTACACACTCACTGGTGAAGGAATTTTTCTGAGCCATTAAATTTCAGTGAAAGAGGACGTCAAAATTGGAATTTCAACTTAGCCACCAAGAAGCTTCAATTGCCACAGAAGGCGGCAGGTCAATATTACAAAGAAAATGAAAAAAGATTCGGAGCCAAGATTCTCAGGAACCCCTCAAGCAAGAGCATAAAAAATGTATCAGGTTTAGAGAGGCAACAGATTTTTTAAGAGGTTTTTTTGTGTGTGTGACTGTTATTTTTTTTTCTGTGTGTGTAAAAGTGCTATTGTCATGCTTTGAATGAAGATAGAAATATTGATTAATATCTTACACTAAACGCTTCTAATCGCTAAATTGAGACTATGTTTTATAACTTGAGATAAATTTAGAACTGTCTGTCACACTAGATTCAGCACACATTTTCATCCAGTGGGAGAAAAAACAAGCTTCCTCATTGAATAAAATTAAAAAATAAAATTGTGTTTTATTTACATCCACAGGCTGTACATTTCAACATATTGGCTACAACAATTTTTATTTAGCCAAAATATGCTGCTGCAGAGTTATCTCTTTTTTGTTTCATACATCAGGTGGTCAGGAGAGGTCATTAAAAGTAAAACAAAACAAATTTTAAAAAGACTGTAGTGTTAGGATGATGACTCTTCCTGGAAACCAGAATTTATCAGAATATTTTACTTTGCGATTTATAGAACTGGTGAGAAGTATTCCTTAAATATCAATAATTTTTTGAAGTGACTTGCTCTTTTATAAGCCCAAGGTAGTTGGGTGAAGCAGGGTATTTTAATGTAATATATTGGACCCTTGAACCAAAGCAATACTATCATTCAGACAGAAGTGATAAGAAATGAATTCAGGTTGGGGTTGAGATTTTGAAAACAGAAAAAGAAATAAGAGGAAAGCAATATTTAAAATTTTAGTTCCATTAATAACTAAAGGTAAGATGTTTGCATTAATCCTGAAAAGAGTATAATCTTTGAAAATGGCAGTTGGCTGCAGTGAGGGGAACCAAAACCTTACTGGAGAGTTGAATAAGAATTAGTTAGCTAGAATTTTTTTTAAAGCTTAATAAATGGAGAAGAGTAGCCTTTTTATATGCTCCAAGGAGAGCCAAAGGGGAAACCTAACTATATTTCTATGGAGAAGTGAAGAAAATGAAAACTAGCACAACTCATATTTCTAATACATGATTGAAAGAGAATGAGAAAGGACAGGGAATAAAAGCGAGCACTGAGAGGTTATGAAGAGAAGCCAGTGCGGGTAGGTGAGGTAGTCTTTATCTTTAAGCCTAGTTAGTCAACAGAATAAGAGACAGAAGGAGAGAGAAGCTGCCACCACTAGAAAATAATGTCCTAGTGCTAAGAGACAATTATGGTGACACAGTTTCATTTCACTGAATACGTTACTCACTCAAAAAGCCATTTTAACAACCCATGGTTGATTTTATATGGGTTGGAATTGATATAACCGAACTGATGGAGGAAATAGACAACAATAAAAATAGTGTCCATTTATCAAGTTTGCCATCATTAAAACATCCCCATGCAGCTTAATACCATGATTGACAAGAGAGATCTGAGAAGCTGTAGTTAATTAGAGAACCGCCTTAGTAATAAAATGTGAGCTATTGACATCTGCATACCATTATGTTTGAGAAATAGTCACATAAATTCAGGACAATTAATATTTTATATTTAATTTTTGGGTTTCATAGCCTGACTATATGGTACTGGATTCACAGAGTCTCCCCGCTTCTTCTCCTTTTTTTTTTCTGTCTATGACTACTTTTCAATCATTTCACTTCAAGTCAATAGGTTCATCAAAGTGTGGGAGGAAGATGACAGAGAGGCTATAAAACCTGAACCAGTTAGTATCTGCAATTGCTGGTAGTACTGTCAAGAGCTTATAAAGAGGGAAAGATGGAAAATACTATCTAAAATTACATTAGGGTATTATTGTGGCTTTAAATTACCCATGCAATTTTTGTCTCTCGTTATCACATGAAATTGAGAAGTAGCTGTTCATGACAAGGCAATAATAAGCAAAAATTCTTGTCCTTAACAAACGATAGAAGTTGTTAGCTTTTTAAGTATTAGCTTAAGCATTAGCTAATACTCTACCAGTTTTAATTAGTGGAATTATTCCCTTTCTACTACATTAGTGCTTACTTAAATGTAAAGAAACCCAACTATTTCTGAAAAGCAGGACAGAACTTATTCCATTTCATTCATAGGCATATGTTCTTTTCGAATGTTATGCAATTGAATTTGTAAAGTTGTTTTCAATTAATCTGCAATTGTAAAATTAATATATTTTATTATATTTTGTTATAAAAAATTTCTAAAAAACACAGTCTTACAATCTGAAAATACATTTCCCTTTACAATACCACCCTCTTTAATCTTGCTTCCTAGAGATAACCAGCCACCATTAACAATTTAGTTTGTAACTTGCCAGAATATTTTCCATGAACATGTAGACATACGATTATCCTACCTATACATAACCTGCTTATTGAGGAGTCACAATTCATTCGATAATTAACGTAATGACTTTGTTTCATGGCTTCTATCTTCAGAAACAGTATGTTTAATTCTTCTCTCTCAACTATCTCTTCCCTTAAATTCCCTACTTTTGTTTATTAAAATTGAACTCAGTATTCAGTACATTTTAAGATTCCAATATCTTATGTAATTCTATTCCCTCTAGCATTTCTCACTTGTCTTTCCTTTTCTTTTCTTTTCTGGGGAAGGGAGTCACAGGACTCAAAATTAGAAAGTGGAAGAGACAGTGGTCTGCTCTTTCACTCTCTGGCTGCAGCCCTCTGGGTTTGGACCCTCTGGGCATGGGACAGGGAAGAGCAAAAGTGGAGACCAGTGTTTTTCTTATGAATGTGGACTCACCTCTAGTGGTAGGGGAAGTCTCCAGGCTCATGTTGATTTGTTCAGTTTCTATTAGGTTCTCTCCATTGCTGGTGGCCTCCACTGGTGTGTGATTTCTGAGTTCACAATGTGTATGATTTCTTGAGGTAGATTGTATCAATAGCTTCTCTCCCAGTCATACAGAAACACCTGAGGGAGAACAACCCATCTCCCTTTTATGGCCCTGATCAGCACCCATAGCCTCTGTACAGGGCAGGACTTCCCTGGGCACCAACAGCTCTTACCCCTATGCTGGGCTCTATACTCCTTTATGAGACCCTTTTTATTCTCCAAGAATTGCAGAGATTGGCATGGGTGTCTGCTGCCCTCATCTCAGGCATACTATCCCAAAGATCTTTTCCAGCCTATTGCTTGCTACTCTCAAAAGCCTCTACCTTCAGGAGCCTCACACAAGATATTGTCTTCGGCCTCAGAATTCATACTTTCTTCCAAACTCCAGAAACACAGGCCCAGTTTTTGCAGAAACTTTGTCACTACATTTCACTGTTTCGGTTGCAATAGAGAAGCCTGAGTTTCAGTGGGAAAGAAGATGCTCATCTCCTTCTAGAAAACCACTCTTGGTATCTACCAGACAGTTTCTTAGAGCTACCCATTCATTTGGTTTTGAGTGAAGTGGGACTCAAACCCCCGCCTCTGCTGAGAGGGAAGGAAGTTACCTCTCACCCCTAACACTTATCATCACTAACACTACCTTTCCCATAAAGCCCTGGTCCCTCCTGCTCTCTCTTCTTCCCAGTCCTCTCCTGGGAAGGGTGCAGGGGAAGATTTTTGAGTGGAGATGCATTTTCAGAGTTTGTTTTTTTCTCTTTCCTCTTAGTAAGCCCAAGAAAGTATCTGACCCTAGCCATCATTTGGGGGTCAACAGGAAATGACCCACTCAGTACAATGTCGCACAGATGTAAACACATTCACACACATGCATACAAAGTGCAATAGCATATTACTATACTATCCACCTTGTTATGCAAATTGATATTGTTTAACATTTTATCAATATTTCCCTCACTGTAAATATAGTGCCACCACATTCTATTAGTAGAGTGAAACTGCTATGTCTTCAATGGCTGTATTTTTTATTTTGAGCTTTCTGATTAGCTAACATTATTATGGCATACATAGCATTTTACTTACATCTATGCAAATGCACTTTTTTATTTTTCAAAAGAAATTATTTTAAGCTTTAAAATATTTTTTAAAATTATTAAAGTTGGAATAGCTTTGATTATATGCAGTAATTTGAAAAAAATAGCATCAATATTGAATTAAACCACATGAATTGGCTTTTTTTACATTTTTCAATTCTTCTTTATAATGCTTATTAAAATTTTATTTATTCTTTTTTCTGCAAAATCAATGTACATTTTGTTTTAATTTTATTCCAATGTTTTTGTATGCTGTCTTTTTAAATAACTAAGATTATTTTCGGTGTAATAATATTTTAAGTATGTAAGGAAGCTATTTCTGTGGAGCTGAAAAAATAAAAGTGCTCATGAATGAAACTCTGAAATAGTCTTTTTCATAATAGTTTGAATTTGATAGCTTTAAATTTTTCTTTCAGTTGTACTAGGTAACTTATGTTTTCTATTTTTAACTCTTTTGACCTTTTTTTTTTTCTCATGGAAACATTATGTTCTGATTTTTTTGTTTTGTTTTGTTTTAGAATTGCACACAGTATTTTCTGATAATAATATCTATTCTACCTTGAAATTATATGTACTCATGTTATCTCCTTTTTCTTTGACTTTTGAATATTATTTGACAATTTCATTATTTTACAAAGACTTGGCCCTTGGAGTGACTTATTCATTTTATTGTTTTACTGCTTTTATAACTCATGATTTTCAATGTTTAATTTGATTGCTCATCTTCATTGTTTCCCAAAAGCTTTGTTTCAGAGTTTCTGATTTTTAGAGTTTACTGAATTTCTCTAAGGTCACTCATGTAACCATCTACTGTAAATGCTTAACGGACACTATGAAAAGCTTTATCCTTTCATTGGAAGGTGAAAATTTGGACATATAATTACCATATAATTGTTAATAATTACTTAATTCAGCTATCTCGTTTATTTTTCTACTTAATAGTTAAATACTGAGAAAGCTATGTTAAAATTGTTAATCTTTCCTAAGAGTTCAATGATTCATTTATACATGTTAATGACATACAACTATGGCTTATTATAAATTTTGTTTCTCAAATAATAAAAACTTCATTTAGTAGATTTACTTCAGAGTCTACCTAGATTTATATATATAATTTTTAATTAATTTATTTATTTTTGGCTGCGTTGGGTCTTCGTTGCTGTGCGCAGGCTTTCTCTAGTTGTGGCGAGCAGGGGCTACTCTTCGTTGTGGTGCGCAGGCTTCTCATTGCGGTGGCTTCTCTTGTTGCGGAGCATGGATTCTAGGCACGTGGTCTTCAGTAGTTGTGGCACACGGGCTTAGTTGCTCCATGGCATGTAGGACCTTCCCGGACCAGGGATCGAACCCGTGTGCCCTGCATTGGCAGGTGGATTCTTAACCACTGCACCACCAGGGAAGTCCTTAGATTCATATTTATATTTTGCTTTCTGTTTCCTTTAAAGATCTGTAGCTGGTGTATATTTTATCCTATATTTACCTAATTATTTGAGTTTTTGTGGAAGCAGTGTTTGTCTAAATTTTGGTGTTGTTTTTCTATTTTAATGATGGATTTAAATACTATAAATTTATTGCCATGACTCATTTTAATTATTGGTTTACTTTCTACTCATTAGATTGCCAGTTTCTTGAGGCCTGGAATTACGTAGTTTGTCTATACACCCCCAAAGACTAGTAAAAATTCTTGTTCGTAGACCATACTAAAAGAATAATTCTTGGATGAACAAATGAATCTCCTCTATCCCTTCATTTTTCGTTCATCAACTTATACTACGATCCCAGATGAAGTGTCAAAATATTCCATTTTAGTCCCCAAAACTCCAAATTTTGCACTGTTCTTATAGCAATTAGTTTATAAAATAAATAAATAAGAAATTAAACACATTTCTAATAGTGTATAAATGGTTAAATTGGTAATGCCAAACTCCTCAGAGTGTTTTATAAACTAATGCAGGAGTTTAATTTACTTTTAGAAGTGTAATCTTTAGGTTTTTCTAAAATCATTGGCCAAATCACTAGAAGCAATCTTTATTTGGAATAAATAATAGGACTAGTTACTATTTATTCCAAAAATAATCTCACTGAGCTGTTGTGAAGAATTTTGAGGAGGCAAATCCCTTTTGGGGTTAAATTACAAAACATAATAAATTCTGTTGGAAATCGATACTCTGGAAGTTCTGGCACATATGTTATAGATGAGTTATTTTGACATTCATTTAAAATTTAATCCTTAAATTAAAATTATTTTCACAATTAATTATAAGGTTACATACAGTATTATTCTGAATCACGTATATTAAAATTTACTTTTCTAAGCATCTTGGATGTAATAAAAATGTACTTATTTAAATTGCTTGATTAAAAGAGCAGTAGGAGTTAAAGAAATATGAACTGTAGGATATTTTTCAATCAATGCAATGACTGGAAATAGACCAACATATTGCCTTGAAGACAATTAGATCTCAGTGTGCTTTATTATTTTGTATAAATTACTTATGCATTGAAATCTAAAGCTTTTAATATGTAAAATTAGAATAATATACATTATATGTTTCAAGTAGTTTTGAGGTAAGAATGAAATTGTGAATTTAAACAAAATTAAAATTGTGCCTGAATTTAGTAAATATTGTGACCAGGATTAGAGTCCAGATCAGTCACCAAATCCTCAAGAAGGAAGGGGAAGAAATCACGAGTATTCTCACTCACACACACCTCACATATTCTCAATGAACTGGCAAAAAGAATTCATGGAGAAACAGTGGTCCCCACCAGCAGGTCTTCAGCATCCTCATGACTCTGATCTCTGATTTTTAGGGCTAATTCTTCCCTTTACTTTCCAGACTTAACCATGATTAAAAATGTCTCCCTCCTTTTCCCCACTAGTTTAGAGAAAGCAGGGTGATTTTATGAAAAAATCATCAAAAAGACTTTACTGAAGAAATAAAACAAAGAAAACAGAGCTAACAAAAGATTATGAAATAAAACATACATCTACAATGCTTTCTGATGATAAATGGGTTAATGTTATTCACAGATCTGAGTTTCATGCATTCTCCTGATACAATTCCACGGTCTTTGCCAAAAAAAATTTTCTTTTCATATGTGTAAATAATTATTCCTATTCATCTCATTTTTTCCCCTACATATGCTCCTGGAGCGGACCAATATATAAGTTTTTTAGACAGCTGACTATTTTCAATATGTCATGGACAATAGTATATTATTCCTTAACTCACGTTCAGGGGCTTTCTTTAACTATCTTAGAAATCTACAACAGAACCTTTTACAAATTACTGTGTAAACTAATGCATAAAATGCATAAATGTATTAGTGATTATGTGCAAAAATACTACTAGTGAATCATGTTTATCTAAAATGGACAATGTTTTATACTCTAAATGTGCAAGTTTACTACTATATTATCTTGCTCTTTCTACTGATTACAATTTGTATCATTTCCAAATCTGTATCAAAGTCTGAAAATATTATTTTATAGCTGGTCCTTAATAAAAGATAATTCATGATTTACATCAAGAATGTTATAATATAACAACACATCCTCTTCCACCATCTAATTTCAAGAAAATAATGGAAACATAATTACTCTGTTATAATTTTATGAGTATATGAGAAGTGTCCCAATAATAAAAATGAAAAATATTTTTATATGCCACCCCAGGTAAAATTTCTTCTCAGGAAAAAAATGGTAATTTCAAAACAGAGCTAGAGATATAAAATTAATAATTCCAATAAATACAGTGAAGATAATGAATCAGAAGTAATAAACATATTTTCCTAGACATAACAGATGATTAGTAGAATGAATATCACATAATTTATTGTGCATTATAATGTGGGAGAACTTTAAAAATATCTTTAAATGAAATGATGGTAGTAATTTGAAGGAGGTAAAGGCATTTTACAATGAAAGCAAAATATTTCCTTTATCATATTTGCATGAAATTTAAATATTCTGAAAACGTTATCAAATTAATATGCAGTTACTTCGAAAATGTTCCACACCTGAGGACTTACAGAGTTACAAACTATGCTTTATCATCATCATCTCTGTTCTTCATTTAAACCTCTTTTAAGAACTAAAACTGTTTCCCTTTGCCTATTTATTATACAAAACTTTTCTCTCCTAAACTCCTCTACAACATAGTGTATTAGAAATGGATAACAGCTTCAAAAGACCCTTCTCCTAGTACTCTGTTTATTTTAGCTCCAGTGACTCAGCCCCCACCATTTTTCCTTAGAATAAGAATATAAAATGTTTATTTTGAACCTATTTTATTTTTCACCTGTAAAGTGTGAGACAAAGTAGATCTTCCAGCTTGTGTTGTAATTAGTATATGAAAGTAATACAACACAGCAGGATGTTTGTTGTTATCATGCTAAAACTATTCCCATGGGGTATTTGAGGAGAAGGCACAGCTGTTACAGGGAAGAAAATGCAAAAAAAAAAAAAAGGTTTTATGTAAATCTTTATTGGGGAGGAAGATGAATGGCGTTCCTCCCATTATTGAAGAAAGGTTACTTCAAATATGGATGGACAAGCAACCTCAGTTCAAGAATAGGTTACTGAGAAACTTTCATTTATTAACTCAGAAAGTAGTATCAAAAATGACTCAAATATAAAATGTATTAAAATAGCAATAAGATGTTTTAATTTTAGTTTGACAATAATACAAATTTATATTTGATATTGTATTAATTTTTGACATACTTTTTACAATATTAATGACATTAATTAACTCTAAGTGGAAAATACTTATGTAAATCTAATAAATTATATACCCTTTATATAAATAATTGATCTTGATTTAATGAATTTATTTATCCTTATTATTTGAAAACACCAACACTATCTACAGAAAACACCACACAATCAACACTTTCTTTTTAAAAAAATCTGCTCCTTTTATTCAAATATTATTTAAAGCTTATAAGAGCAAAAGAAAACAAATGATTAAGTTTTATACTCTTCCTAAATTCAGGATGCTGGTAAAAATAGAATATTTTATCTTTAACACTTTGCTAAAATTGTTTCAGAAATGTGGTAAAATGGATGCTTGTTCTCCTCCTGTCAGATCCCTCATGTCGGATATTGTGCTCTGATTTGATCTGCTCTCTTGTTATTACATGTAAACACATGTTAGGTGTTAGCCACATCCAACATTTTGATCTTTTATCAATAAATATTTATGGATAATATCTAATTTTATTTTGTTGTTGCTGTAGTACCTGGACCTAATGATTTGTTCACTAAGCAAATTATTAGTAATAATACCCTGAATGTTGTTTGATTCTTAAAAAAATATAATAGGAACATGAAAGATTGTGATGCTTGTATGATATAAAATTAAATATACATATAATAAACCACTCTACATTTGGCATTATACACACACACAGAGACACACACATACATTTTTAAATCCATTTTGTTCACACAGCTTTAGGTTTACCACTTCTAAAAGAGCATGAAGTTTGATTGTATTCTTGATCCATTCAGACAGTCTTTGAATTTTAATAGGGAAATTTAATCCATTTTTAATTGTTGTCATAAGTGTTACTTTGGTTGTCTATCATCTACTTTAAGTTTTCTATTTTTACTCTTTTCATTAACATGAAGTATGTTTTATAGACTTTTAAAAATATTTTAAAGGAGTAAATAATGACTCTATTTTTACTAGTAATTACCTTTAAGTTCAAAATACATTCTATAATTATCAGAGATCAAAAAAGGTGTTTATTCCATATCTCATATGTAAGCTCAGGTACAGGTTATAAGTTTAATTTCATGTTTGTGTCATTTTTTCCTCACCAGTTCTCTTATTTAATTTATATAATTTGGAATTTTAGATGCAGGTAAGCAATCTTATCTTTAATGTTACATATTTTGATTTTAGAAACATTTTGACATATATACTGTTAATGACTATAACAATTATTTGAGAATTTTTTTAACAGTTTTTGGACATTAATCTGTCTTTTTTAATTCTAGAATATTACATTTATTAATTTAGTCACTTTGATTTATCCTTTATCACTACAGTTTTTTAGTTACTTATATATTCAGAAAGAATAAGCTTATAATATACTTCTTTACATTTATAAAATGATGATATCCGAATATTTTCTTCATAATTTTATAACAACTTATCCTTACATAATCAATTGCTAAAAATCATCTTACTGTAAATCTTTCTTATTTTATCACTCCAGCACATTTTTACATTTTTGTTTTATGTCATCTATATTTTTCTTTAATTTCCTATAAACACGAAGTCATTTTATTTCTAAAACTTAATTCTCTTTCCAATAGTAAATCTTTGCCAAAAATATGTTTGGCTTGTGCAACTTGAAAGGACTGTTTGTTGTCTCTTACATTATAGTATATTCAATTGGTCTATACAAGTGTTGTTGTTTATGAACTCCTCATTGAGTGAGCAGAAGTCTATAGGGTCAAGATGATTTTTTTGCCCTTGTCCTCTCTTACTAATGTTCAAGTTGCTGTTCATAATCTCCTCTCAGACTTAGGTTTCAGTGTTTAGTGACATAAAAACCTCTTTGGGGGGAAAAAAAAACTGCAACGTCAAGTAGCCATCTATCTAATGTGTCTTCTTTTTCCCCCAGTTTAATTGAAATATAATTGACACATAACATTGTATAAGTTTGAGGTGTGCAATATAATGATTTGATATATGTATATACTGCAAAATGATCGGCACAGTAAGTTTAATTAGCATCCATCACCTCACTTAGTTACATTTTTATTCCTAGGTGGGTTGCTTTCTCCATCTGATAATCTGATTAATTATGGAATAATTTATTTCAGGTTAATTCAAAGAGCCTTTTATTTTATCAATCTCCAAATGTTCATAATTGCTATAAAGGTCATGGCAAGAACAAGAGTTACCAACTCTTCCCATTATCAACAAACGGCATTAGCAATTATTGTATTTTAGAATTTTAATAAATATACCTATAAAAACACTTTTTAATCTATATAATTATTAACAAGGGTATTTAGGAAAAGATTTTGGAACTTCACCTGTTTATAAATAGAGTCTATAGATTTTATCATGGCAGAAAGATTAAAGAAGTGTAGAATACCGGAAATTCACTGCTTCTAAGAACTTTCCTCTATTTTCCAACAGTCTACTCCATTTCCAGTGATTCAGTGTGCCACTAACTATCAATTCCAATCAAAGTCACATTTTATTTTTGAGAACACAATGTCCCAAATAACTTAGAGCAGAGAGATATTTATTTTGGAAGTGAGATGAAGAGAAATTTCCTTGATCACCCCTGGAAGACCTTTCCATGCATTAGGATATGGCTTCACTCCCTTAAACACTGAATATTCTAGGTCTCTAAATTAGACATGCTCACTAACTATGGGTAAAATTCCATTAGTTCTAACTGGCCTTGGTGTTTTGCTATAGAATTTAATTTGCTATTTTATTAGTGGAAATTTCTCTTGATGTCTAGCAGGTTGTTGATTAATATTTCAATTTCTCTGCTACAATTTTACATTTTCCCCATTTTCTATAGGTAATTTGATGAGAAATTGGAGGATATCAAATTGGACAACACTAGCGAGCTATCACCTTAACTCTAAAATTTGAAGAAAACTTTTTAAATAGCAGTACATTGTTCTAACATTTTGAAATTTACAATGTAATTTGTATACACAAAATAGTTATAACACTCTTGTCAGACATTAGATAAATTATTACAATAAGGCAATGACTATCCAAGGAAAAGGAGATTTATTTTCTTGAATGTATCTTTGATCTTCACTTAATATGTACATCTCTTAAAGACTGGAACTTTCCATTTTTCTGCCAATCCTCTAGATTTTAGCTGCTTTGAATATGAAGATAACTCATTGCTTTTTTGTTTCAGAGAAATTGCCAACTGTGAGTGTGCCAACTAATACACCTTCAATCCCTCCATTTGATACCCATATACTTGCTTATCAGCCTGCACATATATTCACTTTCCATATGCTTGTGCATACATTGCTCATCATCCTTTCTCTCTTTATCTTCTATACAGTGGAGAAATCTGGATGAGTTAGAACAACCAAGATACCTATGGGATTACAGTAATTTCATCTTCTAATAGCCAGGAGCATATAGGCCACAGGAGGGAGGGTGATATGGCATTGAGAGTGGTAAGATAAGGGTAAGGACAGGAGAAGTCCTAGGGTATTACATCTGTGGTATCAGTTCTAAGAATCAGCAGACCTGGTAAGCAAGTCAAGTTGTCCTCTTTAGCCTTTTCCCTGGTTATTTATTTATTTATTTTTTCCAACCCATAGGTTCTGGGCATCACCTTGGGCATTTATAGCTGGGGTACCTGCACTGGCAGCTGGCCCTGGGCTTCCTGATTGCCTGAATTATCTTCTATTTTTGCATTGGGAACAAAGTCAAGTTCACTGGCAAGGTGAGGTGTTCTGGCTGCTGGTCAGCTTTCTGGGGACCCTGAAGTCCCTGGGAACCCTTACAGAGATACTTCTGAAGAGCTCAAAGAAAGAGTAGTACAGTGGAGATGCATAATGAGGACAGGAGAGTTTCTTCCTGTGCTTACTAATAAATGGTTAGAATAATTGGATAAATGGCTGCAATGGTTTGCTGACAGTAATGGAGAAATTTCTTTAAATGATCATGTCAAGGACTTAATGAACCTGTTCTCAGATGGATGGCAACTAACAGAAAGTGCCAAAGACTCATAGAATCAAGAAGCTGTTCTCTGCTTGTGAAATACTATGTCTTTGCTGTTGAAGCATATTTCTTACTTCCTAACCTTTAAAACGGACCCTTGATCAAGAGAATAGATCCTTATTTTATGAATACAGTTGACAACATGTTAGTTTGGAGAGATTATCACTTTTTGCCAAAGTCTACACCATTTGCTCCACACTTTAATTACCAATAAAAGAAGGACCTAATTCACAGTTGCATCATAAAAAAGTTAGATGTGATTTAAATGCATTTGTTTGTTTTTTATTTAAAGAATTTTCAATGATGCATCTGTTACACATTTTTCAATATTTTGACACAGAGCATAAGAAAGTACTCGAAAAGGTGTATAGCAAGCAAATATGCCATGTTTCCAAAGGGACAACTCCTATTAGTATTTGGACCTTAAAAATCTGTGTTATTAACCATTAGATTAATGATTGAGTAAAGGAAATTCATTATAGAATTAGTGAGTATTTTAAAACAGCATTTTAAAATGTTTAAATTCAGATTACCTAAGAAATTGTATAAGTAAATTTACAAGTGATTATTATTTCAAGAAAAATCAATCAATTTATATTAGGAGGTGGAGCATTTGGAGGTAATTAGGATTAGATGAGGTTGTGAGAGTGGAGCCCTCATGAATGGGATTAGTGCCCTTATCAGAGTCAGGAAAAAGGTTGCTTCCTTTCTCTGCTCTGCTATGTGAAGATACAAAGAGAAGTCAGGAGTCTGCAACCCAGAAAAGAGTTTTTCCAGAACTTGACCATGCTGGCACCCTGATCTCAGATTTCCAGGCTCCAGAACTGTGAGAAATAAATGTCTGTTGTTTACAAGCTACCCAGTATATGGTACTTTGGTATAGCAGCCCAAACTAAGACAGCAAGCATGTGAGTGTGGAGCATCCTGGAGCCACCTTGAGGCTCCAAGAAGAGGAAAACAGCAGATTCCTGATGTCATTTGACCTCTTGAACCAAGTTGTGTTTGAGAACCAAAATTTCCTTGGATTAGTCAATTAGATAATCCAGTAATTTTATTGATATGCAGGTTCTATTTTAGTCCATTAGCTTGCAACTGAATGAGTCCTCATTAATCCTAGATTAAGTAAGAAGCAAAGTATTCAAGCCTTTTATACCAATCATTCATATAAATTTAGTAATATATCATTAGGAGTTTAGGAGAAAATATGGAAAGATGTTTATATTAAGTTACTGCTCTTCATTATCTTATGGATTCATGTGAGAATAATATTATTATTGGGAACCATCATGTGATTATGTCTTTGGTAATATATGGTGGGCTTTGAATGAGGTGCTTTTCATATATCATTTAATTTAGTCTCTTGTATACAAAGAAGTGATCATTTTTATTTTTTAACTTTGTTTTTTGTTATTTAACTTATTTTACTTTAAAATATTTCAAATGTAGATATAAAAATATACTGAAAACCCTGTATCTACCGTTCAGTTTTATGCCATTTTTGCTTCAAATATTTTTTAAACACAAACATAAATTAAGCAGATAAAATTGAGGTCTCTCTCTCCAATCTCATGTCTGTTTATCTCTACCTAGTTGTAACCATCTCTGTAAGTGTTTATCATTTCTATGTATGATTTTACACTTTAATCACATATTTATATTTATATCGAGTAGATGTTCCATAATTGGATTATTTGTATCTAAACACTATAAAATTGTATCATACTGTGTTGAGCCTTTTTTTTAACTCTTCAGTATATTTTGGAGATTTGTCTACATCTTAGCTTATTCCTTTAAAACTGCCATAGACATATCTATTTTATACACGAACCACAATTTATCTTTATATTTTGATGTCAGCATTACCTATATGCTGAAAATTTTAAAAGATTATATAAGAAAGTAAAATTACAACCAAACTCATTAAATAACTAAATGCAAAATTCCTAAAGAAAATATTTATGAATAGGATAAAAATACCATGTATTTTGAATGAATACATGAATAGGATAAAATACCATGGAAAAGTTTTCTTGACTCTAGGAATACAAGATTGTCTTAATGTTTTCTAAAAACCAATGTAATTTACATTTTAGCAAAATAGAGAAGAAAACATCAGATCATATCAATAGATGAATAAAAAGCATTATATAAATTTTGTTATTCATTCTGGGGAAAAAATAAAACTTTGCCTTTAGTTCTGCTTTATAACATTTTATTTCCTGCCACTGAGGCATACAAAATACAGAAATACATTTTATAAGGATTTTCATGCAAGAAACAAAAAGTCATTATTTTCAGAGAATATGATTATGTTCATAAAACTTTTCGAAGAAAAATAAAATCTATGAATAGGATTACAAAGGCCTAAAAAGTTGCTAGGTACCAGATCAATATACAAAACTCATATACATTTCTATATACCATCAACAAACATACAATAAAGTAAGTATATATGCACCATCTAAAATGTCTCTACCAAAATCAAATATATATGAACAAATCAAACAAATAATATGTAAGATATTTTCCAGAAAACTATGAAGTACTACTAAAAGAAAAGAAAAAGACTAAGTATTAAATGAAAGGAGATTTCTTATACATGAACTGAAAGATAATGTCATAAAGATATTGGTCTCCATAGATTCAGTGCTATAATCCCAATAAAAACCTCTCCAAGTTTTATGTGCAGGTATGTGTGTAACTTGAAAAGCTAATTTTAAAATATACATAGAGGGTTTCCCTGGTGGTGCAGTGGTTAACAATCCGCCTGCCAATGCAGGGGACACGGGTTCGAGCCCTGGTCCGAGAAGATCCCACATGCTGCGGAGCAACTAAGCCCGTGCACCACAACTACTGAGCCTGTGCTCTAAAGCCCGCGAGCCTAGAACTCGTGCTCCGCAACAAGAAGCTCGTGCACCGCAACAGAATAGCCCCCGCTTGCCACAGCTAGAGAAAGCCCGTGCGCAGCAACAAAGACCCAACTCAGCCAATAAATAAATAAATAAATAGATAGATAGATTAAATATATATGTATATATATATACATATATATATATACACATAGAAACTCAAATGGCCAAGCACAGAAAAGATGTTCTTGAAGTAGATAAAAGGATAGTGGTATAAGTTTGGCAAACAGATGAATACAGCAGAATAGAAAGCTATGAAACAGTCCTGTATACATATGGACAATTGATTTGTGACTGAAGGATTACTGGAGACAGGAGAGCAAGAACACTATTTTCAATACATAGTGCTGGAAAATTACACATCTATGGAAAAGAAAACAAAAACAAAAACAACTTTATCCTCATTAGATACCAAACATAAAATCATGTCAGGTTGGAGGATGGGGAAGTTGATCTAAATGCCAAAGGCAAAGCTATTGAGATTCTATAAAGTAATATTGCATATTATTTTCATGACCTCTGGGTATGAAAGGACTCCTTAAATAGAATCCAGAAAACTCTTACAAGAAAGGAAAAGGTGGGTAAATTAGACTATATTGAAATTAAAAACTTATCTTAAAAAAACCTCCTGAAGGAATGGAAAGATACGCCAAGAAATGGAAAAATATATTTCCAACACATGTATCCTGTATATGTAAACTACTACTACATTTCCATTTAGAAAAAAAAAAATCAGAAAAATTGGGTTAGAGTCATGATGGGTACTTTACAAAATGGATATCCAAATGGTCACTAAGGATATGAAAAGATGCTCAACTTCATTAGTAAGAAGGAAAGTAAAAGTTAAAACTACAATAAGATACCTCACCAGAATGGATAAAATTAAAAAGTCTGATGGAAGTCAAATATTGGTAAGGATGGTAGCATTAGGAGCTCACATAAACTACTGGTATATGAGAAAAGTTTAGCACTATAGTTGAAGCTGCACATGTTCTAAGAGCCAAAATTTTACACCTAGATATGTAACCCATTGCAATTCATGCACACATGCTCTAAGAATTGTCCAATGGCAGCAATATGCTTAATCAGCATAAATTGAATTTTCCATCAATATTAAAATGGATAAACAGATTTTTTAATAAAATGTAATAATATTCAGCAATGAAAACGAACAAACATGCAGCAACATAATTAAATCTCATAAAACCAATGTTGAACAAAAGAAGCCAGACAAAAAATATAAACTGTGTGATTCTATACATTTAATGTTCAGAATGAAGAGAAACTCAACTACAGTGTTGTTAAAAAAAAATAACAGGTCCAAAGAGAGTCACTTGTGCTAAGTGCATGTCACCAAATGGAATGGTGACTTAATACCTAACCTAATTGCAGTTTCAGCCTCTCCCAGGAAGGTAATCTTAACCAGTCTGTCTGGAATACCTGCTCAGCACTAGTGAGGTAATCTGCTTTATAGACCCCTGTTGTCCCCCAAAGGAAGGTGACCTTGCCTGAAATAATCCACTCTTTGCTAGAAGTTTCTTTTTCCCACCTCCTTCCAACAATAAAAGCCTTTCATTTTGTGCAGCTCCTTGGCAATCCTTTCTATTTGTTAAGATGGGATGCTGCCCGATTCATGAATCATTAAATAAAGGCAGTTAGATCTTCAAATTTAGTCTGTTGAACTGTGTTTTTTAAGTGCTTAGGCGTATACTTAGTTGGTATCTAAAGAACCAACCTACTTTATGAAGAAAAGTCAGGAAGCACTTCAGTAAAATCAGGATAGTGGTTACCTTAGGATGGGAAAGGAGGGTTAAGTGGTTTAGACAGGACAACATGAAGAATGGGCTTCTGAGGGTGCCATTTGCTATTCGTTCTCTTGATATGGGTAATAATTACATGGGATTCACTTTGTGATAAAGAACCGAATAAAACAAAGCAAAACAAAAAATATACAATCTTAAGTCTTACTCCTTACCAAAATATCCTTTAGGTCATCTGGACTATAGGGCATCATGCCACTGGGAATGAAATAGGTATTTCAGGTAAGAGTTCTCATGATCTAACATAATTTAGTGTTTGGTTTTTTTTTTAATATAGATACACACGTATGATTGAAGTGATAGTCTAAATGTCCCTCTCATTTAAAACTTGTTAATGACCTGCTGAGTAGCAGCCTTGGGCAATCTTTAGATTTTACTAAATCAGTCATTAAGAGAGGAAACTGTAAATGACCAGCAGGAAGTAAATTGCTCTTAGTTAAAATGAAAATGTGTTAACTTCATTTGACTAATAAAATTACTTTTGGCACTAAGCCACAAAACAGGAGACAGCTACAATTCCTACTGGGAACTTGAAATTTTAAAAAATGGTATTATGTACTTTGATGCTTCTGAATTTGAGACATCTTAATTGTGTCCAAATAATTATATTTCAAAGGGCTAGAAAGTCCTTTATAAATATTTTGCAAATAATAAATAATTTTGAAAAGCATAGGAGCTGTAGCAAAACAGTATATAACATTTTGAACTCCTTTTGTTATGCAAATTTTAAGATATGAAAGCATATTTTATTGAGGAAAATATGCCTCAGTTTATTGGCATCTCTTCTTAAGGTACAATATTGACAAAAAACCCCGTGTTTTCAAAGCACACATTACTGTTATATGCACTATAAATTGATGCAAAGTGTTACTCTTCTTGAGTATTTCTGCTTGTCTCTCTGCCTTTAAGCCTTATGTCTTCTTAATTGAAAGGCCTGTTGCTCCCTCCTATTTTTCTGTTTTCTTCATGGGGTAGCCTAGCTCTAGTGCCATCTATTCTAGGAATAGAACTATCCCCCCCCCCTTTTTTTCTCCATCTGAATGATACTCCATCCTTTGCACCTGGATCCCATAGTTTCCCCTTCCACTATATAAAGTATCATAATCAACCAATTATTGATTTATCCATGCATGTTTCTATAGCACTAGATTGTAAAGTTCTTTAAGGACAGGGACAGGTTTTATCTATCTGTGTGTGTCTATAAGACAGCAAAAACAAAAAGCCTATGAGCAGGATATATATTGATAGTTCATTCATGAATGAAATTATAATTAAGTTTTATAGTAAAATGTAGTGAATTTGAGGTTAAAAGTAGCTTCAGTTTTGCCCTATTATAAACTTTTGAACAAATTACTTGGTAGATAATGCTGAGGCTATGATATTTCTGGTCATATTTAGAGGATTTTTGAATTAATATTTGAAAAATGTCTTTAAAGAAGCTATACATTAAGGAAATATACGAAATTATTATATTATGGTTCTCTTATCTGAAGCAGCTATTATGATGGCAAAAATATATCAGGTCTGTTTATTTAATGTGTTGTTTACTTAGGAGTGGAGGAGTTTCCTTAAAACATCACTTAGAAAAAGAGCTGGCACAATCTTTGCTGTCAAATGTTTTACTTATTCAAGTTACTTTAGACAGGTTGATAAGAGATCTATGATCTTGAGAATGCTATTGCAGCAGTACTTCTTTTCATTCCAACTCAGATGACATTTACTGAAGCATGAGTCTGAGTGATTTAATAACTAGGCTTACTTGGCTTAACTTTAGTTGCTCTTAAGCAAAGGGATTGTATTTTCAGAGTAGATAGTCTTTGAAGTGTTGGGTATACACAATGCTCAATACATAGTAAGGACTCAGAAAAGGTTATACAATGATCCTTTGGATAGTAATGAATTGGGAAAGGTATAATCACTGTATCATGGTAGTACAACATTTAGAGATCCAATGAAGAATTTGAGAAATCAATTCCTCTCATGCCCCAAGAAATCAGACTAAAGCAAGTGGCAGTGGCAATGGGTGAACTTGGTAGTCTTTGCACGTAGTCTAGTGTGTTCTGAGGTGAAATAGTTCAGTGTTTGCATGGCTATAATCATGTCTATTTCTCATTGAGCTCCAAAATTCAGGATTAGGCTCTTTACAAGCAAACTTTAGAGCACAATACAATATTTTATGAACTACTCCCTCAGCGATTTGGTCAGTTAGAGCAATTTACAAATCAGTTCAAATTAATAGACTCTAGGAGGATCCTACATCCTCAGAAATTGTTCAGGTAGAACAGTTTTAGCTCTAATCTACCCACACCAAAGCATACAATCATGGCTTAAATTAGGTAGCTCTACTTTAGTACTATTGTGGCTGAAATTATGGAATAATCTATATGGTTCTCCCATAGGGCAAGATTGGCACTTCCACCTAGTTGGTGTTATATTTGCAAGTGGAAAATATACAGTCACAAATTTGCAAAAAATCAGCAGGTGGCCTACCTATCTCCAGTCACATCTTTCCCCATTTACTGACAGCTACATGATGAAGTAAGTCAAATCCTATTTCACAGAGTTACAAGGACATTCAATAGTCTCTAATGCTTTTTACTTATACCTTTTTACTTATACCTCTCTTAGAATGCCCTTCACTGCTCACTACACATTTTTTTATAACTCAGAAAAGACTATCAGATCAAAATGGCATCATCATTCAGCAAGGCTGTTCCAGATTTTCATTAAAATAAGATACAGAACAAGATTTTAAAGGGTCACCAATTGAGACCCAAATTGAGACCCTAAGTGCTAAAAAGTGATTGGAACTTTCTGATTATAAGACAGATGAAAAATACCTTTTGCGGGGGGAGTGACTGGAGGAAGTATACGACAGACTCCTGTTACAGGCATGCTTGGCTTATGGAACAGAGATAAGACAAAGATAGAAAGAGAAGAAGGAATTGGTATAGTAAGCCCCCACCCTGAGGTATTATCACTGGAATCTTGATTCAGAAACCCAGAACCCAACAAAGCAACTTAAAATGCCACATGCTTACTGTTCATACTGAGTTCAGCTGTTTTTCTTGAATAAACACTCCTCATTGTTGTAACTTTTTAGTTAATATCCAGAGGTTTGAAAAAGTTGATTTTGACAGTTTTTGCCAAGTATCATTGATTTTACAGAAGGGTGAATTTTCAGAGGCTCTTCCTACACCATTCTGGAAGTCATATCTCAACTCTTCTTTAACTAAAAATGAACAAGTTTCACTGAATCTAAATCAAATCTGTGAATATTGTGAATATTCAAAAGAACATATGTAGTTGGCTGCTTTAAACACTTCCTTGACCTGAAGGATGTCACACAGAAAAAAAAATGATTTGTAAAACATTTTATCCTGACCTTAAGTATGAGTATGCAAAAAATAACAAACGGGAATATTCTCCAATGAGCAAGAAAATTTAAAAAAATATAATAGAGGGGCACCTTCAAGATGGCGGAGGAGTGAAACATGGAGATCACCTTCCTCCCCACAATACATCGAAACTACATCTACATGTGGAGCAACCCCTACAGAACACCTACTGAACCCTGGCAGAAGACCTCAGACTTCCCAGAAGGGTCGTGGTGCTCTGACCAGGTGTCAGGCCTGAGCCTCTGAGGTGGGAGAGCCCCAAAACATACCACTGGACGTGGTCCTGCCCACCAGAAAGACAGGATCCAGCTTCATCCACCAGAACACAGGCACCAGTCCCCTCCACCAGGAAGCCTACACAACACACTGAACCAACCTTACCCACAGGGAGCAGACACCAAAAACAACAGGAACTACGACCCTGCAGCCTGTGAAAAGGAGACCCCAAACACAGTAAGTGAAGCAAAATGAGAAGACAGAGAAATACACAGCAGATGAAGGAGCAAGGTAAAAACCCACCAGATGAAACAAATGAAGAGGAAACACGCAGTCTACCTGAAAAAGAATTCAGAGTAATGACAGTAAAGATGATCCAAAACCTTGGAAATAGAATGGAGAAAATACAAGAAATGTTTAACAAGGACGTAGAAGAACTAAAGAGCAAACAAACAATGATGAACAACACACTAAATGAAATTAAAAATTCTCTAGAAGGAATAAATAGCAGAATAACTGAGGCAGAACAACAGAGAAGTGACCTGGAAGATAAAACAGTGAAAATAACTATCGCAGAGCAGAATAAAGAAAGAAGAATGAAAAGAATTGAAGGCAGTCTCAGAGAGCTCTGGGACAATATTAAATGCACCAACATTCGAATTATAGGGGTCCCAGAAGAAGAACAGAACAAAAAAGGGACTGAGAAAATATTTGAGGGGATTATAGTTGGAAACTTCCCTAATATGGGAAAGGAAATAGTCAATCAAGTTCAGGAAGCACATAGAGTCCCCATACAGGATAAATCCAAGGAGAAACATGCCAAGACACATATTAATCAAACTATCAAAAGTTAAATACAAAGAAAAAATATGAAAAGCAGCAAGAAAAAGTAACAAATAACATACAAAGGAACCCCCATAAGGTTAACAGCTGATCTTTCAGCAGAAACACTGCAGGCCAGAAGGGAGTGGCAGGACATATTTAAAGTGATGAAAGGGAAAACCCTACAACCAAGATTACCCTACCCAGCAAGGATCTCATTCAGATTCGACGGAGAAATTAAAACCTTTACAGATAAGCAAAAGCTAGGAGAATTCAGTACCACCAAACCAGGTTTACAACAAATGCTAAAGGAACTTCTCTAGGCAGGACACACAAGAGAAGGGAAAGACCTACAATAACAAACCCAAAACAATTAAGAAAATGGTAATAGGAACATACATATCAATAACTAACTTAAAAATAAATGGATTAAATGATCCAACCAAAAGACATAGACTGGCTGAATGGATACAAAAATAAGACCTGTACATATGCTGTCTACAAGAGACCCACTTCAGACCTAGGGACACATACAGACTGAAAGTGAGGGGATGGAAAAAGATACTCCATGCAAATGGAAATCAAAGAAAGTTAGAGTAGCAATTCACATATCAGACAAAATAGACTTTAAAATAACGACTATTACAAGAGACAAAGAAGGACACTACATAATGATCAAGGGATCAATCCAAGAAGAACATATAACAATTGTAAATATTTATGCACCCAACATAGGAGCACATCAATACATAAGGCAAATGCTAACAGCCATAAAAGGGGAAATCAACAGTAACACAATAATAGTAGAGGACTTTAACACCCCACTTTCACCAATGGACAGATCATCCAAAAGGAAAATAAATAAGGAAACACAAGCTTTAAATGATACATTAAACAAGATGGACTTAATTCATATTTATAGGACATTCTATCCCAAAACAGCAGATTACACTTTCTTCTCAAGTGCTCATGGAATATTCTCCAGGATAGATATTTTGGGTCACAAATCAAGCCTTGGTAAATTTAGGAAAATTGAAATCGTATCAAGTATCTTTTCTGACCACAATGCTATAAGACTAGATATCAATTACAGGAAAATATCTGTAAAAAATACACACACATGGAGGCTAAACAATACACTACTAAATAAGCAAGAGGTTACTGAAGAAATCAAACAGGAAAGAAAAAAATACCTAGAAACAAATGACAATGAAAACATGATGACCCAAAACCTATGGGATGCAGCAAAAGCAGTTCTAAGAGGGAAGTTTATAGCAGTACAATCCTACCTCAAGAAACAAGAAACCTCTCAAATAAACAACCTAACCTTATACCTAAAGCAATTAGAGAAAGAAGAACAAAAAACCCCCAAAGTTAGCAGAAGGAAAGAAATCATAAAGATCAGACCAGAAATAAATAAAAAAGAAATGAAGGAAACGATAGCAAAGATCAATAAAACTAAAAGCCGGTTCTTTGAGAAGATAAACAAAATGGATAAACCATTAGCCAGACTCATCAAGAAAAAAAGGGAGAAGACTCAAATCAATAGAATTAGAAATGAAAAAGAAGTAACAACCGACACTGCAGAAATACAAAGGATCATGAAAAATTACTACAAGCAACTACATGCCAATAGAACGGACAACCTAGAAGAAACGGACAAATTCTTAGAAAAGCACAAACTTATGAGACTGAACCAGGAAGAAATAGAAAATATAAACAGACCAATCACAAGCACTGAAATTGAAACTGTGATTAAAAATCTTCCAAAAAACAAAAGCCCAGGACCAGATGCCTTCACAGGCGAATTCTATCAAACATTTAGAGAAGAGCTAACACCTATCCTTCTCAAACTCTTCCAAATTTAGCAGAGGAAGGAACGCTCCCAAACTCATTCAACGAGGCCAACATCACCCTGATACCAAAACCAGACACAGATGTCACAACAAAAGAAAACTACAGGCCAATATCACTGATGAACATAGATACAAAAGTCCTCAACAAAATACTAGCAAACAGAATCCAAAAGCACATTAAAAGGATCATACACCATGATCAAGTGGGGTCTATCCCAGGAATGCAAGGATTCTTCAATATACGCAAATCAAGCAATGTGATAAACCACATTAAAAAACAGAAGCAGAAAAACCATATGATCATCTCAATAGATGCAGAAAAAGCTTTTGACAAAATTCAACACCCATTTATGATAAAAACCCTCCAGAAAGTAGGCATAGAGGGAACTTACCTTAACATAATAAAGACCATATATGACAAACCCACAGCCAACATCATTCTCAAGGGTGAAAAACTGAAACCAGTTCCTCTAAGATCAGGAAAAAGACAAGGTTGCCGACTTTCACCACTATTATTCAACATACTTTTGGAATTTTTAGCCACAGCAATCAGAGAAGAAAAAGAAATAAAAGGAATCCAAATCAGAAAAGAAGTGAAACTGTCACTGTTTGCAGATGACATGATACTATACATAGAGAATCCTAAATATGTTACCAGAAGACTACTAGAGCTAATCAATGAATTTGGGAAAGTAGCAGGATACAAAATTAATGCACAGAAATCTCTTGCATTCCTATACACTAATGATGAAAATTCTGAAAGAGAAATAAATGAAACACTCCCATTTACCACTGCAACAAAAAGAATAAAATACCTAGTAATAAACCTACCTAAGGAGACAAAAGACCTGTAGGCAGAAACTATTAGACAGTGATGAAATAAATTAAAGATGGTACAAAGAGATGGAGAGATATACCATGTTCTTGGATTGGAAGAATCAACATTGTGAAAAGGACTCTACTATCCAAAGCAATCTACAGATTCAATGCGAGCCCTGTCAAACTACCAACGGCAATTTTCACAAAACTACAACAAAAAATTTCGCAATTTGTATGGAAACACAAAAGACCCCAAATAGCGAAAGCAATCTTGAGAAAGAAAAAAGGAGCTGGAGGTATCAGGCGCCCTGACTTCAGACTATATTACAAAGCTACAGTATTCAAGACAGTATGGTACTGGCACATAAACAGAAATATAGATCAATGGAACAGGATAGAAAGCCCAGTGATAAACCCACACATATATGGTCACCTTATCTTTGATAAAGGAGGCAAGAATATACAATGGAGAAAAGAAAGCCTCTTCAATAAGCAGTGCTGGGAAAACTGGACAGCTACATGTAAAAGAATGAAATTAGAACACTCCCTAACACCATATACAAAAATAAACTCAAAATGTCTTAAAGACCTAAATGTAAGGCCAGACACTATAAAACTCTTCGAGGAGAACATAGGCAGAACACTCTATGACATAAATCACAGCAAGATCCTTTTTGACCCACCTCCTAGAGAAATGGAAATAAAAACAAAAATAAATGGGATCTATTGAAACTTACTTTTGCACAGCAAAGGAAACCATAAACAAGACGAAAAGATAACCCTCAGAATGGGAGAAAATATTTGCAAATGAAGCAACTGACACAGGATTAATCTCCAAAATATACAAGCAGCTCAGGCAGCTCAATATCAAAAAAAAACTAACAACCCAATCCAAAAATGGGCAGAAGACCTAAATAGACACTTCTCCAAAGAAGATATACAGATTGCCAACAAACACATGAAAGGATGCTCAGCATCACTAATCATTAGAGAAATGCAAATCAATACTATAGTGAGGTTTCACCTCACACCGGTCAGAATCCATCATCTAAAATCTACAAACAATAAATGCTGGAGAGGGTGTGGAGAAAAGGGAACCCTCTTGCAGTGTTGGTGGGATTGTAAATTGATACAGTCACTATGGAGAACAGTATGGAGGTTCCTCATAAAACTAAAAAATAGAACTACCATACCACCCAGCAATCCCACTACTGGGCATATACCCTTAGAAAATCATAATTCAAAAAGAGACATGTACCACAATGTTCATTGCAGCTCTATTTACAATAGGCAGGACATGGAAGCAACCTAAGTGTCCATTGACAGATGAATGGATAAAGAAGATGTGGCACATATATACAATGGAATATTACTCAGCCATAAAAGGAAATGAACTTGAGTTATTTGTAGCAAGGTGGATGGACCTAGAGACTGTCATACAGAGTGAGGTAAGTCAGAAAGAAAAAAACAAATACTGTATGCTAACACATATATATGGAATCTAAAAAAAAAAAAAAGGTTCTGAAGAACCTAAGGGCAGGACAGGAATAAAGACGCACACATAGAGAATGCACTTGAGGACATGGGGAGGGGGAAGGGTAAGCTGAGACGAAGTGAGAGAATGACATGGACATATATACACTACCAAATGTAAAATAGGTTGCTAGTGGGAACCAGCTGCATAGCACAAGGAGATCAGCTCGGTGCTTTGTGACCACCTAGAGGGGTGGGATAGGGAGGGTGGAAGAGAGATGTAGGAGGCAGGAGATATGGGGATATAGGTATATGTATAGCTGATTCACTTTGTTATAAAGCAGAAACACACCATTGTAAAGCAATTATACTCCAATAAAGATGTCCAAAAAAAAAAAAAACTAAAAATAAAAAAATATAATAACTCAAATGTAAATGTGCATGCTGTTTTCAATTAGCAGCATTTAATATTCCCCTAATTTTTAATACATGTAGCAGTTTTGCAGAAAACTCAAGCAAAAAGGCCAGAAATTATCTCAGATTATTTCAGCTAGAGTTTAAATGTTTTATATACTACTACTACTAATAATAATAAAAGCAAGATGACTGAAGTAGCTTACTAAACACAGTAGACAATTTCAGAAAAATAAATTATTTGATTTGAAATCAGAAAGCAGCCCTGTACTTCTTTAAAAACATTTAGACTTTAGAATCCTAGGGGTCCTCATTTTATAAGACTTAGACTTGTGTAAAATAATGCACATCCTCCTGAAAAACATTTCAGCTTAAATTATTAACAAACTAATGACATTGTATTTACCTTAGTGGTAAAGAAACAAAGATACAGTTTTCCAGTATAATGAGAAAGAATTGGGAACATACTGTATGAGAAGTATGTGTAAATGAAGTGTATGTGGCCAGATGATGTAAACAAAATGATTTCATGGCTGCTAAAGGAAAAGTGTTTCAATAAAATTTTTGGTTAGTTCACAAAATCATTTAGTTGAAGATGTCACAAAAAGAGAAATAGTCTAATTTTATAGTCACTACCATATAGATCCATTTGTACATAATTTGTTTAAAGGCATACTCATTTTGTTGTACTTCACTTTATTGCACTTTGCAGATACTGCATTTTTTACGAATTGAAATGTGTGTCGAGCAAGTCTATCAGCTCAATTTTTCCAATAGCATTTGCTCATTTTGTGTCTTAGTGTGACATTTTGACACTAATTCTCAAAATACTTTAAACTTTTTCGTTATTAGTATATCAGTTATGGTGATCTTTGATCAGTGATCTTTTATGTTACTATGACCATTCCCTGTAGGCTCAGATGATGGTTAGCATTTTTAATAATAAAGCATTTTTTAATTAAGTATGTACATTGATTTTTTAAGAAAATGCTATTGCAGAGTTAAAAGACTACAGCATAGTGTAAACATAACTTTAATATGCACTGGGAAACCAAAAAAAATCATGTGACTCACTTTATTGTGATATTTGCTTTATTGTGTTGGTCTGGAACTGAACCCACAATATCTCCAAGGTATGCCCATATTTATTCACTTCCTTAATTTTACGGTGATCCCTTCCTCTCCAATGGCTCTCAATTGGCCACAGAATAAATTCTAAACCCTTGCGTTGGTATAAAGGGCTCTTCATCAGTTGATCTCCGTATATTGTTCCAGGCTCATCTCATCAATTTCCCCCCATCTGTCTCCAGAAGCCCAAAGACAGGTAAGCAACTATACTGACCATATTTGTAGTCCAATGCATTCGTACTTCTGATTCTTTTTGCATGTTCTTTCTGTTTTGGGAACTACCTTCTGGTTTTCTGCCTTCAGGATTCAGTTTAAATGTTACTTTGTAAAGCCTGTTGGGACCTCAGGGAAATCTTAAGCTGCTCCTTCTACCTCTATCACTCCCATCGCCAACGCTTTTAAAATGTAAGGAACTTAGGAAGAATTGTGGGAGATGAAACTGGAATGGAAAAGGAGTGATGATTTTTCAATGGAGTCTGAAGAAAGGGATTAAGAGACAGTAACATGCTGAAACAAGTGTGGACTCCTCAGACCAGTGATGACAGGAACAGGACTTGACTAGAATATTTGGAAAGATCCTCTTGGGACCTGAATTTCTGCTGCTGCTGCTAGCTCTCTGCACACTGGCCAAAATTTATGATTATGTTGCCTCTAAAGTCATGTACAGTCTCATGTTCCTATTACATCCAATTGAGCTTTATTTGAACAAAAAGCACAGAAAAGGTTTCTATCAAGGAAAGCAAAAAATGACGCTGGCAACATTTTTCACAATATATTCTGCAGAGACTTGATCCCCTGAGATGTTCTTTGAGGAAAAATATTAAACGGGAAAGTAAGTACAGGAAATATTGCATACTGTCAAACTATATTCCTCTCTTGGTAATTCACACATTATATTCAACTTACTGAAGAATTTGCAATCCTGTAGTAGAGTATCTTGCTTAGTTCCATTTAATTCAGTTTTCCCAAATTATTAATCACTTAAAATCACAGTCACCCCCTTTTTTATTTTTTTGACTATTGTCCAACACCAATTAGCATTTTATGAAAGTAAATCGTGCAACATATAATCTTCAATAAATATTTTAAAAGAATTTTTGCAGTGTAGCATTTTATCTGTAACACTGTTAGTCCCTCCTTTTGGGCTGAGTCTTGGCAAATGCTGCCTTGTAATACAACTTGAACTCTTTGGTTATTATTATTCTCAAAATTAGTTAAAGCCTGTAGGCCTGAATATATACAAGTAAATACAGCAAGAGTATAATGCCTAAATGCAAATTAACTATTAATTTTTAAGTTTGAGAAGTCTGGCCATAAATGATATAAATTGAAATATTACTTTTACATGTACCACTCAACTTTTAAACTCAGACTTTAAATCCTCTAATAAGGTCAATGACCAACCCACTTTGCCACATTAAAACGAGAACTTCATTATTCTATCTCCAGGGCAGCCTAAGGTGACAGAACGTACTCTGTGTTCCTTACTGAGCCATTACACCTACTAGATATTTTTGGTTTCCTCCTCTAACCAAACAATGCAGATCTAGTTTCAAGGACACCACCTACCCCTTACTGTTCCTCACTCCTTCCTCCTGTCAGCTCCCACTGCTGCCTGTCTTCCATCCTCATGGTTTCCTAGTAGATTTGAAGTCAGCCTTCAAGTATATTTTTCTCATATACTGAGTTCTCTATTTAAAGGCTTTATAGAGACACACTTGAAATTAGGAATCTAGCATATAACTAATTATAACATTTTAAACTCTTCTTCATGAAAATTCCATTCTTTAGAATAATTTGACATTGTGAATGTGTACTATTACCTAAAGGATGAAGGAAATGTTGCTAGAATTGAATATACAGCGTCATGCCCTGCAAAGAGTAAGTTATCACCATCAGCGCACAGATAATTACCTGAAAGATGACGGTGACACCTACAAGGCTCCAGAAAAGAGTGAGAAACATACCTGCTTTATGTCAGATGAGTGTAAGCTCATAAATTGTTGCTAGAGATTCAGTCTGGGGAAACAGAAAGTCTAAGGCCTAGAGGTGGAAGCTTTGGGGCTCAGTCCTGAGTATAACACTTACAGGTCAAAGAGAGATCATATGAGGTTTGTGGCAAATTATATCTTTGTTCTTCAGTTTCTTCCTCAGTACAATAGTCATTATGTTATTTCTGACTCTCTCATAGGGTTGTTTCAAGAAAAAAAAATTTGGATTTTTGGGGATGTCACAGCAGCAAGACAAATAGTTTCATGATTCCTCTCTTCTCTCCCTTTCTATCAGTCTTTACTTTTAATTCTCTTCTTTAGCTCTCCCTCAGATCCATCTCTTCAATATTCTGAAACTGTCCTCAGTTCCCTTGTCCTCTGAATCCACTGTCCATGCTAAATGTTAAATCCCAAGCTGCGGATTAATTCAGCTATTACCTTTCTTTCTTCCTTAGCTGGGACTGGAGTCCTAATGGAGAAAAATAATATACATTCACACATTGGTGCTACTATAAATCCATGTCCTCGAACTTCAAATGGACTCCAAGACTGTCTAATAATCCCTGTTTCCTGGATAGGGAATTGTCCACAGTGGTATTTCCAAAATATGTCCACTCTTCTTAAATACTCAACCCCTTCATTCCTCATTTTTGTCTCTTCTTTAAAAGAAAAGTGGAAATCCCCAAAGTTTCATCTTTTTTTTGAGGGCGGGGGTGCACTGCTTGCCTTGTGGGGCCTTAGTTCCCCGACCAGGGATCGAACCTGTGCCCCCTGCAGTGGAAGCACAGAGGCTTACCCACTAGACCACCAGGGAATTCCCAATATTTTGTTTTTATAAACATTTTGCAACTATAAAATTACTTACATCATAACTCATCTGTTCCCTCATTTTTAACTGATATAGTGGGAAAGATGACCTTAGTCTTAGCAAAAATTACCTGCACTTTGAATCTCCTCATTGGCTACTTCTTCAGTGACCTGAGACTGCTGATTTCCTCCTCTATTTTATAGCTTCATTCTATTCATTTTTAAAAATAGAGTTTATTTTTTAGAGAAATTTTGGGTTCACAGCAAAATTGAGCAGAAAGTACAAAGTATAGGTATATTTCCCATATGCCCTCTGCCCCCGCACCCAGGCAGCCTACCCCACTATCAACACCTGCGCCACAGTTGTACCTTTGCTATCACTGAGGAACCAACAATGACATAATTATCATCCAAAGTCCATAGTTTACATTAAGGTTTACTCTTGATGTTGCACATTCTATGTGTTTTGACAAATGTATAATGGTATGTGTCCACTATTATATTGCTATTTAGAATAGTTTCACTGCCCTAAAAATCCTCCGTGCTGTGCTTGCTCATCTCTCCCTTCCCCCAATCCCTGGCAAGCACCAATCTTTTTACTGTTTCTATAATTTTGTCTTTTCCAGAATGAAATATATTTGGAATTTTACAGTAGGTAGCCTTTCTAGATTGGTTACTTTCACTTAGTAATATGCATTTAAGTTTCTTCCATGTCTTACAATGGCTTGAAAGCTCATTTCTTTTTAGGACAATCCTCTTAATTTCACCATCTCCTTCCTTCTTAGGGAAGTGAATACTCATTTAAATACTTTCAAATCTCATTAATCTTTAACAAAAACAAACCAACACACAAATGTTCCTACAAAAACTTTGTCTTTCAGAGATCATCCTCTCTTCTCCTTTTCCTAACAATCCAGCTTCTTGAGTTATTTAGTCACTCTTTATCTCCTCTTCTTCCATTACTTCCCACCCACACACCAAAATCTAACTGCCACTCATATATCCAGTTTCTTTCCAAACTGGGATTACCTAATAAACCTGTTTTTCCTTTGACTTTCATGAAAAAAAAATCCTGACCTCTCTACTTTTCCTTCTTCTCCTTGATCTACCTCCCTCTCCCCTTTGAGCTTCTTATTGAATAAGGTGGCAGATAAATAGATGATAGATAGATAGCTTTCACTTTGCACATTCTCCTCAGACAATCTTATCCACACCCATGTCTTTTATTACAAAATAAACTACAGGCAGTCTTTGCTTTTCATGGTACCATATTAACTGAAACACGTATGTATTAGAACCATGCCTGCACTTTGCATGGTTACCATGGAACCATGTTACCAAGGACATGTTTCCTATATGCATGAGTTTCAGTTGATACAATATCATACAAAGTGAGGATTGCCTATCTTAATTATATATGCTATTTGTAGATCCAAATCTGAATTTTTCAACTTCCATCTATACTCCCTTCTTGCTATCTTCCCTATCACAGGTAATCAGTCAGTAAGCATATTTACTAGTACATGCTATTGCCAAGCATGGTGCTAGACACCAGTGATACAGTGATGATAGTATTTCAACAACATGTCCTCTGCCCCTGTGTAATTTACAATCTAGAAGGGAAGGCAACTCCTAATATAATAAACACTATATAAATGATTATAATTATCCAATGTCCTATAAAAGAGACTGTAACTGAAAGAAAGATGAATCTGGCAGCTCTCTTTGAGGAAGTAATAAATAGGCTGAGATATGAAAGGTAAATTGAAATTAGGTAAAAAATAAAGAGCAAGATAGTATATAAGGATGGGAAACCACATGTGTAAAAGCTCTAGGGAGGGGAAAAAAAATCAAATTTTGATTTAGCATACAAAAAAATCTGGAGAGATGAATACGAAATGGTCATGAAGGGCTTTGTGATTAGCATTTCCTTTTGTGTTGCCCAAGTCAAAATCTTCAAGTCATTCTCATTTCTCCCTACTCCTCACTCTATGTAAGCATTCTCTTAACAAACTCCATCATCTCTATATCCCGAATACCTATCAAATGTATTGATGTTTTCCTATCCCATTTCCTCACTCATAGCTCTAACCAATAATAGCTCTACTCGATCACTCTATTATTATCTGGCAACTGATTATCTTGTAACTGTCTCCTTTCATATCCTAAAATCCAGGCAAACATTCATTGATTGACTGATCGACTGATTTTTAACAAACACTTAAAGGAAGCCCTGTTCCATATATAAACTCTTTTAATCCTCACTATTACTATAATTAGAAAGTAATATTATTATTCCCACTTTAAAAATAAAGGCATTGACATACAGAAAACCTACTGCAGTTCCCACAGTAGCTTATCTTGTTAAAAGCCCTTACATATGCTACTTCTTTTTCACTTGCTCACCTCCACTTTCCCATTCCTCTTTCTCAAGCTAACTCCCACTCCTCTTTCAGTGTCCCTTCACTCAGGAGGATTTCCTTTATCCTGAGACTTGAATTTATCTTCCTGTCATTTGCCCCAGCCTACACCATGCAGTATTATAATAATCTGTGTGTCCATCTTCTACTCTGCACTGTAAGCTTGTTTTAACTGTGTAATTGTAATTCTATGATTATTTTTTGAATGAATCAATTGATCGATGCATCATATGAGATAGTCTATGCAAAAGTGCTTTGAAAAAAAGTGACCATAAATGTGAAGTATTGTTTATAAATAATAAGAGTATCAACAATAACAATTATACTTAATTTTATTTCATTCAACTGACAATTGCCTACTCTTTACAAGACACTATATTATGAAGAGGGAATAAGTAAAATGAATCAGAAATAACTACTGCCCTCAAGGAACTTACATTAAAAATAATTATATCAAATTACATAAAGTAGCTTTCTGAAATGAGTGCATTTTAAGTTATTTGTGTGCCTTAAAAAATAAAGGCCTAGAAAGAAGATATTTAATGCTATTTATATTACTTTACTATCTTTCCTTCATGTTTATGAAATTTGGGACTCATAAAACAAAACACTTTTGTATAAGCATTACATAGACTCCTCTAATAGTTAAGAGGCATATTCTGTTCGATTATTTGATTTTTTTTTTTTAACTTCCTAAGGGGCAATGGAGTAAAATGAACATTATACAGCACTACATATATTCATTTAATTATTATTCCATTTATCTAATATTTATGAATATAATATAAATATCACATAAAAATACTGTGCTAAGAATTTTAATTCAATAGTAAACCAGAAACAGGAAGATTTCATGGTCATTTACTGTAAGAGTGGACTAAAGATAGGAAATTGTGCCAAAAACCCCCTAGGAGACGGGAGACATGATGTTGGAGAGAAGAAAAGAAAGGAAACATCTTATGAAAGTTCTTCCTACCAGCAACACTGGTGAAGGTTTGGGGTTATTTGTTCCTCAGTACAAAGAGGCAGACAACAGCCAATGTGCACTCTCTGCATTATTGAAAAGTTGGGAAGCAAATCTACCACAATTCAAGAGGTTTACTGGATGCCTCCAAGACAATGCTGATCTCAGAGGAAGATTAACTCTCTTATCCTAATGATGACTTGTCCATTATCATCTTAGTAGGAGCAGAAACCAGTACCTTCAGCAGAGTCTTGGGAAACCTGAGAGATGCAATATGTCCTCTGGGGAATGGCTTTATCTTACGGTGGTCTAAAAATAAAATACTTGGATCTGATGAGTCAGTAAGGGCATGTTAAGTCAATCGTAGAAAGAATATTCTAGATCAAAAATCCATAAGCAAGGACAATTTAACATCCCACAGTTAAAAAAATAAAACCAGTCAGTAAACTTTGAACATTTTATATCACTAGAAAAATTAACTATGACCCACCAGACTAGCATATTAACAAAAAAGATTCTGTGGAAGCCGAGTAAAATTCTTCATCTTCAAAACGTCCTAGTTTTTTTACTCAGGCTGATTATGAAAATGTTATATATAAAATGAAAAATCTAAAAGGTTTGATATATTAGGTAGCTATTTTATACTGACTACTTAAATAGATGAGTAGAAGTCATTTCTTAATTGTGGTTGGTTAAAGATACATTTTTTTGCCTTATGCCCGACTTGGTTATATGTATTGAGATACTAGCATTCTGTTTGTTAACTTAATTTTTTTTATTAAGGAAAACAGGGTGGGTAAACCAATAATAATGAATAATTAGATTAGAGATTGTATGTAAAATAACTCCTACAATGCCCACACTATTGGCAATAATGATGGTATTATTTGCATTATTTAAAAATATATTTATCAGTGTGTATAAAATAAGTAATGATTTTTGTTATTTTATTGCAGTAAAATTACTTATAGTGAAGTATGCAAATCTCAAGTGGGGATTGTTGACAAATGCCTATACCTGTGTAACTAACATCTCAGTTAAAATATAGAACATTTTATCACTCTAGAAATTTCCCTTTTTCAGTCAGTCTCCCTAGCCTACCCCATCATAGGCAACCACTGTTCTGATTGATAGCCTCATAGATTAACTAAGAAATGCCTTTTAAAAATATCTCATAGTTGAGCAGAAACTACAGTGAATACCTTTTTGTAAAATGTTATCCAAACAAATGCCCTCTAAATTAAAAGGCAAAAATATTTCAGATAGGAGAAATACCTGATGTTGGATTAGAAGATGGAAGAAACATTTTATTTTCAATTTAATTCAATTAAAAATACCTGCCAATTAAATATCAAATCAAGATTGGTTCTTTCAAAGTGGTATGAATAATAATTATACAATTAATACAAGAAGTTTCATCCCATAAATCCTCCTACAAGTAAACCCTTTTGACAGAAGACAAAGGTACATATTGGGTAGAACAAAAGATTTTTTTTTAACTGAATATTGAATATGTAGGAATATGAAGTATCTCCCTTAAATAGATTTTGAACTTTAAAACAAGAAATAGTGTCTCATTCAATCTTTTTTTTTTATTGAAGGATAGTTAACATACAACATTATATTAGTTCTAACTGTACAACATAGTGGTTCAACATTTATAAAATATTACAAATTGATCAGTACCATAAGTCTAGTAACTATCTGTCAGCATACAAAGTTATTACAATATTATTGACTATGTTTCCCAAGCTGGACATTACATCCCCATGACTTATTTATTTTATAAATGGAAGTTTGTACCTCTCAATCCCTTTCACCCCCCCAACCCTTCCCTTTGGCGACCACCAATTTGTTCTCTGTATCTATGAGTCTGTTTCTGTTTGTTTACTTTGTTTTGTATTTTAGATTACACATACAAGTTAAATCATAACGGTATTTGTCTTTCTCTGTGTGACTATTTCACTTAGCATAATACCTTCTGGATTCATCCATGTTGTCAAAAATGGTAAGATTTCATTCTTTTTTGTTGCTGGGTGATATTCTATTTTATATATATTTATCTATTGTATATAATCTTTATCTATTGATAGGCACTTAGGTTGCTTCCACATCTTGGCAATTATAAATAGTGCTGCAATGAACATAGGGGTGCACATATCTTCAAATTAGTTTTTGCTAATACCCAGAAGCAGAATTGTTGGATCTTATGGTAGTTCTACTTTTAATTTTTTGAGGAACCACCATATCGTTTTCCACAGTGGCTGCACCAATTCACATTCCCACCAACAGTGCACAAATGCTCCCTTTCCTCTACATCCTCCCCAACACTTGTTTGTCATCTTTTGATAATAGTGATTCTGACAGATATGAGGTAATATCTCATTGTGGTTTTGATGTGCATCTCCCTGATGATTAGTGATGTTGAGCATCTTTGCATTTGTCTGTTGCCCATTTGTATGTCTTCCTTAAGACAATGTCTGTTTAGGTCCTCTGCCCATTTTAAATTGTATTGTATATTGACTTGTGTGAGTTCATTATATATTTTAGATATTAACCCCATATTGGATACATCATTTACAAATATCTCCTCCTATTCAGTAGGTTGCCTTTTTGTTTTGTTGATGGTTTCCTTCACTGTGCAAAAGCTTTTTAGTTTAATGTAGTCCCACTTGTTTATTTTGGCATATATATATATATATATACATATATATATACACACACACACACACATATATATAACTGCTAGGACTAATGTCCAAGAGCATTCTGCCTGTGTGTTTTTCTAGACTGTTTTATGGTTTGGGTCTTATATTTAAGTCTTTAATGCACTTTGAGTCTATTTTTGTATATGATGTAAGAAAGTGTTCCTGTTTCATTCTTTTGCATGCAGCTGTGCAGTTTTCCCAGCGTCATTTATTGAAGAGACTGTCTTTTCCCCTTTGTATATTCTTGACTCAAATTAATGGACCATATAAGCATGGGCTTATTTCTGGGCTGTCTATTCTTTTCCATTGATCTATTTGTCTTTTTTTGTGTGTGCCAGTACCATACAATTTTTATTACTATAGCTTTGTAGTATAGTTTGAAATCAGGGAGCATGATACCTCCAGCTTTGTTCTTCTTTGTTAAGAGTGTCTCATTCAATTGTGAATATCCTGCAGTCCCCAAATTATAGAAAATGGTTAATTGTCAAAACTATTTGTTGCTTGGATACCCTAAACACTCATTGGTATGGACTCTTTCTGATGCCTCCACAGCCTAAACAAATATTGATACATAGAAAAAGAAGGAGTCTTTATTTTGGAACTCTACTGTAGTACAGATCAAGATTGATTTTATGTGCTGGAATTAGAGAGTTTGCATTACGGAAATAAGGGTTGAATACTTAAAATAAGGACAAGACAAATAGTGTATCAGAATGAAACAAACCTGTGGGGACTCGTGAGTGCCTGACTATAGAAATGGGGCAGTCTCTAATCAGTTCTAGTCAATAGTAGCCATCAGAAATTGTTACCATGAAGACCCTGGAGGAGGGGTCTCCCTATGGGAGTTATAGTCATTTAGGAATTCAACAGCCACCAAATGAAGGTGTCAAAGCAAGGAGGAAGTAGAGCATGTACTACTCTTTCTTTTTTTTTTTAATTTATTTTTGGCTGCATGGGGTCTTAGTTGCGGCACGCAGGATCTTCATTGAGGCATGCGGGATCTTTTGTTGTGGCACGTGGGCTTCTCTCTAGTTGTGGCGTGCAGGTTTTTCTCTTCTCTAATTGTGGCACACAATCTCCAGGGCGCGTGGGCTCTGCAGTTTGCGTCACGCAGGCTCTCTAGCTGAGGCACACGAGCTCAGTAGTTGTGGCGCGTGGGCTTAGTTGCCCTGCAGCATGTGGGATCTTACTTCCCTGACGAGGGATCGAACCCACGTCCCCTGCATTGTAAGGCGGATTCTTTACCACTGGACCACCAGGGAAGTCCCAAGCATGTACTACTCTTAATCTCCCTTTCCTCCTGCCCTCTGATGTCCTGTGGTACTGCTTCCCCTTGGCCAAATCACATAGCAAATCAGTCACAAAGGGGTCTGGGTGATGCAGCCAGGGGTCAGCAACCTGGACCCGGAGCAGAGCAGAAAAAGGTAGAGAGCAGATCTATGGTGCCAAATTGAATATAATCAGCATAAGGAGTAGCTTTTTCTTTGTAAAAGTGAAAGGAAAAATATAAATCACTGGTATAGTTATGAATCTATTTTGTTATATAATGCTGCTTTGTTTTATTTTATTTTTAAAAAGTTGTATAATATTTGGAACTATGTCGACACATTGAAGTAGGTATATGTGATATTCAAATATGGGATGCACTATTTTCAGTTTACTAAATATTTACTGTTTGACCACTATGTAAAAAGCCTGCTCTGGGATGATTGGATATTCTTCTCTATAATCAAGGATAGAACAAGAAATAGGCTTAAAGTATAAGATGCAGAATTTATCATTAGCATTAGTAAGACCATGACACTGTATTAAATATTTACCTGTCTGAGCCAACTTAGATTAGCACAAGCTGCAGACAGAGCTGTGAAATCAATTTTTTTTATACCTAGGTGTCATAATGTTTTTTTTTTTTTTTTTTTTTTTTGCTAATGGAAGAACAATGTTCATCTAGAAATAGAAAGGCTAGAATTAATAATTCCTGCTCACAGGTCCAAAGAAATTTAATCTACTCATAATGCCAACTTATGTGAAAAAATGCCATGAAAATAAATTGCTTTAGAATTTTTTTTTTCCTGTAAACACAAGGAAATAAATGGCAATAGGCATCAGTAATGTATGCTTCTACATGCTAGTACAGAATCACTCTGTGGGGTTCGTTTATAAGCTTCAATGTCAAAACTACATTCAACGGTAGAGGCAATTTCCTGAAAAAAATGTTTAAATATTATACTCTTGTTTGCTATATTTTACCATAAGTGACTACACTACAGATAAAAGGGACTAGACTTTTTTCACTCAAATCATTTGAAAAAGACCCTATAAAGAAACCCTTTCCACCCACATGAAGAGTGTATTCATTTTCTAGGGCTGCTGTAACAAAGTACCACAAACTGAGTGGCTGAAAACAACAGAAATTCCTACTCTCACAGTTCTGGAGGCTGAAAGTCCCAAATCAAGGTGTCTTCAGGGCCATCCTCCCTCTGAAACCTGAAGGGGAATCCTTTCTTGCCTATTCCCAGCTTCTGGTGGTTTCCAAGTAATATTTGGTATCCCTGGGCTTGCAGCTGCATAGTTCCAATCTCTGCCTTCGTCATCACATGTCATTCTCTCTGTGTGTCTCTGTCTTTGTAAGATAAATCATTTTTGTTCTTTTTAAGCCACTAAGTTTGTGGCATTCTGTTACAACAGCAATGAGAAACAAATACAAAGTATTAAGGTAGCTAGTCCTATGCCACTCAATATGTGCAATTACCTTTCTAATTCTGTTCTTTAGTACTTGTTTCTGATGCTGGGTTTTTGTTCAGTTTTGGTTTTGCCACAATAAAATTTAAAAGTTGTACTCAATGGTGATACTCAAATAAAAGCTCTTCAAGTAACTTTATGGTTTTGTATTTTGTATACAAAACATGGATCTACCTGGATTTATTTTGGTGATGCTATTAAGGTAGTAATATAACATTATTGTTTTTCCAAATGATTAGCCAGCTGCCTATTTATTCAACAATTCCTTTGTTTCCTACTGATTTGAGATGCAATCTTTACTACATTCTAATTCCCACATGTTTTGATGTTTATACCATAGCTCTGTACTATATTTCGTTACCAGGTCAGCCAATACCTTCTCCAGTAACAAACTATTTTCCTTAATATAATTTTATAATACATTTTAATAGCTTGTAGTTCTATTCTATTCCTGTTACATTTCTTTCTCAAAATGTTGCTTATTCTCTTCCCATGTTTTTTTTCATGAGAACTTCTATATAATTTTAAATTATATTGCCATCAACACCCCTATCACCAATACAGGAACTACAGAAACAAAACAAACAAATAACCACAACAGCAAAACTACCTGATGATATTTTGGGGGAGTTAATATTAACTTTGTCGATCAGTTTAGACAGGAAATGACATATTTATAATATTAACAAAAAATAAACTTGGAGGAAGCATACTGTCTGATTTTAAGATTTACTTTAAAGTTGCAATAAGATAATTGAGGCAATGTGGTATGGGCAAAGTGATGGACACATAGATCATTAGAACAGAAGAGAGAATCCAGAAATAGAAACATAAAAAATATGGCCAATTTTTGGCAAAGGTGCAAAAATGGGGGCAGGGGGAATGGGGCACGAACCTGACCTACTGAGAGTACAGGCTTACAGTTATAAGGTGAATAAGTTCTGGGGAAGCTAATGCACAGCATGGTGATTACAATTAACAATACTGTATTATATACTTGAAAGTTGCTGAGAGAGTAGATCTTAAATGTTCTTACCACAAAAAATGGTAACAACCATTGCAAATGGCAACAACCTAAATGGGAAAAGAATTTGAAAAAGAATAGATACATGTATATGTATAACTGAATCACTTTGCTGTACACCTGAAACTAACACAACATTGTTAATCAACTATACTCCAATGTACAATAAAAGCTTAAAAACAAACAAAAAAAACAAAAAAAGAAATGGCAATTATGTGACATAATAGAGCTGTGAGCTAATGCTACAGTGGTAATCATATTTCAACATATAAGTGTATCACGTCAACACATTGTACACCTTAAACTTATACAATGTTATTTTTCTATTATATCTCCGTAAAACTGGTGAGGGGGAACAACCTGACCTAAACATTACAACTTATGTGATATTAACTCAAAACAGAGCATAGGTCTAAATGTAAAACAAACTATAAAAATTTTAGAAGAAAATATAGGTGAAAATTGAGGGTAGGCAAAGAATTCTTAGACATGACAAGAAAAGCATGATCCATAATTTATATAGAGAGATATTTATGTATGTGTGTATCCATATATACATATATATAGTATAAATTACTCAGCCATAAAAAAGAATGAAATATTGCCATTTGCAGCAAAATGGATAAACCTAGAGAATATCATACTAAGTGAATTAAGTCAGACAGAAAGACAAATATTATATGATATCCTTATAAGTGGAATCTAAAAATACAAGTGAATTTATTTACGAAACAGAAACAGACTCATAGACATAGAAAACAAACTTATGGTTACCAAAGGGGAAAGGGGGAAGGGATAAATTAAGAGTATGGGATTAACAGATACACACTACTATATATAAAATAGATAAACAACAAGGATTTACTGTATAGCACAGGGAACTATAGTCAATATCTTGTAATAACCTATAATGAAAAAAAAATGTATATAACTGAATCACTTTGCTGTACATATGAAACTAACACAATATTGTAAATCAACTATACTTCACTAAAAAAATTAATGATAAATTGGACTTCATTAAAATTAAAACTTTTGCTCTGCCAAACAAACTGCTAATGGGGTGAAAAGACAGACTATAGACGGGAGAAAACATATGCAATCTACATGTCTTACAAAAGACTTGTATCTAGAAAATATATATATATATATATATATATATATATATATGTATGTATATTTTAAAACTCTCAAGCCTCAACGATGAGAAAGCAAACAGTCCAAGTAAAAAATAGGCAAACGAGGGCTTCCCTGGTGGCGCAGTGGTTGAGAATCTGCCTGCCAATGCAGGGGACACGGGTTCGAGCCCTGGTCTGGGAAGATCCCACGTGCCACGGAGCAACTGGGCCCGTGAGCCACAACTACTGAGCCTGCGCGTCTGGAGCCTGTGCTCCGCAACAAGAGAGGCCGCGATAGTGAGAGCCCCGCGCACCGCGATGAAGAGTGGCCCCCGCTCGCCGCAACTAGAGAAAGCCCTCGCACAGAAACGAAGACCCAACACAGTCATAAATAAATAAATAAACAAATACTTAAAAAAAAAAAAAGTCTATTAATTAAAAAAAAAATAGGCAAAAGATTTGAACAGATATTTTAAAAAAGAGAATATGTGGATCAAAAATAAATGCATGAAAATATGTTCATTATTAACCATTAGGAAAATTCAAATCAGAACCATGAAGAGATACCACTACATACTTATTAGGTACATACTTATTAGGATGGAAAAATTAAAATTGAAATTAAAAATGGCTAAAATTCTTATAATGCTAATTCCTGGCAAGAACACAGAACAATTGCAACTCTCACATGCTAGTGGTGGAAATGCAAAATGGTATAGTCACTCTCAAAAAGTTTTCCATTTTGTTATTTGCTATTTACACTTTTAGCCTAACAGGGTCTCCCTAAAGAGATCCCAAGTTCCTAAGTGTAGAAGATATGTTTTACAGCTCTAATTACTCCAGAAGTCTATTTCTTAAATCCAAGATTTATTCTTAAATTCCAAAAATTATTCCTTTGGAAGTTAATGGTGAATTTTTTATTTGTGATTTAGATTGATGACAATTATGATTTTGACTAATTTCTCCTGAACCTGAATAAATACACAGCAGCACAAGGGAGATGTGAAAATATGTACAGAAACCAGGTTGACTCAACCTTCCCTAATCCCTCATTTTTTGATGTTTAGAAAAAGAGCATAAATTGAAAATCAGAATTTGTCCCTCTATTTAATGTATGAAACAATTAGTTTCATGAATCTACAGGGCTTTAAATATTTTATAAATATAAAAGATTATTTTAAGAATATTTTCATGTCTCCATAATTCAAGCAATCCAACTGAATCATTTTCATGATTAGAATTTGAAATCCTCTTAGGTCACAAGCATTAGTCTTAGAGAAAGAAAAAATAAAAACAGAATTTAGTTTATGGCAGTGGCACCCTAGATATTCAGGAAAAAAATTGGAATTCTGGATAAAATAAAGCAAAGTTCCTTTTAAATACATTATTAACCTTGTATTGAATTAGGGAAATCTCCAGGGATTGAAAAAAAAAGTTGCTTAAAATCAGAATGGTTTTTAACTATACCAAATGAATTTGTCAACCTTGGTCATAATGAAGCTTCAATATTGACAATTATTAACTGTTAATTAATAATACAGGGATAGGGACCTCCCTGGCAGTCCAGTGGTTAAGACTCTGAGCTCCCAGTGCGGGGACCGCGGGTTCCATCCTTGGTTGGGGAACTAAGATTCCACACACTGCACAGCACTGCCAAGTAAGTAAATATAAAACAAAAGTAAACCAGCCGACCCACTTGTAGCAATTTGTCTTAGGAAAATAGGAAGCAACGAAGCACATGGCATACAAAGTATCTTCGTGGCTGCTTTGCTTGGAAGAGCTAAATAAATAAATAAATAATACAGGGACAGCAGTAAAAACCTTGGGCAGCATGAACTGGAAAGCTGGATCTGAACTAACTGCTTATAGCTGGTGTCCTCAAATAATGAGAGACTAGATTAGGGAAAAAATCATAAACAGAGATGAGATAAGAAGGTTTTTGGCTTTTTTTTCCACCTCAAACTGAGCTCTGGCTAGGAAAAAAACAATGTCTCTTAAAAAATCATAGCCACTGGCTTGCTGTCTCACACAATTGGGTGACTAAATTGATACTATTTATGTTATTAGGGAAACTTCAAGCTGGTAAATGACAATAAAAACTGAATCTCTTATAGTAACTTTCCTGTGCTATCTGGCAGAAATAAAATTAAATCTTATATTGAGAAACTAACCTTCAATTAATGCGTTATGATACTGTGGCATATGAAGGTCCACTAAGCTTTACTGAGCGATTCAAAATTACAGAGATATATGAGGAAATATTATGGGGATTGTCAGCATAAATTAAAGAAAGCAACATAGGACAAGACACTTAGAAAAGAAAATAAATGAAGCATCAGATTTAAAAAGCATACAAAATCCCAAGCTTGATTCTAACATATGAGTTACACCACATTGCAGTGATCCTGCAGAACACTGAAGACAAAGCAAAGATCTTAAAAGAAACCAGAAAAGGAAAAAAAAAAGGGGAATGCCATGACAAAGTGTTCTTAGACTGAGTACAGAATTTTAACAAAACAGAAATATTCTAAAAGAGCCAAGAAAAATAACTGAAAATGCATGATTTTCTGTCAAAGTAAAATATTATTCAAGGAAGATGTAGAAATATAGACATTTTCAGATAATCAAAATTCAGAGAGATTATTGCTAACATTACCAGACTGAAGGACCTTCCATAGATATCTCTGAAGAAGGAGGACATTTTAAGTAACATATAATATTGGTAAGTGGAAATCAGGATAAATTACTAGAAGATTGGAGACATTCTGTATCATTTCCAAATCAGAAAGAGAAAAAAGAAAACAAAAAACCCTCTACGAATCTAAAGCAATATACAAAATGTGAAAAAGGGCAAATAAAAAAATTCAGAGTAAGTAAAAATCACAAATGTAAGTTGTAGAAACAAATCCAAACATACGGTGCTCACAATAAAGTTAAATAAAGTTACCTGTTAAATGATAGAGGCTGTCAGAATGTATTTGTGAAAAAGAAGATCTTCCACGGATGTGTTGTTTATAGATACACACATAAAATGCAATGGTAAATACAAGTTGAAAGTATGGAAAAAATTATATACTAGGTATACAATAACCAAAATAAAACTTGTATAATTCTATTAATATCAAACACGAATTTCAGCAACATGGATGGACCTAGAGATTGTCATACTGAGTGAAGTCAGACAGAGAAAGACAAACGTCATATGATATCACTTATATGTGGAATCTAAAAAAGGGTACAAATGAAGTTATTTACAAAACAGAAATAGAGTCATAGAGGTAGAAAACAAACTTATGGTTACCAGAGGGGAAAGCGGGGGTGGGGTGAGAGGAGGGATAAATTGGGAGATTGGGATTGACATATACACACTACTATTATAAAATAGATAACTAATAAGGACCTACTGTATTGCACAGGGAACTCTCCTCAATACTCTGCAGTGACCTATATAGGAGAAGAATTTTAAAAAGAGTGGATATATGTGTATGTATAAGTGATTCACTATGCTGTACAGCAGAAACTAACACAACATTGTAAATCAACTATACTCCAATAAAAATTTAAAAAAAAAACAAATTTTACTCACCTTAAATATTAATAAACAAACAAGGACAGACAAGGACAATTAAAGCATAGAATATCCACACAATGGAATGCTATATAGCAGTGGAAATAGCTAGAAGATGAATAACAATATAAGTTGCTAAAGTATATGTTATGACATTATTTATATATATGTGCATGTGTATAAAACATTAAATTTAACATGGTACAATGGGAGGCATAGTTATTTTAATAATTTACTTACCTGGATGATGAGTACCCAGGTAATCATTACACTCTTCTCTATGTCTTTTATTTTTTTGGCTGCGTTGCATCTTCTTTGCTGCATGCGGGCTTTCTCTAGTTGCAGCGAGTGGGGGCTACTCTTCCTTGTGGTGCACGGGCTTCTCATTGCAGTGGCTTCTTTTGTTGCAGAGTAAGGGCTCCAGGCATGTGGGCTTCAGTAGTTGCAGCACGCAGGCACAGTAGTTGCGGCACGTGGGCCCTAGAGCACACAGGCTTCAGTAGTTGTGGCTCGTGGGCTCTAGAGCGCAGGCGCAGTAGTTGTGGCGCACGGGCTTAGTTGCTCTGCGGCATGTAGGATTTTCCCGGACCAGGGCTCGAACCCTTGTCCCCTGCATTGGCAGAAGGATTCTTAACCACTGCGCCCCCAGGGAAGTCCTCTATGTCTTTTTTATATCTACAGCAGATCAGAACAACTAAATAATAAAAAAGAAAAAGAAAAACATAGATTCTATAGTACTAGGTGTTTCTCAGGCTTGTATAAGTCTTTTTCTGGGAATGATAATGTTATCTGGCTTTCTTTGTATAGTGAAAGAATAAATCATTAGAGTCATTATGAGACTGATTTGGCCACAGCATTTTTTTTTCTTCAACTCCAACTGGCTGAATCTTGTCTAATCTGTAAATCCCAGGATGTGTTGCTATCTTTTTGAAGAAGTCGCATTATTTATTTTCTACAGACATTAATTTTATGTCATTTATGTCAATACTATAGGTAATTAGAGTATTTTCAAGTATTTTCAAGTTCAATCCATTTATTTGGGGTTTTATAAATCCTCTGTAGCTTGAACTGCTTTCTACAGACATTAATTTTATGTCATTTATGTCAATACTCTAGGTAATTAGAGTATTTTCAAGTATTTTCAAGTTCAATCCATTCATTTGGGGTTTTATAAATCCTCTGTAGCTTGAACTGCTTTTCTAGATTTGAACCTACTTTCAAGGGTCTTTCTTCTTCCTTCCACCACAACTCTCAGAATGTGTAGCTGAAGGAGAGCATAACTCTTTCTCTCTCATACTGCAAGTTCCAATAGTATTTGCACAGCCATAAGCAGAGTGTTTCTGATAATATAGGAAATATAAAAGTAGTGCATATTATATAGGTATATATACATATATATACACATATATAACAATATTGTTATACAGTTTTGATATTACATATGTATATGTAAATATATATCATGTTTGATTATATTATATATGTATACAAATATATATGTTGTATTATATATGCATAAATATGTTATATATATGTATGTGTGTATATATATATAAAACTATATATATATAAAACAGTCTTGACTAGGTTTAGTTCAGTTTTGCTTCATTTTAGTTTTTATGTAACTATGGTAGGATAATATTATAGGCTGGGTTTGAAGTCCCCCAAAATATATCTTTTTTCTCGCTAACCTTCCTGCCTCAGCTACCACCCCTCGTAGATTTTTATCTCATCACAACGATTGATGGATATCGTTACACATCTGTGCGTGTTCTTGTTCTTGTTTTTCTTTGATTTGATTTGATTCTTTCCTATGGTAAACCCACTGTGATGTCAATTTGCCAGGCCTATCTCCAGGTTCTTGGCTGCAAATGCAGGCATATGATCCCTGATGAATGAATAAAAGGACTTTACCATCCTCACCGATTATTTCAATGAAGATATATGAACCAAGCTAGTTCAATCAGAGTCTTCACTGTTTTAGGTGTTTATAAAGTTGACCTGGACCTTCCATTTTTAGGCAATAGCTCTCTATAGAAAAGTCTTCTCTGGGTGATTAATATCAAAGCCACAGCAGAGACCCAGCATGCTTAGTGATCAGTCTTCATTCTATTCATGGCTCTACTTGCTGTTGATATCAGTTCACTCCAAAGATGACCAGTAAAGTAATAGGCCCTTTGAGCAATTAATACAATCTGTAGTCCTTGGTATAATATTTGGAAAGAGGTCAGAAAAATCAGTATTCCATACATTAAATCAGCCTTTTATTTATTGGGTTAATAATCAAGTTCAAATTCTTTAAGTGCTTACTCTCACCTAAGCTTTCATTCTCACTTCAAATTTCAAGGTGTGTTGATAAATGCAGCATGTTTTTTAACGAAAAAATTACCTATTTCACTTATGTCATCAGTAAGAAGTATATCAGCTGTTAAATGCTGGAACCTATGTTTACTTCTGTGCTTTGATGCTATCCTTGGTGGAGACACCACTGCATGTTAGGGATGCTGTGCTTTCATTTTCTAGTATACCCAGCAAGATTCTTAGAGTATGGAATCTAGCTGCCCCTTCCCAAAGGTACTGTACCATTGAGGATAGTCAGTGGAATTTTTGGTACCTTGGAATCCACGTTCTGTGCAGGTCACTCTGCCGTCCCATTCTCTTCTTTGACGCCCACTGCACGTTCTGCCTCCAACCAAGGTGGTTACTTGAGTCTCTAACTCTGATCCTCTGCAGACCCCATGATGCTCTTTTGTTACATATTGCAGAATATGATTATTTGTTTACGCTTGTATGCTTATTTTGCCTACATACAGTCCTTAATGGTACTTAACTGTCCTTAATCGGAGTGTATTAAGTACTTAAAGACTCAAGTAATATTTCACCCACACACTTGAGTGTAAAGAAATACAATTTTCATGTGAGGGTTAAACTATAAAATCTGCTCATAATCAAAACTGCCAGAATAATTCAGTTAGGATAAAAAGGTTGGCAATTGACTGGCCCCCAAACCAGCAAATTTAATCATAATATTTTTGAATTATTCATTAATTTATTCAGCCACTCAACTTCATTTATTCAATCAGCAAACCTTTTTAAGCAACTTCTATGTGTTCAGCACTATTCAAAGCAATGAAGGTACGAAAGTGAAAATGATACAAAAGTCCTTGCCTTTATGGAGCCCACATAGAGACAATTGCCAGTGTAAGATGTCTAGGAATAGAATGAACTTGGCATGTTTATGGAGCATAATGAAAGGCAGTATAATGAGAATATAGTGAAAGTGAGAATTTGGGAAAATGGTAGTAGTGAAGACTGTGACGGAGACAGGATTCAGCTTTTCCTGGGCCCTATGGGTATAGTGTTATGGACTGCATGTTTGTGTTCCCCTCAGGTTCATATACTGAAACCCTAATCCCAAATGTGACAGTATTTGGAGATGGGCCTTTGGGAGGTAATTAGTTCATGAGGGTGGAGCCCTTATGGTTGTATTAGTGTGCTTATAGAAGAGGCCGGAAAGAGCTGGCTTGTCTCTCAGCTCTCCATCCTGTGAGGACACAGCCAGAAGGTGGCTATCTACAAGCCAGGAAGTCATTTTCCCCAGAGGTCCACCATGCTGGGGCCCTGATTTCAGACTTCCAGCCTCTAGAAATGTGAGAAATGAATATTTGTTGTTTAAGCCATACAGTCTGTCTTATTTTGTTACAGAAGCCTGAACATACTAAGAAACATAGTAAGTATTTTGAACTGAATTTATAGCATGATGATAAAACTATAATTTGAAAAGATACATGCACCTCAATGTTCATAGCAGCATTATTTACAATAGCCCAAGACATGGAAGCAACCTAAATATGTCCATCTACAGATGAATGGATAAAGAAGATGTGGTATATATACACAATGGAATATTACTCAGCCATAAAAAGGAATGAAATAATGCCATTTGCAGCAACATGGATGGACCTAGAGATTATCAAATCATACTAAGTGAAGTAAGCCAGACAAAGACAAATATCATATGATGTCACTTATATGTGGATCATAAAAAAAAAAGATACAAATGAACTTATTTACAAAACAGAAATAGACTCATAAACATAGATAACAAACTTATGGTTACCAAAGGGGAAAGGGGTGGGGAGGGATAAATTAGGAGGTTGGGATTAACATATACACACTACTATATGTAAAATAGATAACCAACCAGGACCTACTGTATAGCACAGGGAACTATACTCAGTATTTTGTAATAACCTATAAGGGAAAAGAATCTGATCTGAAAAAGAATTTATATATAAATATGTGTATATATATATATATATATATATATATATATATATATGAATCACTGTGCTGTACACATGAAACTAACACATTGTAAATCAACTATACTTCAAAAATATATATGTAATATAAATTTTCCAAAAAAATAAATAAATAACCCAGGAAATAAATAAATAAATGAATGAATAAATAAACAAATAAATAAAATATGATGAGAAGCCTTTGGGGCAATCTGATCAGGGGAGTAGTGCATTGACCAAGCTGGCCTTAACGTTTCCCTCAACTTGGCCAAACTTTAGATAGAATTCTTCCTGCCTCTAGGTCTCTGGCCTCCCTTTTCTTAGAGTATTCACTTTGAAAATCTATAATTGTAATTTCTTTCTCTGCCCCTTTGAGATGTAAATCTGTTAAAAAGCCTTTCGTCCGTTTTACATTCCAGGAATGTCTTTCTAATAGGTAACTAATTACAGGTGAGTGTGTGAGTGGCAGGGTGATTCCTACAGAATGTAAGTACACTATGACAAGGGAGCGTGGCCATTGAATGAAAAGAAGTTCAGTGAGGCTAGAGGCCCGAGAGAAAGGAGGAGTGAAGTGTAACCTGAAATGGGAGTATCAAGTAGGGACCAGCCCATGCAAAATGTTTTAGTAGCTATGCAGAATATTTGTATGTATCCAAAAGCAAATGAAGCCATGCAAGTGTTTGGGCAAGTAGAAACGTGGGAGGTGACATGGTTTAATTTATCTTTGGGGAAAAGTAAAACACTCCAGTGGCAGTGAGGGAACTGAGTAGAAAAGGATAGAGTATACGAGGGTTTAATTAGCAGGCCAGTGTGGTAATTTAGGTAAGATAGTAGCTTGATTTGGATGACCATAGAGATGAAGAGGAGTGAATATACTTTAAGTATTTATGAGGCAAAAATAGACAACTTCGGGATAAATTAATGTAGGAGATGAGAGAGAAAGAGCAAAGCTGACTCTCAGGTTTGCAACTGAACATGAATAGACCTACCATTCACTGAGAAATAGAAAGTGCAGCAGGACCAGTGTTGGGCCGAAGGAGGGGCTGAGTTGGGAGAAGCATATAGAAAGAAAGGATGCAGCAGTCTAGAAAGGGAGCCAGTGAATCTTGAAAGCACAAGAAAAGAATCAGAGAGGCATGTGTGGACAATGGCTTCGCAATTACTATCCAGCGAAAGGAGTCATGTTCTCTGGTCATAAGCTGATTGGTGGGGAAATCCGCATGGCAAAACAAAACAATCAAAAACAAATGGCAGAACAAATATTATCTTAGTGGCTTTCATTCAACAAAAATGTTTATTAAGCACCAGGTGCCGGGAAGTTTAAGTGTAGATTTTAGAATCATCTAATGCTACCCGTTTTCTGATACCATGCTTATTCACTCTCTTTTTATTCATAATTTGGATTTTATGTAGCTTTCCTACTGGAAAAAAGTGGGCTATCCAAAGAACATGAGTTTGCAGGAGACATTTTGGCATTTAGACGTCCATTGCAACATAATTAATTTGCATTCTAGCTTTATGTATCAGTGTCCTCAGCTTAGAAAATGTGAATTTATCCCAGATATATGGGGCCACTCGGAGTAAGCTAACAGCCTACTGAGCTCTCTGAGTCTGAAAGAATGAGATTAGTGTACACTCAGGGTTTTTTATCACTCAATTTATGGAAAATCCTTTCCGTTGGCCAGATTCACAAAATGTTCACATACACATTAAGTGTAATGTCTTGAATGGAAAGCCACCTCAAGTGAGAAATAAAACTGTAGTGTCTCTATAAATATGCTCGAGGGAGCATTTTTGAACCATTCCATACCTGTGTCATTTTTAAAGTGTTAGGTATAGTTCACTTACCCCATGAATACCATTTAACATTATTTGAATTAACACTCACCCTTTCAGATCTTACAGCTACTAGCATTTAACTACCTTGTTGACTGGTTAATTCATCTTCCACTAATGAATGTTTCCAGCATGCGGACTTGACAGACTATTACCCGACTTGTAAATGAATTATTTGGTGTTTTAAAGTCAGAAGTGATTTGACATAACATGACCTATAACTAAATAAACAATTTAAAAGCCGTATGCCAACTCACTGTGCTATTCTGTTGATTTTTAGTTAGTGCCTAGTGACATGTAAAAGGATTGTTTTAAAGTAGCCACTTTTACCACACCAAGGAATGATGTGGTGTGGATACTTAGACAACATTTTAGAGTAAGGCAGACCATGGATTGAATCACTGCCAGCTCCTGTTTACCACTGTACATTTCCCTTATTTTCCTATACTGCACAATTATTCTGAGGCTTAGGCATCATGTTTATAAAATATCTACACAGTGATGAGCAAAAAGAAAGGGCCTCAGTAAATGTTAATGAGAAATAATAATAAAATTATGATTATGAATAATTATCATTGTCATTTTCAGCAACAGCAGCTTCTGAAATCTTTTTCAGAAGAAGCACCATTTATTTGGTATTTGGGGCAGATCCAGGTTTTACAGAACTTGAATCTTAAACAATTATGGGTTTTTCTTTTTCAAAAAACTAAAAATCACAAAAAAACAAAATTAGGTGCAGGGCCTTAGAAGAAGCCATGCTAACTGAGGAGCCCTGAAGCTTAAGCTTTTTTAACTTCACAGTAAATAAAACTCTAAGGAAAGCAGATGAGGGTTTATAATCTGGAAAATCTGTACCATAACAGTAATTAATAGTTTTCCCCCTCAGGAGTGAAACAGAACTGCAGTTCAATGATGCTCATCTCTCTAGCGATGTCCATTCTCTTTCCCAAATGTCTTTATCTAAATTATGAAAATGCCATCAGAACAGAGCACGCAGGCCACCTGAAGTCCCACTGATAGACATGAAGATATGCCTACATATACATTCTGGGACTTTAGTGACAAATATTCACCCATAAAGTTTGGAGAGAAATCAGAGGGGGAAAATAATGAGAATTACAAGATTGGACCTGGACTTGCATTTCAATGGCTGGAACAATTTCAAGTGTCAGTGGAACAATTTCAAGTGTCAATTCAACTCAATTTAACAAACATTATTTACTTTGAACCAAATAAACCAAACCAATAAGATCTGAGAAAACTTCACAGAGAAAGTGACAAGTTTGGCATCAAAAGATGATTTGAATCCATCTAATTACATTTCTCTTGCTATACCCATTGCCAAAATAGGCTTTCCTCTCCTCTTGAAAGGATTGGGATAGCAGCCCCAATGGTGTCTCTAAAATGCATCATAATAGAAGATCCTTCCTTTTTTCTCCATACTACTACCTACAGCTCAAAGTTGTGAGATACAGGCACCTTGAAATGATATTAAATCATTTAAAGTATTTTTTTTAAAAAAGGAAGCAATGCCATGATCTGGAGTGGCTATGCCTGTATACAAGATTAGGAAATTGAGGTTCAGATGTCATGCTTCTTCATCTCACATGTGGCAGAGACATAAGTTAAATCCAAATTGCCACAGATCTCTCTGTTTCCAGAGCACATGCTTTTTCCATCCTCCAACGCAGTTCTATGTCCTTCCTGATTATTTCTCTGCTTTTCTCTCACCTAATAAGTATAAATTGCTAGAAATTTTTAAACTGTTTATTGCACAGGTATTTAGAAAATTATTGTCTTTGTTAAGATTTTTTTAGAGATTTGTATCTCACTCATATTCAGGAAACTCATTGTCTAAAATACATGTGATAAACAACCTTGTTATTTAAAGTCATGTGATACAAATTAAAATCCATATATTGAAATCGTTCCATTTGCAAAGGACATAAATTACCTGCAAACTCTTGTGTGAGTTACCCTTCTATAGGGAAAAGTTGACTCACTAAAAAAGTTAAGAAAACTATTTGATCAATGTAATACACTTACATGTTTTCATATGTGACGTTTGATGCATGTGACATCTTGATAGGAAATCCAGTTTACCAGTTAATATTTGAAGTTAAAACTAGAGTTCTAATCTAATTCAGTTTTTCATGAGGAAGTGAACCAAATTTCACTACTATGTTCTACTTAGATTCATGAAGCCCTTAGTTTTTACTTTAGCGACATCCTCTTTTCTTTTTTCCTTTCCTCCCAGTCATTGCTTTGGCTGATATTTTAATTCTACAAAGGGGGAAGGTCTTAATCTTTACTTGATTTTGGGAAAAAAAAAAATCTCTTACTAAAAGTAGGAAAAAATTTTCATATCTTTGAAAAAAAATTTTTCGTGTCTATTTCCCAGGGGGAATCTTTGAAAAAAAGAGATATGCAAATGAAGAGAAAAATCTGTTATCTGGAATATTTTATTAAAATTTTAAGATTCCAGGAGGAACTCAGAATGACCTTCAGTGCTGAGCATGCCCAATAACTACAAAGAAGAGACACTTTCCAATGTATCTGAAGTCTCTCTGAAGGAAACAAAAACAAAAACAAAAACAAACAAACAAAAACAAACAAACTAACAAAAACGTAGGGATCAGGCTGATAGGCAAGTGGAAAAAGAGAAGAGAGGTGACATGGTACTATCACCAAAGTAGACGCCATAAAGAATTTTCCTTGCACCGGTAACTGTCTCAATGGAGATTCAACTGGAAACTTTACAATTTTTTTTTCCTCCACAAGGTGTTAGAGAAAAGAAAAATAGGTAATGGGGGAATAATAGGTAATAGATAATAAAGTGATATTACTAAATTTTGCAGTAGCTTTTTCTGAGAAAATATAAAATCCTCATAGAAAAGTGTCTAATTAACCCTCTGAGCATACTTATGGGCAAGGAGCTCACAAAATCAGCACATAGAGGTGAAGTGATTTAAGCAGACCCTGTGTCTTACTAAGAATTCAAATACCGTCATGGATGTCTCAACTCACTAATCCAGCCACTAGAGTTCATTGGCAAATGCCAATGCAAGAGTGATGGCCCAGACAATGGAGATGGAAATGTTTTTTTAGCATGGCTCACTCAGCAGAATACCCAGAGCCTTACTATATTTATTAAATTCTCTGCTTATTCTAGCAGTTAAATAGCTTTTTATCCTGAGTCACAAATGTAATATAGTGAAAGCTTAATTTCTATTTCAACAGTTTATACTTTTTATAATTTTGAAAGAGGTTATACACTATTTCCTTTAGAGTATCTATAAAGAAAAATTTAGAAAGCAAATTAACAGCAAACACAGGTTGCTAGGGGGCTTTCTTAAAATACTTTACAGATGGAACTTTTCATTCACCATCAAATAATTTGTAATCACCCACTTTCTTGCAAAGGCAATCGTATGTTAATCAGAAATTGTTCCTATATCTTTATTTTAAAATGTTCTCCAAGACATTCCCCGAAAGATTTGGTTTATCTGATTCCAGATACTTCATTTACAATAAAGGCAAATATTTTAACACTCAGTTATTATCTATTTATTTATTGATCCAATTAATTTCTCCTCAAAGATGCCATTTAAAACCTTTTTGTTTTTACCATAATCAGCCTCCACTTACAATTTTTATGTCTCATTTAGTCCTAAGGCTGTCCTAGAGAGAACCATTTGTTTTGGCCTCTTTTTCCTGCTCTGCTCTCTTTCTCTCTCTTATGTGTTCTGCATTGTCATATTGCTGACTTGTTGCCATTAGTCTCAGCTGGTGCCAGGATAGCACTTAAGGAGACAACATTTTTGCATCTCCATCCGCGGTCAAAACCAGTGACCCATTTCTTAAAACCGATCCTTTCTGTTGGGTGAACATGGGTAAGAGTAAAAATCCAAGTCCTCCTGATGTCTTAGTCTGACATTTACTTCACTTAAGCAATCAGATCTATTAAGTCAGTTAAAAAGCATATTCTTTCAGAACTTTTAGAGTGATCGTATTAGGATACTTGAAAACCTTGAGGCTCATGGTTTTGGTTAGGTAAACCTTGAAATCACCACCAAATTACTATGGATATGACTGACTGTTTTGCTAGACATAGATGCTTTTTGAAAATGGGGACACTACTTTCACTAATCCTTCCAACAATTATTCCTTCTAGCACTCCTTTCGTGTGTCTTGTCAGGCCTTTTCCACTTGTGAAGGTTTTAAGAAACAGAGCACTACATGGAGTCAGGCAGAAATGTGTTATTTTCTTTCAAATTCAGGCCACACTGTAACTTCAGGGTTGCAATTAACAGATTTTATAAGCTGACAAGAAAATACTTAGCATATTTTCAAAGTCATTTTCAAGCTGAAAATTTTAGAAATGTAAATCCGCCAGTGTCTTTACAACCTCTCTTAAGTGTTCCTTCATCTGTAAAATGCAGGTGATGCGTTTTATTTCACAGAATTGTTCTAAACACACCTACTGCGCTTGGAATAGGTGCACTGCTCAATGTTTTGGTGGTTCTATTCTCTTCTTGCCCCTTATCTCTCTCTCTCACACACACAAGTGGAAAATTGTATACACTTGCATTTACTTGAAGATGTTTATTTAATGTAAATAGTGTTTTTTATTATATTATTTCATTTAAACTTATACTAACGAGAGCTATACCACACTTCCTTCCTACTCTGTGAGAAAGAGTATATAGGCTTCATTGCTATTTTTGCTTATATATTCTTAATATCAAGAGAGGTCCTCATCCTTTTAATTCATCTTGAAAAAGTGTGTTTTTGTTTATGTAACCACGAAGTCACAATGTATGTAGATATGAATGTGTGACTCCGTGAGAGCAGAGGTCGTTCTCCCATATCCCCAAGACACCCCAGCTATGTTTCTCTGAGGCACTGAGCACACTGATAAGGCCCATGAGGATAGGAACATTGCCTGTGCACTCTGATTGGCTTAATTAATTTCATACTGTTAATTTTTTTTTGAAATAGCACCTAATAGATTCATATTGTAATTTTTATTTTAGAAATAGTACCTAATAGATTCATACTGTAATTTTTACTTTAGAAATAACACATAATAAAGGAAGAAAAGACCGAATACAGGACTGAATGAAGAAAGAAAAATGTCCTACATCTAATAGAGCATATGCAACTTTTAAAAATAAGTCTTGACAATTAGCAGTACCTTGTCACTTAATGGCTCTTAATGTTTGAATTTTCCCCAGCCTGTTCTGCAGTTACATACATGCATGTGCATGAACACATGGGTGTTCGTGCATACACACCTCTCCCCCCAGCTCACTGTCTCACTGATCTATTGTTGACCAGAGAAGATAGGTGTTTAGGATTCACTCTGATTCCATTCAGACTTACTTGTTTACTTTTTCTATTGATTGCTACATCTCCTCCTTGCCATAAAGTTGACACTTGTGCAGCACTGGCAAAAACAGAGCCGATGAGTAGGCTTGACTTCAATTTTCTGGTGATTAACTTTCCTCTGTGCAATTTGAGTTGATGTAGACTTTGTTCACTGCTCAGAGAATTGCAGGATGTTAAAATTGCCACCTTTGTTTAGCTTTTATCTCACCTATCTTTTACTGTCAGCAATTCATGAACTAAGTTGTTATTATCATTAATAATAGCGTCAACATACAAAGGTTTATGGAAACCAAAGTACCCCAGACCTTGTGGCTGAGAATGAGGTCACACAAGTAGTTGGATCTGAAACTTAATATCTCATTATCTCCAAGGTCTGCAGGTCTTCTTTGAGGTCCCTCTAGTAGACCTCTGAAAGTTTGGAAGTCTGAAATGGTATTTCAGATGAATTTTCCATCATAATTCCTGGCAACTCTGGACCTTTGCTGTTTGCACACTACATTTGAGTCAGTTCCACCACGTCTTGGGCCCTTCCTGGGCCAGCAATGCTCAGCCTCTGTAGCCCCCAACCACTACAGATTTCTTACACAGTACCCCAACCTCATGCCATCTTGCCTCCTCCTCTCTTGTGCTTTCTCTTCTTATCAGTCCTTTGTTTTCTCCGTCTTCCCCAAATGTTGGCTCCTTGCTAAGCAACACTGTTTGGCTACTGCCTTTTTCACTTTGGCTGCCAAACAACAAAGCCACCCTCTTCCGAATGATTTATCAAGATCTTCTTTTAAAAAACGACAACTCTTTCCCCATAAGACAAATGCTATGTTCAACTCCTAAAATATTAAATTTTGACCCTAAGTGTTTAAAAAGTATTTAGCTCTAAAATGAAATACAAATGTATAGGAAGTTTCACTTTGAGGAGAGGATTTATATTTTTACCAGCAAAGGTCAATCTCTCATCCTCCATCATTGGGTATTGAATAAACTCAGAAATCACATATAGGAAAATATTTCACCTTCTCTCTCTCCATTTACATATATTTTCTCATATATTTCTAAGTCAGGATGATATTAAAATATGTTTAACAGAGTGTAGCATAGATACTGACTACTCAGAATGCAACCAACAACGAACCAGAATGGATACTGGGCACAAGCCAACTTTGGGAAACCGGTCCTGGTATGTGATGACTTAATATGTCTTCCTTTTAGTCAGCTTTTAAAGCTTTCTTCCAATTTATTTCACACATCTTTTATAAATTAAAATGATCCCTAAATACCTTTCTGTTGCCATTTTCAATGAGGTGATTCCCTTTTATATTTTCCTACTTGATTATGTGGTGTGTGTGTGTGTGTGTGTGTGTGTGTGTGTGTGTGTGTGTGTGTGTTCATCCTATTGTAAAAGAAAAAGGAGAGCTGGGCAGTAGAGTAGTAAAAACAGATTTTATTCAGGACTATTGCAATAGGGGAAAAGAGACAGTATAGAACTGGTCTCACATATGAACACAGCATGGGCAAGTGGGAATTTAGAGCCAAGGAGCAGGATGTGGGTCAGTGGATGAAAAACTACTAACAGGAAACCTGAGCGGTAAGGAGGGATTCTGGCTAAACCTATCTACCAGTCCAGGATGATCAGACATCACCTGGGAGATGGTGGAAAATGAAGAATTTGATCAGATATTACCGGGATCAGGTACCCAGGGCGAGGGTTCTGGTTAAACTGACTTAGCAGGGATTGGATTTTACAAGGAAGTGCACAGATGGGCCTAGGGGAAGGTTCAGGAGCTTGATTACAGCTTGGTTCAAGCAAAGTATCTTTGTTACCGTATTACTCTAGAGATATCCTTAATCATTCACAATACTAATGGATCCTTTGGGTTTTTAAGATTTATTTATATGTTCAAGATTAACGGTATTATCTCTACCTATGCAATACATGGTTATTCTTGCTCTATTTAATTTTTAGTTTTAATTATTTAATAGTTAATTGTTATTTTTATATTTTCTGTTAACACTGACACATGCATGCAGTAAAAAGAAAAAAAAACAAAAACTCTTAAGACTATAAATGTGCTTACAGTGCAAAGTAAGTTACCCTGAAGGCCATTGCCCAAAGAAGATGCAGCAATATATACTCCTACCAAGAAGGTTTGAAACAGAACTTTTTCTTTTTCCTCTTAACAGAACTTTTCCCAGTATATAATTAATGTTTGTAATCTTTATGAGAGTAATAGATAAAACAGGTGTGATTGATGTAATTTGCCTTTCTCCAGTATACATGACTTAGCATATATTACATATGATTAAAAACATGCATATTTCTATTTTAGTATACTATCTCTGTCCTTCATAGGTGAGTAATACGTGAATAATTACTACTATAAAAATAAAATACTACAGATAAAGCATATATGCCCTCAGATCACCAACTTCAATGCTATTATTTTTATTACCTAACTTTTAATACATGCACATACACACACATACACATATACACATACACATAAAATATAAGATTGTTTGGGGGACTTCCCTGGCGGTCCAGGGGTTAAGACTCTGTGCTTCCAATGCACGGGGCACAGGTTCGATCTCTGGTCAAGGAACAAGGATTCCACATGCTGTGTGGTGCAGCCAAAACAAAACAAAACCATAAGATTGTTTGTGTGTGTTTTTGTTTTTCATAAGCATTATTATTCTTTATGAATTGTCCTTCAACCTGCCTTTTGTTTGTAGCAATATCTTGAAGTTTTATTTATGTAGATACATGTAGATCTACCTCTTGCTTTTAACTGCTGCATATTATTCCATTGTACAAAATACATTTCAGTTAGGCTTTTCTCTTCTGATAGTAATTTAGGTTGTTTAAAATTAGTGTCCTGTACATGCTTCATTCGGTGTATATATGAGTGTTTCTCTGGTGTAGGAAAAATTAAAAGGAATTGTTGTCATGCAATATGTATATTTAGAATGTTTAAATATTGCCAGACTGCCCTTCAAAGTGACTGCATAAAGTTCCACAGCCACCAGTGCTGTATGGCTGTACCCTTCTCTACATACTTACCTATAGTTTATATTCTTAAGCTTTTTGATTTTTGCCAACATAATGGGTTAGAGATATCATGTCATAGATATTTTAATTTGCATGCTCATGTCACCTAGCTGGATTGAGCAACTTTTTCATATGTATATTTGCAATTTTTATAGGCAACTTATTTATTCCTCAGAAATTTTTTATTGTTTGCTTATCTTTAACTTAGCTATAAATAAATAAATTTTGGATTCAACTTTGTTTTCTTCTAAGTCTATAGCTAATCTTTTTACTTTGGTTATGGTGGTTTTTCATACACAGGATTTGTCTGAAATTTTGATGTAGCTAAATTCTTAGAGCTTTGCTTTTTAAATCTTACTTTTTAAAAACTTCTCCTACCCTGTGTCTTATAGATATTATTTTATATTTTCCTCTAATACTTTATAGTGTTGCTCTTTGTATTTAGAACCTGAATCTACCTGGCAAATACATAGCAACATGTCTCAACATAATTTATTGAATCGTCTGTTCTTTCTAAGCAGAACACTTCTAATGTAATACATTTCTATACATGCATAGATGATCTATTTATCTAATACACACAAATACCATGGCATTTCAATTATTAAAGTTTCATATTACATTTGTTCTATGATTTTTCTCTTTCAAAAAGGTTTGCTATTTTTGCATACACTTTTCTATATGAATTTTATCTTCCCTTTGTTACCATCCATAAATTAAAACTTAGGGTTTGACAGGGATACACTGAATGCAGAGATTAATTTGGGGATAATTACTTATAACATTAAGTGTCCCCATTCATGAACATGCTATATTTCTACATTTATTTGGGTCTTATACATGCTTATATTTTTGTATTTTTTTCCCATTACAGTGCTGAATGTTTACTCTTTACTTCATAACTATGTACTATATATTTTTGTTACTACTGTGAGATTTTAAATTATATTTTCTATTGATTATGTTTGGTGAGTAGGAAGCTTTAGAGATCTGATGTTCTTCTTGAATTCAGCAACTTTCTCACAATTGGCTAAATGATTATCTTTTTTCTCTGGGTAGATGATCACCTGTTCTTTACATCATTTATTTCCTTATTTTTCACACCATTTATTTCTACATTATGTTTTACTGCAATAATAGAGGGATTTTATTGATTTTTAAAGTTTTAAATTATTTAAAAAGTTATGTAATAAGAAATTTTATATCATATTTTAAGGAAATTATACCTGCACCTGCCACATATATTTTTACTGACTGCCATCTTTCCTTTTTTCCTTTTTTTTTTTATTTTACTGAATTGACAGAAGCATCTTTATTAAGTGACCTGTTCAGAATTGCTATCCTTGCCCTCCAGAAAGAGAATAATATAATCTTTTAGAAGGTGGAGGTGTATTAATTGGAAGTAAGGAAAAAATCTAGATGAAACAGTTTCTTTTTTCAATAAATAACTTAGTACTTATTTTTAATAAAACACTGCCATTGTTTTCACAGGGTTTTACTTTCCCTTAACTTTTAACATATTATGAGTTATTATGCAGTGTGTAAACTACTCAATTAAGCCAAATAATGGTGGGTCGATACAACCAAAGTGAAATAGCCAAATGACACTTCCTTTTGGCCATAAATATGGTTATTATCATGTCCATAATAGAACAGGTGAATGACTTAATAGAACAGGTGAATTTGATATGAATTTCTTTCTCTTTCCATAATAACTGAAAGATGACTTACTTTTGGAGCACCATACCTTATATTCAAAATACTGTAGGTGTTGTTACATTATCTCTTTGTATTGTTGTTAAGGAGAAATCACAAGCCAAACGTTTTTGTTGTTCTTTTTTCTCTTGTAGATGACCTTTTTTTTAAAAAAGAAAAAATATTTATTTTAGGATAAGTGTTGTATACTTTCCTAAGTCACGAATTCAAATATTCTCCTATGGTGACTGCTTTATTGTTTTTGTTTGTTTATTCATTATTTGACAACTCAGTGTATTTAAGTGACTGTTGTTCTTCTCTGGTTACCTCTAATGGTTTGTACTGTCCTGTATCGATTCTGGAATCACCGATTTTTTCAAAGGGCCCTGGTTCCATTTAGAAACAGATCTCAGAATTTCTGTGCTCAATGCTACTGTGGTATTTTTGTTTCTAGACTGATTAGAAGACAGACCCAAAAGACATATACATCTATTCGTTATCTATCACCTATCTCTCTTAAAACCATAAATGGTGAGCTAATGCTGATCTCTCCAATTCCAATTTAACAACCCAAAGTTCATCCAGCACATTCTCTAACCATATTAGCCATCATTGGATAAGATGAATCTATATCATAAAGAGGTCAGTTCTCCCCAGTTTAAATTATACATTTTATACAATCTCAATAGAAATAGCACTTTTTGAAGAAGGCAGACAAATTGATGCTAAAGTTCATATAGAAAGAAAAACAGACAAGGATATCTGGGAAAAAAAGGAAAAAAAAACAGCTATGCGGAGGGACAGGGGAGGACTAGTCGTGCCAGATATTAAGGCATTTGAAACCTCTGTAAATAATACGGTATTAAAATAATTAAAATAATACCAATATTTTAATAATAATTAAAATAATACCGGGTTCCTCTTATCCGGTAGTGAGGAACCCAGATCCCACCAATCTCAATATATTTATCATTTATTTCCACCAGCCATACACAAAATGTATTTTCAGAATTGCTAGCCTATACCATTGAGGAAAAAAACTCTAATTAGAGTTCAATGTATGTTTACATTGTTCCCCATCTTTAGATTGAGTATATGGACTCAAAAGAGTGAGTTCAAAAGTTACTTGAGCTGGTACTCTTTTCTCTCCTTTTACTAAAGTTAAACTATCAATCTGGAATTTGTTTAGGTTCATATATTTCTGTTTGCATTCTATTCTGGATTTTTTTGGTTATTTCCTCATTTTGTTGTTTTGCTTATGGGCTTTAAGTATGTAGAATGTACTGTAGTTCCCAACAACAAAACTACAAAATGTACGCTACAAAAAGAGCTACTCCACCCACCAACAAGTCCACATTCACACCACTTTTGACATTAACTCACTTCATTTTCCAGTTTATCTCTTGTATTTCTTTTTCACAATAGATGACTAGATAGATGGACATTTTCTTATTTCCCCCTTTTATTTCTTACTCAAAAGTTAGCATGATATGAAATCAGTATGGTACTTAAAAAAATTAACAGTATAACCTGGAAATCTCTCTGCGTCAGATCATAGAGATCTTCCTCATTCTTTAAAATAACTGCCTAGGACTCCATTGTACCTTAGGCTATTCAACCAATATCCCAAGTATGGGCTTTTAGGTCATTTCCAATATTCTTCCAATGTAAATAATGCTTCAGTGAATTATCTTGTGCAATTGTATTTTCTTATGATAGGGCTGAATCTTTAGAGCAAATCCCTGTGAAAGAAGTTGATGGATCAAAAGATATTTTCAAATTCTCCTCCATATAAGTTGTACCATGTTACACTCCCACCAGCAATGTGTGACAGCCTCACCAGCAGAAGATATTTTCAAGTTTGTTTTTTATTTTGTTTCTGTTTTCTGTTAATCTTGGTGGGAAAGCACTGAAGTCTCAGTTTGGTTTTAATTTGTATTTCTCTTATTATGAGTGAAGGTGAATATATTTTCATCTGTTTAAGGACGGTGTTAATATCTTTTTCTTAAAATTATGTTAATTTCATTTGCCCATTTTTTCTATAGGATTTTTGTACTTTTCCCTTAAATTAAAAAAATGTGTATTGTGCATAGTATCCTATTCCTATGATATGTTGTAAATATTTTTTTGTGAAGTTATATAATACTTTTGCAAGTTTGTCTCTTAGTCTGTAATTATTTTTCTTTCCAATGCAAAGATATTTTTTATTATCTCAATTTAGTCAAATATTTGTTTGTTTGTCCATCTGGATTTTAGGTCATAGTTAGAAACCTTTCCCAGTGCCAAGTTATAGAAGAATTCACCTATATTTTCTTCAGGACCTGTATGGTTTCATTTGTTACATTTAGATCTATGACCTATTTGGAGCATATTTTTGGATATGTTGTGATAGGGAATTTAATTTGCTCTCTTTTCCAAGTGGCTATTCTGTTGCCTCAGCACCACTTATTAAAACAATCATCTTGGGCTTCCCTGGTGGCGCAGTGGTTAAGAATCTGCCTGCCAATGCAGGGGACACGGGTTCGAGCCCTGGTCTGGGAAGATCCCACATGCCACGGAGCAACTAAGCCCGTGAGCCACAACTACTGAGCCTGCGCGTCTGGAGCCTGTGCTCCGCAACAAGAGAGGCCGCGATAGTGAGAGGCCCGCGCACCGCGATGAAGAGTGGCCCCCGCTTGCCGCAACTAGAGAAAAAGCCCTCGCACAGAAACGAAGACCCAACACAGCCAAAAATAAATAAATAAATAAATAAATAAATTTATAAAAAAAAAAAAAATAAAACACTCATCTTTTCCCTTGTGATTTGAAATGGCTTCTTTATCATTTACTAAATTTGCATATATATATGTATGTATGCCACTCTATGGCTTCCGTTTCACTGGCCTCTCTATTCATGTATCAGTACAATACCGTATTATTTACAGAGGTTTCAAATGCCTTAATATCTGGCAGGACTAGTCCTCCCCTGTCCCTCCGCATAGCTGTTTTTTTTTCCTTTTTTTCCCAGATATCCTTGTCTGTTTTTCTTTCTATATGAACTTTAGCATCAATTTGTCTGCCTTCTTCAAAAAGTGCTATTTCTATTGAGATTGTATAAAATGTATAATTTAAACTGGGGAGAACTGACCTCTTTATGATATAGATTCATCTTATCCAAGAATGAAGGGATATTTTTCCATTTGTTCAAGTCTACTTTTGTGCCTTTCATGAGTGCCTAAAAATTTTCCTTTCACAGGTTTGATGACTTCTTATTAAAGTTGTTCCAAAATATTTCATCTTCTTTGGTGATACTGTAAGTGATAGTTTTGCTATAATTTTATATATATATATATATAGTTGTTATATATGTATATATATTATACATATATATAATATTCATATATATGTATACATATATAATATATAATATGTATATTATTGTTGCTGTTTGTTTCTGCATACTTAATTCTTGATTTCTGATGTATTGTATGAATGGATTTCCTATTAAAAACAAAACTTTAATTCCCGAAATAAATTTCACATTAGCATAGTGTATTGTTTTCTTGCTGTGATAGTATACATAATTTTTAAAATCAATATTTATAAATGATATTGGCCTATTAATTTCTTTTTGTGTGTGTGCTATCATAATCTCATTTTATTTTACTCATTAAAAAGAAAGAGTTTCTAAATTTCCCTTCATTTTCTATTCTCTGGAACAACTTGTGTAGCATTGCAATAATCAGAATTTCCTTTTGAATCTACTTGGGCCTGATGATTTTTTTGTAGGTGGTTCATTAATAAAATTTTCTTCAGTGGGAGATGGTCTATTTGAACTTTCTATCTCTAGTGGGGTAGATTTTGACTAACAGCATATCTTCCTTTGAAATTATCCATTATATATACAATTTTCAATTTCATTTCAGACAGGTCTGCAAAGTAGTGTCTTAATTAATTTCTTATATTTTAAAAATTATACCAACCATGTGTATTTTTGACTTCTCATTTTTTGATTGATTAGGTTAGATAAATGGTTTGCCGACTTTGTAATTTTTTCTTAAAAATGAACAGTGCAACAAAAAGAATAAAATATCTAGGAATAAACCTACCTAAGGAGACAAAAGACCTGTATGCAGAAAATTATAGGACACTGATGAAAGAAATTAAAGATGACACAAATAGATGGAGAGATATACCATGTTCTTGGATTGGAAGAATCAACATTGTGAAAATGACTCTGCTACCCAAAGCAATCTACAGATTCAATACAATCCCTATCAAACTACCACTGGCATTTTTCACAGAACTAGAACAAAAAATTTCACAATTTGTATGGAAACACAAAAGACCCCGAATAGCCAAAGCAATCTTGAGAACGAAAAATGGAGCTGGATGAATCAGGCTCCCTGACTTCAGACTATATTACAAAGCTACGGTAATCAAGACAGTTTGGTACTGGCACAAAAACAGAAATATAGATCAATGGAACAGGATAGAAAGCCCAGAGATAAACCCACGCACATATGGTCACCTTATCTTTGATAAAGGAGGCAAGCATATACAGTGGAGAAAAGACAGCCTCCTCAATAAGTGGTGCTGGGAAAATTGGACCGGTACATGTAAAAGTATGAAATTAGAACACTCCCTGACACCATACACAAAAATAAACTCAAAATGGATTAAAGACCTAAGTGTAAGGCCAGACACTATCAAACTCTTAGAGGAAAACAAAGGCAGAACACTCTATGACATAAATCACAGCAAGATCCTTTTTGACCCAGGTCCTAGAGAAATGGAAATAAAAACACAAATAAACAAATGGGACCTAATGAAACTTAAAAGCTTTTGCACAGCAAAGGAAACCATAAACAAGACCAAAAGACAACCCTCAGAATGGGAGAAAATATTTGCAAATGAAGCAACTGACAAAGGATTAATCTCCAAGATTTACAAGCAGCTCATGCAGCTCAATAACAAAAAAACGAACAACCCAATCCAAAAATGGGCAGAAGACCTAAATAGACATTTCTCCAAAGAAGAGATACAGATTGCCAACAGACACATGAAAGAATGCTCAACATCATTAATCATTAGAGAAATGCAAATCAAAACTACAATGAGGTATCATCTCACACCGGTCAGAATGGCCATCATCAAAAAATCTAGAAACAATAAATGCTGGAGAGGGTGTGGAGAAAAGGGAACCCTCTTGCACTGTTGGTGGGAATGTAAATTGATACAGCCACTATGGAGAACAGTATGGAGGTTCCTTAAAAAACTAAAAATAGAACTACCATACGACCCAGCAATCCCACTACTGGGCATATACCCTGAGAAAACCATAATTCAGAGAGAGTCATGTACCAAAATATTCATTGCAGCTCTGTTTACAATAGCCAGGACATGGAAGCAACCTAGGTGTCCATCATCGGATGAATGGATAAAGAAGATGTGGCACATATATACAATGGAATATTACTCAGCCATAAAAAGAAATGAAATGGAGGTATTTGTAATGAGGTGGATGGAGTTAGAGTCTGTCATACAGAGTGAAGTAAGTCAGAAAGAGAAAAAGAAATACAGTATGCTAACACATATATATGGAATCTAAGGAAAAAAAAATTTAAAAAAAAGGTCATGAAGAACCTAGTGGCAAGATGGGAATAAAGACACAGACCTACTAGAGAATGGACTTGAGGATATGGGGAGGGGGAGGGGTGAGATGTGACAGGGTGAGAGAGTGTCATGGACATATATACACTACCAAATGTGAAATAGATAGCTAGTGGGAAGCAGCCGCATAGCACAGGGAGATCAGCTTGGTGCTTTGTGACCACCTAGAGGGGTGGGATAGGGAGGGTGGGAGGGAGGGAGGTGCAAGAGGGATGAGATATGGGAACATATGTATATGTATAACTGATTCACTTTGTTATAAAGCAGAAGCTAACACACCATTGTAAAGCAATTATACTTCAATAAAGATGTTTAAAAAAAAAAAAAATGAACAGGATTTTTAGTTATTTATTCTTTTCTATTTCTGACCTTATGAATTTCTTTCTCCCAGAAAGATAAAATTTCTTCAAAAAAAACAACAAAAAATGCCTACTCCCAACAAAACTCAAGGGCATCACCTCACTTTGGATGAAATAGTTCTAAGCACTTCCTCTTTCATATGCTGTGGTTTTTGGGAATTGGTGCCTCTGAAAGGCCATAATAGATTAAAGTGAGTTATTCTGTCATTTTGGCAAAAAGCATTCAGATATTGGCAATTTCATATGGTTCAAACCTTGGATGATAAAAATCTCTTTGGAACATGTGCTCTAGCTGCCTCCAGAATCAGTTTCCACACATTATTGAAAGAGTTCCCCTGTTTGGTTTGTTGTTAGATATCTTTGTTCTGTGAGTCAGAGGAGGAAGAAAGACAAAGGAGGAGGAGCAGTGTTCACTTTGATTTTTTTTCCTGAAAATCTGGGTTTTTTTTTAATGTGGAAATGGGTACAACAAGAAAAAAATTATGGTTGTATTTTGAAGATTATTTTCTTATTCCAGATCCATATGCCTTAATGCAAAGTCCTCCAATATTCAAGACAATATCTATTCTTTCGTACTGGATTTTTTATGATATTTGTTTTATAGTATTTTAGCAAGTTGAGAGAGGCTATATCTAGTCTATATCTCCTTGTCCAAGAAAACTGAGATTGGTGTCACCTGAAAGAAAAAAAGAAGTCCGACACTGCAATCATTTTAGCAATTGCATATCTAGACCTGGTTGGTATTCACAGAATAAGAATCATATGGAATTTTATAGAAAAAGAAAAATTTCCCCCAAATAGCTCTGGGGACTGGCATGATAAAGCTGGCTGCCTACATTGTTCAAAGAAACTAGGAAGGCCTCTATCTTCCTTTGCTATATAATAACTTATTAGTATTCTTCATGCATTTTCAACCAGGAATTTGGTAGCAAACACCCTTCTATTTGAGGCATGATCCATATTGAAGTCATTTGAGATTTTCAGAAATTCATTAGACAACTATCTCAGCACAAACTATTATTTTTATTTGTAATGCACACATCATTGTGTTAGGAGAAAGGTAGTCTTTTGTAGACATCCAGTAATGTGGCATTTACTTATTTCTTATACCACGTCATGTTTCCGAATTCTCTTAGTGTTAATACATATTGATATACAATTTATTGACATTGGAAATTAAGTTTATCTATATGCATTAAATTCAAACTAACAAACATCCTTCAAAGAAAAAATTGGCTGGGAGCATATAAAGAAGTCTACGAAATACAGAAGCAAATGTGTCTTGGGAATTTTATTTACCTGAAACTAGTATCAAACTAGAAATATGTTTTAGAGTACATGCATATAATTATACTTTACAGCTATTTCATTTTCGGCTAGTGTTCGGGCAATGAAAATGGTTTTTGCTTTTTATGGGTCCAGAGACCCATTTTCAAAATGGAATCGACTCTTTTAAATGAAGAGTTCTTTTAAAATGAAATAGCAGAAAAGTGTAGACATTTGGAACACAGGAAACAAACTCATAAAGTCCCATTTTATTTAGAAAGCTCTACATTTTATTTTCAATGTGTCTTTCTTTCTTCTAAATAAAAGGAAATAATTTACAATACTCAATTTAATTTAGTGTTCTAAATGGCCAAGTGTCACAGACAATACTCTACATCATAAACAAAAGTGCACAGTAATTGTCCTTGGAAGTTGGAAGTGAAATGCATCATAACAAAGCAAAATTCATTATTTTTTCCACAGGCTTGATAATGTTAATGTGTCTCAATTGTGTTTAAACCATAAGTAAAGTACACTTCTGCTGGGTTAACTTCATTATGCTTGATAAATGATTCAGGGAATAAAGCAGCTTAAATTTGCTTAAGCAATTTGTTTGAATTACTCAATGTAATGTAACTGTGATGATATATATTTTTTAAAATTTCAACTAAAAGTTCATTTTCACATGATAGAGAAACTACACTTAGTACAAAACAAAAGTAAAATGAGCAAAATGAAAGCAAAAATAATAAAGGAAGAAGGGAAAAAAGGATGATAATACCAGATACAGCATAAAATATTTTCCAGATATCACACATACGTATTTTCCCTTCTCAACTTTTTGAGGATGCACATTATTCCCATCTTTTTTATACAGCCAAAACTGCTAACATTATGTAATGTATCCTTTCTTTGTTTTGTTGTCTCAGATAATTTTTCATGGTTTCCAGTTTTCAAATTTAGTAAGTCTGCTATAAAGAAAAAACAAAAATAACTAAGGATAATATTACCACTACATATGGAAGAAAGTACTTGGAGGTTACTGCACCAAGGCATGGAACATGGCTCATTCCTCACTGCCCTGAAAGGATGAAGTCCTTGCCAATAAACTTCAAATAATGTTAACAATGTCTGAGAAATTTGGCATTAAGGTTTTCCATAGACAGTATACGAAATCTCATCCACTCAGAGCCACTGAAGTGACAGTGCAAGAATGGGTAAAAATAACCACCAATGAAACATATTATCATTATCATTAACTGTGCTTCAAATCACTGGCTTGATGATATATTGAAAAGACCTAAATCTAGTGGAAAGGTTTCATGGGGCCTCATTTCCCCATAATAATTTGGTACAGAGTTAATGAGTTCATTCTAGTCCTCTGCCTCCAATTCCCTCTTTCTGTGTGTTTTTTTCTCTAGTGGAGAAGTAGACACTCCGACACAGGTCACAGGGAATGCAGAGGGAAACATCTGTCTAATTATGGGAATTCCATTGATTTTAGAAATATAGTAATAATTAAAATGTGAAGGATAATTTCTCTTTAAATTTATATTGATATTTTTAAAACACATTTTCTTCTGAAGCCACTAGGAATCATATTACATTGTATTATAGGTGTTACTTTTTATAAAAATGTTAAGTTTTGCTTTAATTTTTGTGTTACGTAGTAAATTGTGACAGACACTATTACTCACTGAGTATAATAACCAGCTCCCTCTAAAAGGGGCTAATTAGGTAACTTAACACTCCGTGTAACCCATAGAATGAGCTTTACAGGTATCCCTCTGTGAACCAATTATACCTTCTCTGTTATAAAATGTGTGACTAAGGAAGGTGATGACTGAGTTGAATTTATCATAAATTGTATTCCACATTCTGTTGGCCTCAGGCAAACTAGGTGACTTCAAATTCTGTTTTATTCCTCTTTTATACTAATGTGAAAATAATGGTATTGGGTAATGGTGTGGGTATTGTGAAGTTTAGTTAAAATCTATGTAGAGTTTTATATCCAAGTCTATAAAGTTATGTATGGGAGTCTTGTTTGTTTATATTGCTGATATGTTGTCCAAATAGGTAAGGAGAATTAGAACATTATATTGGGTGGGCCAAGAAGTGCCTTCGGTTTTTTAAGTAAAAATAAAAAGACACATTCTTCATTTTCACCAAGAACTGTAGTTCTTGAACAACGTAGTCACCCTTTTATTCCACTACCTTCTGCCATTTTTCAGGTAACTTCATAATTCCATCTTCCCAAAACTTTTTAGCTTTTTGAGCAAAGAACTGTTCCAGGTGCTTTTTACAGTCTTCCAGGGAATTGAAATTTTTTCCATTAAAAGAATTTTGTAAAGACCGAAATAAATGGAAATCCAAAGGTGCAATGTCTGATGAATACGACGGATGAATCAGAACTTCCCAGCCAAGCTGTAACAGTTTTTGCCTGGTCATCAAGGAAACATGCGGTCTCGCGTTATCAGATTATGCGTTTTCCGTTGCCTAATTCCAGACGTTTTTTGTTGAGTGCCGCTTTCAGTTGGTCTAATTGGGAGCAGTACTTGTTGGAATTAATCGTTTGGTTTTCCAGAAGGAGCTCATAATAGAGGACTCCCTTCCAATCCCACCATATGCACAACATCACCTTCTTTGGATGAAGACCGGCCTTTGGTGTGGTTGGTGGTGGTTCATTTCCCTTGCCCCACGATCTCTTCCGTTACACGTTATTGTACAGTATCCACTTTTCATCACCCGTCACAATTTGTTTTAAAAATGGAACGTTTTCATTACATTTCAGTAGAGAATTGCATGTGGAAATATGGTCAAGAAGGTTTTGTCCGCTTAACTTATGTGGAACCCAAACATCAAATCAATTCACATAACCAAGCTGGTGCAAATGATTTTCAACACTTGATTTGGATATTTTGAGTATGTTGGCTATCTCCTGCGTGGTATAATGTTGATTGTTCTCAATTATTGTTTCGATTTAATCGCTATCAACTTCAACTGGTCTACCCGACCATGGAGCATCGTCCAGTGAGAAATCTCCAGCACGGGAATTCTGCAAACCACTTTTGACACGTTTGATCAGTCACAGCACCTTCTCCATACACTGCACAAATCTTTTTGTGTGTTTCAGCTGTGTTTTTACCTTTCTTGAAATAATAAAGCATATACTGAAAATGTTGCTTTTTTTCTTCCATCTTCAATATTAAAATGGCTACACAAAAATTCACCAATTTTGATAAGTCCTTTTTTAAATGCTGTATGACAGCTGTCACATACAATCTAACAAAACTGTTTCGAATAAAGTTAAAGACAACTAAGTGCTACTAGAGCCGTCCTATGGAAAAAACCAAATGAACCTTTTGGCCCACCCAATATTTCACACAGGAAACTGGTTTTAGGGAAAATAATTTTGAACCTGAAATTGGACATCCTGGAATTGAGTCCTTATGATTTTATGAGTTGAGCCATGGAAACTCCTTGGACAAATTTTGAAACTTACCTGGAACTTTGATTTTTCTTTTTTAAACCTGATAAAGTTGCACTGACTTCACATGGTTTCTGTAAATCACAAATGTTACAGCATTTGTAAAATAAATTATTTTGAGTGACTACTAAGATGTTGAAACACTGAGGGGCTCCCAGAGGTGAAGAATATTAAAGTCCAACCCAAGAGAGGATGGTGTGATGAGTCATCAGGGATGCATCTATATACCCTCAGGGGAATTTATTCTATGGTCAGTAAGAAATTAATAAACAAAAACCATAATTAAATAAAGTCAGGAAATCAAAAGAGGGAGCTGTCATGTCCTGAGACAACATCAGAATGCAACAGAAAGAAGAAAGTCTCCTCTTGTTCCCTGGGAAGAACTCAGCCTATTAAAAGCCATGGCTTCTTCGTTTACTATATCCCTCCCAACTTCCTTTTCCCCTCTAAAAGCACTCTCCTTGCCTTGCTGTGCAAGGACTTGCACGTGGCTCACCATGGCAGCCGACCACACATTTCAATTCTCTCATGATCTGAAATAAATCCATCTTTGCTAGAGAAATAACTGGCAGTCTATTTGTTTTAGATGAATTCAATAATCTGACTAATCAGAAAATGAGGAGGGTTAAGAATGTGGGCTAGTGTCAGAAACACAGAAATTGCCTAGATTCTTGCAACACACAGAGCAGTGCATCGATCAGCAGCAACAGCAATAATTGGCAGCTTGTCAGAAATGCAGAATCTCAGGCCCCATCCCAGACATACGGAATCAGAATCTGCAAGTTAAAAAGATGCCCGGGCTTCCCTGGTGGTGCAGTGGTTGAGAATCTGCCTGCCAGTGCAGGGGACACGGGTTCAAGCCCTGGTCTGGGAAGATCCCACATGCCATGGAGCAACTAAGCCCGTGAGCCACAACTACTGAGCCTGCGCGTCTGGAGCCTGTGCTCCCCAACAAGAGAGGCCGCGATGGTGAGAGGCCCGCGCACCGCGATGAAGAGTGGCCCCCACTTGCTGCAACTAGAGAAAGCCCTCGCACAGAAACGAAGACTCAACACAGCCAAAAATAAGTAAATAAACAAATAGATAGATAGATAAATAAATAAATAAATAAATTAAAAAGATGCCCGAGTGATTCACACATATATTAAAGTTTAGAGGTATTGACCTTGACCTTGTGATATAGCCTAGGAATGCCTATTCTTGATACAACCCCTGGAAATGAATAGTAACCAAATACATGCAGGAGGACTAGACCAATTAGGCCTGGTAGCATTTTAGAATTTTATTCTCCCTTCTCTGATCCTTAGAGCCTCCTAGTCACAAATTTTCCCAAGCACAGACCCATTTATTGTGGGTCTATAACTAGTAACGAGTATATCTAGACAAGTAAGTCACTTTCAGGATTTAGGTCTTTATAAAAACAGATCTCAAATAAGACCTATTGCCTGTTTTGTTGTTGTTGTTTGTTTGTTTTGCTTTGTTTTCTATTCTATACAGGAAGACTAGCCACCTTGGTTGCTTCCTTACAACTACTCAAAAAGTCATTTAAGAGTCTCAGAGGAAGCACTGGAGATCCCTGCAAGACCAGGGCATATTTTCAGGGCATAAGAAGATTATAAAAATAAAGATTCCAATGCCCCAAAGGCTGATTTCTCCAGGAATCTGCATTTTAAAAGACTGTTCTTTGTTCTTTTACAGATAAATTCACTATACCTGGCTTTATTCAAACCTGTGATTTTGCCTATTTAGGAATTGACTGAATAGACTGGCCAATGAACACCTTCTTTCATTCTCTGCTATCAGAAATTTACCTCACAGTGTGCATGCATTAGGGACTAATGTTCAGGGCAATGTTTTCCATTGAGGTCCATGAACCACCTGCATGTACCTGGTATTCCTGTCAAAATTTCAGGTACCTTGGCCATACCCAACAAATGAGGATCACTGGATGGAATTGGCATTGTTTCTGTTTCCCCATGAACATCTAATACGCAACCAAGTCTGGAAACCACTTCTCTAGGGCATTACTTCTTAACCCTAGTTGCACATTAGAATCACCTGAGGACATTTTCAAGTATACTCTACTGTGCTCCAAGCCCAGGGCTCCTGATTTATTTGGTCTGGGGAGTGGGGATGGGCATCCATCAGTATTAAATGTCCTATAGTGTTTCTAACCAGTTTTCTGGCTAACATAGCCTGCAACTGGTGATCACAAAATGAGTCTCCCTACGTGAAAATAATCAGGTCAACATTGGTGCTTTGCCATCCTGAGTAACAGCACTTTCTACACCTTTAACCTTTTTCTGATGTTCACCTAATAACTCCCTCTCTGCTCATCGAAAGCCAAATAGATTCTGTCATTATAATTGCAGACCAGTGAAGAAATGTCCATCTTCAGAATTGAAAGAGAACAATTCCCAGCTATACTCTCACATATCTTGCTTTTGGATTCATTATCCTTAGACACTGTTCCTTGCCTTCACAGGATTGTTACTATATTTCGTTTTGGAGAAATGGAGCATATTCCAAGTGGAGGAAATGGTGCAGTAAGTGTAGTCTTCAGGAAATGTCAAATGACTTCTTTTAATTCATGAAGCAGGTCATGAATAATATTCGGAAGACATGAGATTCTTATTCTATTTCTATGTCATTTTAGCAATCATACCATGTAGCTTCTTTGTCAAAAGAAAACAGGCAGAATTATCATTATAACAGGTGCAATAACAGGTACAGTTTGATGGATAGCTATCCTATTAAAAAGCTCTGTCTAAATCACAAAGATTATAAATAAAGTAAGGGCCCTACCAGAGGTAGATGTAAGAAGAAACTCTGCAGTTTATCCTTTTGTAAAGTAAAAAGGAAATTGGCTTCTATTTTTTTAAGTACATGTTTTAGGATAGGGTTTATAAAGAAAGATGTATATTTATGCAGGCACAATAATTTTATATAATGGATTAGACAAAAGAGATCTTAGAAATTCTCTAGCACTTGTTTACTTGTTTACACGTGAGAAGAAGACAAAGCCCATTGGAGATTCTATGACCTTTTTTTACACCGTAGTTAGAAGCAGGTTCAAAACAAAAAGTCAAGTGTCCTGACTTCTAGCCAGTGTTCTTCCCCCCCCCACCCCCCCTCCCGCCCCAACATCTCCTTTGTCTTTGAAAGGATAAATGAAATTAAGTATAGGAATTTGACATTTAGATTCATACCATGAAATCAGGTTTTTTAAAGGTGGGATTGATTTTTAAGGTGCAAAAGATCACTAATGCATGAGCATTTAAATATCTAAATTAGATGTAATAATACATTTTATTGAAGATTTAAAATGGCCTGGGCTTTTAATGTTAATAGTTTTCAAACATCTCCTAATAGGTAGGTCAATTAATGCGGAATGAATACTTAGCACCATTATTTAAATAATGTGAAAGTTAAATGTGCTCCTTATCTTATTTTTTCCTTTATTCTGAGATACTGTCTAAGTGGTGGTTTGTAACTGGTAACTTTTCCTAGTCACATGTTGTTTTTGTAGTGCAGTTTGTAAATAAAGCAGGACTTGCAGCAGGTTCAACTTAAAAAATAAAACCAGTGGCCAACAGTATCCTGAAAGGCTGGTTAGATGGCAAGTGGATAGAAAGAGGCTTGGCAAATTACCTACCCCCTCTTCTCCTAATTCCCTAATTTGTAAAATGGGACTTACAACTATTCCTTTTTCAAGAGATAATTTGTGTAAAGATTCAATATTTACATTTTAAAGATCCCATTCAAATTGTCAAGGGCAACTTTTGTAGCTAATTGCTTTTGAGATGTTTTTTGAAGAAAAAAAAAGAAAGGCAGCATCTTTACTAGTCTGGGTAGAGTAGGATTAAAAAGTTCTTAATGCAAAATAATTATATAAGAGTAAGTTTTTCGTATTCCATATAAAATTTTATCAACAATAATCATTTAAATAAGTAAAACCTTGTTTGAAATAAAGATAATCTGTTTAAGGAAAGTTGAAATGCTTTCTCAAGGAAGTCTGACATGTGTGATAAATTGAATAAGAGAATTGAAAGTTTGATTCAGAATACTTACTAGCTGTGAAAGGTTGGGGAAAATTATAGATGTACGTTGACCAAATGTTTTCATAAACGTAGGCCAAGACTCAAAAAGAAGGCAGTGCACTCAGAAATATAATAGCCTAGAGCCAATTCATTATCCAGTGAAAAGAAATAAAAATGATTACCTCACTGATCTTAGTACTAATTGCACATTTGCAGATTTAACATTTTCCCCAATAATTTGTGAGAGGCACATTTAGCTAGTGAGTAAACCTAGCTAGCTGCCTGCCCAGCAAGCGAAATGCCACGTGGCTTTTTTGTTCCATATGCATTATTTCATATGCTATAATGCTGAGGTTGTGATTTTAAAACAAAACAAATTTATAAATGCTTATTTTTTTAAAAAAAGCACACTCAAAAGAAATAACTGGCATTGATGTAGAGAGTAAATATTACATAAACCAAGGAGTTCTAAGAAACTCGTAGAGAGGGGCTAAATCAAGGGCTGGAGAGCCTCGTGGGGCAGGCAGTGCTGAGGGCGCGGCAGCACAGGTAGAGGCAGTGCACTAAGGGCCAGTCAGACCCTGACTGGTGTGTCTTCTTGTTGCACGTGGTCACAGTGTTGCCCAGGTGGATGGCAAGCTGGCGAGTGTAGAGGAAGGCACGCTGGTAGCCGACACTGGGGCCCAGGGCCAGCAGCTTGGTTAGGGTCCGCTGCACGAAGCTGAGGAGGGGCAGAGCGCTCCAGGAGGTGAACTTGCAGTTCCTCAAGTACGTGATGTACGTTTGTTGAGGGCTGGATGAGGAAGGCATCCTTCTTGTGCCACAGACTCTTTTGAGGACCAGGAAGGCCAGCACTCGCAGCCTCTCTTCACTCCTGCTCCACAGGACCACCGTCCTTGTGGGCAGCATGAGGCGCCATGGCCACCAACTGCATGACTGAGCTCTGGTAAGCCTTGAGGTCCAGATGGAACTACCCTCCCTCACCCAGTGGACTGCTGGATGGCCGCAGCACTCAACTGCTGTCCTTCAGGGCTTTTCCAAACAACAGCTTCTGGAGGCAGCCGAAGAGAGCTCTGATGGAGAAGGTGACCAGAGCACTGAACACAGCACTGTCGACGATCTGGAATTTGCTGGCCTCGGTACCTTCCTGGTCTCCTTGGGTGGTGGCCAGGACAGCTTGGAACACTTGCACAACTTGGTGGCACAGCTCTGGAGTAAGGGGCTGCTTTGCCTGCTGCCTACTTCCATCTCTTGACCCTGGTGAGGGTCACTGGGGCAGCATCCCTCTTCACTCTGGGCACCTTGTCCTTATCCTCCTCATCTTCCTCCTCCTCATTGCTTCTTCCTGCAGGTCTGGCAAGGAGTGGAACGGCTCCTCTTCACCCTTAGAGCTGTCCAAGTGGCTAACGTTCAGCAGGCTCTGGGCATTCTCCTGCAGGACCTTGTGGAACTCAGAATCTTTGTCCTTCAGCCAGGAGAGCTGCTCCTTGTGCCAAAGGCATGGCCTTGATACTGGCTGGTTGGGGGGCTCCTGCCTGGTCAACCTACCTCTCTGTAGCTCTGTGCCTTTTCTGTCTCTAGTGTCATTATCTATTTGTTTACTTGTTTACTTATCTATTGCTTATTTGCTTATTTATTAGTGATTAAACAATGAGGCTTTTGGTCAATTTGTTTTGTTTTTCTGTTGGCAGTAGTTGGTGTAAGGAGATGTTAAAAAATCAGAATTACAGGGGCTTCCCTGGTGGCGCAGTGGTTGAGAATCCGCCTGCCAATGCAGGGGACACGGGTTCGAGCCCTGGTCCGGGAAGATCCCACATGCCGCGGAGCAGCTAAGTCCGTGAGCCACAACTACTGAGCCTGTGCTCTAGAGCCCACGAGCCACAACTACTGAAGCCCGTGTGCCACAGCTGCTGAAGCCCACACGCCTAGAGCCTGTGCTCTGCAACAGGAGAGGCCACCACAATGAGAAGCCTGCGCCCCGCAACAAAGAGTAGCCCCTGCTCACTGCAACTAGAGAAGGCCCGCGTGCAGCAGCGAAGACCCAATTTAGCCAAAAATTAAATAAATGAAAAAATAAATAAATTTATTAAAAAAAAAATCAGAATTACAGATCTCAGTTTTACCTCAATTTCCATATAGTTTTCATAGTAAATGAAACATAATCACATATATTTTAAAAAATAGTTTTCATAGTTAATTGCATATGATCAGGTATATTTATAATTAATGCTTAATACATAAATGCTATGTGGATTCTATTTAATGTATTTATTTATTTATGTTTAACATCTTTAGCTATGTGGATTTTAAAATGTTGTACCTACTCACAGTTATTTTATAATATTTTATTATTTCAGCAAAGGAATATGCTGCAATTCCATAGAAGAAGTATGCCAGCTGTTTTCACTGAAGGATTTTCTGGAAGTTAAGATGGAATGACTTTGTTTTTTCTACTATGTTATATCCCATTTCTAATAAATCAACTTTCCAAATTGTCAAAGGTGAGAGTTATGGATAATATTTCTAGTCAGGTGATAACAGAAATTGAGAAAAATATAGAAAAAAAAAAGAATGAAAGACAAAGAAGAAAGATACATAAACAACCTTTTTTTTGATATCTTGCTGTAATTCTTTTCACTCTTTTTAAAAAAACGTTATAATTAATCATTCTCTTTTTTGGACAAAATGACTGTTTCCAGTTTCTAGCTTACCCTCTGAGCAGCAAATTCTCTTTTAATTTTCAAAACATATTTTGAAGGAAATCCTTCTAGATATACCATAAATCCCTTTATCTTCTTGAACAGGAAATAGAAAGTGTTGTTTTACCTTTTGTTCCTAAGTCTGTATCATCACCATGAATGAATTACTACCCTGCAGCAATGCCCTCAGTGGGTACTGAAATGTGTGGACTTGCTTACCTTTCACACAAGGGGGCAATTTGTTTCTTAGGATGTTTATGTGGATGTGCTTGAGTTTTAACATTGAAATATCATATATATCTTCACATCAATTTCTCCTGAAATATATCATTGTATTCACTCCAACATACATCAAAATAGTACTCATTTCTGGTCCTCTGGCTAGTAGGGATCTGGGATCATTATCCATAAGTTGATATTCCCGATCTCTAAAATATTTTTATATACAGTAAAAATAGAGTTTCTTATCCAGTACAGCTTTGCTTAATAAGTACATAATCGTTTGGTGGTTTCTGTCTAGGCACAAATATATCCCTCACGTCTTCAGAAAATTCAGGTCATTATTCTTCTTGGTGCCAAACTTAACCAGATAACCTGAGCTTCGCTTTTTAAGAGATGAAATATTACATTAGCTATAGGACATTAACAAGAAAAACAACGCAACTGTGGACTGAATTGCCTCTGATAACTCGATTTTCGAATGTATTATGCTAATACTGCCAAGCAGATGTTACAGCTCTGTGGGCATTTTACATGAGCTGCTGGAGGAAAGACTGAGAATTTTTTTTCTTCTTTATTTCTGAGGATGCCTTTTAAATCAATAAAACATATGATAGTAATCACGAGGAGAGAACATCCATTCTGGTAACTTTTAAGTGATATCCCCATTGGCAATGGCTGTTTGGGGGTATCTGTTAGGGAGATTTTCTTACTTCTAAGTTAAACCAATTTCTTATCCAACAAGGAGCTGGATATGATTTGTAATCTTTGAAAAACTTCAGGGGCAGTGATATGAAGGTTTGAGCATTTCACAAATAATTGCACACATTTGGTAAAATCAATTCTCACTTAGTTTAGTGTCTAAGAGGGAAAGTATTGCTCTGGGCACATCTAATGACCTCCCCACCTTAGACAAGGATGACTATTCTGTGTGCAGGATATAATTGGATAAAAGGATTCAGGCTCTTGAATCCCTTGATTATGACCCATTTCATAGATCCCAAGTCTCTAGCTGATTCTTCAACAAAGTGTCAGGTTTTCTCAGGTGGCTGATGGTGTGAAATCACTCCATGCATAGACTGTTTTATTTTAGTTTGTTTGTTATTGCTATTGTTGTTTTTAAGTACTTTTGCCCTATGACTTCACAAAAGCCATTTAAAATTTTCCATATAACCTTGATTTCATAGTAATGGTAGTACTTACCTTCTTTAGGTTCTCTACATTCCTCAAGTGGTTACTACATGATTAGATGTATGATAATTGATGAAAGTGAAAAATTCAAGACAGTTTTCAACTTCCTTGCACTGTCATCTTGAAATGCTATTAAAAGTAAAAATATCAACCTAGGCAGAATGAAACATGAAGTTAGAAAATTACCATTTGGCAAGCAACACAATAAAAATTGTTTAGACAAGAGATATCAATAGTTACTAAATTGAGAGGATTATAAGAAACAGAATATCCTCAGTACCTTCCCTAAAATACGTATTAATTACAAGTGCAATAACAGCATCTCTGCCGTGTAGAAACCTGGCAGGTACCACTGTAACCAGGTGATCACAGCTAACTTTACTGGTAATGGGATAAATAGGTACCATTTGCCTCCTGATGAATGATTAACCAAAAGTACAACATCTCTTTTCTGGTGTTCCTGCCAAAAATGTATAACTTGAATTGAATTATGAAGATACTTCAGACAAACTTCTATAAATAAAGAGCTTGCACTCTTCAAAAATGTCAAGGACATGACAGACAAGGAAAGAGTAAAGAACTGTTCCAGATTAAAGAAGACTAATGAGAAATGACAACTAAATGCAACATGGGATCCTGGCTTGGATCCTGGACCAGAAATTTGTTTCTTTTGCCATAAAGAACATTAGTGGGGCAATTAGAATTTGAATAAGGAATGTAAATTAGGTAACAGTGCTGTTTTAATGTCAATTTCCTGAATTCGATTATATACGAGACTTGTGATTCTTAGGAACTATATGCTGAAGTGTTTAGTGGTAAAAGGGCATCGTGGGTACAACTTACTGTTAAATGATTCAGATATTATAAAGGATGCATAGACAGAGAAATAAGGGAAATGACAACACAAGTGTCTACATATCAGAAATGAAGAGTTTGGGACAAAGCTACTCAGCACTAGGGCACTGAGGAGGCACAGGCACAGGGACAACACACAGTCGGAGGGAGATTTCCACAGCGATCTTCTCTGACCTTCTACTCAAAGTATGCTCCATGGACAAACAATATGGACACTAGCTGGACAATTGTTAGACATGCAGAACTTTTGCTGCTACCCAAGATTACTGTTTGAAAATTTGCATTTTAATAAGATCATCAGGTGATTATGAACTTCTGAGAAGCACGGCTCTGTCACCTTCATGACAGGTATAGTATGGCTGGAGTAACAGTGAGGTGGGAAAAGCTGGAGTCTTGCTATGCTTAGATATGCCATCCTTGGAATATGTTTGGAATGCCAGGTCTTATTGTTATTGTTATCCAAGTATATAATATGTTAAAAATCAGAAGACCTAAAAATCATTTAGAGTCAGAATTTTTATGCTTTTCTTATAATTTTCAATTATAGAATTGAAATTGAACTAGAATTCTCAAATGAAATCTACAATTAATGGGTTATAAAATCATTGTAGAAGGTTATGATCAGTATTATCTTAAATGAAATACCACGGAATGGAATAGAAAATATGAAAATTCATTACACATCGTTAGGTAAGTGCTGTGGTCACTCTAAAGACGCGGAACAGCCCCCAGATTTGGTTCAGATGTAGTGACTGATGATGCCACACATGCAACAGGAAATTATGAAAAAATACATTACACACATAATAGGCTTTCTGGGGAGAGTAGAGTAGCTCCAAGCAGGCTAAAAAATGACTTGAGAGAGTCATGAAAGGGGAGTGGCATAGGGTTTTTATAGTGGTTAAGGAGGGGAGATGTGGCAAAAATTCCCATAGGCAGACTGGGCCTTGGGTGATTTGAAATCCCACACCTCTCTTAGCTCAAAAGGAGGGATATGGGGTAAGAAAAAAAGGGAGAATGTTGGGGTATGAAGGCTGTCAGTGGCCACATATCAAAAGTTGAGTCACACTCTTTATCACAGTAAGCGTCACTTCATGAAACCTTTTTTCAATAGCAGTGTGCTCATGCATATGGACTGGATTCTGAAAATATATATTATTTTGGTTTGTGGTCAAAAAAGTTTGAAAGCCAGAAACCTCAAAGTTATTGAGCAGGTTACATTAAATTATAGCTTGACTTAAAGAACATAGATTCAGAGGTTATTTTCCCTTGAGTTTATCACCAGATTAAGTGCAGAAATGAATTTTAATGGTCTCACTCAAGCTCTTACTGTCTCCCTTTTCTTTTATTCCAGGGAATTTAAGGACTGGGAAATTTAAAGTCCATTTATTAACACTGCGACTACCTGCCAAGCCATTTGGATCACCTGGACTATATTACTAAAGTTATTTCATCTAATTTAACCTTGACAACTAGACCCTGTGCTCCAGTCCCAACAGAGGTTCAGATTTCAGAACAATCTGATCACATAAATACTTGAATCCCTCATATATTAATCTTTCTCACAGCATCTCACTTGATACTTCATTCTTATCTATTGTTTTGCACAATTTGGGGTAGATCTTTTGAACTTTTAGAATCCACAAAAACAGAAATTCAAAATAACCTCTATGTTCTATCCAGCAGATGTTCTTTCTATTATTTGGTTTACCCAGATAGGGGTAAAGTTTCTACAATATATTTTATTATCAAGCGGAATTTAATTAATACAAAAATATTTTCTTTTGATCAGCCTATGAATATATTTAGCACTTGTTTTGCCTCATGACTCCTCCTGCTAACCCCTCTCCCAACCTGACCCTGATTATAGCACGTCATGATGTTTCTGTGCTTTAGGGTGTATTGGCTTTTATCTAATTATCTAATTTGTTCCTTTTTCCCAGAGTTATACCTATGAATTATGGTCACATGACTAGGATTTCCAGAGATATTCTAACTTTCTGACGTAATAAGTATTTAATTACTTTCATTCTTGAGCTAAGTGTACTTTTGAAATGTATATGATTTAGCCTTTTTATGCTATTTAAGCAATGCAGTGAGATGATGCCAACCACACAGACATACACATACATACACACACACACACACACACACACACACACACAGAGCCACATCCCTTTGACAGACAGATGGAAAATGTTGATTAAAATGATATCGCTTTTCAATGTTAATTGGACTGTGATCTCACTGTATAATAAGTTTCCATGTTCAAAAAGTCTGCAATGTGAGGTGTTTTTGGACAGTGCATTTTAGATTAGAACAAAATTGAATATACAGTCCGCTGCCTTAAAAAGCACAATTGCACAATTATCACTCTTTGAAAGAACAGCATAAGTCACTGGGTAATCTGACATGTGAGTGTCTCGTGATGTTGTTCATCTAGAAGCAGTGTCTCAGGCCTGTGAGTTGGGAGCCGTGTGAAGAGAAAGGGAGAGTAGAAACACACTTCTGTTTTACTTGTTTTGACCTTGGTACTTCTAAAGACTTTTACCAATAAATTGAGCATTTTTCTTTTCATGCTTTTCTTGGCTGTACTGCTGCTACTTCTGCTTTTTAAAATTATTTTTCTATTACTTTTGTCTTCTTGCTTCTTTCTTTCTATTTTAATCTATTCTCTTAAATGCTATAAAATTCAAAGATATAGATGGGTTTGTGGAACAGTGTTGATTAGATAAGAGGAAATCAGGGTGGGACTTTTTTCTCCGCCTAACAATCTACTCAAGATAGAGTTCTGTTACCTCAGTTTTCAAAAATGCCTAAGTTTTGTCTGAACTTATATTTGGAAAAGACTCGAAGGAAGTGCTTAGTCTTGCTCACAGCAGAGCAATAAAGGTAACTTAACTAGCTTTGGTAGTCTACATGCCATATGGTCTACAACTTATTAGAGTACAAACACCTTTGGAAAAAACCTTACTGACAAAAAAGGAGACGTATCATCTATTACTGTTGGGTTTTCCTCCACAGAACCTCTATCACATGGCATTCCAACGTACCATGTGCTCCAAATTCCAGGAGGAACACATTTCATTAAAATACCTTGGCTCATTTGCAAGGTCTCATTTTTATTAGCTTTGTTTGCTGTATCACCACACATTTGGATTTGTTATTGTGTAATTGAGCTAAAAATTTGATTTCGAGAATGTTTGAGAAATACAGGCTATCTATTAATAGTATAGACTAATCAAATAATGTGTGTGGAACTAATTAGTTAACAGTTGCCATTTAAGGTAATTTGCTATTTTAAACAGTTAAGTTTCAAAGGTCAAGGACAAAACAACAAATGGTGAAAAATGAAGTTTGATTGGTAATTTAGTTATGAAGCAAGTTACATTTTACATAAAAATTTAAATATATTAATGTATTATCTGCACATTAGATATATTTTACCTAAATCATCAATTAAAATGATGAGTATTAAAGTATTCCATGGGTGACTTCCTTCTATATTGACATAATTAACATTTTTTTGTAACAATATTATACGAAATATCTCATACTACTGTCTTTCAGCACATATGTTAAGCCTAATCTGAAAATTGAGGGTACCAAAGAAATTGTGAAATGCTTTACTAATCTCATGATAAACATAACTGCTTTTATTGGCAATGATCTATATTTAGATCCATATGTATGAACACATCTGTTTTTATTAATAATAGCCCACTTTGGCTCCTCATCCTCATTTTTTTATTGCCTAAATATTAATCAAAATATGTTTGCTAATCCATGACAGCAATCCAAACAAGCAACTCTTTCAATTTAGCTCTAGTTTCCAGAAGGCTCTTTTTTAAAAAAAATCATGTTATTTACTAATCTTAATTCTGTTGACTATATTTCCGTTCACTGTCATCTTTCAAAGACCATCCAAATCAGCACCGAGATTGCTTCAGCATGTCTCTTCATTACAGAACAGTAAATTGAAAGAGATTAGATATCAGTGTGGGGTCTCCCTGGGACGGACATTTTCAAAATAAAAAATCAAAACTGGGTTTTGCAAATCAAAAGCCATCATTCATGTTATTCAGATGAAGAAAGGTAGATTTATAAAGAGGATTTCTTTGGAGACAGCAATTGAGACCTGTAGAGTAAGAGTGGAAATTGTTCAAGCCTGGCGAGGAGACTTTTCAACAAAACTTCTGAGAAAGTTTAATAACGTGACCTACAATGTTGAATGGTGGGTTTCTGTCTGGCTTCTATCTGAAAAATACAAGGGTTATATATATGATCTAGCCAGCAGCTGACAGATGAGTTGAACAAGAGGTGTATGCATTTCCAGAGTTCATTGGAGAAAAAAATACATGAATGCTTCCCAGAATGAGTGGTGGGCTACAAAGGGGTGAGGGTTGGCCTGTTAGTATCTTAATCTGAAGGGGCCTCTGTAGAGTACAGTGGACCAGCAAAAAACAAGATGAGGAGAGGACTGAAAGTGAGAGGAAAATGCTTCGTGGGCAATGCAGTGGATATTCCCAGTGGGACCTCTGAAAAATCCATACAAAAGTGCCCTACAAGAGTAGGCTTTAAGTACCAGCAATACCCAGAGACTATAAAGCCATCAAAAAACAGCAGCAGTCAAGTAAGAATTTTTCTGTTCCCTTTTACTCTCCTCTCTAAACTAAACCTGAGGGAGAGAAAAATCCTCTTCTTGCAAATGGACAAATGAATAGGAAAAGAAAAATGAAGCACAATACCACCCTACTCTATTTTCTGGCCTCTTGCCTGCAGAATATCATAACTAGGGAGGGGAAGATTTAAGTTTATAATATAAGAGTTTTATCATATAGGTCTTGCAATTAGAATTTTTGAATTGAGACATTATTTCCTGATTTAAAGCAGCCATATGATTTTTATTACCTATGAGTAGTCAGAAAAGTCAACGGACTTAGTTTTCATGTACACTCGAGGAAAAATTTTGACCCCTGAATTAATTTTTTAAACTTTTTATTACAGAAAATTTCAAACATATAGAAAAGTAGAGATCATAGTACAATGAACTCACATGTGCCTATCACCAATTAGAACAGTCATCAACTTATGCTCAGCTTGTTTCATCTATACTGTCAGCTTTGAATTTACTGAAGCAAATCTCAGATATTGTATAACTCATTGAGTTAATTTTAAAAAGACAAAGGGGGACAAAATTACTTTAAGATTATACTTTAAGTGTCTTATAAGTGAAACAGTTGTAGAACAAAAGACATATGAGTGTTTCTGTGTGCCATGTCAGGGATGGGGCTGGCCTGGATTTTAAATCATGCTTAAAGACAGCTGGATTTATGAGATCCAAGAAAGTGGAATTGATTTAAAGTGACTTGAAACTACTGTCTCCTAACCCACTTTGGGCTTCTGGGAAATAATTCATTCTCTCTCTTAGAATATATTGTGAAACATTTCATTAATACATGGGAATGTTTTAATACCTTTATAAGGTATAGATAATAATATAATCCAAGTAATTGAATTATCAATACTAGGGAAACACTCTGTGTACTCCTCCCTGACCCTGGTCCATTACTCCTCTTCTCTGTGATAACCATGATCCCCACTTTTGCATTTATCATACAACTGCTTTTTTTAAAGAACTGTTTCACATGTATGTATCCTTAAAATATATATTATTTAGTTTTGCGTGTTTTTGAACTTTACATGAAAAGTATGATTGGTGATGAACATTTGGATTGTTCCTAGTTTTTTGGACATTACAAATAATGCTGCTATGAATATTCTTTTATATGACTCTTTGGGCATCTGGGGCAGAATTTCTCGAGGGTATATGCCTAGGAATGAACTTGCTGGGCCATAAGACTCACATCATCAACTTCACTGGTTGAATTTAGATTTATTTACAATGTTTCCCAATTTACATTCCTGCCAGCTCTGTGTGATAGTTCTCAATGCACCACATCCAAAAATAACCTCTAAAATAGGCAAAATGTTTCAAGTTCTGTCAATCTGATTCATGTGAAATTGTAATTTAGTATTGTTTTGATTTGTATTTCCCACAAATTTTCCCATAAATTTCATCACGTTTTTGTACTGTTATATGTTATGTGTGCCTCTCTCATTTAAAATGCATGGCCTTGATTTTTGCCCAAATTTTAATTTGGTTAATTTTCCCCCCTCATTTGTAAGAGTAAATGATTTATTCTGATACAATGCCTTTACCAGTTTTATATGTTAAAAATTTGTGGCTTTTAATTTTAATTTTAAAATGGTCTCTTTGATGAATGAAGGCTTTAAGTGTGTAAATTTTTTTTATCATGAGTTGTACTTTTTATATCTTGTTTAATAAGTTCTTACCTTAATTTCGTGACATCGTCTCCTATATTTACTTCTAAAAGCTTTAATGTTCTGTTTTTCACATTTTCAGATTTTTGTTGTCTGGATTTGATTTTTGTGTACAGTCTAAAGTGGGATCCAAACCGATCTTTTGCCAAATAGATACCCAGTTGTGCAACCATCCTTCACTGAACAGTCCATTCTTCCTCCAGCTGATCTTCAGAGACAATTTAGATTGATACCAAGATTGGCAATACCGGGGAGTCTGCTTCTGGGATCTTAGTATCCTACCATTGGCTGTTTGACTACCCATATACCAATGCTACTGTTTAGTTATTATTATAATTTTATAATAATTTTGGTAGGATCAAATAATGTCCTTTTATAGTCTAAGAAAATATTTTCTTGAAACTTTACAGACTTTAGAATTACCTTATGTTGGGTTTTGATTGGAAAAGAAATGTGTATATAGATTAATATTGGGAGAAATGTCAGATTCATAACATTGTGTCTTCTTCATGGATATATTAAGTTGAATCATGCGAAATTGCTGATATTTGACCTGCCAAAACAGCAGTATCATATAGTTCAACTTAATAGTTTATCTCTCAATTTATTTGTATCTCTTTAATGTCTTTCATTAAAATTCTATTATTTTCTCCATGAATTCACAAACATTATTGTTAAATTTAACTCTAGGCACACATTTTTATTTTAACCTATTATTGTGAAATAAATTCCTTTTTAAAATTATACTTCTGTTTTGCTAGTATAATTTACTTAAACTCATCTTCTATCTATTAACTGTATTTCCTTAACTAGATCCTTTAGTATGATATTTATTTGAGCAGTGATTGGCAATGTCTTTCTCTCACTCAGTTCTTGATTTTAAAGGAAAGGCTTAAAAAATTTCACTATTGAAGTATAATGTTTGCTGGAGGTATTTGATCAATAACCTTAATAGGTTTAGGAATTATCCTTTTTAATCCTAGTTCACAAAAAGGCTTTATTTTATCATGGATGAAGGTTGAATTTTATCAACAGATTTTTCTGCATTTATTGAAGGGACATGTGGATTTTCTCCGTTTAACTAATAGATTATAGTGCAGTATATTGATAGGCATTTGTGGAGAAATATACATGTATATCTTTCCCAGTTGTTTCATTTTTTATATTAAAAAAATTAGATAATATGCCTACATAAAAGTGAGTAAATATGTAGGTATGGTGCAAAATAATATTTATAAAATGAACACCTATTTGCTTTATCCAGTACAAGAGAAAGAAAACTATCAATAGCCCAAAGGTTACCCAGAAATAAATATTAGCCAAGATTTTGTAAAATAAAATAATAATTTACCTGTATTTTCTTCTGGACAGCAAACAATTCTGACCTCTGCCCTGGAGGGAGACACTGTTTCTATCTTCCCAACTTGTGTGCTCTACAAACATCCACGACAGTTTGGAACAAAGGCTGAAACACGATGTGCAGCAACATGAGAAACCCATGGAGAACTGTCTCTCAACAATCCTGTACTTCCAACTGGTGTAGCAACCTAGTGGGATTTGGAGTTGTCTGTTTTAAGGATGGCTGGATGACCTCTCTCTGCAAAGAAAGGAGTTACATATTTGGAGACCAGAAAGGCAGATTGTAACAAAGACCACAAATGCTCGATAATGTCCATTCTTTCTCTTCATCCGGGATTTACCACTAGACCTCATTTCTCAGGGCCCTTGTAACTATGTGGAGCTTTGTGATTAGTTCTCGTCAATGGACCATGGGCTGAAATTATGTGTTAACACTTACCAGAGTTATTAAGAGGGGATATACCTTCCACATGTTATGTATTTTTGCTTTTGTGTGACAGCTAACTACAAAGAATCCAAGACATCAGAAAATGACAAAGGTGTGCAATGAGTAGAGTCTAGATTCCTGAATGACTGAACAGAGCAAGGCCTCCCTTCTGACTTTCGTTAGACTGTAAAGTAAGAGATAAATATTTTTTTTTCTTGTTAAACCTCTGAGATGTTCGTTACAGCAACTAGCCTTCCCTGACTCATATAGAGATCACAATAATTTATAACTGTATTTTATTGGGTACTTATCATATGATAGATACCATATATTAGCAAATTTAATTCTTTCACAAGCCTATGATAAAGGTTTTATTAACCGCCTCTGAGAGATTAACTTTCCTCTTTAAAATTGTCACATGGCCGCTAAGTGGGGGAGTTAGTACTTCAAACTAGTTCTAACTGAACCCACAATGTGTGCTCTTAACCTGTTTTCTATTATGCCTGTAGTTAATTTCTTGGTGTATCAAACAAACAAACAAACAAAATCATATCCTTAGTCTTGGGTAAATCCATCAACCCAAACTGTGAAAATCTCAAACTGTAGCTCTCATTAATGTTTGGTTTGTAGAGTAATAGTTCATAATAAAACACAGCTGAAGGGAAATGTGGAGCATACTCATAAACTAAATAGTTTTATTAATAATGCATGTGGCATTGCTGGTTAACATTAATCATTGCTCTAAGTTTATAGAGAACTGAAGCTCTGACCATCTACGTGGAAAACTATTTCCATCATTTTAACTTCTAATGTTCCCACACATACATATATGAGGGTGTTTATATGTATATAACACTTTACTTATGCTATTAAGTATTTTTAAAATCATATTTTTAAAATTTTGAAACAATCTTTAGGTTATAAAAATTGAAATTTTTAAATGTTTTAAAATATTTTACTGTATTTTTTAAAAGTACAGTGTTGACCTTATACCCTATCACCTCCAAATTCCTTTATGTACTTTCTACCAAAAAGAATGTTCTTCCACACAAATGCAGTGTAACCATCCTTCTTTCTTTCCTCCAAACACACACACACACACACTTACTTCTACACTTGTCTTTAACTATATATTGAAAACCACAAGTTCATATCAATACTTTCAATCTAATCCAATACCAGTAGTTTATTCTGCTTTTATTCTGCTTTTCTCCCTTTCCAAATTTGGTAATGCCTTCTCCTTCAGTGAGAAACCAGCTTTCACTATCCCTCACAGCTATACTTTCTGTTGTATCTACTTCCCTTACATGGATGCCTTGCTCACCCTGCTCAGGCTCTAGCACCCTGAGCCAGGTTCCCTTCTCATGCCACTTGGACTCTGACACCTCACACATGACCACCCTGACCCAATACATATATGCTCTCCTTACCCTGCTCCAGCTCTAAAACCCTACCATCCTCATGCTGCCCAGGCTCTGACACCAAAGATGCCCTCCCTACCCTACTTGGCCACCAATATCCCACTCAGGGCATCTGAAATTCTCCCCTTAGGACATGTTTTAAACACAGAAATTATATCTGTGAAGGATAGTGACAGCTGGTTTTTCACTGAAGGAAAAGGGATTGAAAAATTTGGAAAGGGAAAAAGTAAAACAAACTATGTGGTATTGGATTAGAATTGAAGACATTGGAATAAACTTGTGGTTTTCAATATATAGATATTGAAATGCTTACCTTTCTCTTCCTTACCTAATGATTTTGAGTCCAAATTGTTCAGGAATGGAAGGAAAGATGAAGAAAAGACAATATTACAATTTTCAATGGCTGCATTCTTTTCTGTGTTTGTGCCTCAGTTTAAAATTCATTCTTCTAATCTTGGATGTCTTAAAAATTTTGAATTTTTCTCTTTAATACTGTAATAATTTTTGGATCCTCAGCTTATTAGGGAAGATTGCTAAAATTGAAATTACTAGATTTCAGCGTGTAAAATTCTTAAACCTTTATAATATGACAAGAAAAAAAAAAGCCCTCTCTCATTGTTATAATCTCCTTTTTTTTTTTAATTGGAGTATAGTTGCTTTACACTGCGGTGTCAGTTTCTGCTGTACAGCAAAGTGAATCAGCCATACATATATATATATGCCCTCTTTTTTTTGGATTTCCTTCCCATTTAGGTCACCACAGAGCACTGAGTAGAGTTCCCTGTGCTATACAGTCAGTTCTCATTAGTTATCTATTTTATATATAGTAGTGTATATATGTCAATCCCAATCTCCCAATTCATCCCACCCCCCTTCCCTTTCCCCCTGGGTATCCATACATTTGTTCTCTACGTCTGTGTCTCTATTTCTGCTTTGCAAATAAGATCATCTATATCATTTTTCTAGGTTCCACATACATGCATTAATATACAATATTTGCTTTTCTCTTTCTGACTTACTTCACTCTGTATGACAGTCTCTAGTTCCATCCATGTCTCTGCAAATGACACAATTTCATTCCTTTTTCCATTTCTTTAATTACCAATAAAATTACATGCTTTTTCTTGTTTGTTTCCCATTTTTGTTGTGAATTATTATTTTTCATGTTAACTGACACTACTTTTTTTTTTTTTTTTTGAAGAAACAATTCACATCTGCTACTTTATTTCTGGAACTGGTCACAAAGCCACAGATGATATTTATAAATTCCTTTTTTCTACCACCCATTCTGTATTCCCTTTGCCTTCAGCCAGCTGGTCAGTGTGACACTACTTCTTACAGTGCTTTCTTAATGATTTTTAAAAAGCTGTTTGTATTAAGCAAAGTCATATTTATTGCAAATATGCTTACTAGTTTTTCTTTTAGCTTTTATGATATATTTTTAATGTACCATAATTTAAAACAGTTTTAATATTATTGAATAACTTCTTTGGCATATTTAGAAAATTCTATCTCAATGGTAATTTAACTGTTTAAAGCTTTCTTCTAGAGTTTTACAGTTTCAACTTTCATATTTAGCTCTTTAATATATCTATCAAAGATTTATTTTGTGTGGTTTCTGGTGAAGATTTAAATTATTTCTTTTCTAAATGTAGCACAATTTCCCCAACATTATTAGTCAAACATGTTTTCTTTATTTAAATATTAAGTTATTATATATATTAATATCCAGTTAGAGGCAATTTCTTTTATTCTGTCCACTTTTCAAGTCTTATGTGAATACTGCAGTGTTTTAATCACTGTATGCTTAAATAGCCAATAGAATGAATAAATTCCTTTCATACCTCATTAAAAGAGTTCTGGAGCCAAGTCCAATGTGCACGTGGGGGGAGCAGGGAGGAGGGTTTTGCCACACTAACAAGCAATTCTCAGACACCAATAGTGTGTCCAAGAATTTAACTCAATTCAACTCAATTCTCACACTCTCTATCTGGAGATAGCATCAGATTCCACTGGTTAAGGGTTCAGTCTTACAAGACTGCCCCCACCCCCCACTTCAGATGCCAGTCAGAAGCCTAGGATGCTACCTGTGCTTCTGACTGTCTGGCTATAAAGCAGAGGTTCCCACAACCCACTTCTTCCTTGGGTTCAATTAATTTGGCTGACAAACTATAGTGGCTCACAAAACTCAGAGCAACATTTCACTTACTAAATTACCAGTTTATTATAAAAAGATATAACTCAGGAACAGCCAGATAAAAGATGCATAGGGCAAGGTGTGGGAGAGAGAGTGAGGAGCTTCCATGCCCTCTCCAGCAGCAACACTCTCGCCAAACTCTATGTGTTCACCAAACCAGAAGTTCTCCAAAGCCCATCCTTTTGGGTTTTTATAGAAGCTTCATTACATAGTCATGATCAGTTAATTACTGGCCATTGGCATTTGATTCAACCTCCATCCCCTTCCCCTCCCTGGAGGTCAGGGGGTGGGACTGAATGTTCCACTCTAATTTCATGGTTGGTTCTCCTAGCAACCAGCCCCATCTTTAGGTGGGGTCCAAAAGTCACTTCATTAACATAACAAGAGACACATTTGTCACTGTCAACACTTAGGAAATTCCAAGGGTTTTGAGAGCTGTAAGCCAGGAACTGTGGATGAAGATGAAATACATATGAGAAATATATTTTGGTCATCTGAATGTATGTATTTCTTATAAGTCACAATATTGCATTCATCATATTCAATAATGCCTGAGTTATGATGAGTGTTCTTCCAAATAGTTTTAGAATCACCTTTCCTGTTTTTCCCAAAGAGACTTTAAAGTGTACTTAATCTATTATAGTTTATCACTCATCCAAATCTATGATATGTCTTTCCTTTTATTCAGCCTTTTTGTTTCTGGGTAAAGTTTTCATCTTTTCTTGTTACTCTGATTCCTAGTTGCTTTATTTTTTAAAAATTATATTTCGTTGTCATTGTGAATGAATTCACATTTTTCTTAAAATTTCTACTGTCTATTATACAGGAAAATGATTGATTTTTGTGCATTTATCTTATGTCAAGATATTTTACTGTAGTCCTTCGTACTACATTATTATATCATGTTTTTCTTGATATTTTAGGAATAAAATGATATTGCCTGAAAATCTACCTTGTGTCTTCTCCCAAATAAACTACTACATTCAAATAAATTTATCAGTATATTATGAGAGCTAATCTTTCCCAACCACATTCTCCCCTGGGATGACAAATTTACTTTAGTGATATCTTGTTGGAAAACATACTGTCTAACTGGGTTTGGGGAAGTTACAATGACAACAAAACCCATGTCCATAAGAGGAGATATAAATGCCTATTTAAATATACATATTTTTAGTAACACAAATAATACTGTAAATCAAAGAATGTTGCTCACCATCTGGTTCTACAAGGATTGAATCATAGCCACTGCAGTTGCTGACCAACAGGACAACCTGAAAGGAATTCAGGAAGAAAAACAGCATGAGGCACTCTGTGCTTTGGAAAAACAGGCCTCTAAGATAGATAAATCTCAGGAAGAACTTTAATGAACCCAGGTTCTTGAATCTTCCTATACATATAAAAGCACTAAAATCATTAACTGAGATCGCTGTTCCTTGTAACTAGCAATAACCTTTTACAGAGATGTATGCTTGACTGCATGTATTCCCTCGGCAAAATTGTATATATACTGGCTTCTCCCCCAACTTCTTGGAAGCAGTTCTCTCAGAGCTACTTTACTGAAAGGCTGTTTCCCAAGCTATAGTCCTCAGTAAGACCCTGAATAAAACTCAACTCACAGCTCTTACACTGTGCATTTTTCTTTCAGTTGACAATACACAGCCACAATATCACATAAACATTTTATTTTATAGACAGTCTTAATATGTATTTTTCTAAATTTATATTTTTTCTCTGTGTTTGTATACAGACCATTCTTGAATCTGATTTCTAATAGTAGTGAATTGCATTTCAAAGTCATTCTGTATTATTTTGATACCCAACCATCATGAAATAGTAAATGCTTTAGGAAACCCCAATCCTTAACTTCAGGAAAAGTCCAGCATATATAACAGGAATCTCTAAAGTTCACCTTTAACAGAGAATTTTATAAAGATGTCTAAAGTCCAAAACTGGGAAAAAAAAAAAGAAAAAATACTTTTTAGACATTAATTTGAAGATCAGTCACCATAGGTTGAAGCTTTATTTACAATTCAGTGAAGTTCAGTAAGGATATGACCTTCTCTCCTCTCTGTTCTGTTCTTAATTCTACTGACCTTAATCTGTCTTTGTCTCACTACCCTGTGCCAGGGCAGTAATAGTAAGTGGTGAACCATTACCCAAGAATTACTGAGATTTTTATAATTTGAAGAAAACTCATCTTAAAATAACTTTTCTTTTTAAATAATGTCCTATCATAAGGGAGTGATTTTGTTTTGCTCTTGTCTAAATATTCCAAGCCTCATAACTTGGTAAGCCTCTTAATTCCATGAGAACTAACTATTAACTTATCCTTGGAAACTTAGTCTATGAGTATCTGAGTGTTTATGCCACCTCAGCACAGGAAATCCTAATGGATCCACTGGTATTTTCTTGAAGATAAATGTCTATATCTATATACTTTGACTTTATCTATTCAGTAAACTTTTAATTAGTCCATATATTGCTTCCTCAAATATGTAGAGAAACTAATTATCTTGGAAAATTAGGTTGGGTAGAAAACCTGGTGAAAACTTCTATGGGCAGTATCATTTTTCAACATGTTTCCAAGGATGTGGGAAGGTCTTGGATGGTAATTTACCTGTTTAATAGCTACCTGGAGTAAGCTGATATGCAGGACTCATTCTGCAGATATTCTTCTCTTCACCTTCAGCAAGATATTAAAGGCTTTTAAATAGCTATTCTGTATGGTTTTATTGATGTTAACAGAACTATTATGGCTGTTACTGGCCATTTTTATAGCCCTTTGCTGCTTCACTTCCACAGCATGCAAGTCTGGCTACCAAAAATGTCATTGATCCTAGTTTTAAGCATCAACCTTAGATGATAAAAATGGTGATATCCTTGAATGACAGATTCAAAAGTATCATAAAAAGTCTTTTAAACAGATGGCAAATATACCACTGTTTACATATTTTAAATGAATGCTACAGATGGTAAGAAATTATTCCACCATGTTTAATAGGAAAATTCCACAGCATTTCTACAAAGGCACTTTTCTTTTTACTGCAAGGAAATATATTCAGTAATTTAGCTACCAACCACTCTTTTGCCTTCCAAATTGTATATTGGAAGCATATGGGAAAGATGGCTAAAGAGCCTGTATTCATTTTTTCTTTATGTATCCTTAAATTTATTGAATAGTAAAAATAAATAGGAATGAGAAAGGTGTATGGATGTGTTCATTTTTAGGAAAAAAATGATAATTCTTAAAGGCATTTTTAGATAATTTACTCATTCAATTACAACACATTTCATGCTTAAAAATCTGGGGCTATAAAGAAAACATTAAAATGTCACATGTTAACAGTTTAAAAATATCATTTTTTAATGTATGAAGAATCCATTTGTACTGTACACTAATTTTATGTTTATTTTATGAAATGATGGTATAACAAAGTGTTTTGAGTGACAGGAATAATTCAGTAAATTAAGTAAAGATTTGAAAATAAGAATTTAAAATTTCTATTTGATTATGAATATGATTATAGTTATAGTAGCTGAGCATCAAAGATTATTGCACTTGATATGAGCACTTGTCCAATACCTTAAAATATTTCCTTCTATTCTCTCAATATTGTACACATATCCCTTGGATATTGGTGAGGAAATCAGTCTCTCCATAAGCAAACTTACTTGATGTCACAAATTCTAAAAAACAAAAAATTAATTCCAAAATCAGGATCCCTTCATAGAACTTCAATATCATTCTCACCTCCTTTTTTTTGAACAATTATTATAACTGTCTTCTTTTCAAAATACATTTAACTTTTAAAAATGTAAATTTGATGTGTTGAAACATACACGTTATTAGATTTTTCCCTTCAAATAGCTTTTTGAAATATTTCTCACTTGTGAGCATAAGGCTGTCCCTTCGTGAAGGACTGGTAGTAGAGGTAATCCCTGCTTCCATCACATATAAAAAATAACCTGTTATATTTATGTGTTAAGAGTTGGGGTACAGTCTTCCTTGCCTTCTGGCTATTGTTTGTTGCCATTATTTCTTCTTCATATAGACCTTTATAAAAATCATTGTTAAAATTCAAAGTTTATAATCTTTTTAAACAAAATAATATAGAAGGGGAAGACCTTCAAGATGGCAGAGGAGTAAGACACGGAGATCACCTTCCTCCCCACAGATACATCAGAAATACATCTACATGTGGAACAGCTCCTACAGAACACCTACTGAATGCTGGTAGAAGACCTCAGACTTCCCAAAAGGCAAGAAACTCCCCATGTACCTGGGTAGGGCAAAAGAAAAAAGAAAAAACACAGACAAAAGAATAGGGATGAGACCTGCACCTCTGGGATGGAACTGTGAAGGAGGAAAAGTTTCCACACACTAGGAAGTCCCCTCATTGGTGGAGATGGGGGGTGGCGGAGGGGGGCAGCTTCAGAGCCATGGAGGAGAGCACAGCAACAGGAGTGCAGAGGGCAAAGCGGAGAGATTCCCGCACAGAGGATCGGTGCCGACCAGCACTCACCAGCCTGAGAGGCTTGTCTGCTCACCCACTGGGGCGGGTCGGGGCTGGGAGCTGAGGCTCGGGCTTCAGAGGTCAGATCCCAGGGAGAGAGGACTGGGGATGGCTGCGTGAACACAGCCTGAAGGGGGCTACTGCGCCACAGCTAGCCGGGAGAGAGTCCGGGAAAAAGTCTGTACCTGCCTAAGAGGCAAGAGACCATTGTTTCGGGGTGCTCAAGGAGAGAAGATTCAGATCACCACCTAAACGAGCTCCAGAGACCGGTGTGAGCTGCGGCTATCAGCGCGGACCGCAGAGACGGGCATGAAATGCTAAGGGTGCTGCTGCAGCCACCAAGAAGCCTGTGTGCAAGCACAATTCACTATCCACACCTCCCTTCCCGGGAGCCTGTGCAGCTCGCCACTGCCAGGGTCCCGTGATCTAGGGACAACTTCCCCGGGAGAACGCATGCGCACCTCAGGCTGGTGCAAAGTCACGCTGGCCTCTGCCGCACTTTAACCCCGTCCTGCCTGAGCAAAGAACAGACGCCCTCAGGTGACCTAAATGCAGAGGCAGGGCCAAATCCAAAGCTGAACCCCAGGAGCTGTGTGAACAAAGAAGAGAAAGGGAAATTTCCCCCAGCAGCCTCAGGAGCAGCAGATTAAATCTCCACAATCAACTTGATGTACCCTGCATCTCTGGAATACCTGAATAGACAACAAATCATCCCAAAAATCAGGCTGTGGACTTTGTGTGATTTTATCTCTATAGCTTCGCTTTTACCATTTGTCCTAGGGTTCTGCCTGTCAATTTTTTTTTTTTAATTTAAGTACAGTTTTTAGTCCTTGTTATCATTGGTGGATTTGATTTTGGTTTGGTTGCTCTCTTCCTTCCTTCTTTCTTTTTTTTATTACTTTTTAATTTTTTTATTTTTAATAATTAAAAAAATTTTTTATTTTAATAACTTCATTTTATTTTATTTTTTCTTTCTTTCTTTCTTTTCTTCTCCCTTTTCTTCAGAGCCGTGTGGCTGACAGGGTCTTGGTGCTCCAGCTGGGTGTCCAGCCTGTGCCTCTGAGGTGGGAGAGCCGAGCTCAGGACATTGGTCCACCAGAGACCTCCTGGGTCTACGTAATATCAAACGTTGAAAAATCTCCCAGAGATCTCCATCTCAAAGCTAAGACCCAGGTCCACTCAATGACCAGCAAGCTACAGTGCTAGAAACCCTGCAGCAAACAGCTAGCAAGACAGGAACACAACCCCACTCATTAGCAGCGAGGCTGCCTAAAATCATAATAAGGTCACAGACACCCCAAAACACACCACCGAATGAAGTCCTGCCCACCAGAAGGACAAGATCCAGCCTCATCCACGAGAACACAGGCACCAGTCCCCTCCACCAGGAAGCCTACACAACCCACTGAACCAACCTTACCCACTGGGGCAGACACCAAAAACAACGGGAACTACGAACCAGTAGCCTGTGAAAAGGAGAACGCAAACACAGTAAGTGAAGCAAAATGAGAAGACAAAGAGACACACAGCAGATAAAGGAGCAAGGTAAAACCCCACCAGACCAAACAAATGAAGAGGAAATAGTCAGTCTACCTGAAAAAGAATTCAGAGTAATGATAGTAAAGATGATCCAAAATCTTGGAAATAGAATGGAGAAAATACCAGAAACGTTTAACAAGGAGCTAGAAGAACTAAACAGCAAACAAACAAGGATGAACAACACAATAAATGAAATTAAAAATTCTCTACAGGAATCAATAACAGAAAAACTGAGGCAGAAGAATGGATAAGTGACCTGGAAGATAAAATAGCGGAAATAACTACCACAGAGCAGAATAAAGAAAAAAGAATGAAAAGAGTTTAGGACAGTCTCAGAGAGCTCTGGGACAACATTAAAGGCACCAACATTTGAATTATAGGGGTCCCAGAAGAAGAAGAGAAAAAGAAAGGGACTGAGAAAATATTTGAAGAGATTATAGTTGAAAACTTCCCTAATATGGGAAAGGAAATAGTCAATCAAGTCCAGGAAGCACACAGAGTCCCACAGAGGATAAATCCAAGGAGAAACACACCAAGACACATGTTAATCAAACTATCAAAAATTAAATACAAAGAAAAAATATTAAAAGCAGCAAGGGAAAAACAACAAATAACATACAAGAGAATCCCCATAAGGTTAACAGCTGATCTTTCAGCAGAAACTCTGCAGGCCAGAAGGGAATGGCAGGACATATTTAAAGTGATGAAAGGGAAAAACCTACAACCGATATTAATCTAGCCAGCAAGGATCTCATTCAGATTTGATGGAGAAATTAAAACCTTTACAGACAAGCAAAAGCTAAGAGAATTCAGCACCACCAAACCAGCTTTACAACAAACGCTAAAGGAACTTCTCTAGGCAGGAAACACAAGAGAAGGAAAAGACGTATAATAACAAACCCAAAGCAATTAAGAAAATGGTAATAGGCACATACATATCAATAACTACCTTAAATGTAAATGGATTAAATGCTCCAACCAAAAGACATAGACTGGCTGAAAGGATACAAAAATAAGACCCATATGTATGCTGTCTACAAGAGACCCACTTCAGACCTAGGGACACATACAGACTGAAAGTAAGGGGATGGAAAAAGATATTCCATGCAAATGGAAATCAAAACAAAGCTGGAGTAGCAATACTCATATCAGACAAAATAGCCTTTAAAATAAAGACTCTTACAAGAGACAATGAAGGACACTACATAATGATTAAGGGATCAATCCAAGAAGAAGATATAACAATTGTAAATATGCACCCAACATAGGAGCACCTCAATACATAAGGCAAATGCTAACAGTCATAAAAGGGGAAATCGACAGTAAGACAATCATAGTAAGGGGCTTTAACACCCCAATTTAGCCAAAGGACATATCATCCAAAATGAAAATAAATAAGGAAACATAAGCTTTAAATGATACATTAAACAAGATGGACTTAATTGATATTTATAGGACATTCCATCCAATAACAACAGAATACACTTTCTTCTCAAGTGCTCATGGAACATTCTCCAGGATAGATCATATTGTGCGTCACAAATCAAGCCTTGGTAAATTTAAGAAAATTGATATTGTATCAGGTATCTTTTCCAACCACAACACTATGAGACTAGATATCAATTACAGGAAAAAATCTGTACAGAATACAAACACATGGAGGCTAAACAATACACTACTAAATAACCAAGTGATCACAAAAGAAATCAAAGAGGAAATCAAAAAATACCTAGAAACAAATGATAATGTAAACATGAGTACCCAAAACCTATGGGAGGCAGCAAAAGCAGTTCTAAGAGGGAAGTTTATAGCAATACAATCCTACCTCAAGAAACAAGAAACATCTCAAATAAACAACCTAACCTTACACCTAAAGCAATTAGAGAAAGAAGAACAAAAAACCCCCAAAGTTAGCAGAAGGAAAGAAATCATAAATATGAGACCAGAAATAGATAAAGAAATGAAGGAAACGATAGCAAAGATCAATAAAACTAAAACGTGGTTCTTTGAGAAGATAAACAAAATTGATAAACGATTAGCCAGACTCATCAAGAGAAAAAGGGAGAAGACTCCAATCCATAGAATTAGAAATGAAAAAGGAGAAGTAACAACCGACACTGCAGAAATACAAAGGATCATGAAAGATTACTACAAGCAACTATATGCCAATAAAACGGACAACCTGGAAAAAATGGACAAATTCTTACAGAAGCACAACCTTCAGAGACTGAGCCAGGAAGAAATAGGAAATATAAACAGACCAATCACAAGCACTGAAATTGAAACTGTGATTAATAATCTTCCAACAAACAAAAGCCTAGGACCAGATGGCTTCACAGGCAAATTCTATCAAACATTTAGAGAAGAGCTAACACCTATCCTTCTCAAAATCTTCCAAAATATACCAGAGGGAGGAATACTCCCAAATTCATTCTATGAGGTCACCATCACCCTGATACCAAAACCAGACAAAGATGTCACAAAGAAAGAAAACTACAGGTTAATATCACTGATGAACATAGATGCAAAAATCCTCAACAAAATACTAGCAAACAGAATCCAACAGCACATTAAAAGGATCATACACCATGATCAAGTGGGGTCTATTCCAGGAATGCAAGGATTCTTCAATACACACAAATCAATCAAGGTGATACACCATATTAACAAATTGAAGGAGAAAAACCATGTGATCATCTCAATAGTTGCAGAAAAAGCTTTTGACAAATTCAACACCCATTTATGATAAAAACCCTCCAGAAAGTAGGCATAGAGGGAACTAACCTCAACATAATAAAGGCCATATATGACAAACCCACAGCCAACATCATTCTCAATGGTGAAAAACTGAAAGCATTTCCTCTAAGATCAGGAACAAGACAAGGATGTCCACTCTCACCACTATTATTCAACATAGCTTTGGAAGTTCTAGCCACAGCAATCAGAGAAGAAAAAGAAATAAAAGGAATCCAAATCGGAAAAGAAGAAGTAAAGCTGTCACTGTTTGCAGATGACATGATACTATACATAGAGAATCCTAAAGATGCTACCAGAAAACTACTAGAGCTAATCAATGAATTTGGTAAAGTAGCAGGATACAAAATTAAGGCACAGAAATCTCTTCAATTCCTATACACTAATGATGAAAAATCTGAAAGAGAAATTAAGGAAACACTCCCATTTACCACTGCAACAAAAAGAATAAAATACCTAGGAATAAACCTACCTTAGGAGACAAAAGACTTGTATTCAGAAAACTATAAGACACTGATGAAAAAATTAAAGATGATACAAACAGATGGAGAGATATACGATGTTCTTGGATTGGAAGAATCAACACTGTGAAAATTACTATACTACCCAAAGCAATCTACAGATTCAATGCAATCCCTGTCAAACTACCACTGGCATTTTTCACAGAACTAGAACAAGAAATTTCACAATTTGTATGGAAATACAAAAGACCCCGAATACTAAAGCAATCTTGAGAAAGAAAAAAGGAGCTGGAGGTATCAGGCGCCCTGACTTCAGACTATACTACAAAGCTACAGTATTCAAGACAGTATGGTACTGGCATGAAAACAGAAATATAGATTATTGGAACAGGATAGAAAGCCCAGAGATAAACCCACGCACATATGGTCACCTTATTTTTGATAAAGGAGCCAAGAATATACAATGAAGAAAAGACATCCCCTTCAATAAGTGGTGCCAGGAAAACTGGACAGCTACATGTAAAAGAATGAAATTAGAACACTCCCTAATACCATACACAAAAATAAACTCAAAATGGATTAAAGACCTAAATGTAAGGCCAGAAACTATAAAACTCTTAGAGGAAAACGTAGGCAGAACACTCTATAACATAAATCACTGCAAGATCCTTTTTGACCCACCTCCTAGAGAATTGGAAATAAAAACAAAAATAAACAAATGGGACCTAATGAAACTTAAAATCTTTTGCACAGCAAAGGAAACCATAAACAAGATGAAAAGACGACCCTCAGAATGGGAGAAAATATTTGCACATGAAGCAACTGACAAAGGATTAATCTCCAAAATTTACAAGCAGCTCATACAGCTCAATATCAAAAAAACAAACAACCCAATCCAAAAATGGGCAGGCGACCTAAATAGACATTTCTCCAAAGAAGATATACAGATTGCCAACAAACTCATGAAAGGATGCTCAACATCACTAATCATTAGAGAAATGCAAATCAAAACTGCCATGAGGTATCACCTCACACCAGTCAGAATGGCCATCATCAAAACATCTACAAACAATAAATGCTGGAGAGGGTGTGGAGAAAAGGGAACCCTCTTGCACTGTTGGTGGGAATGTAAATTGATACAGCCACTATGGAGAACAGTATGGAGGTTCCTTAAAAAACTAAAAATAGAACTACCATACTACCCTGCAATCCCACTACTGGGCATATACCCTGAGAAAACCATAATTCAAAAAGAGTCATGTACCATAATGTTCATTGCAGCTCTATTTACAATAGCCAGGACATGGAAGCAACCTAATGCAGATGAATGGATAAAGAAGATGTGGCACATATATACAATGGAATATTACTCAGACATAAAAAGAAATGAACTTGAGTTATTTGTAGTGAGGTGAATGGACCTAGAGTGTGTTCTACAGAGTGAAGTAAGTCAGAAAGAGAAAAACAAATACCATATGCTAACACATATATATGGAATCCAAAAAAAAAAAAAATTGGTTCTGAGGAACCTAGGGGCAGGACAGGAATAAAGACGCAGATGTAGAGAATGGACTTGAGGACGCGGGGAGGGGGAAGGTTAAGCTGGGACGAAGTGAGAGACTGGCATTGACATATATACACTACCAAATGTAAACTAGATATCTAGTGGGAAGCAGCCACATAGCACAGGGAGATCAGCTGGGTGCTTTGTGACCACCTACAGGGGTGGGATAGGAAGGATGGGGGGGAGGGAGACGCAAGAGGGAAGAGATATGGGGATATATGTATATATATATATATATATATATATAGCTGATTCACTTTGTTATAAAGCAGAAACTAACACACCATTGTAAAGCAATTATACTCCAATAAAGATGCTAAAAAAAAAGATAATATAGAAATTGAAATGCATGAGAGGTGGACATAGAAACTTATATTTATAGGTCAAAATTTTAACACTACATGGTACAACTTCTATTTTTTGACAAGATGGTGACTAATGACCTTCCAGAGACAGGACATAAACATTGCCTCGGTGTACCAAAACCAAGGACATCTAAGACATCCCTGTTAGGAATTGTTTTAAAGTTTTGATCTCTATTTTCTAAACAGTGGTTCTCAAATGTTATATTACATCAGAATCACTTGAAGACTTTTTAAAATAAAGATTGCTGGTTACCAGACCCAGAGTTTTGGATCCACCCAGTCTGTGGTGGAGCTATAAAATTTGCATTTCTAACAAATTCCCAGTTGATTTTTATGCTGCTCATCCGGAGACCACATTTTGAGAACTACTACATTAGCATTAAGACAAAGGGAAAAAGCACTGAACTGAGGTCAAGTTCTTAACTTAGTTTAGCCATTAACTGTGTGATCTTGGAGATGGCATTTACTATCGCAGGTTTACTGTTTTATCTTTTTCAAATGAGAATGTTGGCCCAGGTGATTGCTTATTTCCTTGAGTTTTACCCCAGAATCTATGAATATAAATCAAGAACCACGAAGGAGCATACAAGCCCTTTTATTAGGATGATTCGAAGGTCTTACAGAAGAAAAAGGTTTGAAAATACTTTTTAAGTTAGAGGAACTCTTCCCTTCATCCTGGCTTCCTCTGCAAAGGTGACTTATCCATGAGCTCAAAATGTTTCTGCTTGAGCTATACAATCAAACAAACAAACAAACAGAACTAAACATATACTTTAATGGGTATGTGATTCTAAATTCAGTTTTTTCTTTATCATGTTATAAAATTATTGCTGAGGCCCTCACAACAATGTTGTTGGAGATTTCTTCGCCTCAGGCTGCTCTTTGGACTTAAAGCTAGTTCCTTACCACTCTATATTGATTTAAAACCTGAGGGTTTTTAGAGCCTCTTGCCAAGCCACCTATGTGATAGGTTATTCAATAAATACTATCTTCTGTTAATTATAATGGTGGCTCTTTCCATCTCTGTATTTCAGAGACTTTAAATTCTCTGAGCTAGAGAGAATTGGAGAGAATAGTCAAACACACAAACGTTCTCTCCGTAGCTGATCTGACTAGGTTCTGCTTAGGTTAGACTTACTTAGGTCCACCTGACCTCTCTTGAATTATATTATTCCATTTCAATTACAGTTGAGACAATTTCAGTCACTGATGAAAACAGACTGGAAAGATGATTGACTATTCAGAATCAATAAAGAGTGTGAGAGGTTTTATGTTCTGAGGGAGCAACGGAGTGTTAGGAAAATGGTTTTCTAATTTGTACCCTTGGCAGCTCCTGAAGTTTTAACAAAAGGGCTATTAAAGTAACAATATTAATAGCTTAAAAGAAGTCAGATATCATAGTTAAATTTTATTTGTAGTCTATTATAAAATTGATCAGCCTGAAAAGTTGTCTGCCCTGCAGGTTCTCCTTTCCCTTCCCCCTTTAACAACGATCCTTTTAAAAAAAGGCAATCTCAAAACTTCCTTCAGTGCTTGGCCTGATGTGGAAAAATCTCCAGAATGGCAAATAAAGGAACATTTCCACAATTGTTTCAAGTAAGGAATTCACAGTCATCTCATAAAATTTTTTTTCAAATGAATTTTACTTTATAAAAATAGTATTTATTGGAATTCATAATGTATTTTGCTGTTTTAAATAAATTAAGTACAAATAATAACTGCAATAAAAAGTCACTCTAAAAGATATATAGAGCTTTATGGCTACAGGAAATTAAAATTTAAAAATAAATATCTATAGAAAAGTATGATAAGATGTTCAGTAGAAAACCTTCAAGTCTAAAATCATACATTGGGATAAATTAGTGTTGCAGAATTAGAATGGGAGTAAAAATTCAAGGAGACAAAATCAATGGTATAAAATTTCCTACTATTAAATAATAACTTGTTTTTGGGTTTTTAAATGAATGATGATGATATCAATTTATTATAGTATTTATGTTCCATTGCTGTCAATACTTAAATAATATCATAATTTCAACTATGCTAAGATAAAACATTTAGATGTCACTTTAAAAATCATGAGTAGAATGGTTTTTAGCAATTCATTTTGGAGTAACAATAATACCTGAACAGCTGTGTTCCATTATTGAATAAAGTATAGAATTGACAACTCTTATAATAATAGTAATAATTAAAATAACGACAACTTAATAACCTAGTTTTAAAAACACTTCTGAAATATACTGAATTAAAATGTTCATATAATAAAGTAGGCATTATTATCACCTATTTGTAGATGTGGAAACCGGCCATTGGGTAACATAGGCAAGTCACTTGCTTGAATTGAAAATAATATGAAAGGTGAAGGCAGGACAAAATTTGATCCCAGTGACTCCTATGTTTGCTTTTTCTACCTACTTCTACCTAAGTGTAAAAAGTGATTGACCACGACAATAACATACCAATTTCGTATACATCTGCAAGATCTATACATCTGCATTTCATACATCTACACTTTGTTCATCTATACATGTACATCTGCATTATACATATATATTTCACTGGGTCTGAAAAACTTTGTAGAAGATCTTTGTGCTGAGGTTTCATCAAAATTTTCCCAGTGAATAATTCTTTAACAATTACTGTATTGTAATATCATATGTTTCCTTCCTAGAACTCTAATATCTTTCTATTTTGAACTGTTCTTCTGTAATTAGTTTAGGTCACTCTTCCATCTTTTATTAAAATATTATTAGTGAAGCACCAGTGGATTCAGTATCATCAAATCCACTAAAGTTAAATGATCACTTGTGACTGATAATTCTCAGTAGCAAAATATCTCCGAATTCATCAGGGAGATTAACACTTATAATCACCTTTATAAAAAAATGAAGTCTAAATTAGTTCAACCAAGGAAAGTGATAAAATATTTTTTAATTTGACTAAAATGTTGCTATTGGCAATATAACGCAGAAGAAAATGAGTGTCTGAGCTGCCAAGAATACTTGTTACATTGCAACTGTCTTTCCCTCTGTTAAAAGGTATTAGACTCAGCCTTTATTTTAATAACTAGGCAATCTCAAAGCTTAAATCAACATTCACAACCAAAAACCATGTCAATGATTCTGACTTGAAAAGAAAATCTTGAGCATAGCAAGTGCCAACCACCATCCAACATTTGGCTTTCAAACATCTATGAAAGGGTATTATCAACTGTTCAACTAGCATTTTGGGGGGAAAGAAATATAACCTACTCTGAGTTCCACGAACTCACTGATTTAATGTAATCTAACGCATTAGTTTCAATGCCTCAATATATGCCTTTTCTGAGTACCTAAAAATGTCTGTGGGTCACAAGACAGTTATAGTTCAGCCCTTAAGGGGGAAAACAGTTCTTCAATTCACTTCCAGCCATTTCCAACACTTACATATATGGTACAAGATGCCATATAATGGGAAAATGTCTCAAGAGACTTTATTCTACCTTGTCATACCAGAAAGATATGCTGAAAACTTGCCATGTGTCTACTTGTCAGAGAATAGAATTTTTAAAACATCATTACTAATTTCCCCAATACTAGATAATTTTATCTATGATGAGCAACCCTCACTCACACCTGAAGAACAGCATCATAATGAGGCTTAAGTGTAAATGATATGTCACCTACATTTAAAATCACAGATGATTAGTGATAGAAGCTTGTGTTTTTGAAGGATGTATTTTTCATCTGGCTCCTCTTTTAAACAGAACACTGTACTGGTTGTAGATACCGAAGAATATTTTAAAAAGTTATACATATGTTATTAAACCAGTTACATGTTATCCCTAAAAGGTCTGGATGATGGTAATGATAGCACATGTTTATTAAAAAAAATGGATAAGAACTGAAGAAGGAACACAGATGAAAGCTTGCCCTTTCTTAGTGAAGCTGTGACACACATGGATTACAAGATTGAGTGAGGATGGGACTTCCCTGGTGGTGCAATGGTTAAGAATCTGCCTGCCAATGAACGGGACACGGGTTCGAGCCCTGGTCCGGGAAGATCCTACATGCCGCAGAGCAACTAAGCCCCTGCGCCACAACTACTGAGTCTGCACTCTAGAGCCTGCGAGACACAATCACTGAGCCCTCGTGCCACAACTGCTGAAGGCTGCATGCCTAGAGCTCGTGCTCCACAACAACAGAAGCCACCACAATGAGAAGCACGTGCACTGCAACTAGAGAGCGCCTGGGCACAGCAATGAAGGACCAACACAGCCAAAAATAAATGAATAAAATAAATAAATTTATTAAAACAAAAACAGTTTAAAAAAAAAAAAAGATTGAGCGAGGAGAAAAGTATTCTTCAGAATGAGTATAGGGGATTTTCCTCTACTTATTAATCAGAGTAATGCTCATGACATTTCTAAGCTTTAGAGAAGTAAGAATGCATAATAGATCCAATCGCACCTTCACATAATTATGCAGTCATAGGATGCCAAAATGAAGGCATTTTTAAAAGTTCAGAATGAAGTAAAATTCACTTTCTAAATATTAGATAACTCTATTAGAATATTAAAAAAATCCTTTCCAAGTTATCAGAATAACGGCATTTCTTCAACAAGCTTTACTTGATAAAACGTGTTTATAAGAAGGAGGTTCATATGTTTATATACAAATACAATTCATCTAAAGCTCACTGCATTGCTAGTGAAGTCAATTACTCTTTTCTTGGTCACACGTTATTTGACAGGAAGTCTACTGTTGCAGCATCATTTAGGTTTTACAAGCAGGCCTATTTTATAGGAAGCTGTGGTAGTATTTTTTAAAGAGAAGCTATATAATGCATTTTAGAGTCTCTGAGGTGAAGATTTATTGTATTCAGTGGTGCCAAGAATAGATAGCATGGGCTGGCAATATACAAACATGTCCACGGTCATGACACAGTAGTCCAGCAGTGGCATACAAAATGTCTCCGATTTCAGCCCCTGATGTCTCAATGGGGATTGGCAGCTCAATCTCATACTAACTTGTCCAAACATGAGGCAGAGTTTGCAAATAAAAACTCTAAATATATTTACTAATATGTGACTTTTCCATAGAAATTGCCTAATATTTTAAGTTTAAATATGTAAATAGAACTTAATCTCACAATAATTTTAATTCTCAGACTTTTCTTAAACCAACTAGTTACGATGTGTAAAATATTTACTTAAGTAGCATTTTATAATCATCTTAGAATTTGTTACCTAAATTAAATTTGATCAGTCTATCGAAAAACTTTGAGCTTTAATGAGTAACTCACCTTTCTTAATAAATTTATTTATTTATTTTATTTATTTATTTATTTTATTTTTGGCTGCATTGGGTCTCCATTGCTGCGCACGGACATACTCTAGTTGAGGCAAGCGGGGGCTACTCTGTTGCGGTGCACGGGCTTCTCATTGCGGTGGATTCTCTTTGTTGCGGAGCATGGCCTCTACGCACGCAGGCTTCAGTAGTTGTGGCTCGCAGCCTCAGTAGTTGTGGCGCATGGGCTTAGTTGCTCTGCAGCATGTGGGATCTTTCCAGACCAGGGCTCTAACCCATATCCCCTGCATTGGCAAGTGGATTCTTAACCACTGCGCCACCAGGGAAGCCTGAGTAACTCTCCTTTATTGTCAGAGGTACTTTGCTCAAAGGGCAAAACATGGTAAGTTTCCTGACAGAAATATTAACGTTTGTGGTGAACATGCATTTGAGAATCATGAAGAGTAATTTTATATATTTCAATAAGAAATTTGTTTGCTTCTTAGTAATTTGACATATTATGCCAGAGAAGACTGACTTTTTCTTATTGCCTTTGCTTAAATTAATGTAATTATATGCAATTTTAACAAAGTTTTTAGCTTAGGAGAAAAGTATATCATTTCCACCATAAAGATATTAAGTTATGCATTTGAGCATAACTGATATTATAAATTACTTGTCATACTAATGACCCCACTAATCAAAGAAAATGTAGTGAAAGTATGGAAGGAAGAATACCCCATGAGTCTTTAACAAACAGACTCAATAGCAAAGGATCCTATAAAAACTAGAATATTTATGCCAGGATGTCTTCCATTATTCAGCCTGACTGAGGTATGCTACTTTTATAGAAGGAATACAGGATGAATGAATGAATGAACGAGTGAATGAGTAAAGAAACAAACTAGCAGATAAGTTTACAACTTGATTAAATTACAACATTTTGAACTTCTGCTTACTTTTACAGTTTTCGTGTTTACTGTAATTACCCTTGGACACGGTGATTCCTATCAAGCATAGATTCAAATCACCCTCACCAAAAATGGTGTTACTTTACTTAGCAAACACCTGTCATCCAATTTCAAATGAAAGTTTGCCTCAAATCCGTAAACTTTTGAATTAACAACATGCTGACACATTAGATGCTGAGTTATGCATTTTGAGGTTCATTTTTAATGCAGCTTTTATTGATTAACTAATATTTAGGTTTTAAAATTGTGAAATATATTGACCAAAAAACAATGACATGTGAAGTGATATGTTAGGATTTACTATTTCCAAGGAACAAAAACAAATAACTATGTTATTAACCCTAGAAATCTGTCATTTTTAATGTCTAATTTTCTTCCTCAATCATCACTGATGTTTAGTCTCTTATTAAATATATAGCACAGACACAACATAGTCACCTTCATTGGCAATATTTTTCTTATCTCAGAAAAGGAACATATGCAATTAAGTATCACCTTATGTCATATTTGGTTACTTAGAGTAGTGTTATATACAGGGCATATGCCTGCCAATAATATGTCAGATTTATTTAGTATTATACGACAAATCTTTCAAAGCCTTACCAGCTCTGGATACTGTTAGGAAAGTGTAGTATTATTTCTAGATGAACCATGTGAAAGGAAGTGACACATTTTGGAAGGCAATTTTTTAAGTGAAAATGCCTATAAACCACTTTAGGAGTGAAGAAAATGGTTTACATTCTAATTTAAAAATGATATATAGCTGTCCAGTTTTCCCAGAACCACTTATTGAAGAGGCTGTCTTTTCTCTATTGTATGTTCTTGCCTCCTTTGTCATAAATTAGGTGACATTTTTGTGCATGGGTTTATCTCTGGGCTTTCTATCCTGTACCATTGATCTATATTTCTGTTTTTGTGCCAGTACCATACTGTCTTGATTACTGTAGCTTGGTAGTATAGTTTGAAGTTGGGAAGCTTGATTCCTCCAGCTCCATTTTTCTTTCTCCAGATTGCTTTAGCTATTCGGGGTCTTTTGTGTTTCCATACAAATTGTAAAATTTTTTGTTCTAATTCTGTGAAGAATGCCATTGGTAGTTTGATAGGGATTGCATTGAATCTATAGATCGCTTTGGGTAGTATAGTCATTTTCACAATATTGATTCTTCCAATCCAAGAACATGGTATATTTCTCCATCTGTGTCATCTTTGATTTCTTTCATCAGTGTTTTATAGTTTTATGAGTATAAGTCTTCTGCCTCCTTAGGTAGCTTTATTCCTAGGTATTTTATTCTTTTTGTTGTGATAGTAAATGGGATTGTTTCCTTAATTTCTCTTTCTGATTTTTCATTGTTAGTGTATAGGAATGCAAGAGATTTCTGTGCACTAATTTTGTATCCTGCAACCTTACCAAATTCATTGATTAATTCTAGTAGTTTTCTGGTGGCATCTTTAGGATTTTCTATGTATAGTATCATGTCATCTGCAAACAGTGACAGTTTTACTTCTTCTTTTCCAATTTGTGTTCCTTTTATTTATTCTTCTTCTCTGATTGTTGTGGCTAGGACTTCCAAAACTATGTTGAATAAGACTGGTGAGAGTGACATCCTTGTCTTGTTCCTGATCTTAGTGGTAATGCTTTCATTTTTTCATCATTGAGTATGATGTTTGCTGTGGGTTTGTCATATATGGCCTTTATTATGTTGAGGTAGGTTCCCTCTATGCCCATTTTCTGGAGAGTTTTTATCATAAATGGGTGTTGAATTTTGTCAAAAGCTTTTTCTGCATCTATTGAGATGATCATAAGGTTTTTATTCCTTAATTTGTTAATATGGTGTATCACATTGATTGATTTGAGTATATTGAAGAATCCTTGTATTCTTGGGATAAATCCCACTTGATCATGGTGTATGATCCTTTTAATATGTTGTTGGATTCTGTTTGCTAGTATGTTGTTGAGGATTTTTGCATCTATGTTCATCAGTGATATTGGTCTATAATTTTCTTTTTTTGTGATATCTTTTTTCTGGTTTTGGTATCAGGGTGATGGTGGCTTCATAGAACGAATTTGGGAGTGTTCCTCCCTCTGCAGTTTTTTGGAAGAGTTTGAGAAGGATTGGTGTTAGCTCTTCTCTAAATGTTTGATAGAATTCGCCTGTGAAGTCATCTGGTCCTGGACTTTTGTTTGTTGAAGATTTTTAATTACAGTTTCAATTTCATTACTTGTGATAGGTCTGTTTATATTTTCTAATTCTTAAGAGAAAAACAAATACCGTATGCTAACACATATATATGGAATCTAAAAAAAAAAAGGGTACTGATGAACCACTTGCAGGGCAGGAATAAAGATGTAGACATAGAGAATGGACCTGAGGACATAGGGCAGGAGGGGGAAGCTGGGGTGAAGTGAGAGTAGCATCGACATATATATACTACTGAATGTAAAATAGATAGCTAGTGGGAAGCAGCAGCATAGCACAGGGAGATCAGCTCAGGGCTTTGTGATGACCTAGAGAGGTGGGATAAGGAGGATGGGAGGAAAGTTCAAGAGGGAGGGTATATGGGGTTATATGTATGCATATGGCTGATTCACTTTGTTGTACAATAGAAACTAACACAGCATTGTGAAGAAATTATACTCCAATAAAGATGTATAAAAAAATTAAAAATAAATAAAAATGATATATAGATAGATACCTGATTATTTTTATACTTTTATGTTAACCAAATGAAACTGATAGCTTAAAGGAGATGAAGACTTTTAAAAAGTCTTTAAAATTTCAGAGTGAATGTAATGAGCAATATTTTATAGAACATTAAATATTAATAAGAGTAATTTTAATGAGAAAATGTGGGAACAGAGCTACTTGACAAAACATCTCAAGGCAATTAAGGAAGACTATTAGCATAAGGAAAATAGTGTAAAATTACTTGCATGGAATCATATTAAAAACAAAAAAGGCAAGAGAAAAAGCAAATTATTTGGAATTAAGAATCAATTTTCAGGGCTTCCCTGGTGGCGCAGTGGTTGAGAATCTGCCTGCCAATGCAGGGGACACGGGTTCGAGCCCTGGTCTGGGAAGATCCCACATGCCGTGGAGCAACTAAGCCCGTGTGCCACAACTACTGAGCCTGCGCGTCTGGAGCCTGTGCTCCGCAACAGGAGAGGCCGCGATAGTGAGAGGCCCGCGCACCGCGATGAAGAGTGGCCCCCGCTTGCCACAACTAGAGAAAGCCCTCACACAGAAACGAAGACCCAACACAGCCATAAACAAATAAATAAATAAATAAAAATTTAAAAAAAATTTTTAAAAAAGGAATCAATTTTGAGCAAAAAGAGAGTCAAGCAAAGTATATAAAAGGGTCAGGAGAAGACCCTTGATTATAAAATTGAGGTATATTGATAGTAAAAAGTAAAAGAGGAGGCAGATTTCAAATAGAACCAAATAAACCAAATAGAGCATAAAGAGTGAAATATATTCATATATGTATATAACTGGTAATAGTGACTCAATGGATAGATTTACTCAGCATGTTAAACTCAAGAGAAGAAAGTATAAATTTATTCAAAGAGAGATATGAATAACTGATCCATCTTGAAGCCAGTCATGGAACACATAAAAATCACTCATACACAGAAAGAAAAGTTTCAACATAGATGTGATTGGAGGTTCAGAAAGACTTGATTTTCATATATTGGATTTCACATGCTGCTGGTGAATGTGCAGATTGGTAACCATATTGGAGACAATTTGGCATTCATGTGTATCACTGGTTTCCCGCAATCCAACTCCTACCTATGAAATGATCCTAGAGGAATTATTTCAAATGCATCAGGGGAGCTGCAGGAGCATATTCATTACAAAAACAATAGCAAAAACAACCTAAATCTTCATCAGTATTAAAATAATCAGTGACAATGTACACAATCAATAGAATATTATATAGTGTTGGAAATGAATGACTACAGCTACATGAGATAAAAAGAATAAATTTCAAAAATATGTTAAGCAAAAAGGAAAACCTCAGAAAAATACACACACTATTATTCCATTAATAGAAATTAGGTATAAGCAACATTAATTTTTGCTTATGTCTACATACTTACGTAACAAATCTATAGAAATCAAGGAAATTATTATCATAAAATTTAAGGTAGGGGTTATCTTTGGGAAGAAAAGAGATGTGATAGATTGGAGGGAGAATGCAGTAGCTTGGAACTGGATGATGTGGTATCTAAGGAACATGAAAGTTCTGTTCCTTAATCAGCAGGATTACAGCAGTGTTCACATTAGTATCTTTCTTTAAATACTACATATAGTCTTCATACAATTTTTCTGTATATTTCATTATTAAAACGTTTTAAAATAAGAAACATCTGTGCAATCAATGTAACATTTTTGAAAGTGGATTCTTTATATTTGCTTGGTAATGGAAAAACTATTTAACTGTATAACATATAGACCCATATCTTAAAATAAAGAAATAAAATGTGATCCTTAAATAAGGTATTTGTATGGACTGAATTGTGTCCTCTCTAAATTCACATGTAGAAGCCTTAATCCTCAATGTGATAATATTTGGAGATAGTGTCTTTAAGGAGGTAATTAAGGTTAAGTGAGATTATAAAGGTTTGGCCCTAATCTGATAGGACTGGTGTCCTTATGAGAAAAGGAAGAAAAGTAGAGAGAGCTCTCTCTCTTCACATATGCAGAGAAAAGGTCATGTGAGGACACCTAGAAGGTGGCAATCTGCAAGCCAGGAAGAGAGGTCTTATCGAAAACCAACTGTGCTAGCGCCATGATCTTGAACTTTCAGTCTCCAGGCTGTGAGAAGATAGTTTCTGTTGTTTGAGCCACCCAGTCTGTGGTATTTTGTTGTGACAGCCCAAGCAGACTAATAAAATATTTTATATAAAATCACTTTGAAGAGTAAAACTTGTTTTCCAAATGATGTTATTAATGGAATTGCTAATACTAGAAGCATTATTACTAATAGTTCTCAATTTGCCACTTGTTTTCAGGAGCAAAATACCAATCACATGTTGGGCACTACCTCTGCTGCTATTAATGCTGACTAAATAGCTATACTATCCAATAGCTTCATTAAATTATCCCCTAAGGGGCTTCCCTGGTGGCGCAGCGGTTAAGAATCCGCCTGCCAGTGCAGGGCACACAGGTTCGAGCCCTGGTCCAGGAAGGTCCCACATGCCGGGAAGCAACTAAGCCCATGCGCCACAACTACTGAGCCTGTGCTCTGGAGCCCGTGCTCCGCAACAAGAGAAGCCACCGCAATGAAGAGTAGCCCCCGCTCGCCGCAACTAGAGAAAGCCCGCCTGTAGCAACAAAGACCCAACGCAGCCAAAAATAAATAAAAATAAAATAAATAAATTTTAAAAAACAAACAAAACCGATGACGTTTAAAAAAAAAAAATTATCTCCTAAGACCTTTAAGGAAGAGTAATTCTGAGCTAGCACATGGAAAAAGGAAAGAAACACTTAGGGTGGGTTTAATTAGTCATGCCAAATAAAGCATCATCAAATGACTTCAGTCACTTTTACTTTATACTCATTGCCAATCACTTACATTTATTCAAATTCCACCCACCACACTTTCTTCTTATTTTTGCTACCCTAAACCTTCTTTTAAATAGTACTTCTTCCTAAAGCCCTGTCTAGATCGAATTGGTCATTTAAAAATTATTCTCTGGGACTTCCTCTTCTGGCCATAAAGATTAACTATGGGAACTAAACTAGCCCTCTCTCATAAACAAATAGAAAACTGAGCAAAATAAATGAAAAGTAAATCCTGTTTTCCAGCACTGGACAAAGGCAACATAGGATTATGAGCCCTCAGAGTAGAGAATAAATGAAGTAAGCCCTGCAACTAACTTTTTGATAGTAGGGTTTTACCAAAGCACAGATTGGAAGGGGAACTCATGCAGAACATTGTGGTCTTGCTAAACTGAAGAGATAGAGATTAGGGTTTAGGTGAATTAAAGCAGCAAAGCATTTGTCAAGGGGAAGACACACTGAAAAGTAACTACCAAATCTGCATAGGTGTTCCTTTGAATTGTTGCAGAATCCTGATGTGGGCATTTGAAGGCAAGACTCTGTGTGGTCAGGAAAAGAAAAATGACCAGGGAAGAAAACAATGACCAATAATTTATGAATGGAACATTTCCTATAGCTTGCACAGGATTGGGAGGTGTCAGAGAGCTGACAAAACAGAGTAGAGAAACCTTGTTAAACACCTGAGACATTTAGTAGAGAATCCCCAAACACTCTTTTCTTTTCTTTAAGAGGAGGATTAAAACTCTCCCCAGAGGAAAGCTACTTTAGGGTAAAGTTGTCATCGTCATCGCCGTCATCACCATCATCATCAAGATGATACAGAGGTAAAGTAATAATTGAAAAATCAAGCTGCAAACCAAAATAAATTAATACTTGCCAGGAAAAACAAGCAAGCAAACAAACAAACGTTCAATATCCTTTGAAGAAGAACAATGAACTCAGTACACAAAACAGTGACCAGCATCCTATAAAAAATTATTACACATATAAGGAAGTGGAAGTCATGATGCATAATTGAATACCATGATGGTGGATACGGATGGTAGTTTTACCAGACATATTGCATGAAGAGAAGGCAAATCTCTATCCAGAGTAAACGTCTATTCCAGTAAGAACAAAACACTTCCCATGGTGGAAGTGGTCCAATGTAATCAACCTGACACCAGGTAGCCATACTGGGGACTCAGTGTTGATCTCTGCTTTGGTAGAGGGAACGTTCAGCGGTAGCCATAGACTGGTGAGCCTTGGTGAGTAGAAATCCATGTTATTATTTTCAGAGAATAAATATGAAAATTAAAAACTTAAGGATATTATTTTTAACAATAAATATGTAGATGGTTAATTAATATTTAGATGGGTAATTAACAAGTCTATATTGTAAAAAGTTACAAAAGTCAGATGCAGTTTCATAAGAGATTGAAAATACGTTAAGAATGGGGGGGTACTTTAATTCATTTCTATCTTACAAGTACCTAAACACTTCTGATAATATGACATTTATATATAAAGATGTGTATGCATGTAGCAAGTAACTTATTCTTCACATTGCTTGTACCATGAGACCAGTGCGTCACATTGTTTGTGAACTGTACTTCACACATCTATTGTATAATTTCACATTTTGTTGTGGTAACCTGCTAACTGAATTAGTGTGACATGAAACAAGGGGACATTTTTATTCCTGTCAGTTATGCAGTGACCACATTAAATAGAAGATATCACCTACCTAGCACTCTTGTCAGGGGGTTAACATTTATTCATGAAGTAATAAAGGATTTGGGTGTCAGAAGGGCATCTTTTCAAGCCCCACATCTAACCGTTGTGCAGGATGTCAGAGACCAGAATCCTAATTATCTCCCAGTTGTAACTGCTCTGGTTAGAGGGTTGTGTCTTCAGCATAACTGGCTCAAGCTTTGACTTCTGAGGAAAGTTTACCTGCTCTCTGGTAAATAATCCTTCACTAACAATGTTCGAATTCCCAACCAAACTGAGGTATATTTCTCAAGTCGTATAAAATAGATTTTTCTTTCCTACAAATGATACACTATATGAATTAGATGCAATTTCTAAATGCCATCAAGCTTTTCCATAGACACACAGGTGAGAAAGAGCAAAACAAATAAAACAAAGTGAAGTAGTTTTATAAATAATTTGATAAAGATGCCTACTTTGGAAGAATTTTGAAATATAATGATTTATCTTGATGTTTAGTGATGAAAATGATCTATTAACAGCATAACGGATGGATGCATACATGATCTTTGAAGATATTCATACAGATAACATTTTCATATTAGATCAAACCATATGAAATTGGCATTTTTTAAAAACCAGCTGGATATTAACAATTTCATATAGTACCACCTAAATATTGTGTAGTTTTATCTTTTTATCATTGTGTAGTTAGATACACTGTTTTAAGTTTATGATACCTTTTTTGTTTTTACTTGAAGTTACTTTTTTCTGTAGCAACGGGTATTATATTAAAATGATCATGTTTGTTGCTTTAAGGAATCATGTTGTTGAAGCATAAGTCTTTTTTTTTTAATTTTTTTTTTATTTTTGGGTGTGTTGGGTCTTCGTTTCTGTGCGAGGGCTTTCTCTAGTTGCGGCGAGTGGGGCCACTCTTCATCGCAGTGCGCGGGCCTCTCACTGTCGCGGCCTCTCTTGTTGCGGAGCACAGGCTCCAGACGCGCAGGCTCAGTAGTTGTGGCTCACGGGCCCAGTTGCTCCGCGGCATGTGGGATCTTCCCAGACCAGGGCTCGAAACCGTGTCCCCTGCACTGGCAGGCAGATTCTCAACCACTGTGCCACCAGGGAAGCCCCCATAAGTCATTTTTAATGACTGAAATTTTTCTATTCTTAGCTGTGTTGACTATTTTTTTTGGTCTCTCATACAGTACAGGACTTACAGCATGTTCCAAAAAAAGTTCTGGCTGACCAGAACCTGCAGAAGTTCCGAACTGGTCTTGCAGATATAAATGGTGGTAAATTGTGAGACAGCACTGAGATAGGCATGCCAGTGTAATGTGCCACTTTTCAAGGAGTTTTCAGGAAGACTCGTTCTCAGGAGAGTCAAATCCCATGCAAAGATACCGCCCTTTTTGCTCACAAACTCATTACTATGCCTCGTACACTGCTTGAAGAGGAGCTGACACTCAACTTGATATTCAGCTTTGTTTTCCTTTATCCCTTTGAAGCTTAACAGATACCCAGGAGGGGGAAAGGAAACAACACAGAACACATGACTGAGTGACAGACAACAGTTAGGACAGACGTACAAACAAGCCTGTGTGACTTCAGTTCCTGAGGGGTCCTACCAACAAAATACACATAAGATGTTGCATTTGCTTTCACCAATGAGCAATTTTCAAGGAGGTAAGTGAGAGGGTGAATATCACTTTCACAAATACTTTTAAGAAAAATTTTCTTTTCCAACTCAATATTTTTTTCCCCTAGTATCAGTTTAAAATATTTACCTTTGTTTGTCCTTGATACTCTCCTGTGAAGGTATATAGAAAAGAACCATTTTTTAAAAATCATTTATTGAAATATTTATTAATATCAGTCTTTTCCCTTGTGTGACAAGCCCTGTCAAAATGACATACAGTGGACATACTGATGTGCCTGTGCTGTAGCCACTCATGATTGGAGGCTTATCTTGTCATTTGATCTTTATACCTAATGGGTCCCTGCTGAACCCGAAGGAGTGGCTGAAAATGACAGAAAGAGCAGGTCAATGCCTCGCATCTCAATGGAAGGTTGCACGGCACCTCGGGTCAAGGAGTCTTTGTGCTGGTATGAATCTTGATGCAGTGTTGGCACGAGCCTGCCATAACATGTGCTTGCCTTTCTTTGATACGGTTTTCAAATTCCTGATGTATAGCTCTGACATTTGACAGAGCAAAGGAAAAAATCAGAAGCGAAATTCAGTGACAGCTAACAACTTTCTTTTCTCTCAAAGATTTTGTAGCTTCTCCTGAGGAGAGGTGAATCTCAACTATTTGATTGTTAATTAAAACTGCTGTATGAACACAACAAAATCAAATTAAATATCTGGTTTGTGCCATCTTACGTTAGCAATGTGGGGCAAAATCATCAGTTTACTGCAATTCATGAATAACTGCCTCAAGGACTGTGGGAGTGATTTGCCTCAAAGAAGATTTTCAATGCATTCTAATTTCAGAATTTTTAATATCATACTACAGAATAGTAATAAATTTAAATACAAACATGTGCAGATACATAAAACTCAGGCTGTCCTTAACAGTCCTTCTTAACTAAAATTGGTTTAGACTGAATGCCCTTTATACTAAAAGTCAAGTATGGAAACTGTATTTGGTGTTTGGTTGGCTGACATTAGATAAATACTGGAGTTTTTTGGATAAGTTAATATGAAGAACTTGACACCTTTAAAACAAATTTTCTTAGCTCTTTTATTGAAGAACAGATCACTATGGAAATGACATTAATGTCCAAATTCACATTTTTTTTTTAAAATGTTTATTTCAGCTTACTTTTTTTTTTTTTTTTTAAACTTTGGGTTTATTTTATTTATTTATTTATTTATTCACGGCTGCGTCGGGTCCCCGCCTCTGTGCGAGGGCCCTCTCCAGCCGCGGCAAGTGGGGGCCACTCCCCACCGCGGTGCGCGGGCCCCCCACCACCGCGGCCCCTCCCGTCGCGGAGCACAGGCTCCAGACGCGCAGGCCCAGCAACTGTGGCTCACGGGCCCAGCCGCTCCGCGGCATGCGGGATCCCCCCAGACCAGGGCCCGAACCCGCGTCCCCCGCACCGGCAGGCAGACCCTCAACCACTGCGCCACCAGGGAAGCCCCAAATTCACATTTTTAACACAGACGACCACCACTGGTAATGCCATATGAGAAACCTCACAAATATTACTGGATATGATTAACTTATATGGGAAGACAGTTTAAAAAGATGCTGTGTCACGCTACTAGAGATTGCCACACTTCTTAAATTTTTCAATGATAATATCATCTTACCTAGTCCATAGTTTAGGAGTAGATGCATATAGTTTTCTTTGTCAATGGTTCATAAAACAGTAAATGTAATTTTAAAAAACATATTTGCCTTTTTTCCTGTTTTACTAATTATGTATTTTTTTTTGTTTTTCATTTCTTTACTATGTTAGTTTCAAATGTATGGTCAGGCATAAACATGTTACCTCTTTAGTCATTCATTTATTAGCATTGATCACTTACTGTGTATAAGGAGGCACTGGGACGTTCTATTTTTCTGCATGTATTGTTTGTTAGTCTCTGATTTATCCATTCTCATTCACTCACTTTATAATCCCTCAATATTTTAGTTTAATTTATACTGTGATTTTTTTCAATATGTCCATCTTGTTTTGAACTATCTTTATCCCTTTTTTCAGCTTCTCTAATAATAATAGTCATCATTTACTGAGATACTCTGTTAAACAGTCTGTACCCCAAATTTCCTTTTATTCTTCTAATAGTCGTGAGAGGTAGATGCCATTATTATCTCTGTTTCATGGATTAGGCACAGAGAGGTTACCTGTCCAAGTTCACATAGCTAGAAGTGATAAAATCAGAATTCTGAATGAAAGCCATTAGGTTCTTGAACAACTACACTGCTTTGTTTCCCAGAGCATACCGCTTTGCAGTGGTCTAGGCCTTACCAATTAGCTGCCTAACTCAACAGGCTTATCTCCAAGAAGGATATCAGAGCTAGGATCTGCTTTACCTGCCCTCTCCTCTAAATATATGTCATATGCCACATTCCCTCCAATATTTTTTCAAAATTCTCTATTAACTAACACAAAATTGTTCATCATGACTTACAAACTAAAGAGGTAAGACATCTGCATACACAAGAGCCTCTTGAAAGTAATTACTTAGTCTAAATGGATGACTCTGATGAAAATCAGGTGGGTCCTTGAAAAAAAAATATTGTGTACATGGAAACATGTGAGAAAATATAGTATTATTGTGGCAACTACTTACACCTCAGTTTTATACTGCAAACATACAAAACTCATCTCTCTCTCTTTCTTTTCCCCCACTCCCTGATTTAACCAAGATATTAACAGGAAAGAATTATTCTTTCTTCAGATATTAGTGAAAAACAAAAATTTTGAGATTCAAAAGGTCAATTTATGCTTCTCATAGGTTATTTGAAAAAAAATGAAATAAATATGTGTATGTAATATGAAAGGGAAACACATGCTAAATGAAGATTATGTATTTTTCTGTTTTCTGTTCCCCTTACTCTATCTAGCTATTAAATACCATTGTTCCCTTTATTTCTCACTGTATATGCCATAACTCTAATATCTAAGGTCTTATATAATAATCCTCATATTAGTATCTCATCTTTTCTCTTGAGCTATACACATTTATTGCTACAGAGTCTCCAGATTAATATATTCAAATAGATTCCCACTCCTCCCAATCATTCCCTCTTCTATTCCATTCTCACCTACTCTTCTCTATCCTTGTCTATTATCATTCACCTTAATTCTATCAATATCCTCCTATTGACTTCCTGTTTATAGCCATTCAGACTATCAATCAATGATTAATCACACTGGCTACAAATTACCTTTCCAAACAAAAAGATGTTATCATGTCACTCATCTTCTCAGAATCAAGTCCAAACTCCTTAGCAATGAATATAGAGTTATTCTAGCTAGTCCTTTCTTTAATTCTTTCATACTTATTGAGATTATACCAAAGTATGCTACAAGTTTGGTAGCACTGAATAATATATTTTTCCTTAGCAGTCATATAGTATATATACATATATTTTTTTTTCCTTCTCATGACAAGTCTTTGCAAATATTTGGTTGTAGAATACCTTAAATAGTTTCCTTATTTACCTTCACTTTTTTTTGTGTCACACCATAGATTTTTATGAAAATTAGTTCTCTTTCCAAATGTGGAACATGCTCACAATACAAATTAAAGTGTGAAAGGAAGAGTACATCTCAAAATCAGAATGGCAGAGGTGAGATTCATGAAATATATCAGATAGAATTTTTAGCAACCCCTACAAATAACACAAAAATAGAGCCAAGGGGCCAGTAGATAGATTAAAATGAACACTAAAAATCAAGTAACCTAAGAGAGGGAAGAGAAGGGGATACAAGTACTCAAAAGCAGTAGGGATAAATAGAAAACAAATAATAAAATAGTAGACCTAAATCAAAGCATAGTAGGAATTACATTATGTACTAATTGATTAAACACTATAATTAAAATATAGAGAATGAAAGATTACATAAAAAAGCAAGACCCAACTATAGGCTGCTTGCTAAAAACAATAGATAGATTGAAATGAAATGGGTAGAAACATATACACTACTCAAATAAAAAACAAGCATAGGAAAGTTGGAATGGCTATATTAATAACAAAAAAATAGACTTCAAGACAAAGATTATTATTAGCAAAAAATAGGTGATTTCATAATAATGAAAAAGTACACTTCATCAGGAAGATACAGCAATTATATATTTGTATGTGTCCAATAACAAAGCTTCAAAATGAATGAAGCAAACATTGGTAGAATTGAACAGCAAAACAGAAAATTTATAATCATGGTAGAAAATCTGAACATCTTTCTCTCAGAATGATAGAGCTAGATAAAAAATTAGTAAAGATAAAGAAGATCTGAACATTAACAACTTCCTAGCTCTAAATGACATTTATAGAACTCCATCTAACAACTAGAGGACACACATTCTTTTAAAGAGCACATAGCATATTTCCCCAAATCGACCACATGATGGACCTTAAAATAAGTCTCAATAAGTTTAAAAGATTAAAATCCTACAGATTGTATTCTCTGACAACAAAGTAATTAAACTAATAATCAAAAGCAGTAAAGCATGTAAGAAAATCTCAAATTTCTGGAATTTGAATAATGTGCTCCTGAATAATTCATAGGTCAATGATGAAATTAAAAAGGAAATTAGAAATTATTTTGAACTAAATGACAAGGAAAATGCATCATTTCACACCAGTTTACCAAAGGAGTGCATAATGGCAAAATGGCAAATACAATATTTGTTAATAGTATAATTAAAATGCATAAAGAAAGCTGGACATTTTAGAGAAACCTGATGTCAATGGAAAACAATAATTTTTTGGTATAAATAATTGGGCCTCCTTATACTTATGCATTTGGATTTTTGTGTATATGTATGTGTGTTTACACACACATATAGCTGTATATAAAAATATATACAGGAAGCTTCTCTGCATTTGATAATGGCTTATAAGAAATCTCCACACAAACATTTATGTGACTAATTGAAGAAACTAACTCCCATTTAATAGAATCTGAACAAAGATCCTTTACAGTTGATTTTATTAATATCCAAAATAAATATCATAATTAGCTATAAAGAAAAAAAAGATAGGCACACTAATATGGTTGAAAGACAGTAAGAATCTGGAAGGAGGTAAAACTTACTATGGAATTCGTTTAAATTCAATTTTTTAATTGTTCCTATTAAGATGACATTCTTAAAGATTCCACACTTTACCATAACAGAAAGAAAGGGTAAAAATTACCCTCTCAAGTTCAACTCTTTACTTCTTGACTATTCATTATACATTATCTTTATGTGCTAGTTACCAAAGCCTTTAGCAGGATCCTGAGCCTCAGCATCTTGCCTGTTATATACCATATTTGGTGCAGCACTGTGGGGAAACTGTATTTTTATATGTTCAGGACTGAAGCAACTACAGTGGTAATTTTTAAGTATCAGTATCTTGCCACAGATAAAGATGATACTCAGTCATGATCAATCTGTTGTAGACATGCATTTCTTTTCTTGTACATAGAGAAATAATTGACTCCACCAGTCTATGGAAATGTAAAGAAAAAATATCTAGGAAAAACAAGGGTCATAATTAGTTCTTAAGGAATTTGATGTTAGAAAAGTTTTAGTTACGTGTTAACATAGTGTCTTGAAATGATTGTTTTGTATTCAAGGAAAAGTTGGGATCATTTTAGCAGTATTATACATTAAAATAGATTTTTAAATTTCTGCTCTTCATGTATTTATTGCCAACATTTACAGAATAATTTATTGTTTCATGTTAAAAGATCATCTTTGATTTTAGTTGTTTTATATTTCAGCTTCTGAACCTTCCTTAGTCCTAAAATATCCCTGATCTAATGAAACCACATCAAGGTGATCTTTGTCCATTCAGTGCTGGGATCAGTCCACGCCTTTTTGTAGAGGTGCATCTTATCATTAAGCAAACTAGATACATAAAATTTTTCATGTAATCAAAAGGTTATTTATCCTCTGTATAGAATTACTTTGCATTTTGTAAATTAATTTGCATAATTTCTTTGCATAGTCTGCCACGTCATTGAATTTAAGGTATTATTTTATTGCAAAGCATTTTTTTCACAATTTTTCAGGAAATTATCCGCTGTAAATCCAGCAAATGGTTTATCTGAAAGTAGATAATCACTCTTTCATTCATACGTAACTATATTGATGAAGCTCCAAGGATGTAATTTTGCAAAGTTGGTGGGTGTCCTGATATTTACATTTAATTTACTAAAGACAGCAAAAAATTTGATTCTGAACTCTTTGACCACACTAAAATTCAGTATTACATTATATACAAGAACATAGCAATGATGTTCTAAAAATTATTTTTGGCATTTTTGCAGTCAGTGAGAGGAAAGCCATTTGCATCTCTCTGAGGCTTGTTAATGGACTCATTCTCTTTATTCATTCAACTATTTTTTTCTTTTTTTCTATCTTGTCAGTCTTTATATTATAATGTATAATTATCATCAATCAATTCAATAGATGTTTATTGTGTACCAACTATGCATTATGCATTAATCTAGGGACTGATTTATAAAGATAAGCCTGTATTCAGGAATTATATAGTTGGGCAGATATGGAAGTAAAAGGTAATTTTAATACAGTGTGATGAAAGCAATAATTACTATGAATGGAATGATATGGGAAGACATAAAAGAGGGGATGAGTAATTACTCTGGCTAGAGCTGTTTCAAAAAGCTTTTTGGAGAAGATGATGTTGAATATGTTCTTGGCATGTAAACAACAGATTGTTGCTCCTGTTTTTTGTTTGTTTGTTTGTTTTTAAATTTTTTATTGTGGTAAAATACACATAACATTAAATTTACCATTTTAACCATTTTTCAGTGTACTGTTCAATGATATTAAATACATTCATAACTGTGCAATAATCACCACCACCAATCACCATAACTCTGCATCTTGTAAAACTGAAACTTTATACCCATTAAACAATAATTCTTCATTCTATTCTCCCCCCACCTCCTGACAATCACCATTCTACTCTCTGTCTCTATGTTTTTGACTATATTAAGTACCTCATATAAGTGGGATCATACAGTATTTGTCTTTTTGTGACTGGTTTGTTTCACTTAGTATAATGTCCTCAAGATTTCTCCAGGTTGTAGCATACGTCAAAATTTTCTTCCTTTTTAAGGCTGAATGATATTTCTTTGTCTGTATATACCACATTTTGCTTATCCATTCATCCATCTATGGACAATTGGGTTGCTTCCACACTTGAGCTATCATAAAATAATACTGCTGTGAACATGGGTATACAAATATCTCCTCAAAACCTTGTTTTTAATTCTATTGAGTATATATCCAGAAGTAAAATTGCTGGATCATATATATGGTAATTCTATGTTTAATTTTTTGAGGAACTGCCATGTTTTCTACAGCAGTTGTACCATTTTACATTCCCACTGAGTGCACAATGGTTCCAATTTTTCCATATCCTTGCCAACACGTGTTATTTTCTGTTTTTATTTTTGTTTTTTTTTTTGATAGTAGCCATCCTAGTGGGTATTAGGGGGTATCTCATTGTAGTTTTGATTTGTGTTCATTTTAGTTTTTTATTTGGTTTGTTTTTTTGGCTAATTTTCCTTAGATCAGTGTTTTTCAAAGTGTGTTCCAAGGACCACATGACCAAAATTACATTGTCAATAAACTAGAATGTTTATTAAAAATGTAATTTCTTATGCTACCAAACTTTTATTCAATAGTTATGGTATTGTATGAAGAATATACATTTTTAGAACTCCTCAGGTGATCTTTTTAGCAGAATAAACTTCACCACAGAAACAAGTAAAAATTATTTCCTTTTGCATCAACATTACTATCATATTCAGAGTCATATTGTCTATTACCATCATCTCCAAGTTGTGTTAACAAGAGTACTTATTTACATTTCACTAATGTATTGCATACCCCCCAAAGCCTGGTTTTCTTAGAGATAAATTAGATTCAATGAGCCAAAAATCTTGGGATTGGTGGACACTTTAGAGGTCCAAGTAGTTTAAGGCCCCATTTAATCCTCAGACCCTCTCTGCAATGCCCTACTAAGTCACCTCGCCTGTGCCATGTCTTTGAACCTACAGGTTCCCTTTTTCTGGAATACATTTGAACCCTCACTCACTGCAGGATATTTGCTAATGTTTCACATCCAGCCCAAGTGCCTCTCCATAAAGCCATCCATAAACGACTCCAGCCATGCAGAGCTGATGTTTCCTTCTATTGTACGATCACCAGACATACCTTCGCTCTTATACTTACACTATCTTGCAAATTTTGTTGGCAAGGCTGCCCTAAACTCCATGAGGATAGAAATTATTCTAATTATTATTATTATAATTTTGTCTTAGGCAGTGCCTTATACCTGGTATGTAAAAGTATGTTCTTTATTTGAAATGGAATTTTAACAAAACTTTAAAAACTATGTTAACCAAGCAGTCCTTGATATATTGATACTGACAATTTTATTCACACAAAGGGCTGAGGATTAAGAGTTACATAGATCTTTTCAAGCTAAAAATTATTAGAACTTGAATTTTGTCATAAAAATGTGTATAGTGATATAGAAAAAAATGAAATATCAAGAGTCTATGTAAGAAAAATGTATATTTTTTAGGTTTTTTTGCAGTGATAAACAGGAAAATTTTTTTAATAGGTAGAAAATAAGAATATAAGGATATGTTTAATTTTTCCCTTTGACATGACATGCAGAATTTTAGTTTCCAAATCAAACAAGGATAATTAAGTGTTGGAAAATATTCTGTATATAAGGTATTAATACAGATAACTTGTAGTGTACAGTGTACAATTTCAAGACAAATGATTAATTTATGAGGTTTTTTAATAGTGAAAAGTTTTCAGTTTTAAAATATTGATGGACTTTGTCTTTGAGATACCATTTTGGGATCATTTTCTAAGCAGTAAAATAGGAAAAATAATTATGGGATACAGCTTTCCTTGGGAAACTGTATGGCTGATCTCATTGGTGGCTGTTTTCTTGAGAGAAGGATCCAATCCTGGAGCCACTTATTCTCTCACAGTTGATACACACTAATACCACAGACAACCCAGAATTGCTTTACCATTTATTCCCTCTTGGTCTCTCAGATAATTAGTTGTAGGTAAAATCAATAGTTGTTTCCCCCAGGGTATGTCATTACAGTGACAACAAAATTTCATTTTCATTATATTTACCAAGCTATTCTTTCAATTTGGTGCATTAGTGCAAGGACTAGACATTCTGAAGAACATGTTTATAAAATAGCATCTACAACAAAGAAACGTACAATCTGTAGGGCCCATTAAATGGTGAAAATGCATGTCTATAGATAATGAACAATACTTTACTGAGCCAGTATTAACATTCACAATATCAGTTGTGTGTTCTAAAGACTTGTGACAATCTGATGGCAGGCAAATGACTGCAATAAGATAACAATTGAGCAGGTGCTTCAAAATAATGACTCAAGCCTTTTCCAGAAAGCCTGTGGGAACCAGAGGTCAAACCTGTCCAGAGATACTGATAATGAGGAAGTGAAATGTCTATGATGGCAGTAAGCTAATCATCATCTGATTCATTATCCAGGTACAAAAATGCTGTGAGAAGCCCCATTAAAAATCAATGCAGAATATGGAAGAAGATGGCGGAAGAGTAAGACGCGGAGATCACCTTCCTTCCCACAGATACATTAGAAATACATCTACACGTGGAACTGCTCCTACAGAACACCCACTGAACCCTGGCAGAAAACGTCAGACCTCCCAAAAGGCAAGAAACTCCTCACGTACTTGGGTAGGGCAAAAGAAAAAAGAAATAACAGAGACAAAAGAATAGGGACGGGACCTGCACCTGTGGGAGGGAGCCGTGAAGGAGGAAAGGTTTCCACGCACTAGGAAGCCCCTTCGCGGGCAGAGACTGCGGGTGGTGGAGGGGGGAAGCTTCGGAGCCACGGAGGAGAGCGCAGCCACAGGGGTGCGGAGGGCAAAGCGGAGAGACTCCCGCACAGAGGCTCGGCGCCGAGCAGCACTCACCAACCCGAGAGGCTTGTCTGCTCACCTGCCAGGGCGGGCGGGGGCTGGGAGCTGAGGCTCGGGCTTCGGTCGGATCGCAGGGAGAGGACTGGGGTTGACGGCGTGAACACAGCCTGAAGGGGTTAGTGCACCACAGCTGGCCGGGAGGGAGTCCGGGAAAAAGTCTGCAGCTGCCGAAGAGGCAAGAGACTTTTTCTTCCCTCTTTGTTTCCTGGTGCGCGAGGAGAGGGGATTCAGAGCGCCGCCTAAACGAGCTCCAGAGATGGGCGCGAGCCGTGGCCGTCAGCGCGGATCCCACAGCAACAGGGGCGCAGAGGGAAAAGTGGAGAGATTCCCGCACAGAGGAGCGGTGCCGACCTGCACTCACCAGCCCGAGAGGCTTGTCTGCTCACCCGCCTGGGCGGGCGGGGGCTGGGAGCTGAGGCTCGGCTTCGGTCAGATTGCAGGGAGAGGACTGGGGTTGACGGCGTGAACACAGCCTGAAGGGGTTAGCGCACCACAGCTAGCCGGGAGGGAGTCCGGGAAAAAGTCTGCAGCTGCCGAAGAGGCAAGAGACTTTTTCTTGCCTCTTTGTTTCACAGCGCGCAAGGAGAGGGGATTCAGAGCGCCGCCTAAACGAGCTCCAGAGACGGGCGCGAGCCGCGGCTATCAGCGCGGACCCCAGAGGTGGGGGCGAGCCGCGGCTATCAGCGCGGAACCCAGAGACGGGCATGAGACGCTAAGGCTGCTGCTGCCGCCACCAAAAAGCCTGTGTGCGAGCACAGGTCACTCTCCACACCGCCCCTCCCAGGAGCCAGTGCAGCCCGCCACGGCCAGGCTCCCGTGATCAGGGGACAACTTCCCCAGGAGAACGCACGGTGCGCCTCGGGCTGGTGCAACGTCACGCCGGCTTCTGCTGCTGCAGGCTCGCCCCGCATCCGTATCCCTCCCTCCCCCCGCCTGAGTGAGCCAGAGCCCCCGAAGCAGCTGCTCCTTTAACCCCGTTCTGTCTGGGCAGGGAACAGACGCCCTCAAGCGACCTACAAGCAGAGGCGGCTCCAAATCCAAAGCTGAACCCCGGGAGCTGTGCAAACAAAGAAGAGAAAGCGAAATCTCTCCCAGCAGCCTCAGAAGCAGCGGATTAAAACTTCACAAACAACTTGATGTGCCTGCATCTGTTGAATACCTGAATAGACAACGAATCATCCCAAATTCAGGAGGTGGACTTTGGGAGCAGGATATATTAATTTTTCCCCTTTTCCTTTTTTTTTTGAGTGTATATGTATATGCTTCTGGGTGAGATTTTGTCTGTATACCTTTGCTTTATAATAGCTTTATTTTACTTCACTATATTTTATCCTCTTTCTTTCTTTCTTTCTTTCTATTTTTTCTCCCTTTTACTCTGAGCCGTGCGGATGAAAGGCTCTTGGTGCTCCAGCCAGGCATCAGGGCTGTGCCTCTGAGGTGGGAGAGCCAACTTCAGGACACTGGTCCACAAGAGACCTCCCAGCTCCACGTAATACCAAACGGGGAAAATCTCTTAGAGATCTCCATCTCAACATCAAGACCCAGCTTCACTCAACGACCAGCAAGCTACAGTGCTGGACACCCTATGCCAAACAACTAGCAAAACAGGAACACAGCCCCATCCATTAGCAGAGAGGCTGCCTAAAATCATAATAAGGCCACAGACACCCCAAAATACACCAACAGACGTGGACGTGCCCACCAGAAAGACAAGATCCAGCCTCATCCACCAGAACACAGGCACTAGTTCTCTCCACCAGGAAGCCTACACAACCCACTGAACCAACCTTAGCCACTGGAGACAGATACCAAAAACAACGGGAACTACGAACCTGCAGCCTGTGAAAAGGAGACCCCAAACACAGTAAGATAAGCAAAATGAGATGACAGAAAAACACACGGCAGATGAAGGAGCAGGGTCAAAACACACCAGACCTAACAAATGAAGAGGAAATAGGTAGTCTACCTGAAAAAGAATTCAGAATAATGATAGTAAGGATGATCCAAAATCTTGGAAAAAGAATAGACAAAATGCAAGAAACATTTAACAAGGACGTAGAAGAACTAAAGAGGAACCAAGCAATGATGAAAAGCACAATAAATGAAATTAAGAATACTCTAGATGGGATCAATAGCAGAATAACTGAGGCAGAAGAACGGATAAGTGACCTGGAAGATAAAATGGTGGAAATAACTACTGCAGAGCAGGATAAAGAAAAAAGAATGAAAAGAACTGAGGACAGTCTCAGAGACCTCTGGGACAACATTAAACGCACCAACATTCGAATTATAGGGGTCCCAGAAGAAGAAGAGAAAAAGAAAGGGACTGAGAAAATATTGGAAGAGATTATAGTTGAAAACTTCCCTAATATGGGAAAGGAAATAGTTAATCAAGTCCTGGAAGCACAGAGAGTCCCATACAGGATAAATCCAAGGAGAAACACGCCAAGACACATATTAATCAAACTATCAAAAATTAAATATAAAGAAAACATATTAAAAGCAGCAAGGGAAAAACAACAAATAACACACAAGGGAATCCCCATCAGATTAACAGCTGATCTTTCAGCAGAAACTCTGCAAGCCAGAAGGGAGTGGCAGGATATACTTAAAGTGATGAAGGAGAAAAACCTACAACCAAGATTACTCTACCCAGCAAGGATCTCATTCAGATTTGATGGAGAAATTAAAACCTTTACAGACAAGCAAAAGCTGAGAGAGTTCAGCACCACCAAACCAGCTTTACAACAAATGTTAAAGGAACTTCTCTAGGCAAGAAACACAAGAGAAGGAAAACACCTACAATAACAAACCCAAAACATTTAAGAAAATGGGAATAGGAACATACATATCGATAATTACCTTAAATGTAAATGGATTAAATGCTCCCACCAAAAGACACAGACTGGCTGAATGGATACAAAAACAAGACCCATATATATGCTGTCTACAAGAGACCCACTTCAGACCTAGAGACACATACAGACTGAAAGTGAGGGGATGGAAAAAGATATTCCATGCAAATGGAAATCAAAAGAAAGCTGGAGTAGCAATTCTCATATCAGACAAAATAGACTTTAAAATAAAGACTATTACAAGAGACAAAGAAGGACACTATATAATGATCAAGGGATCGATCCAAGAGGAAGGTATAACAATTGTAAATATTTATGCACCCAACATAGGAGCACCTCAATACATAAGGCAAATACTAACAGCCATAAAAGGGGAAATTGACAGCAACACAATCATAGTAGGAGACTTTAACACCCCACTTTCACCAATGGACAGATCATCCAAAATGAAAATAAATAAGGAAACACAAGCTTTAAATGATACATTAAACAAGATGGACTTAATTGATATTTATAGGACATTCCACCCAAAAACAACAGAATACACATTCTTCTCAAGTGCTCATGGAACATTCTCCAGGATAGATCATATCTTGGGTCACAAATCAAGCCTTGGTAAATTTAGGAAAATTGAAATCGTATCAAGTATCTTTTCCGACCACAAAGCTATGAGACTAGATATCAATTACAGGAAAAGATCTGTAAAAAATACAAACACATGGAGGCTACACAATACACTACTTAATAACGAAGTGATCACTGTAGAAATCAAAGGGGAAATCAAAAAATACCTAGAAACAAATGACAATGGAGACACGACGACCCAAAACCTATGGGACGCAGCAAAAGCAGTGCTAAGAGGGAAGTTTATAGCAATACAAGCCTACCTCAAGAAACAGGAAACATCTCGAATAAACAACCTAACCTTGCACCTGAAGCAATTAGAGAAAGAAGAACAAAAAAACCCCAAAGCTAGCAGAAGGAAAGAAATCATAAAGATCAGGTCAGAAATAAATGAAAAAGAAATGAAGGAAACAATAGCAAAAATCAATGAAACTAAAAGCTGGTTCTTTGAGAAGATAAACAAAATTGATAAACCATTAGCCAGACTCATCAAGAGAAAAAGGGAGAAGACTCAAATCAATAGAATTAGAAATGAAAAAGGAGAAGTAACCACTGTCACCACAGAAATACAAACGATCATGAGAGATTACTACAAGCAACTCTATGCCAATAAAATGGACAACCTGGAAGAAATGGACAGATTCTTAGAAATGCACAACCTGCCGAGACTGAACCAGGAAGAAATAGAAAATATGAACAGACCAATCACAAGCACTGAAATTGAAACTGTGATTAAAAATCTTCCAACACACAAAAGCCCAGGACCAGATGGCTTCACAGGCGAATTCTATCAAACATTTAGAGAAGAGCTAACACCTATCCTTCTCAAACTCTTCCAAAATATTGCAGAGGGAGGAACACTCCCCAACTCATTCTACGAGGCCACCATCACCCTGATACCAAAACCAGACAAAGATGTCACAAAGAAAGAAAACTACAGGCCAATATCACTGATGAACATAGATGCAAAAATCCTCAACAAAATACTAGCAAACAGAATCCAATAGCACATTAAAAGGATCATACACCATGATCAAGTGGGGTTTATCCCAGGAATGCAAGGATTCTTCAATATATGCAAATCAATCAACGTGATACACCATATTAACAAATTGAAAGAGAAAAACCATATGATCATCTCAATAGATGCAGAGAAAGCTTTTGACAAAATTCAACACCCATTTATGATAAAAGCCTTGCAGAAAGTAGGCATAGAGGGAACTTTCCTCAACATAATAAAGGCCATATATGACAAACCCACAGCCAATATTGTCCTCAATGGTGAAAAACTGAAACCATTTCCACTAAGATCAGGAACAAGACAAGGTTGCCCACTCTCACCACTATTATTCAACATAGTTTTGGAAGTGTTAGCCACAGCAATCAGAGAAGAAAAAGAAATAAAAGGAATCCAAATCAGAAAAGAAGAAGTAAAGCTGTCACTGTTTGCAAATGACATGTTACTATATATAGAGAATCCTAAAGATGCCACCAGAAAACTACTAGAGCTAATCAATGAATTTGGTAAAGTAGCAGGATACAAAATTAATGCACAGAAATCTCTTGCATTTCTATACACTATTGACGAAAAATCTGAAAGTGAAATTAAGAAAACACTCCCGTTTACCATTGCAACAAAAAGAATAAAATATCTAGGAATAAACCTACCTAAGGAGACAAAAGACCTGTATGCAGAAAATTATAAGACACTGATGAAAGAAATTAAAGATGATACAAATAGATGGAGAGATATACCATGCTCTTGGATTGGAAGAATCAACATTGTGAAAATGACTCTACTACCCAAAGCAATCTACAGATTCAATGCAATCCCTATCAAACTACCACTGGCATTTTTCACAGAACTAGAACAAAAAATTTCACAATTTGTATGGAAACACAAAAGACCCCGAATAGCCACAGCAATCTTGAGAACGAAAAATGGAGCTGGAGGAATCAGGCTCCCTGACTTCAGACTATATTACAAAGCTACAGTAATCAAGACAGTTTGGTACTGGCACAAAAACAGAAATATAGATCAATGGAACAGGATAGAAAGCCCAGAGATAAACCCACGCACATATGGTCACCTTATCTTTGATAAAGGAGGCAAGAATATACAGTGGAGAAAAGACAGCCTCTTCAATAAGTGGTGCTGGGAAAATTGGACAGGTACATGTAAAAGTATGAAATTAGAACACTCCCTGACACCATACACAAAAATAAACTCAAAATGGATTAAAGACCTAAGTGTAAGGCCAGACACTATCAAACTCTTAGAGGAAAACATAGGCAGAACACTCTATGACATAAATCACAGCAAGATTCTTTTTGACCCAGCTCCTAGAGAAATGGAATAAAAACACAAATAAACAAATGGGACCTAAGGAAACTGAAAAGCTTTTGCACAGCAAAGGAAACCATAAACAAGACCAAAAGACAACCCTCAGAATGGGAGAAAATATTTGCAAATGAAGCAACTGACAAAGGATTAATCTCCAAGATTTACAAGCAGCTCATGCAGCTCAATAACAAAAAAACAAACAACCCAATCCAAAAATGGGCAGAAGACCTAAATAGACATTTCTCCAAAGAAGATATACAGATTGCCAACAGACACATGAAAGAATGCTCAACATCATTAATCATTAGAGAAATGCAAATCAAAACTACAATGAGATATCATCTCACACTGGTCAGATTGGCCATCATCAAAAAATCTAGAAACAATAAATGCTGGAGAGGGTGTGGAGAAAAGGGAACACTCTTGCACTGTTGGTGGGAATGTAAATTGATACAGCCACTATGGAGAACAGTATGGAGGTTCCTTAAAAAACTACAAATAGAACTACCATACGACCCAGCAATCCCACTACTGGGCATATACCCTGAGAAAACCATAGTTCAAAAAGAGTCATGTACCAAAATGTTCATTGCAGCTCTATTTACAATAGCCAGGACCTGGAAGCAACCTAAGTGTCCATCATCGGATGAATGGATAAAGAAGATGTGGCACATATATACCATGGAATATTACTCAGCCATAAAAATAAATGAAATGGAGGTATTTGTAATGAGGTGGATGGAGTTAGAGTTTGTCATACAGAGTGAAGTAAGTCAGAAAGAGAAAAACAAATACAGTATGCTAACACATATATATGGAATCTAAGGGAAAAAAAAAAAAAAAAAAGGCCATGAAGAACCTAGTGGCAAGACGGGAATAAAGACACAGACCTACTAGAGAATGGACTTGAGGATATGGGGAGGGGGAAGGGTGAGATGTGACAGGGTGAGAGAGTGTCATGGACATATATACACTACCAGATGTACAATAGATAGCTAGTGGGAAGCAGCCGCATAGCACAGGGAGATCAGCTCGGTGCTTTGTGACCACCTAGAGGGGTGGGATGGGGAGGGTGGGAGGGAGGGAGATGCAAGAGGGAAGAGATATGGGAACATATGTATATGTATAACTGATTCACTTTGTTATAAAGCAGAAACTAATACACCATTGTAAAGCAATTATACTTCAATAAAGATGTTTTTAAAAAAAAAAAAAAAATCAATGCATATTGGCCTTTTAGCCAAAAACCTGCCTCCTGAGAAACATCTGAGGGTCTTTCAGTTTGAGATTACAAACAAGAAGAGTAAAAGGAAAATTTTTTTTAAGTAAAATAAAGTTCTCACAGAGTTTCTACATAAAGTTTAAGGACTGCTTTGGGCCATCCCAGAAATGTTTACATTGCTGACGCTCAGAATGTAAAAGTAGCTCTCATGAGTTCACTGACATAGTCTCCTTTATCCTGTTCTCTTTCTCACCGGAATCATTCCTGAACCACCACCTACTGGCTTCTGGGAATGTTCCCCAATTTCTTCTTCTGACAGCAAGTGAAACTTAAAATTTTTATCTTAATAGAGTGATATACAGAAAAAGAGAAAGAAAATAAAATTACTCAAAGTTGCCAATGTATTAAAAGGTGATGGTTTAAAATTATTTGTCAGATCAATCTGTAGATTTCAAATGTCAAATTGGCAGGCTAGCAGTTCTAAAGCCACACTTCACTGACTATTTTGTCTGGGAAAGTGCCTGAAAACTCTGTTCTCTGGGGTTAATCCTCTGTCAGAGAGCACTTGCAACGCCCTTTAATCGGGCAAAGTTGTATTGAATGTTCTTTCTTCATGGCCAGCAAGTAAGTGGGGGATGATTGTCAGTTTTGATCTATTAAACATTTTGATTGTCCTCCCCTCAGTGACATCAGTTTTCTGGCCAAGACTGTGCAGCCATTCTCAGCACTCAGAGGTGACTACTTTTTTTTTTTTTTTTGTAATGCTCATTTTATTGCCAATCCTGGGTCAGTGTGGAGTGGTGGTCAGCTCCCTGGTCTCCCTCTCTGATGTCCCATCCCCTCAAGAGGCGACTTCTTTTGACAGACGGATTGGCAGGGGCTGAAGGTAGCTTGACAACACCTGAGATTCTATTGTGCATCAGCATCAACCTATAGATTGGCACCAGATGAAGGCAAATGTGGACGACATTACCCGCTAGAGTGAGAGTGTCCTTATACACGCTGCTCTTTTGGTTCATTTGTTGTTTTGTTTCACTCCTGCTTTGATGTTTTTCATTTTTATATTCTGTGACTAGAATCCAGGGAGGAGCCCCATCTTTGATGTCCCGGAATCTTACAGGAACTGAGCATGTGGGTCTGTGGAAAGTCAGCCACACAGGCATTAAGGAGACTCAGACACGTGTAGCTCAGTTTACAGAGTGTATCTATTGGAGAATTTTTCACTTTGCTAAATTCCTCTAGAAACTAGAAGACCCACTGATTGATAACCAAACACACTATGCTTGAAATAAGGAGGATAACGTGTCTTGCCATGACTATGATAATTTAGTTATATAATTATAAAAACTAAATAAAATCTGCTGGTTCTAATTCTGTGTGAAGGATGCTGGATGTTCAGATTACAGAGGCACAGTGCAGATGTGCTCTGCTCCCACATCTGTGCTAAGCCCCCAGTGTTCACAAGTTGCTGCCCAGAAAGATCTTCATTATAAATTCAGGGCATCATGTAAAGTTTCTGTCATGTTTTCAGGTCTGAAAAAACACAGTCTTACCTACCCAGGCTGGAAATCACACAGAGAAGAGCAGTGGTGGCACAGGTCCCCCATCTCTCAGTGTCCTGCAGGGAGGTGCGCTTGCCTCAGGGCAAGGCTAGATGTACTGCACTTCAGTACAACTTTCTACAGGGCGTGGCAGTAAACACTGATGGTACTCCATCCAGATCTCCTCAAACGTGTTTAACCATTTCAGCGCTCCCTTTCTCCAGCTTTGGTGTGCTTTTGCCTCTAACAGCTACTACCTGAGGCCCCTCCAAAAGCACAAAGAGCAAAAAGTACCTGGGAGGTTACATCCCACCACACCATCTCCATCCCCAATCAAGCTGCCCTTAGTCAATGACTAACAGCTGCGAGCATATGAAGGCCCACCTCTCCTGCCTTCATGCAGGACAAATCTGAGGAGTAACATACTCCAGAGTTCCTCTGTGGGACCAGGCTAAAGCTACTCCCCTCCAGACTTTGCCTGGAATCACATCTTGGCTTGTGTTCTTCCCTAACTAGCTTTCTCCAATTCTTTACATGCTTCTTCAGGAGGGCTTCTTTAGTAAATCACTTGCACAGGATAATCCTTAACCCATGTCAGAATCTGCTACTAGACAACTTGACCTAAACATGGGGCAAATGTAAAAGCTGTCTTATACCGACAGATTTACTGGTCACCAGGCTAACTGAACATAGTGTCAGCAGTTGCCAGTTGTGAGACAGGAGTTGCTGAGCACTTGGAGACCTGAGGAACACACAGGAGCTTAGGTGGGTGCATTAGTTATCTATTGCTAGATAACAAATTCCCCCAAAGCTTAACAGTTTAAACAGTACACATTTGTAATCTCACAGTTCCTGTGTACCAGCAATCCTGGCACAACTAAGCTGGGTCTTCTTCTTCAGGAGCCCGCACAGGCTGTAACCAACATATCAGGCAGGGTTGTAGTCATCTCCAGTTTTAACTAGGGTGGGAGCCACTTCCATGCTCCCTTAGCGGTTGTTGGTAGGATTCAGTCATCTGTGGGCTGTTGGGTTTATTTCCTCACTAGCTGTTGGGCAGTAGCCCCTCCGAGGTCTTCATCTCATGAGCTTCTTCAACATGGCAGCTTGCTTCAGCAAAGCAAAAAAAAAAAAAAAAAAGACCAGAAAGCAAGCGAGATCAAGAGCTAGAAGGACGGGAGTCACAGTCTTTTGTAACCTAATCTTGGAAGTGATACCCCATTACTTGTGCCATTATTCTCTTGATTAGAAGCAAGTCACTAGGTGCAGCCCATGCTCAGAGGAAGGGGACTGCACAAGAGCCAGCATCCAAGGAAGTGGGAAGTGGACTTTCCCTCTAGAGCCTGAATTCTTCAAGGCAACCTGACATAAGAATCTGGGGTCATTTTTGCAGATTCTTGCTTGTCACTCCAGTTTCCTTTCATTAAAACGTTAATTTATAGTTCAATGATCATACTCAAAAGTAAATTCTATGGAGTTTATTATTCCACATAAAGAAGTGAAGCACATATTTACACATAAATATCATTTAAATGTCAGCATAAGGAAGAAATACTTGTAATAGTTCCATCCTTGGAATAAGTTATAAAAAATAAAATGGTTAAAATTCCATTATGACAAATCATGCAGTTAAGAAACTCAAAAATCTCTGCTGCCACTCGGTTGGCATTTCTTTTGACACGTTCTGAATTGATGCTCAGATAATTTGCTTCTTTTCTCAATCTGGCTTGACAACTGGAAGGTATTTTATGCTGGTCTTCTATGAAAAGCCCTGTGTCCACTTCAGTGGCTCCAAAATGAATCAGTTCAACTCCCGGATATGAATGATTCATTGGATCTTATCTCCCTCATGCTGGCTGCCTTGGCGCTCAATTCACTAATATAATGATTTCTAAATACTGAGTCCAGATGTTCCCCTGGGATAAGCAGGGCAGAGAGAAAACAGGTGTGTGAAAGGACGAAGTATGTTTTATTTTGAATTTTTAATTTGAAATAATTGTAGTTATGGCTTATAGTCAGACCATGCTTAAAGCTTTTAATGCACTGGTTTAGGCAACGCTTTTCTCTCCACCTGCGTGGTTATATATGAATATATATATAGATATAGATGTACACTTGTGCCTCTGTGTTATATAATAAATGAGGTCTAATCAACAGAGTTGCCAAGATAGCCATTATTTTGAAGTTGGCCTTATACCTGTCTGAAATTTCAGAAAAGATTGAGAAGTTCCTGCCTCCACCAGTTAATAAGAAAACAAAGTGGCATTAAATAAAAAGTAGCGATCCAATGCCAGATCAAGTGGTCTTTTACGTTCATTGACTCTGGAGTGAGCTGTAACTACTGACAGGGACCAGTGACCTTGTTTCAATATCAACTTGGTTTTCAGAAATTCTTATCCAGCATGTTTAAAAAGCACTAAAATCCCAGGGTACCATCAGCCAGACAGCCCCTCAGATAACTGAACAAAACAACAGAGATGTGCAATTCATATATATACACACAGATGTGACACTGGAAATCCATTATTTTTCTTGCAGTATACATTGTCTCAACAGTAATAAAATTTATACAATTGTGAAATCAAACAGATGTAGCTTACATTGTGTCTAAAGGTCACCAAATCTGTATTCTGGAAGAATTAGATAAGAGAGAAAGCTCTTGAGTCAAAACTGTAAGCCCTGCACGAGTTTCACAGCCCTTTATGCTGCTATGAAGGGATAAATAGAAGGTGAAGTCAGATTTCGATCTACAGTTTAAACTTTCCCAAATGAAACAACGCATTTGTTGAGCAAGAAGCATATAACGCCTCTTACCCCAGTTAAGAAACTCTCAGGGCTGCGTGCAGGAGACAGAAATTCTGGTAGTTGGGACACTAAGATATGAGGTGAGCAGACCAAAGCCTTTCAGAAAACCTGGACTGTTTTCTAAAAATCTAACAAAATCTGATCCAACAAAATATGTCGATCTTATTTTTCTTAAATATTATAAATCCAGTATTTAAAATAGAGTTGAGTTTTAAAAAAATGTCAACCATCATTTCATTTAACATAGAGAACCACATACATTTTCATTCATAAAGACACATGTGTGTATATATACACACACACTAAATCCTTTTGAAAAACAAAATCATACAGTACATATCATTTGTAAACTACTTTCTTAACTTTAAAATATATCATGAATACCTTGCAGGTTATGGTAGAAATTGTTAGTTACCTACAACCTAGTTACCTAACATTTATCCCTTTTTTTCTGCTGAAAAGGACATAGCATGAAACAGCAGCGTATTTGTGAAATTCAAGAGGCTGGATGAGAATTGGTGCAACCACGCACAGCAATCCTTTTACCTGATTTTCCAGCTTCCTTAGGACCTGGGGTGAGCACATGCTCCAGTTCAGACTAATAAGGTTTGAGAGAAGGGAGTTGAGGGGTTCCAGGAAACTTATGATTTTCTGACTAAATAAGATAGATGCAACTGGCTCACTTCTTTCCCTTCCCCTCCCTTCCCTTCTTCTGACTCGCATATAGATGTGAAGGCTGATGCTGTGGTAGCCATCCTGGGAGAATGAGAGAAAGGCAAAGAGGATCACAGAGGTATCATCCTTGAACCTAAGCCAGCACTGCCTACCTCTAGGTTCCTTTATTTATTTGATGTTTATTAAGAGAAAAATAAATATAAATTATTAAAGCCATTGTGATTGAGTTTTCTGTTACTTGAAGTCAAATAATGCCTTCTATTTTTAATCTACCTCAGATTTTCCTTAAAAATAGGATACATATTGCTGATGCTATAATTACAAAATTGAATTTCAAGCTGTTTAGGACAAGGCACTAAATAATATTGAATCATATAGCAAAACTTTATGCCACTTTCTATTTTATTTCAATTATTCTGATCATTCAGATGATATAAAGAAGAGGGTCTTAGTCTGACTTAAATAATTATCTAATTTGTGCTAATCACCCTTTTAAAAAATGCCTTAACAGGCTTATTAGCTCAAAATTAATAATTTTGTTTTGATTATTTTTATCATTACTCTTCATTCATATTAAGCAATATTGGTTTCTACTTTTGATAAGATAGTAGATTTAGGAAGATATATTAAGAAAATATTAATTCAGTTGGCACATGCATATGGCAAAAATCTTGAATGTGGAATAGCAAATAACTAAAGTTGGGAAACACCATTCTCTACTATATCACTTTTAAAGGTTGTATACTATAACCTCATAAGGTTATTTTCGGGGGTAATATTTAGAACATTTAACAACTGGTATGTTGTGGTTGCCAACCATCAACAAATGACCGTAAAGCAAATAACAGAAACAGATGCCAACATAAACAACTTGTATTGCTGCTGAGTACCAGCTGCATATCTGTCCTGGCTGTTTCAACAGTTCATTTAATCAATTAATCTCTTAGCAAATAAATATTTGCTAAGTTGTGACACACTAATGCCTAAATCTTTGCTTAATGTTTTTGCCATATAAATGTTTGATTATTTCCTCAGGATAAATGACTGGAAGTTAAATTTCTGGGAAACAAGCATAAATATTTTTAAGCATTTCATATGTATCTGCCTAATTAGCCCCAGAATGCTTGTACCAATTACATTCTCACAAATGTAGAAGACTGCATTTTTTCTGAATCTTTCTATCATGTTTTTTGTACCACTCAAAAAAGCAGAGGAATAAAATAATAATAATAAATTAAAATTAACATAACACTAGTGTTCTCTCTCTCTTTCTCTCTCTCTCTCACACACACACACACACACACACACACACACACACACACACTTTCTTTTGGTTTTGTTTTTGAATTGAGCCTATTTGTTCATAATACATTATTATATTCACTTTGTTTAATTTATAAAATATTATGTAATAGCAATCTTCCAATTTAATGTAATTGATCTAGATAATTATTTCAAACTTTCAGTCTATTTTAAATTATAAAAGTCATATATGCACTTTCTAACAAGCCAAACAATGTTGAGATGACAAAAATAAAATGGTAATAATCTCCCTTCCCTCTTCAAATATAACTACCTTGAATTTATCTTTATTAATATAGGTATCACATATCTTTCTCCATGTTTAAATGCAAGTGTGCCAACATATACAGGCATATATAGGCACTTTACCTACTCCTATCTTAGAAAAATAGGATTTTACAAATATACAGTGCACCATTATTTTTTTTTAGTATATCATTTATGGCCCTTACACATCAACAGTGAGAGATATAACTCAGTTTAGTAGCTGGGTAATATTTTACAATGTTAATCATCCATAATTAATTCAAACATTATGCTATTGGTATATACGCATCCTGTTTCCAAATCTTTTACTCTTGTTTTAAAAATGTCCATGTAGACATCCCCTTTTCTACTTGTGTTTGTCTGTTTGATTTTCCTCTAGGCTAGAAATGTCCCCACCTCCACCTCACACACACCAAAATAGGATTATTAAGTCAGAGTATCTACATTTTTAACTATAGAATAAGTGAGGAGATCACATTTCCCCACAAAATGTCCCAGTATACACATCTCTCCGTTTGATACTGGTGTTATTAGTCTTTTAAAACTTTGCTGATCTAATATGTTTAAAAAAATGGCATTTCACTATGGTTTATCTACCATGAACTTAAGAATGTTTTTCCTTTCCTTCTTTTCTTCTTTTTTTGTAATTTTCAGGGCACTTTTGAATTTTCTCTGCTTTTGAATTTATAGAGCTTTTTGTATATATGTGTTAGTGATATTAACTTTCATTTTCAATAAATGCTGCAGGTTCTTTCCTGGTCTATTAAATAATAGACTAAAGAAATTTAGCTTTCTTAGTGTATATTTACCTTTTTGGTTATCAAGTTTTACTTTTTTCATGTAATAAAATATGGATATTTTACATGTGGATTCTTAAACAACAGAGATTTTATTTTTGTGTAAAGTGTGCTAGACATTTAACTGTATTTTCTCTAAGTTGGATAGGCAATTATTCCAGCTCCATTTGCTGAGCAAATTATCATTTCCAACTGACCTTTGCTAGTGGTGTGCTGCAAACACCGATTGTTTAATGTTTAGGAGAATCTGATTGTCATCACATTGGTACGTTAATATTGACCAAGGTAGGAGTATTTATATCACAGAAACTAGAAATCACTACATCAGGCTCCCCCCACCTCATTTCAGCCCCAGAGAGCTGGTTGTTAAACATTCATTGTCCATCACTTTTTGGTCATATGCAGTTTCCTCATATCCTTGGGCCTATCCTTGGACTCAATATTTTTATTCATTCATCTGTTTGTTTAATGATATACAAATATTATACATTTTATGTACAGTAATTTGTCTTCGAATGTTTTATGGCAAAAAGGCTCCTCTCTATTCTTTTGCAAAAATCTTTTGTCATTTCTCAAGTATATACTTTGAATTTAAAAGTAATTTTGACAAGTCGTCACTCTCAAATTGACCAAAATGAACAAAAAATGTTATTCTTACCAACACGTATTAAGTTAATATATTCATTTGGGAATAATAGATTTTTTTATGATATTAAATTCTTCCATTCAGGAAATTTGTTTCTCCTTTACTTAGGGCATCAGCATTTTAGAGAAATCTATTCTTGACCTCTTTAGGCTCACTGTAATAAGTCTAGTTGTCTGAGTGATTTAATTTAAATTGTGAAACTGAAATTAAAAGAGAGTTCATTCCCATTTTCAAATTGCAAAATGCGTGAAAACCTAAAGGATATGGTGTCCTTTTTTATGTCACTTCTCTAAAGTAATCTATTAATCTGGATGCAATTACCAAGTAGTCTATCTATCTATCTATCTATCTATCTATCTAAGTTCTATAATTAATATGGCAAATAATTGAACAAAATAGTTGCCAACTTAGTAACTTAACTGTGTTGGTCCAAGCTACTAGCCCTTCTGGCAGTTCTCAGAGCTGATCCTCTCTGCTTCCTAAGTGACACTGCTCATATCACTATGTTATCAATGCATGAGACCAAAACTTCAATATTTTTTCACCTCCGTTCATGACAGTGCGTGCAGAGAAGAGGAACCAATTTGGAGGAAACAGGGGCATTTTTTCTCATGGTTTTTGAAGAGTTTCAGGGATGGAGTTATACCTCTAACTTACCCATGAGAAACAGAACTTAAAGCCCTGTGCCTCAGTTTTGCTGTGAATACATACGAAAAGAAAACGACGGATGAATCCGAGAGGGAGGATCGAAGTGTGTAGGGAAATGCTTTTGACTTCTTCGGCATTAACTTTCTGATACAATGTTGCACTGAGAGATAAACGAAGTTCTGAATAAGTCTGAATCATTAAACTTTAAGGAGAGGAAAGAAAGAAAAGTGGAAATTGGCTAAAGATATATATGTAACGAGTAAAGTAAAAACTTCGCAAACACCTTTGTTCTTTAAATAGGAGACATTGCCAAGCGCTAATAACACCTGGGAAAAGCTGGCAGTGGGATCTGTTTTCACAAGTGAGGTTTTGGTTATTACAGGGAGCCCCCGCTTTTTGAAATTTCGCTTTATGTCACTTCACTTTTACAAAAGACCTACATTAGTACATGTTTTCATTAACCAAAAGAAATCTGAAGAGGATTTTTGCTTTCACAAAAAAAGGCAAAAAGTGTTATGAGTGTTCAGTGTTTGTTTTGTAGCAGGTGTTATAATAGGCAGTGAGACTGGCACCGTTAAGCTCCCTCCTCCAAAACTACACTCAACATCTCAGCATTAAGCCCCCTTAACTCTGAACTGTGTTTGTGAGCCTCCGTGCTTGATCTCAATTTATTTTGTGCAGCCATTAGCAAGATGTGTCCTAAGGTAATTGCTTTTTTGCTTCACACCATTTCAGCTTAGAAAAGGTTTCATAGGCATGCTCTACTTTCGGAAAGCGGGAAACTTATACTTGGATTTAGTCATTGTCATCTGCTATCCTCTGTGAATTCGAGAAAAGAGTGCAACTGACAACTGGAAACAGTGGACACAAGTAGTATAAATGGTTTTAGTTGGTAATATGAACTTGAATCCTTTCCAAGTTGTTTGTCTTTTAATAAAGATAACAAGGAGGATTTGTGTGTATGTAAATGTGGGTGTGTGTATCCCTAATAAAACTGAAATCAAAACCTTTCATTAATCTTAGCCTTACAGCCTATTTGAACTTCACTTATTAGGAGATCATCACCTTGTCTAAGAGATACTGGGTCCTTTCTTGGTGAGGCCTACCCCTGGGTGGCCAAATATTTATACCTAATGAATATATAACAACAATCACTCCATCTTTCCTAGCCTATTACCTTATAATTTGTGGGTGAATTTGTGAGGGTTTATGTGCCTTTGTTGTAGAGAATTAATAGCCATTTCCCTCATAAGAAACTAATGAGTCATGGGAAAGTAAGGTATAGCATAGGGAATATAGTCAATAATATTGTAATAACTATGTATGGTGACAGATGGTAACTAGACTTACTGTGGTGATCATTCCATAATATATAAAAATATTGAATCACTATGTCGAACACCTGAAACTAATATAATACTGTATATCAATTATAATTCAATAAAAAAGAAACTTATGAGATGATTATCATTATTTCTATTATCTGTAGTAGCAGTAATAGCAGTAGTAGTAGTAATAGCCAATTATATATTTGTATAATCTTATCTAAATAGTATCATTTTGTTTATTCAAAAATTCTTCATTGGCTCCTAACGAAGACCAGGCTGATGGTCTAAGAGAATCTATACTGAGAACTTAAATTCTATCATGGACTGACGTGTCCCTCAGGGCCAAACTGGTAGTTCTGTTGACCTATAAATTCACAGCAAAGGAAACCATCAGCAAACGAAAGGACAACCTATAGAATGAGAGAAAATATTGCAAATGATGCAACTGACAAGGAGTTAATATCCAAAATATACAAACAGCTCATATAGCTTAATATCAAAAAAGAAAACCACCCAATCAAAAAATGGGCAGAAGATCTAAATAGCTATTTCCCCAAAGAAGACATACAGATGGCCAATAGGCACATGAGAAGATGCTCAACATCACTAATTATTAGAGAAATGCAAATCAAAACTACAATGAGGTATCACCTCACACTGGTCAGAATGGCCATCATCAAAAAGTCTACAAATAATAAATGTTGGAGAGGGTGTGTATATATATAATGGAATACTACTCAGCCATAGAAAAGAATGAAATAATGCCATTTGCAGCAACAGAAATTATCACACTAAGTGAAGGAAGCCAGACAGAGAAAGATGAATATTATATGATATTGCTCGTATGTAAAATCTAAAAAAAAAATGATACAAATGAACTTATATACAAAACAGAAATAGACTCACAGACATAGAAAACAAATTTACGGATACCAAAGGGGAAAAGGAGGGGAGTAGGGATAAATAAGGAGTATGGGATTAACAGATACAACCTCCTATATATAAAATAGATAAGCAACAAGGATGTGCTGTAGAGCACAGGAAACTATATTCAATATCTTGTAATAACTTATAATGGAAAATAATCTGAAAAAATATATAACTGAATCACTTTGCTGTATATCTGAAACTAACACAATATTGTAAATCAACTACAATGAAAAAAATTGCAGACTCTGCAAAGAGTTCAGAAGGTCCAAATTTCTACAAATGTTTTGCAGAATATAAGGCACCCATTTTTAAGCTGAGAGTTAATACCAGGTAGAGTATAAATATGGGGACTATAGAGCCTAACTGGCTGGGCTCAAATGCAAATTCCCCACTATCTTCTCTGGCTTCCCCCTCTGCTTCTCTCTGACATGATCCGCTACCTCCCTCTGGGGCTCACTGCACTTCAGCCATGCTGGCCTGCTCTTGATACGTTTTCCATTATGTATTGTCTCTCTTTAGCCCTGGTAATATTCCTTTTTTCTGAAGACTACTTACTCTGATATTAATATAGTCTTCAAGCTTTCTTTGGATTTGTGTTATCATGACCTAGACATGAATCTCATTTGGGATTTGCTTAGCTTCTTGAATCTGCAAATTCACATCTTTTACCTTTGTCAAAATGTTACTATATACGTTTGGATTTTATTTTGTTCCACTGTTCTTTGGTCTATTCTTGTGCCAATGCCAATTTATTTTAATCACTTAATAACACTTGATATCTGGTAGTGTACATTCTGTAAATCTGTTCTTTTTAAAGATAAAGCTATTCTTGGCTTTTCATATATATATATATATACACACACACACACGTATACATATATACATATATATGTGTATATATATAATTCTATGTATACAAATATATATTATACATAAATATAATACATATGTCAATTCACAGACAGTAATGCACAAAATTTGCTGAGACAATTAGCTTTTTTCCCCCCCTTTATCATGTGGTATTGGTTTGACAGTTAAATGTTGAAAATAAGTTGTGATAGAAGAGCAAAAGTTTTTAATGTTGATCAAATCTGGTTTTTCATATTTTCTCTTATTGTTCAAACTAATTAGTTCTATCTAAAGAGTCTATGTCTACCTCTATTATGAAGATATTCTCCTAAATATTTATCTAAGATTTTATGGTTTGGATTTTATGTTAACATATAAATCCTTCTCAAAATAATTTTTGTGTATGGCAATGGTTTTCAGTGGGAATGATTTTGCCCCCTAGGGGTGTTTGGCCATGACTGTAGACATTTTGGCTGTGACGCCTGGGGAGAGTTTGTTACAGGTATCTAGCTGATAGAGGCCAGGCAAACATTTTAAAATACACAGGAAAAAATCCTACAGCAAAGAATTATCTGATCTTAAATAACAAGTGACTAGACTAGTAAACCCTTGTGTAAGGTATGAGGTAAAGTTTGATGTTCACTTTTTTTACACAAATATCCACATATTCATGGGTCCTTTCTGAACTCACTTATTCTGTTCCATTGATCTAAATTCCTCTTTCACTGTTTTGAATACTATATCTGTGTCAATTCTTGAAATCAGGAAGTGTAAGCACTTCAATTTTGTTATTGCTTTTGTTTTAATAACCTTGGTTATTCTAGGTTGTTTGAAATTTTATATGCACTTAGAATGGGCCTGCCAATTTCTCCAAAATAGTATGTTAGAATTTTTATTTTGATTTTATAGAATCTAGACATTTCTCTATTTGGAGAAAACTGACATCTTAACAATACTGAGTCTTCCCATTCATAAACATTTATTTATGTATTTTTTAATTTCTCTAAGCAGTATCCTATGGTTTCAGAGTAGTACTATTATTTGTCATTGGTTATATTTATTTCTAAGTATTTTATGTTTTCAACACTTTTGTAAATGTTTTATTTTAAAATTGTTTGCCTCTAGTAAATACTTTTTGTAATTTAATAGTGTAATTATTCACCTTGCTAAATTCACTTATTAGTTTTTGTAATCATTTTGTATATTCTTTTGGATTTCCTATGTGAACATTCATATCTGCTGAAAATAGAAGCAGTTTTATGTCTTCAGTTCTCATGTGTATGGCTTTTCTTCGTTCCTTTTATTTTCCATATTGTAATAGCTATGCCCTCCCCACTCCCTCCCCCATATAATAGTGAAAGGGAGGGATGAGAACAAGCATCCTTACCTCATTGTCAAAATTATGAAGACAAACATTCAATATTTTGCTGTTAAAAGTGAGACTACCTGTAGGACTTTTGCCAATTACTTTTATTAGCTATTATCTTGAATAAGTGTTGAATTTTGTCGAATGGTTTTCTAAAATATCTAACTTTTCCCAATGGGGCATGGAAGAAGATATAAGTCCCAGGACCCCAATAGCTCTCCGTAATCATTTTTTAATAGCCGCTTCCTCTCCCTCACTCTGTAACCAATTTTGCATTAACAGCTAAGAGTTACAAAACTAGTTTTTAACAAATTGTTTTGGTGGCCACTCCTTTTTGTACTATTAGCAGTTGGAACTATTATCTTGTGAATTGTACCAAAACTGAGACAGCCAAACTCCCATTTGGGCATCTTACCAAACCCAACTTGGTCTCAAACTCTCTTAGGGTATATATTTATATATTTATGTATAATGTGCATAATGTTTGATAGTCTTAATAGTAATTGCCTTGATCTGTGCCTTTGATACATGCTAACCTATTCAAACATCTCATTACCAGCCTCTGTTAATAGTAAGTTCCAGATGACAGCCTTTATAAGGAAAAAATCCTTGGTCATTCTTCCTTCATTCCCACTTTGCTCCATTCCAAAGTTTGCTTGACTTCTGACCTCTAATTCCTACTGCTATTTTCAGCCCTACCCTCATCCTTTGGCCTAATGAAAGATATGGCACTTTTTCTTTTACCATTTTCTGACACTTCTTGCAAAACGTGATTTTCCACCAATCCTCTGTCTCTACTGGCTTCAGATATATTTGAGTAATTGCCCTGTTATTTCTGCATTTACATGCTAGGATTCTAATACCGATTTTGGCCTTGCTTTGGTATTCCAAGATGTGCCCGAGGCTCATGGCAAACTGCAGATAAAATTGGCTGAGTCATCTAAAACATGGCACAACCAAAGAGAATGTATTCATTGACCTGAAACCACAGTGATCATTTTTATAGCTGATAAAGATGGACCCAGAGAAAAGGCTTTCAATTAGGTTATAAATTTTGATAGCATAAGAATGAGAGGATATAATCTGCTTTGGTAGAATTAAACATAGAAATAATTGTGCAGATGACATCTCAAGGACAAAAAAAGCAGATTAAAAATGATACATCTGTGCATCCATATTTCTGAGTGTACAATTATATTTACTATGATTGAAAAGACAGACAAATTCCTAATTCAATATTCAAGACCTAATGAACATGTATCAGACATTTAGCATATATTGGCAAATTGTGTAAATTGTCTATAGTACATAAAAACAATACATATTTGCCCATACTATTGATTTCTCACATCTGTTATCTGATTTTAATTACCAAATAACTTGACGGCTCATCTATAAAAGTAAAATATCCATGGAAAAATACACATAGTCCTTTAAGGCAATAAGTTTAAATTACATATGTTATATCCAAATAACACCCAAAATGATTTCGATCGTACAAAATTCTGTACGACTAACTTTGTTGCACTTTTTTCTCTTTTTTAGTTTTTCACATGTCATGTAGCCAGAGTGCAATTAGGTATATTGTTGGTCAAAGTGCATTGAAAACGACATAAGACATTTAAGCACTTCTCAGTTCGCAACATCAAAATTTTACAAGTATCTCACTCTCTAATATATTTAGCAGAATAAGGAGAATTCATTAAATAATTTTTTCTTCACAAATTAACATTAGAATTTGCTGCAACAGGCACCTCTATTATCATATATTAGTCTTATGATCAGTTTGTCAAATGCTAGACAGCATGTTCCCCCGCCCTCCCAATGGTACTTAAGACTCCACCATAAACTAGTGAACTAATGGCTACTGTTTATCTACACATTGCAGAGAAGTTGCAAAAATCATCTCACTTTTTCTAGTTCATTTATTTTCTAGCAACAAACCACACAATGTAACACTTAATTCCAGAGAATTTTAGATTGTCAACTGTTCAGAATTCATCTTATCAACTAGACTGCTTGAAGTAGGACCCACAACCATTGTTATGCATGCATACTAGAATGATGACTATGATAGATGATTGATAAATATCTATTAGTTTAACTGGTACTACAGTGTTCATTGTAGACTGGGCCAAAGGGACAAATGATATCAATGACTTTCCTCAAAATACAATTATTGTCCTATTTTTTCAAGCATCTACAACTTTCTTTTTCAATGAAAATCATCCCAACATTTACATTATATGTGTACATAATTGATGATAAAACTTAGAAACAAATAGTCATAGTTTTTACTCAATATGTAAGGTGATAATCAGCATAACCAACTATAGAAATAAATTATGTGATGAGAGTAATAAAGGTGTCTTTTGTTATGTTAAAAAAATAAATTATGAATCGCTTTGATTTAATAGGGTGATATAATTGGACTGTGGATATAATGTTGATTAATGTAGATCATTTCTGGTAAAATCTTTATTAATTAAAAACAAAGTAAACTGAACTTTTAAATGGAATATTTTAGGCCCTCATTTAGCCATATTTGGAGACAGAAACAGAAGACATAAGTTCCTAAACAAACCAGAAACAGAAATTTTGGATTAAAAGTACTTTTAAGAAACTTACAGCATTTTCCCTTACCCTGTGCTAATTTTCACTATGGTCATTTTTAAATGAGGAGACTTAGATAGAGAAAGGCAATATTCAAATAACAAAACTAATGTTTATTGAGTACTTATTATGTTCCAGGCAAAGAGTTAAACACTTTCTAAGCATTATCTAATATATTAAAGGAACAAAGCTATAAAATACATAGGAAAATTAAGCAAATTTTCCAAGCCTGATAGTGGAAAATTTTGGAGTGAACTAGCATTGACTACTGCTGAACCTGCATTCTTTTTTTTTTAAAGAATACCTTTACAAAATAACTTTAAAAAGACCCCCAATCTATAAATAGATAGTAACTGCCAAGCATTCTTAGATAATAGAACATTATTTAAATGTACTCCTTCAAACATTTTATTCTCTTTCTTTCCCTCTTTCTCTCTCTCTTTTTTTAATTTGTTTCACAGTTTGTTTTTTATTAGAATTCTTTAGATCTGCTTTAGTTCACAAAAAAATTGAGCGGAATGTATATACCCCCATGCCCCCAAAGATGTACAGTTTCCCCTATTTTTAATATCTTGCATTAGTATGGCACTATTGTTACAATTGATGAGCCAATATTGATACATTATTATTAACTGAAGTCCATAATTTATATTAGGTTTCACTCTTAGTGTTGTATATTCTATGGGTTTTGACAAACACATGACAAGTATCCACAATTACAGTATCACAGAGAATAGTTTTACTGTCCTAAACTTTCCCTGAGCTCCACTTAATCATCCCTCTCTGCCTCTCCCCAAAACTCTGGGAATCACTGATATTTTTCCTTTCTAATTTTGCCTTTACCAGAATACCATATAGTTGGAATCACAGTGTGTAGCCTTTTCAGATTTACTTCTTTCTCTTAAAATATACATTTAAGATTTCTTCATGTCTTTTCATGACTTAATAGCTCATTTCCTTTTATCACTGAATAATATTCCATTGTCTAGGTGTACCACAGTTTATCCATTCATTTACTGAAAGACATCTTGGTTGCTTCCAAGTATTGGCAATATGAATAAAGCTACCGTAAACACTTACGTGCAAGTTTTAGTGTGTACAAATGATTTCAGCTCATTAGAGTAAAAACCAAGGAGTGCAACTGCTGGATCATATGGTAACAGTATGTATAGCTTTGCAAAGTGGCTGCACCATTTTGCACTCCTACCAGCAATGTATGAAAGTTCCTGTTGCTCCACATCCTTGCCTCTACTTAAGGTTGTCGGTGTTAGGGATTTTGGCCTTTCCAATAGGTATGTAGTGGTATCTCATTTTTCTAATTTGAATTTCCCTGATGAAATATCATATGGAGTGTCTTTTGAAATGTTTATTTGCCACCTGTATATCATTTTTTAATGAGGTTTCTGTTCAGGTCTTATGCCCAATTTTTTAAACCATTTTTTAATTGAAGTATAGTTAATGTTTTATTAGATTCAGGTGTACAGAAAAGTGATTCAGTTATACATATAAATATATATATTCTTTTTCAGATTATTTTCCATTATAGGTTATTATAAGACATTGAATATAGTTCCCTGTGCTATACAGTAGGTCTTTGTTGTTTATCTATTTTATACATAGTAGTGAGTACATGTTAATCCCAAATTCCTGATTTATCTCTCCCGCCACCAGCCCCCCGCCAGTATCCCCTCAGATAATCGAAAGTTTATTTTCTATCTGTGAGTCTAATTCTGTTGTGTAAATAAGTTCATTTATGTCATTTTTTCAGAGTCCACATATGATATCATATATTTGTATTTGTCTTATTTCACTTGATATGATAATCTCTAAGTCCATCCCTGTTGCTTCAAATAGCATTATTTCATTCTTTTTAATGGCTGAGTAATATTCCATTGTGTATATACACTATTTATTTATCTATCTATCTATCTATTTATTTATTTATTTATGCTGCACAGCTTGCAGGATCTCAGTTCCCCAAACAGGGATTGAATCTGGGCCCCTGGAAGTGAAAGCATCGAGTCCTAACCACTGGACCACCAGGAAATTCCCTACCGCATCTTTTTCATCCATTCTTCTGTTGACGGTCACTGAGGTTGACTCCATGTCTTGGCTATTGTAAATAGTGCTGCTATGAACATAGGCGTGGATGGATCTTTTCAAATTAGTGTCTTCTCCAGATATATGCCGCGGAGTGGGATTGCTGGATCATATGGTAATTCTATTTTTAGGTTTTTAAGTAACCTCCATACTGTTCTCTATAGTGGCTGCACCAATTTACATTCCCACCAACAGTGTAGAAGGGTTCCTTTATCTCCACACCTTCTCCAGCATTTATTATTTGTAGACTTCTTTTTTTTTTTTAAAGAGAAGTGGGCCCAGCCCGAGGCTCTGGTGACTTTTTTTTTTTTTTTTTTTTTTTTTTTAATTTATTTAGGGCTGTGTTGGGTCCTTGTTTCTGTGTGAGGGCTTTCTCTAGTTGCGGCAAGTGGGGGCCACTCTTCATCGCGGTGCGCGGGCCTCTCACTATCGCAGCCTCTGTTGTTGCGGAGCACAGGCCCCAGACGCGCAGGCTCAGTAGTTGTGGCTCACGGGCCTAGTTGCTCCGCGGCATGTGGGATCCTCCCAGACCAGGGCTCGAACCCATGTCCCCTGCATTGGCAGGCAGATTCTCAACCACTGCGCCACCAGGGAAGCCCCTCGCGGCCTCTCTTATTGCGGAGCACAGGCTCCAGACGCGCAGGCTCAGCAATTGTGGCTCACAAGCCTAGTCGCTCCGCGGCATGTGGGATCCTCCCAGACCAGGGCTTGAACCTGTGTCCCCTGCATTGGCAGGCAGATTCTCAACCACTGCACCACCAGGGAAGCCCTGTAGACATTTTTGATGATGGTCATTCTGACCAGTGTGAGGTGATACCTCATTGTAGTTTTCATTTGCATTTCTCTAATAATTAGCAATGTTGAACATCTTTTCATGTGCTTTTTGGCCATATACATGTCTTCTATGGAGAAATGTCTATGTAGATCTTCTGTCCAATTTTTTTTCTGCCCACTTTTTGATTGGGCTGTTTGTTTTTTTGATATTGAATTGCATGAGCTGTTTGTATAGAGATTAATCCCTTGGAGATTAATCCCTTGTTGGTTGCTTTCTTTGAAAATATTTTCTCCCATTCAGTAGGTTGCCTTTTTGCTTTGTTTATGGTTTCCTTTGCTGTGCAAAAACTTAAAAGTTTGATTAGGTCCCATATATTTATTTTTGCTTTTATTTCTATTGACTTGGGAGACAGAACTTTAGGTATATATTTTTTTTTTATTAACCTTAACCTTTTTTTTCTTGAATTTTTGAATGTTATTTACTTTTTTATACAGCAGGTTCTTATTAGTTATACATTTTATACATATTACTGTAAATGTGTCAATACCAATCTCCTAATTCATCACACCACCACCCAAACCCCCTCTGCTTTCCCCCCTTGGTGTCCATACATTTGTTCTCTATATCTGTGTCTCAATTTCTGCCCTGCAAACCAGTTCATCTGTACCATTTCTCTAGGTTCCACATATATGCGTTAATATACGATATTTGTTTTTCTCTTTCTGACATACTTCACTCTGTATGACAGTCTCTAGATTCATCCATGTATCTACAAATGACCCAATTTCGTTTCTTTTCATGGCTGAGTAATATTCCATTGTATATGTGTACCACCTCTTCTTTATCCATTTGTCTGTTGATGGGCATTTAGGTTGCTTCCATGACCTGGCTATTGTAAATAGTGCTGCAATGAACATTGGGGCACATGTGTCTTTTTGAATTATGGTTTTCTCTGGGTATACGCCCAGTAGTGGGATTGCTGGATCATATGGAAATTCTATTTTTAGTTTTTTAAGGAGCCTCCATACTGTTCTCCATAGTGGCTGTATCAATTTACATTCCCACCAACAGTGCAAGAGGGTTCCCTTTTCTCCACACCCTCTCCAGCATTTGTTGTTCGTAGATTTTCTGATGCTGCCCATTCTAACTGGTGTGAGGTGATACCTCATTGTAGTTTTGATTTGCATTTCTCTAATAATTAGTGATGTTGGGCAGCTTTTCATGTGCTTCTTGGTCATCTGTATGTCTTCTCTGGAGATATGTCCATTTAGGTCTTCTGCCCATTTTTGGATTGGGTTGTTTGTTTTTTTAATATTGAGCTGCATGAGCTGTTTATATATTTTGGAGATTAATCCTTTGTCCGTTGATTCGTTTGCAAATATTTTCTCCCATTCTGAGTGTTTTCTATTTGTCTTGTTTGTAGTTTCCTTCGCTTTGCAAAAGCTTTTAAGTTTCATTAGGTCCCATTTTTTATTTTTGATTTTATTTCCATTACTCTAGGAGGTGGATCAAAAAAGATCTTGCTGTGATTTATGTCAAAGAGTGCTCTTCCTATGTTTTCCTCTAAGACTTTTACAGTGTCTGGTCTTACATTTAGGTCTCTAATCCATTTTGAGTTTATTTTTGTGTATGGTGTTAGGGAGTGTCCTAATTTCATTCTTTTACATGTAGCTATCCAGTTTTCCCAGCACCACTTATCAAAGAGACTGTCTTTTCTCCACTGTATATCCTTGCCTCCTTTGTCATAGATTAGTTGACTATAGGTGTGTGGGTTTATCTCTGGGCTTTCTATCCTGTTTCATTGATCTGTATTTCTGTTTTTGTGCCAGTACCATACTGTGTTGATTACTGTAGCTTTGTAGTATAGTCTGAAGTCAGGGAGTCTGATTCCTCCAGCTCCGTTTTTTTCCCTCAAGACTGCTTTGGCTATTCAGGGTCTTTTGTGTCTCTGTACAATTTTAAGATTTTTTGTTCCAGTTCTGTAAGAAATGCCATTGGTAATTTGATAGGGATTGCATTGAATCTGTAGATTGCTTTGGGTAGTACAGTCATTTTCACAATGTTGATTCTTCCAATCCAAGAACATGGTATATCTCTCCATCTGTTGGTATCATCTTTAATTTCTTTCATCAGTGTCTTATAGTTTTCTGCATACAGATCTTTTGGCTCCCTAGGTAGGTTTATTCCTATGTATTTTATTCTTTCTGTTGCAGTGGTAAATGGGAGTGTTTCCTTAATTTCTCTTTCAGATTTTTCATCATTAGTGTATAGGAATGCAAGAGACTTCTGTGCATTAATCATGTATCCTGCAACATTACCAAATTCATTGATTAGCTCTAGTAGTTTTCTGGTGGCATCTTTAGGATTCTCTATGTATAGTATCATGTCATCTGCAAACAGTGACAGTTTTACTTCTTCTTTTCCAATTTGTATTCCTTTTATTTCTTTTTCTCCTCTGATTGTTGTGGCTAGGACTTCCAAAATTTTGTTGAATAATAGTGGTGAGAGTGGACATCCTTGTATTGTTCCTGATCTTAGAGGAAATGGTTTCAGTTTTTCACCTTTGAGAATGATGTTGGCTGTGGGTTTGTCATATATGGCCTTTATTATGTTGAGGTAGATTCCCTATGTGCCCATTTTCTGGAGAGTTTTTATAATAAAAGGGTATTGAATTTTGTCAAAAGCTATTTCTGCATCTATTGAGATAATCATATGGTTTTTCTTCTTCAATTTGTTAATATGGTGTATCACAGTGATTGATTTGCATATATTGAAGAAACCTTGCATCCCTGGGATAAATCCCACTTGATCCTGGTGTATGATCCTTTTAAAGTGTTGTTGGATTCTGTTTGCTAGTATTTTGTTGAGGATTTTTGCATCTATGTTCATCAGTGATATTGGCCTGTCGTTTTCTTTCTTTGTGACATCTTTGTCTGGTTTTGGTATCAGGGTGATGGTGACCTCATAGAATGAGTTTGGGAGTGTTCCTTCCTATGCAATTTTTTGGAAGAGTTTGAGAAGGATGGGTGTTAGCTCTTCTCTAAATGTTTGATAGAATTCACCTCTGAAGCCATCTGGTCCTGGACTTTTGTTTGTTGGAAGATTTTTAATCACAGTTTCAATTTCATTATTTATGATTGGTCTGTTCATATTTCCTATTTCTTCCTGGGACAGACTTGGAAGGTTATATATACCTTTCTAAGAATTTGTCCATTTCTTCCAGGTTGTCCATTTTATTGGCATAGAGTTGCTTGTAGTAGTCTCTTAGATTGCTTTGTATTTCTGCGATGTCTGTTGTAACTTCTCCTTTTTCATTTCTAATTTTATTGATTTGAGTCCTCTCCCTCTTTTTCTTGATGAGTATGCCTAATGGTTTCTCAATTTTGTTTATCTTCTCAAAGAACTAGCTTTTAGTTTTATTGATTTTGGTATTGTTTTCTCTGCTTCTATTTTATTTATTTCTGCTCTGATCTTTATGATTTCTTTCCTTCTGCTAACTTTGGGTTTTGTTTGTTCTTATTTCTCTAGTTCCTTTAGGTGTAAGGTTAGATTGTTTATTTGAGATTTTTTTTGTTTCTTGAGGTAGGCTTGTATAGCTATAAACTTCCCTCTTAGAACTGCTTTTTGCATTGCACAGGTTTTGGATCGTCCTGTTTTCATTGTCATTTGTCTCTAGGTATTTTTTGATTTCCTCTTTGATTTGTTCAGTGATCTCTTGGTTATTTAGTAATGTATTGTTTAGCCTCCATGTGTTTGTGTTCGTTATGTTTTTTCCTTTGTAACTGATTTCTAATCTCATAGTGTTGTAGTCAGAAAAGATGTTTGATATGATTTCAATTTTCTTAAATTTACTGAGGCTTGATTTGTGACCCAAGATGTGATCTATCCTGGCGAATGTTCCATGTGCACTTGAGAAGACAATGTAATCTGCTGATTTTGGATGGAATGTCTTATAAATATCAATTAAATCTATCTGGACTATTGTGTCATTTAACGCTTCTGTTTCCTCGTTAATTTTCTGTTTGGATGATCTGTTCATTGTTGTAAGTGAGGTGGTAAAGTCCCCCACTATTATTGTGTTACTGTAGATTTCCTCTTTATAGCTGTTAGCAGTTGCCTTATGTATTGAGGTGCTCCTGTGTTGGGTGTATATATATCTATAATTGTTATATCTTCTTCTTGGATTGATCCCTTGATCATTATGTAGTGTCCTTCCTTGTCTCTTGTAACATTCTTTATTTTAAAGTCTATTTTATCTGATATGAGTATTGCTACTCTAGCTTTCTTTTGATTTCAATTTGCATGGAATATCTTTTTCCATTCCCTCACTTTCAGTCTTTATGTGTTCCTAGGTCTGAAGTGGGTCTCTTGTAGGCAGCATATATATGGGTCTTGTTTTTGTATCCATTCAGCGAGTCTGTGTCTTTTGTTTGGAGCATTTAATCCATTCACGTTTAAGGTGATTATCGATATGTATGTTCCTATGATCATTTTCTTAATATTTTTGGGTTTGTTTTTGTAGGTCCTTTTCTTGTCTTGTGTTTCCCACTTAGAGAAGTTCCTTTAGCATTTGTTGTGGAGCTGGTTGGTGGTGCTGAATTCTCTTAGCTTTTGCTTGTCTGTAAAGCTTTTGATTTCTCCATCAAATCTGAATGAGATCCTTGCCGGGTAGAGTAATCTTGGTTTTAGGTTCTTCCCTTTCATCACTTTAAATATGTCATGCTACTCCCTTCTGGCTTGTAGAGTTTCTGCTGAGAAATCAGCTGTTAACCTTATGGGAGTTCTCTTGTACGTTATTTGTCATTTTTCCCTTGCTGCTTTCAATTATTTTTCTTTGTCTTTATTTTTTTCCAATTTGATCACTATGTGTCTCAGCATGTTTCTCCTTGGGTTTATCTGTATGGGACTTTCTCGCTTCCCTGGACTTGGGTGGCTATTTCCTTTCCCATGTTAGGGAAGTTTTCAACTATAATCTCTTCAAATATTTTTTCGGGTCCTCTCTCTCTCACTTCTCTTTCTGGGAACCCTATAATGTGAATGTTGTTGCGTTTAATGTTATCCCAGAGGTCTCTTAGGCTATCTTAATTTCTTTTCATTCTCTTGTCTTTATTCTCTTCCGCAGCAGTAAATTCCACCATTCTGTCTTCCAGGTCAGTTATCCGTTCTTCTGCTTCAGTTATTCTGTTCTTGATTTCTTCTAGTGTACTTTTCATTTCAGTAATTGTATTTTTCATCTCTGTTTGTTTGTTCTTTAATTCTTCTATGTCTTTTTAAAACATTTCTTGCATCTTCTCGATCTTTGCCTCCATCCATATTCCGAGGTCATGGATCATCTTCACTATCATTATTCTGAATTCTTTTTCTGTAAGTTTGCCTATCTCCACTTCATTTAGTTGTTTTTCTGGGGTCTTATCTTGTTCCTTCATCTGGTACATAGCCCTCTGACTTTTCATCTTGTCTGTCTTTCTGTGAATGTGGTGTTTGTTCCACAGGCTGTAGGATTGTAGTTCTTCTTGCTTCTGCTGTCTGCCCTCTAGGTATATTCTTAACCAGGGATGATTTTAATGGCTAGTAAGCAATTAAACAAACAACTTTTTGCAAACGTATCATGGTTAAATGTGTATTCTTATTTACCATTGTCTTTTATTTTCGAAAGCAATCCCACTAATGGTGTTGGTAACTACGAGTATCATTGTGACTAAAGATTCCAGTTAACAGCAGTACCCTCCTGGAATCCTTTCTTAGAGTTTTTTATTCACAGCGACAATTTACTGAACTTTGAATGTAATTGTCTAACAGTGAAAAAGTAGGGAGCAAAAGCAAATGATAGACGTAACCAAAACAAAACCCACCTATCATTCCTGGGTAAATGACACTTTATGTTGTGTCTAAGACCCATAACATTGAGAAATTATTGGCCTGAAAACAAAGAATGTTACCAGTCTTTAATTATTGAAAGCTATTTAATGAAATTCAATTATATTAGGTCAGCACGTTCTAGAAACAAAATTTCTTCATAGGAAAAAAAAATCTATATTTTCTATATAAAAAAAACTTTTAGAAATTTATTTGAGACTTCTGGTGCAGAAAAGCTAATATAAATCTGTTTCCCTGTTCTCTGCTAAGCACAACTGTAAATCTTGGAAATGGTGTAGGGACAACGAAAGGAGAACTATGAAATGTGGTAAGAAGAAGGTGAGTTGGTTTGGTACCCCAGGACTGGAAGAACAGTACAGTAGCAGGTTGTCTTGCATATGACCACCCAATAGAGCAAAGCCATACACAACTGACAGTTTCTGACCTCTATCTGATGAACATAAGTCAGCTCAGGTAGGCTGATTCCTCCAGCAGACCAAAAGAGTCCCTCTGACAACATCAAGAGAGCACAGCACCACTATTAAGAGGGATTGATTAGAAGTCCCACCAAAAATAAGCATCTAAGGGAAGTGTTTTCTATCCCTGCCAGGACTGAGACTTCTCTTTTCCACTGAGACAGGCAGGCAGAAGCAACAAGAGAGACTCAACCATAGCAAGTGTCCCAGGCCAGACACTTCTTTCTCCATAAGTCTCTCCCACCCTGCAGTAGACAGTGGGTCAGGGGTGGGAGGGAATGGAACTGGCTAAAAGGAAACTGGGGAAACAGAGATTTGAAAATGGAGGCAGAGATCAGGGTGATATGCCTACAAGCCATCAAACCACCAGCAATTAGGAGAGAGGCATGTAGTAAATTCCCGTCACAGCCTTTGGAAGGAACCAACTCGGCCAACACCTTGATCTTGGAGTTTTAACCTCAAAGATTAAAAAACAATAAATTCCTATTGTTTAAGTCACCCAGTTTGTGGTAACTTGTTACAGCTGCCTTAGCAAATTAATACATCTGATACTCAAGACAATGATATTTGAACATTGGGAATATAAAAAAGATTTAAGTGAAAGTGAGTTTTCCACACTTCACTCAAAGAGGTAAATACTAAGTCAAATATGTATATCGTAATACCCAGGACAATTGCTAAAATTACTAATACAAAGAGATACACTCAAAAATACTATCTATAAATCAAGATGGAGTCCTATAAAATGTTTAAGTAGCCTCCAGGTAGATAAGAGAAAAAGAGCAATAAGAATAAAAGAAAACAAACAATAAAATGCAATATTTAATTGCAAACATACCAGTACCTAACCTTAATATTAATGGTCTAAATGCATCAACCAAAGACAAAGATTGGCCATGGCAGTGAAAGTGCCGAGTCCTAACCACTGGACTGCCCTGGGAATTCCCTGGAACATCTTTCAAATGCTTCAATTTTTTAATTGCAAAATTAATGTAAAACACTTTGAGATAAAGGCTTAGAGCTTTCATATATATGTAATCTTCAAAAACTTCAAATAGACAAGTTAAATACGAATGTCTACTTTACATTTTTGCAGCACGTAATTATATACAAAATTATGAAGCAAAAGAAGATACACTGAAGAAAAATATAAAATGTGGCTGACACTTTTGACATTTTTAGTTAGCTTATAAGCAGTATGATATTAAGTTAGTGCTAAGATAGTAAGTAGTGATTTTTTCCTCCGTATGTATACCACACTCATTAATCCATTTGCTGGTTGAGTATAATTTTTAAATGTCATGGTTGATTTGTGAATCAAAGTACACTGTAATAGTTAGATGCTGAATTCCACCATGAAAATACTCATTTTGTACAATTCTTTCAGTACAGGTGTAGCTTTAACTTCTTAATATGACTCTGCAGGAATCATCATTATTTTAATGATCTTCAGAATGTGACAATTTACTCTATGATAAATGTATTATCATTCCCACTAAACTATCTGCCACATGACTGTCATTTAACGGAAGGAACGCAGAGGACCCCTGGGGTTTGAATAAAAAAAGCCACCTGAATTGTAGATACACCTACTGTGGTAAAACATTGAAAACCATACCTTTAAAGATAGAGGAATGAGAATACCAAAAGTGAAGAATGATTGAAAATGAATATAACTTATTATATTATATTCTCTTATTATATTCTTTACAATTTCTACCTGGACTTATTTAAGAATCCTTGTAACTTCTTATTTTTTTAAATTTTGTTTTTTATCTTTACCAGGATGTTTCTATTTGTAAACTCCTTTAAATAACTGTGCCTAAGTTAGACTCTGTGTGTGTGCGTGTATCTATACATGCACACACACATACACGTATATGTGTATATATAAATATATATATATTCCTAACGAAGAATTAAAAATACATACTATGGACTATGGTAAATGCAGCTTGCCCATTACATCAGTGGATAAATGACTAGATGGTATTGATAACTCAGTTGCCAAGCTGTATTGCTCCCTGAGAAGACTAACTGCTCAGAAAAGCCAACCACGTCACATAACTCTCATGTAGTTCATTCTTCCTCTTCTGATAGTGGCTACTTCCACATGTCAACCTAAACCTCAGGAATTCATGAGGTTTAACAATGGAGCTGTGTCACAAGCCGCTTAGATAGCCTCATCCACCAGAGGGCAGACAGCAGAAGCAAGAAGAACTACAATCCTGCAACCTGTGGAACAAACACCACATTCACAGAAACATAGACAAGGTGAAAAGGCAGAGGGCTATGTACCAAATGAAGGCACAAGATAAAACCCCAGAAAAACAACTAAATAAAGTGGAGATAGGCAACCTTCCAGAAAAAGGATTCAGAATAATGATAGTGAAGATGATGCAATACCTCGGAAAAAGAATGGAGGCAAAGATCAAGAAGATGCAAGAAATGTTTAACAAAGACCTAGAAGAATTAAAGAACAAACAAACAGAGATGAACAATACAATAACTGAAATGAAAACTACACTAGAAGGAATCAATAGCAGGATAACTGAGGCAGAATAACGGATAAGTGACCTGGAAGACAGAATGGTGGAATTCACTGCTGCGGAACAGAATAAAGAAAAAAGGATGAAAAGAAATGAAAACAGCCTAAGAGTCCTCTGGGACAACATTAAACACAACAACAACAACATTCACATTACAGGGGTCCCAGAAGGAGGAGAGAGAGAGAAAGGCCCAGAGAAAATATGTGAAGAGATTATAGTCGAAAACTTCCCTAACATGGGAAAGGAAATAGCCACCCAAGTCCAGGAAGCGCAGAGAGTCCCATACAGGATAAACCCAATGAGAAACATGCTGAGACACATAGTAATCAAATTGGCAAAAGTTAAAGACAAAGAAAAATAATTGAAAGCAGCAAGGGAAAAATGACAAATAACATACAAGGGAACTCCCATAAGGTTAACAGCTGATTTCTCAGCAGAAACTCTACAAGCCAGAAGGGAGTAGCATGATATACTTAAAGTGATGAAAGGGAAGAACTACAACCAAGATTACTCTACACGGCAAGGATCTCACCCAGATTCGATGGAGAAATCAAAAGCTTTACAGACAAGCAAAAGCTAAGAGAATTCAGCACCACCAAACCAGCTCTACAACAAATGCTAAAGGAACTTCTCTAAGTGGGAGACACAAGAGAAGAAAAGGACCTACAAAAACAAACCCAAAACCATTAAGAAAATGGTCATAGGAACATACATATCGATAATTACCTTAAACGTGAATGGATTAAATGCTCCAACCAAAAGGCACAGGCTTGCTGAATGGATACAAAAACAAGACCTATATATATATGCTGTCTACAAGAGACACACTTCAGACCTAGGGACACATATATACTGAAAGTGAGGGGATGGAAAAAGATATTCCATGCAAATGGAAAACAAAAGAAAGCTGGAGTAGCAATACTCATATCAGATAAAATAGACTTTAAAATAAAGAATGTTACAAGTCACAAGGAAGGACACTACATAATGATCAAGAGATCAATCCAAGAAGAAGATATAACAATTATAAATATATATGCACCGACACTGGAGCACCTCAATACATAAGGCAACTGCTAACAGCTATAAAAGAGGAAATCGACAGTAACACAAATAATACTGGGGGACATTAACATCTCACTTACATCAATGGACAGATCATCCAAAATGAAAATAAATAAGGAAACAGAAGCTTTAAATGACACAACAGACCAGATAGATTTAATTGATATTTTTAGGACATTCCATCCAAAAACAGCAGATTACACTTTCTTCTCAAGTGCGCATGGAACATTCTCCAGGATAGATCACATCTTGGGTCACAAATCAAGCCTCAGTAAATTTAAGAAAATTGAAATCATATCAAGCATCTTTTCTGACCACAACACTATGAGATTAGAAATCCAATACAAGGGAAAAATCATAAAGGACACAAACACATGGAGGCTAAACAATACGTTACTAAATAACCAAGAAATCACTGAACAAATCAAAGAGGAAGTCAAAAAATACCTAGAGACAAATGACAATGAAAACATGACGATCCAAAACCTATGTGATGCAGCAAAAGCAGTTCTAAAGGGAAGTTTATGGCTATACAAGCCTACCTCAAGAAACAAGAAAAATCTCAAATAAACAATCTAACCTTACACCTAAAGGAACTAGAGAAATAAGAACAAACAAAACCCAAAGTTAGCAGAAGGAAAGAAATCATAAAGATCAGAGCAGAAATAAATGAAATAAAAAAAAAGAAAACAACATCAAAGATCAATAAAATTAAAAGCTGGTTCTTTGAGAAGATATACAAAATTGATAAACCATTAGCCAGACTCATCAAGAAAAAGAGGGAGAGGACTCAAATCAATAAAATTAGAAATGAAAAAGGAGAACTTACAACAGACACCGCAAAATACAAAGCAACCAAAGAGACTACTACAAGCAACACTATGCCAATAAAATGGAAAACCTGGAAGAAATGGACAAATTCTTAGAAAGGTATACATAACCTTCCAAGTCTGTCCCAGGAAGAAATAGAAAATATGAACAGACCAATCACAAGTAATGAAATTGAAAGTGTGATTAAAAATCTTCCAACAAACAGAAGTCTTGGACCAGATGGCTTCAGAGGTGAATTCTATCAAACATTTAGAGAAGAGCTAACACCCATCCTTCTCAAACTCTTCCAAAAAATTGCAGAGGAAGGAACACTCTCAAACTCATTCTATGAGGCCACCATCACCCTGATACCAAAACCAGACAAAGATGTCACAAAGAAAGAAAACTACAGGCCAATATCACTGATGAACATAGATGCAAAAATCCTCAACAAAATACTAGCAAACAGAATCCAACAACACTTTAAAAGGATCATACACCAGGATCAAGTGGGATTTATCCCAGGGATGCAAGGTTTCTTCAATATACGCAAATCAATCAATGTGATACACCATATTAACAAACTGAAGAAGAAAAACCATATGATCATCTCAATAGATGCAGAAAAAGCTTTTGACAAAATTCAATACCCTTTTATTATAAAAACTCTCCAGAAAATGGGCACAGAGGGAACCTACCTCAACATAATAAAGGCCATATATGACAAACCCACAGCCAACATCATTCTCAATGGTGAAAAACTGAAACCATTTCCTCTAAGATCAGGAACAATACAAGGATGTCCACTCTCACCACTATTATTCAACAAAATTTTGGAAGACCTAGCCACGGCAATCAGAGAAGAAAAAGAAATAAAAGGAATACAAATTGTAAAAGAAGAAGTAAAAGTGTCACTGTTTGCAGATGACATGATACTATACAGAGAATCCTAATGACGCCACCAGAAAACTACTAGAGCTAATCAATGAATTTGGTAACGTTGCAGGATACATGATTAATGCACAGAAGTCTCTTGCATTCCTATACACTAATGATGAAAATTCTGAAAGAGAAATTAAGGAAACACTCCCATTTACCACTGCAACAGAAAGAATAAAATACATAGGAATAAACCTACCTAGGGAGCCAAAAGATCTGTATGCAGAAAACTATAAGACACTGATGAAAGAAATTAAAGATGATACCAACAGATGGAGAGATATACCATGTTCTTGGATTGGAAGAATCAACATTGTGAAAATGACTATACTACCCAAAGCAATCTACAGATTCAATGCAATCCCTATCAAATTACCAATGGCATTTTTTACAGAAATAGAACAAAAAATCTTAAAATTTGTATGGAGACACAAAAGACCCCGAATAGCCAAAGCAGTCTTGAGTGAAGAAAACAGAGCTGGAGGAATTGGACTCCCTGACTTCAGGCTATACTACAAAGCTACAGTAATCAAGACAATATGGTACTGGCACAAAAACAGAAATACAGATCAGTGGAACAGGATAGAAAGCCCAGAGATAAACCCATGCACCTACAGTCAACAAATCTATGAAAAAGGAGGCATGGATATACAGTGGAGAAAAGACAGTCTCTTTGATAAGTGGTGCTGGGAAAACTGGATAGCTACATGTAAAAGAATGAAATTAGGACACTCCCTAACACCACACACAAAAATAAACTCAAAATGGATTAGAGACCTAAATGTAAGACTGGACACTGTAAAACTCTTGGTGGAAAACATAGGGAGAGCACTCTTTGACATAAATCACAGCAAGATCTTTTTTGATCCACCTCCTAGAGTAATGGAAATAAAATCAAAAATAAAAAATGGGACCTAATGAAACTTAAAAGCTTTTGCAAAGCAAAGGAAACTACAAACAAGACAAATAGAAAACACTCAGAATGGGAGAAAATATTTGTAAACGAATCAACGGACAAAGGATTAATCTCCAAAATATATAAACAGCTCATGCAGCTCAATATTAAAAAAACAAACAACCCAATCCAAAAATGGGCAGAAGACCTAAATAGGCATATCTCCAGAGAAGACATACAGATGACCAAGAAGCACATGAAAAGCTGCTCAACATCACTAATTATTAGAGAAATGCAAATCAAAACTACAATGAGGTATCACCTCACACCAGTTAGAATGGGCATCATCAGAAAATCTACAAACAACAAATGCTGGAGAGGGTGTGGAGAAAAGGGAACCCTCTTGCACTGTTGGTGGGAATGTAAATTGATACAGCCGCTATGGAGAACAGTATGGAGGTTCCTTAAAAAACTAAAAATAGAATTTCCATATGATCCAGCAATCCCACTACTGGGCGTATACCCAGAGAAAACCATAATTCAAAAAGACACATGTGCCCCAATGTTCATTGCAGCACTATTTACAATAGCCAGGTCATGGAAGCAACCTAATTGCCCATCCAAAGACGAATGGATAAAGAAGAGGTGGTACATATATGCAATGGAATATGACTCAGCCATAAAAAGGAACGTAATTGGGTCATTTGTTGAGACGTGGATGGATCTAGAGAATGTCATACAGAGTGAAGTAAGTCAGAAAGAGGAAAACAAATATAGTATATTAACGCATATATGTGGAACCTAGAAAAATGGTACAGATGAGCCGGTTTGCAGGGCAGAAATTGAGACACAGATTTAGAGAATAAACGTATGGACACCAAGGGGGGAAAGCGGCAGGGGGGTGGGGGTGGTGGTGTAATGAATTGTGCGATTGGGATTGACATGTATACATTGATGTGTATAAAATGGATGACTAATAAGAACCTGCTGTATAAAAAAATATATAAAATAAAATTCAGCAAAAAAAAAAAAAAAAGAATGGAGCTGTGCCCTTCTAACTCTTCTCAGAGTTGTCTCACTTCTGTTTAATGGTAAAATATATTTTTTCTTTTAAAAACAAACATTTCCATTGCTTCAGAGTAAAACCTCTTACCCATTAACCAGTTTTCCCCCAGTTCTGTCTCTTTCCAATAGCATCCCCCACAGCCACCAATCTGTATTCTGTCTCTATGGACTTGTCTATTTTGGATGTTTTTTATAGACAGAATTTTACAATATGTGAGCTTTTGTGTCTGGGTTCTTTCACTTAGCATAGTGTTTTTGAGGTTCATTCATATTGCAGCATGTACCACAAATTCATTTTTATGGATTAATAATATTTATATAATCACAATGTGTTTATCCATTCATCTGTTGCTGGACATTTGAGCTGTTTCTACCTTTTGGCTATTGTGAATAGTGCTGGTGTAAACATACACGTACATATACTTATTTGACTATCCATTTTCAATTACTTTGGATATATATCTAAATCTAAAATGGAATTGTGGGGTCATATTGTAATTATGCTTAACTTTTTGAGGAACCAATAAATGCTTTTTCACCACAACTGAATCTTTTTACATTCTCATCAGTAATGTACACGTGTTTTAATTTCTCTACATCCTTGCCAACACATTTCCTTTTTGTTGTTGTTGTAGTGGGTATAAAGTAATACCTGATACTGATAAATGAAATAGAGAACAGAAAATAGGGAGAATCAATGAAACCGAAAATAGTTTCTTTGAAAAAGTCAACACAATTTGCAGACCTTTGGCCACACTGACAAAGAAAAAAAGAAATAAAACATTATTAATATTCTAGCTTATATTTGTATAAGCGACAGAGATAAAGAAATAAATATAGGGGAAAAACTCATTCTAATTTGTTATTTATTGTTCTACCATTCTATCTCTACTCTATCTCAAGTTTTAATCATTAACAATGTATTTTAAAAGCATTAAATTGCTTCTGTAATTTTAATGAAAGTATTTTCCTTTAGGGAGGAAGTAATATTCCTTTTTCACATTATCTCTGTATATAAAAGAAAAGGTATATATAGCACAAAAGCTTAGGCAAGTTACCATGATGTCACTTTGATTATGTGCACATCTTCTGGTTTCTTTCTTCTGTAAATAGAGAATAAATTTGTATAAAAGAGTTTACAAAGCACATTTTAATTTATTCTGATTCATTTGTTTTCCTTTTTTGTTATATATGCTACATATGTGCAAAATTAAGGCAAGAGAGCATTTACCTAGTAACAAGGAATCAGGAGGCTTGGGACGATTACTTCTTTAAGAGTCACTCATAAATATTTCCATTCCTTTTGTTTGGGGGATGGTGACAGCAACCGATAAAGCTCACCAATTAAAAGTAGCTGAAGAAGAAATGGAAAGGCAATGTAGATTGTTTCCTATGGTAATTTACCTTAGTTTATTTCCTATTCAAAGTGTTTTATACACAGTCTAAAATAATTCAAAGTACATATTCAGAGCAAAATTAAAAATTAAACTGATTTTCTTATATTAAGGCAAAGTTTGACAAACATGATAGTGTTTTTGAATAGTTTTCTTTGATTTGGATTCTACAATAATATGGAAGAAATAAATCCCCTTGTGCTCAATATCTAAAAGACCAATTATAAAAATTATCAAATGTTGATTTGATATTCTTCATTTAACTATGCACAGTGTTTTCATTATAGAAGAGTCAATATTATGCTTTAACTTTCTCAAAGTATTTTCAATGTTTGTTGAGTAATGATGTTCTAAAAAGTATCTATATAATGGTTATGGCTCATATTCCCTTTTTTTGAAAATAATGCATTACAAATTTTTCTTGACTTAGAAATAGAGAGTAAGCCCTATGTGCACTACCAGTGTTATCAAGAGACATATGTTTCAATGTGGGAATCTGCCTTCCATGTTTTAAATCTCAAAATAGGAATTTTAACTAAACAGCTCCAATAACTCTAAATATAATAGAGTTCTATTATCTACAAAATCTTGTTGAATTAATTCCTTTTTGTACCTAAATAGTTTCTCAGAGTAATAAATTCAAATTATGGTGTGTAAAGTACCACTTCTTTTATCTGTCTTAAAAGAAATCTCCACTCAGACAGTTACAATATGTTTGGAAACGACCGATTTTAATTTGACTTATGAGTTCTCCCAAGATCCTGCTTCCTCAAATCTACAAAGAGAATACTACACCACATCTTTCAGTATTGTTGGAGAAAGAATATAAGATAAAGAATATTAAAGTGCTTTGTGTGCTATAAAGCACTCTGCCCACAAACATCATGCTTAAGGGAGATTCTGAAATTTGGTGAACATGTCCAGGTCTTTGTGATTTTATAGAAATAAATCACATTATTTTAGCCTTCATATTTTCAAACTGAAAAACTCAGCTTTTTTTCAATTGTCCTTTTAGAAATGTCAGTCAAACCAAGACTTATTTGTGCCCACTATCCACTGAGCAGTTCACTGGCTGTTTATAATGCATAGATGAACATAGCAGGATTCATCTCTATACTTCCTTTCTAACCTCCTTGTCACTTATTCAGTGCTTCTAAAATTATTCAGCTGAAATTCGCTCTTGGCTGAGTATTGTGAATACTGGGGGAGAAACACTGTGAGTAGGTGTGCCCGAGTTTGAGGAGAAAATAAATAGTCCATCTCTCATTGTCCTTCAGAAGAGCAATGAATAGAACTGTCCACAGTATTTTGAGTGTGACTGTCCATTGTAAGAAGAAGATCTATTTCTAAATATTTTATCCAATACTGAAGTACAATGAACAAATCTCTGCTCAAATAAATTAGCTTTCCAATTTTGACTTGTACCCTAGTCAAGTTAATAAGTGAATATACTAATGTGAAATAATGGGGAATAAAAATAACACATTTGAAGGTGGTTATAAGTAAATTACTAATTCATCTCTTAACAAAAAGCTTGGATGATATGACAATTTCTATAGTGGTCCGAAAAGACGATCTAAATCACCTGGAAATCCACATTAGTGGTTAACTCCTTTCTCATAGTTTATGACAGTCACTAAGAATATACTATGTCTATAAAAACACTGACAAGAAGGGTCTACATTTTGCAGTTCTTGACTTTCTGAAGTTACTTTAGCTCTACTGAGGAAGAGCTGACTCATTGTAACATGGCTCTGCCACTTTGGTTCTCCCATGGTTTGTTCCATCCCTCATTTTTAACTATATTCTCTTATAGTTTAGTAGGAATGAGCATAGAAACAGAGAAATGAATGCAAATATTAAATTTAATCTCTATACCCATGACTAGATAAATAAATTTGTCCAAAAACGAGTTGTCTAATAATTTTATTGTCTCAACATCTATATTTGCTTATTAAAATTTTTTACAACTCTCAAAGGTTTAAAAAAGCTAACATTAAAAAAAAATACAACTTCATGGGATGGAAGTTCACATCTTTTGGTCCCGTCATTTATTTGCTATTGTTGCCTTTGACACCCAACTTCAAATTGCTGAAACCATTCTTTTGTAGGCCAAATCATTTTTAAAAGGAAAAGGCAGTACTATAAAAATCAATGAGTAATTCTAAATTGAATAAGTAGTTTGACAGTGTAAGTCAAGATTGCTAACATAAAATGCACCATTTGAAATAGAAATTTAGGTCATGTCATTCCTTTCTCCTCCCATTTCCAGGAATAGGTCAAAAACCCCTGAACCCCTGCAAAGAGTTTCCTCATTTACTTTACTCAAACAAAATAATAATAATAATAATAATAATAATAATAATAATAATAATAATAATAATAAAGGATTTAGCTGCAGGTAGATATGAAATAAAGAACACACACATTTCTATATAAATCAACTTAAAAGTTACCAGAAACATGCTCTTAAAAAAACGTAATGTGATACAAAGCATCTTCATATTATTAGAAAATTTGTTTAGATCAGACAAACTCAGCATATTGAATACTCATTAACAAACTCTGACATTTTCTTTGTTGGGCATTTTTATTCAAATCCCTGCCACCTGCCTAATCACCAGGTGGCAGTGTAGTAGCACTCATCCATATCTGTCTTTGAAAAGCCTCAATAAAAGTGGCATTGCAATGATACTTTCACATAGAATAGGTAGAATTGTTTGGGTTTAAAATTTTTTTAAGTGTTACTCTCTTTTAGTATTAAAATAGCCCTGCACACATTTTCACAAATTGCCTTGTGCTTTGAGTACTATGTATATAGATAGTTCCTTTCTCTAATTTTCTAAACTAGAAAAACTGAATATATATCACTTAACTGTTCTTTGATGTCTTACAGTTTTAAATAGGAACATTTTCTACATCCTAGTTGGAAGTGAATTTCATATTTTTTTTTAACCAGCACTTTTCAACAATTGGATTAAGGCACGGATTCCCACAGCTTCAATAAAAGCATATGCCAGCTGACTTCAAAACTTTAAGACAAGAATTCTGACATCTCATTTTTCCTTATCTAAACTTCTCCAGCTGTCGTTATGCCATCTGAGACAAGTTTTCAGTCTACAGTACTATTCCACTCTATCAGTTCCTTTGTATTTGCACAATGTCTATTCAGCAGTTTAACCAAGACAAAAGAACTAATTTCACCTTTTGGTTTCAGATACCTAGGATTTATTATGTGTTTAAAGTATGTCTGAATTCTTCTTTTTTGCAGTTGGAAATTCAGAGATCCAGGTTATGTCATCTGATCCAATGTCAACTAGTAAGTATAGTTCAAAACCTACAACTTAAAACATTTATGTTTTCTCTCTGAGTATAGTGTCATATCCCAAAATACTCTTGGTAGACTGGAAAGAAGGTGTTTGGGAATATCTCCCAAACATTGTATGTAATCTTTTCCTATATTTAGAGTCAGTGGAAGAGGAGATTGTCTTCATCTTTGGAGGAACTATGCAGATACTATTTGGGAGGCAGAGGAAAGAGTCTTTTTCTGTAGGAACTGGGGTTAAACTGCAGGTGCGGCTCTTTAAAAGTTGACTACACAAAGCCTTTGGAAAACAAAAAGAAAGGGAGTTACTATATGATCTGAAGAATTACTGGAGGTTTTAGAAGACAGAACTGAAAAAATATTTAGACTTTGATTTGAGAAACCTTTCTTCTACTTCCATATGCTTGAGGCAATTGACATTTTTTTTACCCTAAATAAAATGATCCAACCCCATAGCTAATCTAGAAAATGATACAATTATAATCCACATCTGGCTGATTAGCAACTATACTTCACTAATGTATAATTTTCTTAAATTTATTTTAGAACATTTTGCAAAACATGTTAAAAAACATTAAACGGGACAAGACCCAAAATTAGTATACTAAGATTTCATAATTCAACTTAGTCTCAGTCTTAGACTTGAGGAGCTCTTTGGTTGTACTAAAATTCCAAATATGTTTGGGACAAGGCTCAACTATACATCATTGTAGCCAAAGTTTATGTAGCTCTATTTGAATAAAATTGGATAGATGGATGGGTCAAAATTTTCAAAAGATACCTCTACTGAATTATAAAGCGTTTCAATTTCTTGGTTTTCAGAATGCCACTTCTGGAATTCTTCAAATATAAGCATATATAATGTCATAAAATAATTACATTAAAACTCATTCAACCTATGCAATACATGCTAAAATGGAAATCTACTTGTCAAGCTACAAGGTGAAAACTGTGGTGAATAATAATTTTAAGATGTTAAATCTTAAATGTTTCAATTTTTTTTAACTAGTAAAATCTCATATAGATTCATTTTTATATATTTCCATAACTGCAAAGTCATATTCTTTTTTAAGAAAAATTTTGTAAAAATTATTTTAAAATAAATGTTGAATTAGATAATAAGCAAAGACATTATATCAGTTTTTTTCTCAGTCTTAATATAAATTAACCAATAAATATTTCTAGAGATCTTATAATTTGAGAGCTAGAATGGTCTTTGGAAATATCCCAGAAAATCATATTTCTTTTATAAATGAGGGATTTAGACCCAGTGAAGTTAAGTGACTTATCTGAATGGTACGAATAATCAGTGGTGAAATTAGGGTTAGAAATCAAATCTCCTGTGTCAACTGCCTGCTTTAACATTTTCCAACTTTTTTATAGAAATAACTGAACTGTTTAATTACATTTACATTTCATATTTTATAGCTACAATTCCTAGTGGATTCCTAAAGCTTATAATGTAAAATTTAAGGCAAATTTTTTCTTATTGTTTTTATTAGGAAAAGTTACTATTTTTGACCATTCTTGAGATCAAATTAATTGGCTAAGAGTAACAAATATATAGACGAGTAGGCCTGAATTCAAATCCTATGCATGTCTATAACTAATTTTGAACAAATCACTTAACTTCTCTGAGTTTTAATTTCCTCATTTATATAATAAAAATAAGTATGTGCCTTCCTCCAGGCTTGTGGCAAGGATTAAATAAAATGCATCTTTATGTTTGCATTTAGTTATAACAATAATAATAACAACAGCAATTATTATAATGTGAATGTGGTAAGGTTTCTGCTGACCTATATTAGGATAAAATGACTATATCTTTCTAGGTTTTTAAAATACAAATTCCAAATTAAGTACAGTGATCAGTTGGTTCTAACTCTCAGTTGACTTGTAAGCGGTGTATAGGCATAAATATTTTTTAATTGCAAATGTATGAAGTATATGTACCACATAAATTGGAGGATAACCAGGTTCAATTCCTGAGGGTAATAGAAGCTGAAAGATGCTAAGAACCACATAGCAAATCAGTGGTCAAGTTTAGTCAAGAACTTGAATCCCTTTATTTCCAGTTGATGTCCTTCTCTCTACTACTAGTGGCTTTCAAACTGTACTTAAAGGACCGTAGGATTCTTCTGAGGTATTTCAAGGCCAACAAATGGACACCAGAAAGCTGCCAAAGGGTATGGCTGACATGAAAAGGCTCCAAGTGTCCTCCCTCCTTGTCAAATAGATCAGCTTTATTTTAATTAATCACATGTATTTAGATTTTGCATAATTTAGGTGGATTCTTCTATTTACAAAAGTTTACAGTGCATGTGTCCCTGTAGTATTAAAATTTGAATCATAAGCATAGAACATTTAATTATTTAAACAATCACTGGAAGAAAAGTTGGTAAGGTCAAGGAAAAAAAGTTTAACTCTATTTAGACCTCTTGCACCAACTACTAAGGAAATATATTAAATTTATGATTAAAATAAATTAATTTTTTCCTAATGACCTAGTGACCCTAGCATAAAATAGATAAAATCTATTATATATTAAAATATGAATTAAGCAGTCATATGTGTTAGATGATTCCAGCAGAAAAGAGAAAGCAATTTCTTACTACCAAGTGATACTTGGCTGATATTAAAATCTCTATTGAAAAGAATATAGGAGTTTAGGCATCAGTAAAAAAATCTAAATTAATGATAAGTCCTTGTAAATCACTCAGGGAACACTATGTATTACAGAAGTTTTCCCAAGGGAAAGAAAAGAGAAAAATAATAAGATGTTCAATTGAGGGCATAAATGTGCTAACTTCAAACAGATAAATAGATAGATAGAAAAAATATTCAAATAATAATAGTACATCCTTTAATACATGGCTCATTCATAGGGCTAAAATTTCTAAATTAATCATGCTGTGGCCAACCTAATGATATGATATAGACATAACCAAAATGAAAGTAAGTAAACTTAGGTTTATGCATGTAAAACTATGATGACAGAAAGAGACGTGGAATATGGTAAATTATCTGGGTATCAGGTAAATTGTGTCTCCAGTCTAACTTCATGGCTGAATTAAACTCTTTAAGAAATTATTTCATCATAACTTAATTTTATAGATATAATTTTAGTTAGATAAAAGAAAACCAGTTGGGAAAACAAAATATGCAAAAATATCTGTAAAAATATATTTTGTTTAAAAAAAGAGGCAATGAATATTGTAATATACATTTGTGGCCTATGCTATTCTATCCCTGTTTGTTTTGCTACCTGCAAAAGTAGAGAAGAAATTAGTGGAAATTATTCTTGTATCTAGATTAGACCCTGTGTTCTAAAGTCTCAGATAAATGATTAAGACTTTCAGATTTAAAAGGATTCAAAATCATGGAATACTCAAAATATTTAGTTAGAGTTGCCATGCCTCAGTTAAGAGTTCTCAAGTTGAATTGAAACTTCACAGCAGCTGCTGTAGGATACTTGCATACTTTACTTGCATCCTCTCCTCTATCTGGCCAGGGAGCTCACTGGGCAGTTCTGCCACATTTGGGTCCTAGCCATTAAGCCATAATGGCCATGGAGCCATTTCTATTGCCCTGTCCAGGCAGGGAAACAAATTTGCAGCCCTGTCCAACTGCTGAATATAACGTACAGTCCCTGCTGGCTAGAAAGCCTGATCAAAGCATCCAGGCATCCACAGAGCTCACCATACAGCAACACTTGGGTAAAGAATCAAACCAGCATTCCTATATAACTGTTCCCAGCCAGTAGCACTGCTCTTGACCTCAGAACATGAGCAGCGGCCCCACCCAAATAGAGACACTGATAGCAAGCCCCATCTGCCCAAGGATGCTATCAGCTGACTTATCCAGAACTCTAGGCTGAGCTGACTGGTGAAGGACTATTGTCTCTGCTGAAGTGAACCTATAAAGTCTGGAAGAGGAGATGACTTACTCAAACAGGCAGATACCAATAGAAGGAATCAAGGTTCATGAAGAACCAAGTGAACATGATGCCCAACAAAGGAAACTAATAGAGCTCTTTTGGTAACCAAAAGAAATCAGAGGTAGCTATACTTATATCAGACAAAACAAACTTAAAGAGAAAAATGGTCAAGAGACATGGTCATTAAATAATGATAAAGAAGTCAATCCATCAGAAAGATATAACAAGGCATCAAACTTTCTAATTCCAAACTATATTACAAAGCTTTAGTAATCAAAATAGCATAGTACTGGCATAAAAGCAGACACATAGATCAATGGAATGGAATAGAGAGTCCAGAAATAAACCCATGCATGTGGTCAATTAAGTTATGACAAAGGAGCCAAGAATATACAATGGGGAAAGGACAGTTTCTTCAATAAATGGTACTGGGAAAACTGAACAGTCATATGCAGAAGAATAAGAACAGACCCCTATCTTACACCATTCACAAAAATTAAATCAAAATGGATTAAAGACTTATATGTAAGACCTGAAACAATTAAACTCCTAAAAGAAAACATAGCTGGAAAAGCTCCTTTACTTAAGTCTTGGCAATGGCTTTTTGGAAGTGCCATCTAAAGCACAAGCAACAAATGTGAAAATAAACAAATGGGACTCCATTAAACTAAAAAGCTTTTACACAACAAAATGAACAACCAACAAAATGAAAAAGCAACCTATGGAATGGGAGAAAATGTTTGCTAACTGCATATCTGATAAGAGGTTAATATCCAAAATATATAAGGAGCTCATGTAACTCAATAACAACAAAAATAATCTAATTTAAAAATTGGCAAAAGATCTGAATAGACATTTTTCCAAAGAAGATAGTCCAATGGCCAACGAGTACATGAAAAGGTGCTAAATATCACTAATCACCAGACAAATGCAAATCAAAACCGCAATGAGATATTACCTCACACCATTAGGATGATATTATAAAAAAGACAAGAGGTTAAGTGTTGGTGAGAATGTTGAGAAAAGGGAACTCTAGTGCACTGTTGGTGGGAATGTAAACTGGTACAGCCAATGTGGAAAACAGTATGGAGGTTCCTCAAATATTCGAAAATAGATCGAATGATCTATTTTCTATTTACCATATGATCCATCAATTCCATTGGGTATATATACAAAGGAAATGAAATCACTGTCTCAAAGAGATATTTGTCCCTTTACATTCAAATTCAGCTTTATTTACAATAGCCAACACATAGGAATAACCTAAATGTCCATGGACAAATGAATGGATAAACAAAATGCAGTATATATAACAACGGAATATTATTCAGTCATAAAAGACATTTGTAACAACCTGGATGTTCCTTGAGGGCATTATGCTAAGTGAAATGAGCTAGACAGAAAAAGAGAAGTACTGTATAATTTCACTTATATGTATAATCTAAAAAAAGCTAACTCATAGATACAAAGAACAGACTGGTTGCCAGAAACAAGGAATCTAATGTACAGCATGGTGTAGTAAACAATACTGTATTATACATTTGAAAGTTGCTAGGAGAGTAGATCTTAAAAGTACTCATCACAAGAAAAAAATTGTAATTGTGTGAAATGATGAATGTTAATTAAACTACTGCAGTAAATTTTTGCAATGTATACATATATCAAATCACTGTGTTGTACACATTAAACTTATACAACATTACATGTCAATTTTATCTCAATAAAGCTGGGGAAAACAAACAAAAAACCAAAAAACAAAAAAGGCATTGTGTAGAGGGCATTCATCGTAAATTAGATGAGGTAGGGAGGGAAGTCCTCTAAGGTAATTTCAATTGAGCTATGACCAAAATACTGAGGAGGTACTCAAAAGTTTGGAAAAGAGTGTTCCAGGAAAAGGAAAACATAAATTCCAAAACCCCAACTTGGAGGAAATTAAATAATAAGGTTTAATAATAGTCAAGCCTCTTACAGGGCAGAATTATTAATAAAACAAAGGACAAATCCACCATAGACAAATAGATCTAGGATGAATTTCCACTTCCATCCACTACCTACAATACAATGTTGAACAAATTCATTAAACTCTGAACCTCAGTTTCTTCATTAGCAAACTGCAGATATTAACTGCCTAGCAAAGTTTTTTCTGAGTAGTAATTGAAGTTATATATGCCAGGCTCATTATAGGGACTCAGTAACATTTTATTCTGTACTTTACTGGAACTACTTAACCAAATGTTGACATATTACTGCTTTAATTAATTCCAAAGTTTTTTTTAAAAAAAGATTTGTTTCCTTATGGAGAGGAATTAGACTATTTAGTATAATCTAATGGGAGAAGGTAAAAATTTTACATTCCAAAAGAAAAAAAATACTGAACTTTGTGTTTTAGTTTTTTTCTGTTTACTAATGAATATACAAGTAGAGATATTTAAAAATTTCATGAGTCATCTGTACCATTTTTCTAGATTCCACATATAAATCATATTACATGATATTTGTTTTTCTCTTTCTGACTTATTTCACTCTGTATGACAGTCTCTAGGTCTACCCATACCTCTGCAAATGGTACTATTTCGTTCCTTTTTATGGCTGAGTAATATTACATTGTACATATATACCACACCTTCTTTATCCATTCCTCTGTTGACGGGCATTTAGGTTGCATCCATGTCCTGGCTATTGTAAATAGTGTTGCAATGAACACTGGGGTGCATGTATCTTTTTGAATTATGGTTTTCTCTGGGTATATGCCCAGTAGGGGATTGTTGGGTCATATGGTAGTTCTATTTTCAGTTTTTCGAAGAAACTCCATACTGTTCTCCATAGTGGCTGTACCAATTTACATTCCCACCAACAGTGTAGGAAGGTTCCCTTTTCTCCACATCCTCTCCAGCATTTATTATTTGTAGATTTTTTTGATGATGGCCATTCTGACTGGTGTGAGGTGATACCTCATTGTAGTTTTGATTTGTATTTCTCTAATAATTAGTGATGTTGAGCATCTTTTCATGTGTTTGTTGGCCATCTGTATGTCTTTGGAGAAATGTCTGTTTAGGTCTTCCACCCATTTTTTATTGGGTTGTTTGCTTTTTTTGATATTGAGCTGCATGAGCTGTTTGTATATTTTGGAGATTAATCCCTTGTCAGTTGTTTCATTTGCAAATAGTTTCTCCCATTCTTAGGGTTGTCTTTTTGTTTTGTTTATGGTTTCCTTTGCTGTGCAAAGATTTTAAGTTTAATTAGGTCCCATTTGTTTATTTTTGTTTTTATTTTCATTATTTGCAAAGCAGAAATAGAGACACAGATGTAGAGAACAAACTTATGCATAACAATGGGGGAAGGAGGGGGTGGGATGAATTGGGAGATTGGGATTGACATATATACACTACTATGTATAAAAGAGATAACTAATGAGAACCTACTGTATAGCACAGGGAACTCTACTCAGTGCTCTGTGGTGACCTAAATGGGAAGGAAATCTAAAAAAGAGGGAATAAATGTATATGTATAATTGATTCACTTTGCTGTACAGCAGAAACTAACACAGCATTGTAAAGCAACTATATTCCAATAAAAATTAATTTAAAAATAAAAATAAAAATTACATATGAGATCATCTGTTACTACTGCAATCTATTTCTTTATGTATTAGACAACTCATGTTCTGATACTTACTTCAGTCAGATTTTGAAGAAAATTTTTAGATTTAAAAGAATCATTTACTTAACTAGTGAATATCTAAATATAAGAATGATTGGAACCTGAACATTGTATTGAGTATGAGGAAGGCACAAGAGAGATGGAGGGAGGGAAAAAAATACAGAGGATGCTAGGGAATGAAAATGAGGGTATGTGTTGCCTTCATAAATATATTTTAACTGGGGTCAGAAAAAAAGCACTAATCAAATGCTAATTTGATTTAGTACCAAAGAAAAGTAATTGTACTGTGACTATGTGTTTCAGGGAGGAAGATGTAGTTCTCTAAAATTATTCCCGGTTAAACAAGAGTCCTCATGAATAGAATAAAACAAAATTACTAAAAGGGAAAAAAAAATTTATGTTGCATAAGGGAAACTGCATTTTTTCTTCAGGGGAAAAATTAACATTAAATATAATATAAAAATAATAATTTAAAAGATTGTAACTAATTTCCAAAATGCTCAAATGACTTTTTGAGTACACTGGTCAGCTCAATTTTCTCTGGTGTAACTTCTTTTAGATCAGTCTAATATATGTACATGTCAATTATTTATTTCAGCACATCAACATTTTTCTGTCAGATTGATTTCTATTTCACTTCTTCTAGGATTAATTGGTAGGTAGTATAAGTTGTCAGGGAATTTTCTCATGCTAATAGGTTGAAGTGGTGGGTGGTGGGTTAGTACCTGCAGAACACTGATTTTATCCGTGTGGTCTTGTTTTAGAGAAAAAGAGAAGCTGTAATTTATTTTTAGATGCAATACACACCAAAGAAAAAGTAAATGAGAAATAAATGATGTAGTAAGTGTATATGGGTAGAAAGACTGAGAAAGAGGCAATAAGAAATAAACAAAGAAATAAAAGAAAAGAGGTTTCAGACATTATTCACCTGAATTTCATATTAACCAACTGATAGCATGTCAATACAAGAGATGGCCTGAGGTTTCCACTTTCATTCTGCTCAGTCCTATTTGTCCCAGTTCAAATTTCAACCTCCTCAAAATTCTCTATTTGATTTCTTATAACTAAAACAGAAAAAAAAATTTCTCCCCTCTGAAAGGCTTTCTATTCACAATCAAAAATTTAGCCCTGAGACTCTCAACTTTCATGCCTTTCTTTCATTTTTTTAAATACTATCATATGATAATTGTAATGAAAATAATCAAAGTATCTGTGTGCTTGTCACATCATCTTTCAATAATTGTGACAACAAATTACTTTGGAAAGGGAGACATTATTAAACTGATAAAGTGGCTATTTTAGTGGAAATATTGTTCCATCATCTATTCTCCACACAGAAATGTTATTAAAAGTGGGAAAACAAATTAACTGACCAATTAACTGGCAGTATAATGAAACTGAATTGATTTAAGCATATATACTTTGTGTGTTGTGTGTTCGTATTATCTGAAGCATGAAGTTTTTCAACCAACACACTCTTGTCAGTTCGGGCCAAAGATTCATGCATTTGAGGAAGTGTGATCATGTTAAAACATTTTACTAATTTTACACCCCTCCTCATTTTCACTATAATCTAATATCTAACATAAAGATAATAAATGGTGGGGTAGAAAAAACAAATACATTTAGAAAATCTATAATAGATTTGAATGAGGGACATATGTGAAGCAATAATATTCAGAAATAAGAATTGTTACTGAAGACATATTACTTTCTCAGTAAATGCCAATTACAATTACCTATTGCTTTATTCATTTAATTAAACATTATCTAACACTCCCAATATAAATTCCATGTATGGGCTTTGATTTTGCCACACCACTGTATTCCCTGCATATACAATATCTTCAAAAAATAATTTATTGAATAAATGTGTACATGTCTACTCTTCAGGAAGAAATGGCAAAAAAACACTAGCTTCTTGGATTTGAGGGTACTTATACGTACATATTGATTGGAGTATACATTAAAAAATACAGTTTTATCTGTCTTGGGCACCTATTGGTTTCTGAAATCAGAAAGCTAAACTTTGCTGATTGGAGAAGTTCACTGAGCTACAATGGATTTAATCTTTACTTACAAAAAGAAAATTGAAATAGAAAATTGAAGCAATCATAAGATATATCATGACTGTATTTTGAATAGAAGTGCTCTTCTTGCTTACAATCTCCAGATAATTACTTAAACTTTCAAATTTATTTTGTATGAGTAGGAAAAGTTGAAAGATGCCATCCCCCACCCATGTGCTAAAACCCAAAACTCGAGAGTCCTACACATCTTTCTTTGCCATACTCTCAGTCAGGTCAACCACTCCACCTTCAAATGTGTTGAATCTGCCCAATTCTTTCCATCTCCATGGCTAGTCCAAACCACCATTACTTTTCTCCTGGATAACTACAATAACCTTCCTGCTTCTGCTCTTGCCCTCCCCTCAATCCTTTTCTAAATAGCAGCATGAAAGATCATTTTTCAGAGCCAGTCCAATTATGCTATCCCCGTGTTTCAGACTCTAGTGACTCCCAGTTCCAACTAGAATAAAATCTAAATCCCTTACATGGCTTATGAAACTTGATGTAATCTGCACCTCTCTTAGCTCATAACCACAAACTATAGCACACTATATTCTAGCAACATTGGCCTTTTCTCTGTTCTTCAAAACACTGAATTTTTTTTTTCCCCCAACCCAAGGCCTTTGCATATGATGCACCCCTTGCTCACATACTTCACTCCTGGATATTCACATGCCTGGCCACTTAGCATTCACACTCACATCCTCTGAAAGGTCTTCCTCGACAGTCCTTTGAAGAAGCCCCTCACCTCCACTTATTCTCTATTCCAGGGATTGGCAAACTGTAGCTCCCAGTTCAGCTGCCCGTTTTAGTGAACAGTTTAATTAAAACAGAGCTATGTTATTTGTTTATGTATGACTGCTTTTACACCACAAAATCAGAATAGAATATTTGCAGCAGAGAGCAAAGGGTCCACAAAACCTAAAATATTTACTATTGGGCCCTTTAAGAAAGTATTTGTCAACCAGTGTTTTATGCCATGACTCGGAGTACAATCTGACAGTATGTTATATTCACATATGCTTCTCTGTTGACTATCTGTGAGCTCTATAAGAGCAGAGATGTATCTGTATTACTCAAGTCTTAACCTTCAGCACTGTACACATTTCCAAGAACATAGCAGGTTTTAAATAAATATCATTTCAATCTTGAATGAAAAATATTACAAAAGATTTAGATTTTCAGAGGGTTGGTAGATTATAATATCGTTCAAAATATTGGTTGCTTCTTTCTAGGAGAAGATAGTTCCCTACTTCATTAAAATCATGCCTGATGTTGTGACTTGTGATACAATCTTCTGGGGGAAGACTAGACCCCCTCCCTATTGCTATGACCATTGAACTCAGAACGGCTGTTTGTCTAGATCTGGTAAATGAAAGTGGGTAGAAATACTAAATGCCAATTTTAAGCAGAAACTACAAAAGCCAGCTCTTGCTTCACCCACTCATTCTCTTCTCTTTACCATAAGACCAGTAATGTCCAGAAAGGGCACTGCTTCACCAACTCAGATCCTGAAGTAAAGACCTGACTGAAGTGACTTATTTTGGATATGTCATAAGAAGAAGAAATAAACTTTTTACTACAAATCACTCAGATTTGGAGGTTGTATCTTATCACAGCCCAACTTACCCAAAATAAATTGATACAAGGAGTATGTAGGATATATTTTTGATAAAAATAGAATGGCTTTTAGGTCAATGAAATAAGTCTTCTTCAAACTACATAGACATATTTTCTTGTTACAGCCTGGGGTGTTTAATGTATCTTTACTAACTGTTCTCTTACATCTCTTGTGATTGGGAACAGATGGCTGCAATGATTTTCAGATGATGTTCTGATGATCTGGGAAACATTGAGCAATCTTTAATCATCTTGAAATTCTTAAGCAATAATTTGTTATGTATTGGAAAAAATGAGCTGCAAGATATTTTTTCTTCAAGAATGACTTAGCATAGAAAATACCCATGATTATGGACCTAGAGTCTGTCATACAGAGTGAAGTAAGTCAGAAAGAGAAAAACAAATACCGTATGCTAACGCATATATATGGAATCTAGAAAAATGGTACTGATGAACCTAGTGGTAGGGCAGGAACAAAGATGCAGACGTTGAGAACAGACTTGAGGACACAGGTGGGGAAGGGGAGGCTGGGACATAGTGAGAGAGTAGCACTGACATATATACACTACCAAATGTGAAATAGATAGCTAGTGGGAAGCAGCCGCATAGCACAGGGAGATCAGCTCGGTGCTTTGTGACCACCTAGAGGGGTGGGATAGGGAGGGTGGGAGGGAGGGAGATGCAAGAGGGATGAGATATGGGAACATATGTATATGTATAACTGATTCACTTTGTTATAAAGCAGAAGCTAACACACCATTGTAAAGCAATTATACTTCAATAAAGATGTTTAAAAAAAAAATGGGAAAAATCATTAAAACAAGAGCTGGGGTTTTTTAAAAGGTAAACAAAATTGATAAACTTTTAGTCAGACTCATCAAGAAAAAAAAGAAAAAGGGCCCAAATCAATAAATCAGAAATGAAAAATTGACACCACAGAAAACAACTGACACCAAGAAGTACAAACGATTGTAAGAGATTACTATGAAAAGTTATACACCAATAAAATGGAAAACTTAGAAGAAATGGACAAATTCCTGGAAATGTACAATCTCCCAAGATTGAATCAGGAATAAACAGAAAATATAAACAGACCAATTACCAGTAAAGACATTTAATCAGTAATTTAAAAAATTCCCAACCAACCAAAGTCCAGGACCAGATGGCTTCAAAGTTGAATTCTATCAAACATTTAGAGGAGAGTTAACACCTATTCATTGCAAACTATTCCAAAGAATTGCAGAAAGGGAACTCTTCCAAATTCATTCTATAAATCCATCATCACTCTGATAGCAAAACCAGACAAAGAAATCACAAAAAAGAAAATCACAGGCCAATATCACTGATGAACACAGATGAAAAAATCCTCAACAAAATATTAGCAAAGTGAATTCAACAATACATTAAAAGGATCATACACCATGATCAAGTTGGATTTATCCCAGGGATGCAAGGATGGTTCAATAACTGCAAATTAATCAGTGTGATACAACACATTAACCAATTGAATAATAAAAATCATGATTATCTCAATGGATACAGAAAAAGCATTTGACAAAATTCAACATCGATTTATGATAAAAACTCTCAACAAAGTGGGTATAAAGGGAACATACCTGAACATAATAAAGGCCATATATGACAAGCCAACAGCTAACATCTTACTCAACAGTGAAAAGCTGAAAGCATTTCTTCTAAAATCAGGAACACGACAAGAATGTTCACTCTTGGCACCACTTTTATTCAACATAGCATGGGAAATCCTAACCCCAGAAATTGGACAAGAAAAAGAAATAAAATGAATCCAAATTAGAAAGGAAGAAGTTAAACTGTCACTATTTGCAGATGACATGATAATACACATAGAAAATCCTAAAGATACCACCAAAAAACTACGAGAACCCATCAATGAATTCAGTAAAGTTGCAGGATACAAAATTAATATACAGAAATCTGCTGCACTTCTATACATTAATAACAATCAAAAAGTGAAATTAAGAAAACAATCCCATGTACAGTCACATCAAAAGGAATAAAAATACTTGGGAATAAATCTAAATAAGGAGGTAAAAGACCGGCACTCAGAAAACTATGAGACACTGAGAAAGAAATTAAGATAACGTAAAGAAATGGGAAGATAAATCACGATCATGAATTGGAATAACTAATATTGCTAAAATGACCCTACTACTCAAGGCAATCTACAGATTCAATGCAATTCCTCTCAAAATACCAATGGCATTTTTCACAGAACTCGAACAAATAATTCTAAAGTTTGTGTGGAAACACAAAAGACCGTGAGTAACCAACAATCTTAAGAAAGTAGAACAAAGCTGGAGGTACCACGCGGCCTAATTTCAAACTATACTACAAGGCTATATGAATCAAAACAGATGGGACTGTCACAAGAACAGACACATAGATCAATGGAACAGAGTAGAGAGTACCGAAATGAACCCACAATTTTATGGGCAATTAATCTATGACAAAGGAGGCAAGAATATACAATGGGGAAAAGACAGCCTCTTCAATAAATGGTGTTGGGAAAACTAGACAGTTACATGCAAAAGAATCACACTGGACTACTTTCTCACACCATATACAAAAATAAACTCAAAATGGATTAAAGACTGGAATGTAAGACCTGAAACCTTAAAAATTCTAGAAGAAAATACAGGTAGTACACTCTTTGACATCAGTCTTAGCAATATTTTGGGGGGATATGTCTCCTCAGGCAAGGACAACAAAAGCAAAAACAAACAAAATGGTACTACATCAGACTAAATTTATTTCTTAGAATTCATGAAATTCCATTTTAGTAAACACTATCCTTATTATATCTCCATACTTAAATAAATTGAGATTTATCATAAAAGTGGTCCATTTATTTTTGACATTCATCCATTCATTATTCAGTATCCATTTACATACTAATTCTGTGATGAGCATTAGGCTAAGCTTTGGAAATGGATATATATGTTTCTTACTCTCTAGGAATTTATCTTTTAATTGAGAAGGACCTATAAATAGATAGCAGCTATAGAACTTATTAAGTTACAATAGCAGTATATCATCATGGTTGTAACTACGGGTTCCAAAGAGAAGCTTGGCTCAAATTTTGGCTCTGTACTTACTAGTTTTTTCACTGGTGAAGTTTATTAGCTTGTTTATGCCTTGATTTCCTCATCTATAAATTGGGATAATAACTGTAGCTACCTTACAAGATTAAATGCTTTCTGCACTTAAGGTTCATAGCAATAACAGGCATATAGTAAGCTAATTAGTGTTAGTTTTCAGGTTTGTGATTTTCAACAATCTCATCCCATTTTCACCATCATTATTATTACAGAGACAACAATGAGCACAGTGGTTGAGCATCAAACTGCCTGATGGATAAGGGATCTCTTATCCAGATGAAATTTATGTTAGGTCTTAAGGATAAGCCATTGTTTACCAAGTGAAGAAGAAGTTGAAGGCATTCTAATCAAAGGGAAAGCACATAACATAAAAAGTGAACAACATCTTGATATTAACTGGTATGCTCTAGCAACAGTGCAAAGTTTAGTGTCACTGAGGAACAGAGTAAAAAATTATCATCTAAAGGTCACTCATTTAAACTATATTCACATGTTTTCTTGGTTCTAGATCCTTGGAAGATTTAGCTTATTTCTGTAAATAATCATCACAAAGTTGACTCAGTCAAAACAACAATTTGGTTAGGATATTTCATATAAATTTTCATCCTGCCATACAAGCTGAGAATACAATTTTATTTTTAAAAGAATATAATGGAATTTTGTTTTCAGGTAGTGAAATTTTCTAGGTTCCTACTTTCTGAAGTTTTTTTCTTTCTCAGAATTTTGGAATTCCATGGAGATACACAGGAGGGCGAATAGGTTGGTTCTAGTGTCCAAGGCTGCCTGCCATCAGGGCAATTCGGTTTACAACCAGCTTTATATTCCACCAAAGACTTTCTTTGCGAAAAAAATGATGATGATTCTAAAGGACAGAATATCATTGTGCTAGATACTTTTTGACCTACAAGAGAGAAATGGGGGCACAACTGTGGCCTGCTTTCACCCTCCATGAACTGTTGCTGAGAGCTAAGATGAACGAAGTCAACCTCAACTGAACACTAAAATACTTGTAGTGATGCAGGGGCATTGTCGTGAATAAGGGACAGGCAATGTGCCACCTCAGGCACGCTCCAGTCTTCTGAACAGCTCTCACATGTTCCACCAAGACAGACATTTAGATGACTTTGTAATTCCCTTAGGAATCTGCATTAGGTTTAGGGACTGCATTAGGCAGCAGCTGCTGGCTACAGCTGAATGATTATCTATTCAAATGGAACAGACTCTAGGGAGGGTATGAAGGGAGGTTTTTCCCTCACAGTGACTCTGCAAGGCAGAGTCTTGAGCCATGTGAAGCCAGAAGGAGAGAATAAACCAACAAGGTTTTATGGTGTTGCTTAGCTTTTCTAAAATCCTTCTGAGGAGACAGATACAAACAAAACAAATGTAGCAATGAAAAGACACTGAAAAAAATCCCTCCAACATCTGGAAATAATGGAAGGATGATAAAAGCTTCATTTTTTTCCAGCCTGGTTTGCTCTCCTACATAACTTTTGTGCTAATGAATAAATTTCCTTATCCTGTAAACTAGATAAGGAGCAAGTGAATATATGAGCACACCATTCATCACAGTGGACCTGATCTATAGAAAATATTTAAGTGGGCGTTATGTGATTTTTCTAAGAACACTTTTTAGAAATGATTTAATTAAAATGAATGATTGCACAGCTGTTGCATACAGCAGCATTTTGAAAAGTGCCCACTTCCACCTGACCAGCAATTAAATATAGATGAAGGGAAATGCCACTTTCCTCCTGCTGATCATATATTCACAGATACCTTTTATATTGAATAATAGTAGAGATATGTGTTCCTATCACCTGGTTCAAATATTACCATCATGACAACAGTAAACACAATTTTTGAAATATCCTAACTTATAAATTATATGTATGTTAAAAATATACATCACAAATCCTTATATGTAATTCTTTTAGCTAAAAAAGAATTTTTCGTATTATTTCACATATAAAGTACTCTATAAATCAAGTAGTTTTGGAGAATGCTAAATTAAATAGTTAAATTGGTTTCTACTGCCTAAGGCTTTTCAGAGACTATAGTTGTAAATATCTGAGGGAAGAATATGGTAGGAAATTTCTCCTCTGCTGATTATAGAATTATATATGTGTGTGTGTGTATGTGTATGGAGGTGTGTATACGATATGTAAAATATCTTGAGGAACACAGTGTTTCATAAAACATAATTTGGGAAAATAGTCTAGAGTGTTCTGTGGATACTTGTTGCTTACTAACAATACTGTGTGTATAGACCTATAAAATAGAATTGCTTAATTAAATAGTCTATACATACCCCCTTGTCTTCAGTTGTGATAACCACAGACAAGCATATTGATCATATTTTAAATCATTGAGCATGCAGTCTTCAGGTGTTAAGATCCGAAAGTAACTCTGATAATCAGTTTAACATCACTGACCTTTTCCCCAGAAACATGTATAACTTCAGGGATTTCCAGGCCCCCTGAAACTTCTCAGAGTACAGAGAGGGAAAGGGATCCCATTCACAAAAATTCTTTGAGGAAAACATCTGTGGGCTATAAAATAAAAACCTGGGTGATTTTGAGAATCATTCGAATCTAAAACTAAGAGTTGGACTTGGGATTCTTTCTCTGTGGCCAGAAGAAACTTCAGCAGAACAAGTTATGGGAGAAATGAGAAGAGAATCATGATTGTATATTAATGAATGGTGAGAACCCCAGCCTTTAAACACACATATAAATATTCCATTTATAAAATCAAACACTGGAAGTACCTCAATTAAAGCTCTTAGCCTCACTCAAAGCTGAATGGATCAGGTGAGTAGCTCTGTCTTAAAGAGATCAAAGAGCAGATACACAGTGGTTAGAGTACAGACTCTGGAGTCAGACTGCATGGGCTCATATCCCAGCTCCATCACTCACAACTATGTGAACTTGAACAAATCACATAGCCTAGAAGCATCTCCACTGCCTCATCTGTAAAATGCAGATATAAAAGAAACTGGTCCGTCAGGTTGTGATGTTTCAAGGAGTTTTATATTTTATTTTTATTTTTTTTTAACATCTTTATTGGAGTATAATTGCTTTACAATGGTGTGTTAGTTTCTGCTTTATAACAAAGTGAATCAGCTATACATATACATGTATCTCCATAGCTCCTCCCTTTTGCATCTCCCTCCCACCATCCCTATCCCACCCCTCTAGGTGGTCACAAAGCACGGAGCTGATCTCCCTGTGCTATGCGGCTGCTTCCCACTAGCTATCTATTTTACATTGGGTAGTATGTATAAGTCCATAGAACTATCATATGACCCAGCAATCCCACTACTGGGCATATACCCTGAGAAAACCATAATTCAAAAAGAGTCATGTACCACAATGTTCATTGCAGCTCTATTTACAATATCCAGGACATGGAAGCAACTTAAGTTTCCATCGACAGATGAATGGATAAAGAAGATGTGGCACATATATACAATGGAATATTACTCAGCCATAAAAAGAAACAAAATTGAGTTATTTGTAGTGAGGTGGATGGACCTAGAGTCTGTCATACAGAATGAAGTAAGTCAGAAAGAGAAAAACAAATACCATATGCTAACACATATATATGGAATCTAAAAAAAAAAAAACAAATTGTTCTGAAGAACCTAGGGCTAGACGGGAATAAAGACGCAGACGTAGAGAATGGACTTGAGGACACAAGGAGGGAGAGGGGTAAGAAGTTAAGTTTTTTAAAGCACTGGTATATAGATGGAAATACAGACTGAGAGATTCCTGGTATATATAGATGGAAATGTACAGGGAGAGACAGATAGATACACAAACATATATATACATATATATATAAAACACAATACATGTAAGTGGAAGAAGACCCTTAACATGCTACTGGTGCCAGTGAAGGCTATCTCATGTCAGTCTGTCTGACTCTGCCCCCAGTAAGGGAAGATGTGTCCTCTGCATGCAAAGAATGCATTTTCCATGAGATGCTACAAAAGACAATTTTGTGACTAGATTGTACCATTAGCAAGAAACATCAAAAGACATTGGAGGTTAAATTGTCTTGTATGGCCTGAACGCATTATTATCATTTATAAAATTATTTCTATGAGGAAAACTACTCCTATTATAAACTTTGTAAGAACTTTTTTATAACAATCTATGTATAAATTGAGGACACCTTGCACAATCTATGCAGTAAAATTCATATTAAAATAGAGAATGTTTTGAATGTTTGATTAGGCATGTGTTCTACTGAAGAGGGCAAAAGGGAAAATAAAACATGTAGGGGAAGGACTTTGATTCTAGGACCATGGCCTTTTGAGGGGGAATAATGCTAGGAAGTCTCATAACAATTCAGAAACTTCTAGTCTTTAGACAAGCTGGGACCTGGGACCTGGGACCCTTTGCTGCAGTGCTTGCACCTAGACAAACAACTCCTCCAGCAACAAAATACAAAGAGACCAAAAACCCAGCTGCCACTCCTAAAGAGCCAGGAGCAAAAGCAGGGTACTGTGCGTGCCCGCGCATTCAACATCACCAAAGGGGTGGGCACACCATCTAGGCCAGCCCTCCAGCTGACCCCTGGACACACCCTTACCCTCACCCCATATAAGGAAGCAGTCCCCTCACCCCGGGGGGAGTGAGCAAGGGAACCTGTTACTTGTTTTTGCAGCAGGGGCCCCAGTAAAGCCTTGCCTGAATTTCTTGTCTGGCCTCTTAGCAATTTCTATTGATTAAGGAAGGCCAAGAACCCTGGTCGGTAACAGTCTTAGATATTTTAAACCATAGTATATTCTTTTGTCCTTCGCTTTTCCAGTGATTAATGTGCTAACTTGCAGATTCAGTCCAAGTCAGGTAGGAAGTAAAAACTGGCCAGTGTGTCATCTGAAACTGGATGTGACTGTAAAAGATATGCAAAAGATAAAGGCTTTTCCCTAGGCTTCATAGTTTCAGCATTTCTCCAAAAGAATTTCATTACACATAAACAGACAAACACATAAAATATTTTTATTTTCAAGGATTTTTTTTCTTTTTGGCTCATGTGGCTAGCAATATTTGTTTTTGTACAAGGGAGACAAATATTACTTTTTAACGCAAACGTCTAGGAATCATATTGTGGGTGGTGACTTTCACCTCAGACTGTCTGGGGTCATATACTTGTGCTGTCATTTACCATCTGTGTGACCTTGGTCAAATTCCCTGACAATTCTGGGTTGCTCCATCAGTTTAATAGGGATAAAAATAGTTTCTTACTTTATAGAATTGCTGTGAGTGTTCAGTAAGAATACACATTTTAAGCACTTAGAATATAGCCTGGAAAATAGTAAGAACCGAGGGATAAATTTTGACTATCATAATAATGGATTACCAGATTGCATATCAGCTGAGTCCAAAGTGTTTGTTATTCTGTCTTTGTAGGGTTTCTTTCCCCCTTATGAGTCTAGCCTTATTTTCACTGAGAAAAGACTCCTTGTCCCTGTATGAAGACATCTAATAGATGTGATTCCCATAAAAGATCAGTGAACTGTTAACACAGCATTTTTGGACTCCCATAGTATTACTTTCATTTACCAAAGTTGTTGCTCTCTGGTTTGCAATCGTTATTGTGCAGCTTAGTGTGGAAAAAGCGTTTAGCTTCAGTAAAGCACAGATATCACTTACACGCAAAACTAAGGTGCCAACTATATCTAGGAACATCCCTACACATTTCTATTAGTGAGTTGATATGCCAGGATGACAGGTCATTCATGTAATTTAGACGTGAAATGTGGTCCATGGAGAGGCTTCACAGATGTGGCTTATAGTAGGGAACTCTGAAATCTGTAATTTGACCAGAGAACCAATAGATTCAAACTTTGCCTTATTATCGAATAACTCAACACATATGCACAATTCAATATATTAGGAAGCAGAAAGGAGAAAACCTGTCCTTAGAGAGCCTCCCTTAACAATTATCAGGCCTGAGATTGAGACAGTAATTTACATAAACAGAATCAGTTCTTGTAAAAGATCCACAAAGCAGAGCTTTCCTGAGTGTATCACACTCCAGCAACTGTCAAAAGGGTATTAGCACAATGAAAATGTCTTGGTTGCTCTTAAGATTGCTGAGAGTGTTTTACTCAAATACCAAATTCTTATATAGTTAGTGAAATAACCAGCAGCAAACATCCTTAACTACTTCTAGCTGACTTCCAGTGTTGGGAAACAGAGGTAACTGAGTAGATCCTGCCTCATCAGGAAAGATCAGTTAATTAAGCAGTAAGGGTTGGTGGAATACCTACATCATGTCCGATGCCAAGGAGAGTGTGGTATTACTGTGTTGACTAAGGAAGTACTAGGCTTGGACTAACAAAGAGCTAATTTTAGGGACATCAGTTAGGAATGATAGTTATCCATTCCCTCTCCAATTCCGTGTCAGAAAGATGATAATCTCCAAATAGAGATTTAGTATTTTAAAGCAGATGAACCTTAAAAGAAAGTGAGTTAACATTAAATGTTCTCATACTATAATTGAGGAAAATAAAATCTCCAAAGTGTGAGTTATTTGCCTAAGAAAAAACCAAATATTTAATGGAATAGACTGAAGTAGATTCTAGGTACCCTGTTTCCTAGGCCAGAGATGAAAACTTTATTGCTTCCTACTTCCTTGCTCCTTTGATTGCCTTATTTATTTTTTTCCTTTCTTAATGCATAATTCAAAGAAGCTGCATTTGCTGGGCCTCAACATCTGTAAGAAACTGAATATCAGGGATTTTTTCTACTATCCATCCTAGATCCCAGTATTTGTGACTATTCTTGTTGCTACTATCACATGTTCAACAGGGAAAAAAAAATTCCCTTGGTTTGCTAGATAAGAAGCAATAACCTAACCAAAGTACTTATAGTCCTGAGTGATACACAGTTAACTTTTGATAATTGTCCCCTTCTCTCTGCCCATTGCTGGCATTGCTAGAAATGGCTCTGACTGCTCCTTCAGCTGAAGCTTTCCCACTTTTATCATAGATAACACCTAGAATCTATCCATGTATTTAAAGTTATTTATTGTCATTCAGGAAAAAGATCTAAGGAGATGCTGAAGGTTTGTCTATTTTCCCTCTAAAGTATATTTCTAATCTCTTCTTAAATATTGTCTGGCTGGGCCATTGGGGCTAATTTCCTACTCTTAGCCTGATTCTCTAAGAATTAAAATCCAACTTAGTTCATGACTGCCCTTCTTTAATTTTTAAAAAATTATATTATTAAATTTTTGAATGTATTTCAAGCAAAAAAGTACAATTAAGTATCTGAATACCTATCTAAATTTATCAAATTTTATTTTGCAATATTTGCTTCATAATTTTTGATGAAGTAAAAACACTACATAGAGGTTGTAGCCCCTTAGGTGCCCTCCACCAGCCCCACTATTTTCCTTCTATGTGCAGATAAAATCTGACTATGGTGTTTTTTGTGTTCTATATGTGCACATATATATGTGCATATATTAATAAAATATATATTATTATTTGCATGTTTAAACTATGAAATATTATTTTGTGTCATTTTGTATTGGACATTCTGGTGTACTTGTTAAATATTTTGCAATTCATCAATATCAATAGATGAGACTTTAGTTCACTAGCTACTACACAATGTTTCATTATATAAACAAATCACTATTTTTCTTCTAGTCATTGATGCTTTAGGTGGCTTATAATTTACACCTATTAAAAATAATGTTTTTAAAAAAATAATGTTTTAATAAAAAATTGTTGTTGATATCTCATAATGTACTTGCATGAGAGTTTCTTGAAGGTACATAGACAGAAAGTGAGCCCTCTCATTAGATAACTGCTTACAGGGTAATTTCAACTATTTTACCAGATCTTGCCACATTGTTCTTCAAAATGATTGCAACAAATCACATACCCTTTCCTGAGAACTTTTCTGCTAGACACTCAGCAACATTTGTTATTATCAACTTTTTTTTTTTTTTATCAATCTGATGGATGTAAAATAATGCCTTGTTTTAATTTGCATTTTATGGATTGCTACTAAAATGAACATCTGTTCACATGTTTATTAGCCATTTGAGCTTTCACTTCTGTGAAATGTTTGCTAATGTCCTTTATCTTTTTTAATTGAAATGTTTGCCTTATTCTTATTGCTTTTTAGTGGTTCTTTATATATTCTGGTTACCTATTCTTTGCTTATTATATGTATGGCAAATATGCATTCCAAGTCTATGATTTATATTTTCATTTTGTTAATGGTGTATTTTGATGTCCTGAGAATTTTGTTTATTTTTTATATTCAAATGGATCAATATTTTCCATCAGCTTGTTCACTGATTTTTTATTATAAGCAGTTAACCCAATGTCTGGTACATACATTGTCTTCAATAAATATTTGTGGAATGAATATCTTTAGGTGCGGGTATAGTTTCCCTCACCTACTTTATCTACAAAATTTGCCAAACCATGTTTGTTTCTCCATGTAAGGTTCTGTTCAACAGTTCAACTTCTGTGAAAAATATTATTGGTAATTTTATGGGAAATGCATTGGATTATAGAACATTTGAAGATATCTTTCTTTTTCATGTTACTTCATATCCCCATCCATGAATGAGGACTCTCTATTTGGATCTTTTCATCATGACTTCCATCTAAGGTTTATACTTTTTTTCCACGAAGATCTTTCACACTTTTGTTTCATATGTATTTTACTAATTTGTTAAATGCTATTGAAAGAATATATTTTTTTGAATTTTATGGAATATGTATAGGGTAAAATTAGTTTTCTGCAGCAAACTAACTATGTTTGTTATAAGCTAGTAATGCTAATTAGTATCAAATGTTTGAAGATTCTCCTGGATTTTCTATGTAGACAATCATATGCAAGTCGAAAATGACGTGTGTGCTTTTCTTTTCATTTACTTTTATTCCCATTTTACTATGTAGATTAACACATGCAGTACAATGTTGAATAGACTCTAAAGGGAATGGCTATAAATTTCAACATTATGATGTAATCTTTTGCTATATACCTTTTATCTAACTTCTTGACTTGGATAGTTAACAATTTTCAGACTTTCTTCTTTTGTAATGTTAACATTAAAGATTATGCTTTTTCTTCTAACTACTACTTTACGTATATTCCATAAGTTTTTACACATAGTTTTCAGTATTAATACTAAGTTGTTTCTAATTATTATGTATTTTGAATTTTTAAATTATAATTTACTTAGAATATTGTTGTATTTTCAAATAGATGGAGGTTCTTTTTCTTTAACTTTGGGTAAGAGGAATAAAAAGTTACAGTTAAAAGTGCATGAACAGAGGCACGAACTTCATAGGGATGTGGCGTTCAAATTTACACAGACTATGCTGAGTCTTAAAAATTTCTGCACCTCCCTATGGTAGTGAACACAAGTTCTTCCCTAGTGCAACATTTTACTGAGAATGTCTTCCTTTAGAGTCCCAGCCACATGCTTCTGTTTGAATATTTGATTAGTCCAATCTAAAATTTTTGACTCCTTTCTGTATGGATCTTATCTGAATGACCTGGATATCTCCGAAAGATAACCCAAAACCGTGTAGCAACACCCAATGTAACCATGGTGTAAGCCCAGGAGTACACTGCTTTGGTCGTTAGCTCTCTTTTCATCACTGGCTCCTTAAGATAGACCTTATAGCATAAGCTGTGCATTTGAGACAGTGTTTATTGCATGTTAATTTTCATTTTTATGTATCTGTTGCAATAGAGTTTCAAGTTCTTCCTATTACTTTATAGCTGGGATCAAATGTCTGCTCTTCTGTGTTTTATTTGCCTTTCTATTAATTATAGAACTTTCAAACCCAGTGCTCTCTGAATAGCACAGCTCACAGCACTTTTCTAACTCTAGCTATGCTAAATAAGCCATTGCTCAATTCCAAAGTAGGCTGTATTACCTCCCTTTACCTCATAGCTTCTGCCCCAATCTCTTCTCCTTTTTATCTAGTACCTAGTCTCACATGTATTATTCAGTCCTTTTATTGCATATTATATTCTAGGTATTGCACTAGATGCCCTAAAACCCACTACCTTAATAACTTAGAAATGACCTGAAAGCTAAATATCATGATTCTTGCCAAAGAGATAAAACTGAGTCCCCCAAATTTATAATCTCACTGTACTTTGCTATAACAATGATACTTTGTAACCACTTTATATAGGAACAATTACATAATTGATAGCTATTTCAGAAGAGGTAACATCTTCTCATAGGTAATCATTTTTTAAAAAACACTGTTCCCTAAACCATAGTAATAAAACATAATAATTTCAAATATACATATTATTTTTAGTAAATACCATTGGCCTATCACAATACAACCTTTCTCTGAGCAGTTTTCAGTAAACTGCTAGTGTATTTCCTATTTGTTAAGACAATTAACGATCATATAATTATGATCATATAATTTCTTTAATGTGGATTGGAGGCAGTTTTGCTTTTTCTATGACATGGTAATAAGCTATTTCAAAAATAGAATTAGTATATCAGTCAGAGTCCATTCAGGAGACAGAAAACATACCCACAAGTTGAATAAGAAAATTTAATATAAAAATTGTTAACTACTAAAAAATAGTTAACTATTAAGAGGGTTAAAGTGGACTCTAAAAAGCCAAGAATTATCAGGTGAAAAAAAACAAAAGCAGCGATTGTCATTAGGTTGGGGAAGAGTGAGCAACAAAAGAAGAGAGGACCTAGAAGAAGTTCTTCCCCAAGAATGAGTTCAGATCTCTTCAAAGTGGGCATAGCTACAAGAGAACACCCAGGGTGCCTGAACAGACCTGTCAGAGGGCGCAGGATGGAGTTGCTACGTAGAACCGGCTTACCAATTGAGGAGACAGCTGCCTGAGAATATGGCTGGAACTATGTGACAGAAACGGTCTCCCAACCTGAGAGTAGGGCTAGAACTGGTGTGTGCAGACCACTGGGCCACCATGCTGAATAATAAAGAAAGAAGATCAGAGCCTAGAAATGGAGTGCCTTTCTGGGCTAGTGCACTGAAATGTCTCTCCAGCAGCCTCAATTAACAAAGTCTAACATTTGCACCATCTGACAAAGGAGAAATGTCTAAAGGGTGTGGCTCCAGTATCACAAGTTTGTTGAAAAACTCCAAATTACCAAATAAACTTGAAAATACGTGTAATATGTTGATAACACATCAAGAATGTTTTCATATGAATCTTTCACCAATATGATCCTTCTGCATTTGAATGATCATAATATGGTTTTGCAAGATTTGCTAGTGAAAGAAATTCTAAATTAGGAAAATCTCTTCAAAGAACAGTAACCATTAAATTTTTTGAGGCATGAGTAATTTTAACGAGATAGATTCAAAATTTCAAGCCTTTAATTTGAAGATACTTAACATGTTATATCCTTGTATTAAAAAAATAATAATGGTGTATCTGTCTCTATAAGTTTAGTTTTAACCCAATTAAATTAGTTTTCTAGGAGGAGCATGTATTCTAAATCTGAGGGGAATATGCATGTATTGATTGTCCCATTTTTTAATGATTTCTGCACAACAGATTGAGAACTGGAATGTAGCTTTTGATTGATGAATGGATCATCATTTCTAAGTAAAAGAAGTGATATATTCTTTTATTGAACAACTTTGGAATCTACACTTTTTCTTAAGAATATTCTGGGGCCCCTTTCCAAGAGAACAAATCTAGAAATTGGTACTCTTTGATCATACAGGATGAGCAAGGATATTTGCTTAATACCCTGCTCCCTAAACATAAGGAAATAGTTAAAAACCACTAAACTTCCAGCAATCTCATCTGACCTTGCCAACCTCAAGAATTATCTGCCTAAAAATGAAATGTTGTAATGCATACCTACAATGGCTGATTTCCAGAGGAATCCATTTACTGTCTTGTTATTGGTCATTAAAAGTCTACTATCTAAGCATTATTCATTTAGTTCATGGATTTGAACCCTTTAAAAATGTAGACATCTTGGGCATAGAAACACCATGAAAGTCAACTTTTATTTTCATTTTTTTGTATAAATGTGATTCAAATATTTTCCTAATAGGGATAACAAGGTGAAAAGATGAGCACGGTGGCACCAATGGAGGGCTGGCAAAGAAGTACTGCACAAAGGGTAAATGGTTTAAAAACCAGAGGAAGAAGGGGCCAAAAGACCACCAACAACTTGACAAGTTTATCATCTACACTCAGGGTTCCATTCCAAATTCCAATACCTTGCTGGTAACAGAAATGTGAAAATAATAATGATAAATAACATGTATATCACCTCTAAAAATATGTTTAAAAATTTGGAAATGAACACTGTTGAAAATTAATTTTTTTTTCTAAGATTACTTAACACAGCTGAAGAGTGCAAAGGATATCTGAGGCAATGGACGTACTCGTGCTTACTTTATTCAATGTCTGTTATAATGCTCCCATTTCTGTGAAGGCCTATGCTTCTACTTTAAATAGCTAGAAATGCTTTGAATGAATATTTTCATAGTTTTTTGGGAGAAATATGCAATTTTTTTCTGTTCAATTATTCTGTCAAATTAAATGTTCTCTTTGTCTCTGTGCTTTGGTTTTATTTTATTTTAATTTAACCATTTTGGGGAAACACAAGGGAGAAGGTTAGAAGCAATGGGTTAGAGAATAAAGACAAGATACAGATGGGAAAGGGAACTATAAATGTAATGTGATACTGACTCGGCCAGCTGGTTCTGCCATGTTCTTTACAGTTCAGCCACTTTTATCCACATTCCACCTCTTATATCTGCCAACACTTAGGCCACTCACTCATTGGTACCCTGGGCCACTGCCCAACTGTCAAACCCTGCATTCCCCACTCTAGCATTTACCTATTCATTTTTTTATTCCCTCAGAGTCCCAAGGCAACAACCGGAAAGTTGATTATTGGGCTATATCTCTTTTCCTGGTCCCAGGTCTGTATATTTTATGTAGGCTCTGGAATCGATACTTAGTACTTGTTCTGATTTTTTAAAAGACTTTGGGCAGAGGTAGGAGAGGTGTTAGAAACACATGAGGTTGGACATAGCTCTCTGGGGTCAAGCAGAGGCTACCCATTGCTTCTATGTTCAGACTGTCTTAGTCAGCATCTTAAAATGTTTAAATGCCTGGGGAAAATATCCTGGGTGATTTAAACAAGGTAACTTATTCTTCAGAGTCATAATTACAAAACTCTGTTTGAGAACATATTTTGAAAGATTTTTTTAAAAGTCAGATTGCAGTTTTTCTTGGGATGGATATTTAATGCATTTGTTGTTAGCTCTAGGAAACTAGCTAACCTCAGGGGAAAAAATCCTTAAAATAGCCAAGAGTTTTGGAAGCTATATAGAGAAGAAAGCAGACTTGATTGCTCAGTATAAAACTAAGTAAAAAAGGATACTATCAGCAATTAACTACAAAGCTTGATTCTAAAGGAAAAAAAAAGAATCAAAGTGGAAACATTTTTAAAGAGATGAAAACACTACTGGGAGCTCCACGGGGTATGGAATTTCTAAGAAGCCAGAATCAATTCATATTTTCTTGTTTCTAGGCAGTATTCAGCTTTCAGTTATTTTTTAAACACTTGGGGGATACAACTGCTGAGAACATATTTAAAAATCAGAATAAGCCAGAATGACCCTGGAGCTTTCATCGCTCTCTTTCTCCCCCCTTTTTCCCTCATTGTGCTTTGCAAATAATTTATCACCATAAGCCAAAATGGAACTGAAACATCGCTTCATTAAAAATCAAACAAAATCCAATCACTTGTGGCCCACACTTTGTGTAGTGTGTTTCTCCCAGGGCCATTCTCGCTTTTTGAGATGGACCGTATTCTGTCTATGGAATGTGCATCTCTCTAAATAAATCCATTTCTTACCTAAAAAAAAAAAAAAATCCAATCACTTGCAGTAGTCATGACAAGACTGATTAACTGCTAAGTCACTCAAAAGAGGGATGAACTAAAGAGAAATAAATGTTCTGGGTGATAATCCAGGGAAAGAAAATGCCAGGTAAGTAAACAAGCAGAGTCTTCTTGCATTTGAGTTAGAGATGCTGCAAAGAAAATATTGCTTGTATTAAAAAGAAACCACTTTTCTTATAAAAAATGAGGACGTCTGCTATTTAACAGAATTTCCATGAGGTCTTCTACTGATGCATTTCTGCATAACCTCAGAGTTAGGGAAGCCAGTTACAGTCAAACATATGCCCAATTACCTAGTGGGGCCAGGCATGTATCAGAGAAAACTACACAGAAAGAGGAAGATTTGTGTCAGGTACCAGGAAGAAGGAAAAACATCTATTTCTCCTCAGAAACAGGGATGGATGTCCTTAGACACATCATAGCTTCGGGGTAGAATTTGGGGCATAGGTCCGCAATCACTCTTTCAGGCTAATTTATTATGATGCAAGTGTAAGAGTCCTAGACTTTCTCTCATGTCCTGGTGCCTAATCAGATTTCTCAGCCTGTCAATGTGAAAACATAGTTCTAAAAGCATAATGCATAATTCTGGTTAAGAGATCCAGAAAAATGTGGAAATTCAGTGGCATATACCATAAATAATAGTTGTGCTTGTTTCTTTCAATTTTATTTATTTTTTCCAAATGACAAAATGGTAATAGAAAATCATTACACTTACTAACCTCTTAACAAACAGAAACAGCAGAAGACAATTTTTTCCAGTTCATTCTATTCTAGTTTCCCATCTTTACTCTTCCCTTACAATCCAGAAATTAGCCACACTTTAGTGCTTAAAACTTAGGGGTGAGACCATGTACTCTTCCTCTTCCATTCTGGTGAATGTTAAAGTGTTCTACCCCCTTTCAATGAAATTGAAGGGACTTTTTTTTCAGGATAGAAGCCATTCTACCTCTTGGACTGGCACAGAGACACTACAGAAGATGATTTCAGCTGTCAAATATTGTGGCTCTGAAATTACAGAGTAGAAAAAAATTAGGCACTGTCTTTGCATCGCTATTCATTAATGCTGTTGAGCATGCAATGCCTGGAAGATTTACAGGTGGCAGAAATAAAAGATTAATTGTTTTACTTTATTTATGCCTGGAATGTAACTGAGGACTAAGTAATTTGATTCCCATCAGTAATCTGTTTCCTTTTGTCATTTCCCAACACCTGTCATTCTGTTAATTCATCCTTCTGCTTATAAATGTTAGGCACTTGAAGGAAAAGCACATATTTTTTTTCATTCACTTATGTTGAACTAGTAACTTGGGAAACTTTCCTCTTTGCCTTTTATTCCCCCTTAGTAGGAAACAAAAGACACATTCTAATAGCTGCAGCCTACTATAGAAATTGTGTTTTTCTATCTTTAAATTACATAAAGTAAAGAGATGGGTATGGTTTAAAAAAACACAGAAATTAAGAAAAAAATCAAACAAACAACTACTACAAAAAACCTCGCCCTCTTCACCATTTCCTATAGCCTTAAAATTGTTTAAAATCTAGTACAAGAATTGCTTAGATGTGAAAATATACTTGTCTCCTTTTTTGTTCTTTTTCTTATTCCAAAGGATGTAATTTCTCTGATTTTCTCTTTTTTTCCCTGTCTTTGATCTGTAGCTTTGAAACATTAAAATTATTGCAGAGAATGCCAATCATTATATCTGTCAAACATTTCCAAACTAATCCTGTACCACGTTCATAAAGAACATGCTCTTCTGTAGCCCTGTAAGGGGCAGCCCTATACGCAACATGACCCAGCTGAGTTGGTCACTGCCATGTAGCTGAGAAGTGTTGTCACTGTTCACATAATAACCTTGGTATTACCTACAGACACAGCTTTTCATCAAAGGATGAATAAATGTCAGGATTGGACATACCTTCCTAGTCTGAATTCAAGGACCTACTGCCTCCACAAGCTACTTATCTTTCTCCAATAGCAAACCTACCTCTACTAGTCTCCTACTCAGATCTCCTTCTAGGTGAATGAAATGTCTGTCCAAAAAGACAGAGTTAGAACTTCCTGCTGGAGACTATAGGCTATCCCAGGTTCTATATCCAACTTAAGAGTTTTCTTCATTTTCTTTTTCCTCTTTTTTCTTTCCTTCTGAACGTATCATTTAGTTACACTTCTCTTTTATCTCTAAGTGAGCTTGATCATCAATAGTAGATCATGGAATGAGGTGAGTTGGGGGAAGTGGAGAGAGATGAAACTAGCCAGATGATCAGAGATCACAACAGAAAAGGCCTGGTGTGATATAAAAAAGTTTGAATATTATCCTAAAGTCAACAGGGAGCAAACAATAAGTGACTTTTAAAACATTAAATGATCAAATTTGTGATGCGGATAACTTTGACAGCAGGGACAAGGATAGTTTGGGAGGGACTAAGCCCATTAGCAAGAAGAACACAAGAAAATGCTGTTACAGCAATCCAGGTAATAAATATGGAGAGATTACATTAAGGAAGAAATAATGTAAACAGAGGGGAAGGGGTAGATTCTAACAGTACTGAGACCACTGATTGAATTAAAGTAGGTAACTATTGACATATGGGTTAAGGAAGAGTAATAAATCAGGAATAACCAAGAAGTGTCTAACTTGTATTCTTGGAAGGTAACCGAGAAGTTTAATAACAAGTTTCACTGGGGAGGGTTGACTTTAGTGTTTGGATATACAAGTGAAGTAGGAAGTTGTATAGATGGGTATAGATATTAAAAGGCATGAGCTCAAGGTATATATTTGCAAGTCATTACCATTTATGTAGCAATTGAAACCACATTTGTTGGATGAAATCACTCAGAGACTGTAATGGTCATTAGAACTATTCTCTTCTATTTTGGTTTGCACTTTTTGTGCACATTATAGGATTATACTGATCTGCCCCCTTTGAAGTTAGTCTTGACTATATTACTCACTTTGCCAACAAAATTGAGAGGTAGGAATTTATGCCTCTTTGGAGCAGATGCAGGTTCTAAGTTGGTGCTCACTTCTAAGTTGGTGGTTCTCTTCCCCCTGCCGCTATGACCAAGAATATCCCGGTGATGGAGGATCTGTTGACCTGGGTACCTGAATGAAGACAATGTGATGGGTACCCCCAGGTCAACTGTGATAAACATGTAATATGAGCAAGAAATAAATGCTGATTGTTTTCAGCCACTGAGATTGTAAGGGTTGTTACTTGTAATTTAGCTTATCCTGTCTTGATAGTGTGACAGAGAAATAAGGAATATTCAGGGACAGAATCTTAGAAAACAGTAGCTTGTAAGCAAGAGGTACTGAAAGGAGATTCTACTGAAAAGACTGAGGATAAAAACCAAAAGAGGTAGCAAGAGGAATAAAATGAAAGAGAAAAAAATATACCTGAAGCTTAGGGAGGATGAAAGTTCCCAGTAGGAAGGAAGAGTAGATATCTTGGGTATTAATTGGTAATCTTGTCAAGAGTCATTTAGATAGAGTGTGATGTGGGCAGAACCCCAATTGTAATGTGTAGAGGAATAAAGGAAGGTGAAGAAGAGATCTAAATTGTATATTGTACTTTTGAGTACTGTGGCTCTCTTTGAAAGGAAAGAGAAAAGTATTGTAACAGTACAGGGAAGAAAACACTTGGAAAATAATTTGGTTTTTGTTGTTGTTTACAGATAGGCAGTACTCAAGCATTTTTACAAGCTAAAAGGGAAGAGTAGAGAGGGAGAGGTTGAAGAGAAAGGTGAGAGAAGGTAATGAATGACCTTTTACATGTTAGAAAGGACGAAAACACTGGCTCACTTGAAGTGAAAAAAAAACTGCCTCTAGAAAATAATAAAGGGAGAGGGTTTGCATGTCTACACTCATGAAACACAGTGCTTAAGGGGACTTAGCTACTATGAATCCATTCACTAAACTCTCCTCTATTGAGTTTACTCTGTAGCTTAGACTCTCAATAGAACTAAATATACAAGAATGCCATCTACATTAAAAAGAAGGGATGCAAAGCCCTGGCCTTTTTAAAATAGTGGGTATCCCATATGTATCCTATAATAGTATAGAGTTAAAGTAGGTTTATTTTGAGATTAACTGCATTATGCTATATTTTTTTCTTCACAGGGTTTAGTGGTAGTGGTGATGGTGAGGTGCAGTGGTATTTTGTTTGATTGTGCATTAAGTAGGCATTTTAAGTCCTTGCTGATATAAAACATCAGTGCCTCACTGATCCTAAGGGAATGTATGGATGCAACATTAAATTTGTCTTTAGAAAATTATCATATTATGAATCTCTGATTAGACTCAGTTCTTGTCCTCGATATCTTGTGCTGTTCCCTATAGAAGTTATTTACTATGTATACTTGTTCTTGGGAGCAATGTACTGCATAAATAGTATGAGTATCTGAAAAAAATGTATTTTGTACATGTTTATTTACATTTAGTGCTTTAATGATTATTATGCTGATCCAGTGTTTATAATTCTTTTAGATAAGAATTAATGAGTCTTGGACAAAGGCTTGAAACTGTCAAAATTCATTTCAAGTGTTCTTTTATGTTGGTATTTATGATCTGAAAATAAAGATTCTTGTGCTTTCTTAACACTATAATTTTGATATATGGTCAGAAACTGTATAATTCTTTGTCATTAGATTAACTTTTCATATCATCTCAATACATTTTTTAAAAATTCTTTTTATGTTTCAGAAATTCTTTGGATTTGACTTTGTATCCATTACAAAACAAACCAAAGTGATCCATAGTTCCTTTTCTTATTTATTATTTATCAGTTGACTCCCTTATACCTTACCCTTCCAAAAAATGAGAGATAATGCTAGTTTTTGACATATAAGACATTATTCACCCAGAAATACTCTGATTTTTATCCTATAAGTACAAAAATTACACAGTAAAAATTGTACAATGGCATAGCTAGCCTAGAAATTTGAAATTCAGAAATAAATAGGAAATGTTGCAGAGTACCTTACGTGAGAAAACTTGTGTGATATTTCACCATTTGTAGCCAACTGTTCCCATTTACTTCATTGCCATATCTAACATTCTTTTCAGCACACTTTCATAGTCTGTAGTGACTATCTTGTAGGGAGATGCCGTTGGAAGGATTCTAGTTTTAGCTACAAAGCTTGATAAACTGATTCCAAGATTCTGTACCAGGCTTCGATGACTCCAGAAATTCTAATAATTTCCATCATCCTCAATTCTTAACTGTCTGATCCTCTAGCAGATTACTCCAGATTATTTCAGATTTGAGGACTCTCCCTTCACTATCTCCCTGACCACTGACCTTGCCAACTGAATTACTCAATGTTTACCTAAATTACTAAATTTATATTTTACTCTGGTTACTTATACAAAGTAAGCTATTCAAGTTTTTATTTTGAAACCAACAGCATGGAACAAAATATAGGATTGATAAACTGCTATTCTACCTTAAAATTTTAAAAATGCCGGGAAAGTTCTTCTAAAATGGCCAAATAAGTCCCAATCTCTTGGCAGATAAAAACTACAAACTTTGAACAAAATATAATAGACAACTACTTGAAGCCTCTAGATTCAATAGTAGCAGGATCAGCAGATTCTAGAAGGGACTCTAAAACTTGAAGAAGAGCTTCACATGAATGTGAGTTTCCAATTTTTCTCAGCTTTCACTCTGAAGGATTTCATGGCAAGCCACAGTCACTGGATTGTGAAGAAATCCAGGATACAAAACAACAGATGGAAACACCTCAAAATTGTGTGTATTCTCTACCCAAGTCTCTACCAAATCTAAACCACACATGCAAGGAGCGTACTTAGAACTGTCAGCTAAGGGGAGAAAAAGGATATGATGTGAGAGCACTTGCTACTTTGGCCAGTTACAGCTTCTACCTGTAATATTCTTTTTACTATAGAAATCATGCAATCACTTTGTATGTCATCAATACCCTGAGCCTAAAGGTTGCCCCCAACCACTTAAACAATGGTAATGTGTCTTTCAAGGGATTAGCCAAATACTTTTCACCAATCCTATAAAGAAAGGAAACAAGAGAAGAGACTAATAGAGCTGAAAAATAAAAAACGTGGTTCAGTTTTTTATTGGAATGCCAAGAAACTAAACCCTGACAATGGTGAAAATGGGCTGTGTAAAATGAAGTGTGCCTTACCCTTGTAAAAGTATACAAATCAATCATTCCTGGAACTGCATAAATCAGTCACTGTCAAAATATATATTGTCTAACTTGTTCCAAGTCTACTACCCAAAACAACAGGTAAAATCCATCAAAAAACCTGAAGATCATGTAACCAGCTTGTGCAAGATGGCAACAGTTTCTGTCCAATATGTTTTTCTTTCAAGTAAATCCCAAGAAACAGGGACAAAGGAAACTGAACATGCAGCTGGCTTCTCCAAAGCCTCAAGGGTCGGTTCTTATGTCAAAGGTGCAGTCCCTGGTTATTTGTGTTATCTTCAACTTTTTGTTAAAATGAAACCGAATTTTTGTTTTTCTTCCATGTAGGAAGAATAAGGATATTTGAAAGTCCTTTCTGCCCAAAGAAGATGAAAAAATAATAAGATCCATGTGTTATAATGAGGTAAAAAATCAGACATAAAATATTCAGGTATAATTGGATTTCTGTCTTTAAATCAGCATACAATTTCAGTGCCCGAATATATGATAACAGAAGCTTAGCACTGATTGATAGTCAAGAGAATTGCCAAGTTACTGAAAGTGCTCCACGCATTGCAGCTCTGGTGCAGTGAGGTGAAGCCCATGTCTGTTAAACAGTGAACAATAGCTAACTATCAGGTCAAACAAACCTACGCTCAGCTTTCAGATGGGTTGGAGGAGGACGAAATGATAGCAGTGTCCTTGTCCTCAAGAAAGGTTGGTTTTACAAGAGACAAACAGATACGTTTCCAAATAAATGATAAATGATATAAGAAAAGTAAATACAAAGTGTTTTGATGCTGCAATGTTGTGAATGATTAATTTTGCATACAGCTAAAGTTGAAGACTTGTTCTTTTTGACAAATGCTAAAAAGTCATTTTAGTTATATCTATATTCTCCTATAGAATGAGTTTTTAGGGAGCTTATTTGTTCTTACTAATCTGATTATAATTCTACCATTCATCTGCTTCACAGTCAACGTAGTTTGATTAAGAAAGTCATGAAATAAGACACTTACGTTTAGTTTATGCATTAATTTGTGAAGCATTTATGGAGTGCTTACTATATGCTGATCTCTGCACTTTTCTGGTACCAGCAACATCTGATAAGTGATCATCTAGTCTTTGTTTTGACAGCTGCAGTCCTAGGAAGTGACATTTCTAAGTGATAAAAAATATTTTCATTGCACTTGAATGAAACATGCCCCCTACTGTGTTCACTCATTCATCGAACATATATTTGAGCAACTAGTGTGGACAGGCATTATACAGGACAGAGAGGATGTTAATTTAATTCCTGTTTCTGCTCCCAGGAGACTAACAGTACATGGACTTACTGATTAACCCTGATTTTATCCTGAATCACATAAACTGGGGTTCCCAACCTTGGTTGTCTAACTAGAATTACCTGGATAATTTTTTCTTTTTAATACAGATTCCTAAGGGCCACTCTTAACACTTCTTATTTATTAGTTCTTGGAAGGAGCCCTAAAAATCTCCGTTTTATAAAATTTTGTTAAGTGATACCTAAGCACAATCAAGTTATTTATCTAGTAAAATAAATAGTATCTCCCTAATCTTATAACCATTCAGACATGTGAAAACAGATATTCTCTACTCCCAATTTTCCCTACCTTTTCTGTGATTCATGTGATCAAGTCTCATAATTAATAATTACATAATTTTGAGCCTAATATCTCAAAATCATGAACTCAACCAACAATTTGAGAATTTTGATTTTTTTTCTTAAAATATATCTAGCCATATCAAACCTATAAGAGGCTACAATATGTTTTTTTTCCTACCAGCATTTTAGTTGTTCCGTCCTAACACCATATTAATAGTACCATAAAAGGGAATTAACTTGGCGTCTATTTGACTAGTATTTGTGATCACTGAAAAAGACTGTAGGTTGAAGGTTACCAAGAGTTTTTTTTTATAAGTATATTAAATAATACTTGCAGGAATATAACTGTTTTCAGGCATCTTAAAAGTACCAGCTTATAAATATTATTTACGCTAGTTCAAAACTAACAATTTAGTTATTAATTTTTACCAAAAAAATTCACACAAAACTTTTATTTTATTTTATTTTTAGTTTCTTTAACTAGAATAGAAAGAGAAAGGATTTTAAAAAATAGTCCTAGTATGCAATGATTTTAATCCTGCAGTACCCTTTTTTCTTTTAAGTAAAAAGCTGAATTAATAAAAACAGCTAGGTATCAACAGAACCTCTGTGAGCTAGGAAACACTATTTGCTTTAAAACAACAAAAATGCACTGTGATGTAAAGAGTAAAATGTAGAGGACTATGCACTCCAGACTACCAGTAGTGTTTATAACTTTCCACTTTGTAAAATTACAATTTTTCCTTTCTTATTTACAGTCTGTGTACCACAGCAACCTAGGAGTGTTGCTTCTGCATCGTGCATGCTGATCAGACACCCTTGTATTCATTAGAGGAACTGACTCATGATTCCACAGGTAATCCAGCCATGCTACCTGACAAAGTTTTACCTTAGACCACCACTGCCTGTCTGGGTGGGTTCACTGCTGCTTGAGGGATCCATAAAAGAACGTGTCAGAGATTAGTCTCTCTGTGTGGGTGTGATATTAAGATAAACTAAAAAAAGTAGAGCTTCTCTGAGATGATACAAGTAAAACCTTATTTTAATGCTGAACACTACAGTCACAAATACCTTAAAAGATGAAAAGTTATCCATGTGGTACCGAAATCTTCACTGAAGAGAGATATAGGCCTTAAAGTCTGGCACACATGAAGACATGGTGAGGGGAATCATTTCATCTAAAATTAGAAATTTTAAATTTCATCTAAAATTAGAAATAAAATTAGAAATTTCTCCTTTAACATGTTATTCCACACTCATGGAAAATACGCATTTGTAATCACCCATAACAACTATTCTAAACTTTTAGGTAAATAATACACATTTTTAAACAGTGCTTCTTTTAGGAACTACAAATTTTGAATTATATTGCAGATTTTTGGAAACAAATAGTTTCATTCAAGGAAAAAACTGAAATTTCAAAAATACTTCTTTACCTCTCCGCTTAATATAGCCTTTGTTAAAATATATACAATTTTTCATTAAAGAAAGAATATGCTTCCAGAATTATTAATAAAAATATATTAAAATAGTAAACATCCTATATAGTGCCAGTTCTTAAATACCGTGCCCTGATTTCGGGGGGGAAATCCAATGTTATTTCCTCATTTATTTTAATGCAATGCAAGCTCTTTTCTTTCACTTCACTTTAATAATTTAGTTTCATTATAATCATTTTATGTCCACCATTTTATGTCCTTCGTCATTGCCATTTTAATATTGTTGTCCTTAAGGGATAGCCACTTTCTGCCTTGATCTTTCTCATCCGTCCTTTCCTTTTTGACATACACTTACTTTTAACTTTAAAAGATCTCTGCTCTACTGGATCATTGCTAACATTCTTCTCAGAACACAAAAAAGGCTGGGACAAGACGCTGCCTAATTTCCAATAGTTTTAAGGGCTAGAAAAGAGCAGGGACCTCTGAAGTAAGGAAGCTTAAATAACCCTCCAAAGAGCTCTTGGTAATGAATGAACGACAATAGCTCCACCAGCTCCTGGGGTCTAAGAGTCCAGAACAGGGTCATCACATTATGATTGAAATGCTCTGCTTTCCAATGTTAGCTGGTCATGTGTAACCAAACAGCTTTGCACCTCTGGTCATGTGTAAACAAACAGCTTTACACCTCTGCTTTAAAACCCATCATTCTAATTACAGAGTCAGAATTCTGAGGTGTCTCTTAGCCTGAGCTTCATATTGTTCCCAGCGGATGAATGTGCCTAAATGAACAACTCCTAGCCACATTCATGCAGCTCCACGGATCAGGCTCCATCAACCTCATCCTCCCAACTCTATTATTAGGTGAAAGGCGGTTACTTTCTTAGAATTGATAGTGCTTTATAGACACACTCACATTCGACTAGCATCACAATCATGAGCAGGAAGAATTGAGATGACTAATTTCACTACATCAAACACGAATTCAAGTTCTGACCAATATGTTTATCTTATTATTTGACATAACTCTACACAAAGTTAACCCTAGTCAAAACAGCGAATTAGGCAAAATTTTTACTTTGCTTATTGGTATCCACCATGATATATATTTTTATTATCCTTCCTGACTTTGCCCCATTTCTTCCTTATGCTCTTTCCCTGATTTTTCCCTCCTTCTTTACTTAGTGTTTCAGGCATCCTCAGAAATTATGTATAGCAAAATAGTTCACCCTGAAAATAAGCATTTACCTTTATATGAAAATTACCTACACAACTATATTTTATTTAATCCTCAAAAAATTTTGTACATAATCTCCATATGCCATTTCTTTGACACAAGTAACTTTTTCAAAGTCACATATATCAAGAGTCCCTAAAGACTCCTTAAGTCTATACTCTGCAAGCTAGACTTCCCATTGTATATGCATTGAGGAAGAAGATATCTGGGGAGGATAATATTTAATACAAATGAGTGAAAGCTTAAAGAGTGGGACTTTATGCTCCAGAGATGTTTACCGTTATTGTTATTATTACTTAGAGCAACATCTGTCATGCCTCAAGCTGTACCACGTACAGAAGCCCCCCACTTCAAGCAATTTCGATCTCATGCTGCTTTGCTGTTTGTGGTACATTAAATATTCAAGAAATTGACAGATATTGGATGGTCAATAAAGTAAAATAACTCAAGACATATGCAGATTGACTAAAGGTGGTACAGACTGAATAATTATGGCTGGCGATAACTAGAATTAAAGGGAAAAGAGAATTAAACAATGTCTCTCTCCTTTTTAGTGATTTTGATATTAGTAAAGGAATATATTATGGTAAATGTAAGGAAGGTAAGAGGCTCATTATAGCTTCCTTATCTTGGTAAATTTTAATTTGTAAAGAATTGTCCTTGGTTGAATTATATCAAAGCAATGCTGGAAACAAAGCAGAGGCACAGGATGTAATAAGGATGCACTGTTTATGTTAAACATAATCCAAACTTTTCAAGTGAGAATAACATTAAATGGAAGAGAAAAACCCACTGTTTGAAACAGAAGAAACTATGGCAGTGTTCTTTCTCATCAGTTTAGCTCATTGATACCTGCACTAGAATTACCGATTCCCAGGCCAGAGCCCAGGACTTTTAGGGTGAAATCTTTAGGAGTGTTACTCAGGCTTCTTAACATTTTTAGCACAGATAATTCATATACACACCATAGATTAGGACTTTTGAACTACTGGTGTGAGGAATACTCCCAGAAGTAAATTATAAGAGAACTAGAGGTTTGTTAAATGACTTATGAAATAATATCAGAGCATATAGTTACATTTGTACAATTTGCTTTTTATTACTTACTGTTTCTACTAAACTTGTAACTAATCAATTTCAGAAATGATCTAAGCTACTTTGAGCCATAATTTGTCTAACATATCTATTGAAACCTATTGACTCACTATCAGGACACAGAATGTCAATGCTTTCTCATATTTGTGATTATCATATATATTATCCCCTCCCCTTCCATCTGGCAGGTAAAAAGGTCTTGAACATCTTATTTCCTAAAATATCCTGTTGGCTAAAAATTTTTTAAAGTGCTCAACTGCCCATTTTTTACATAGATACAATGTGAATTGAATGACAAAATGGAAGGATCTGAAATACAAAATGTGAACTCAGGAAACAAGAACGTTGCACGTCAAGGACAGATTAGAGGATGCTGGATTCAGTAAGAACAGACCATGCACCGTTTCTAAAGGGATACTTTTTTATCCATAGTAAAATTTAAATTAGAGCAATCTCTTTTCAGAAAGTCTGGAGATCACAAAATTGACAGAGGGTAGATATAAAAGTAGTGCTTCTCTGACATAGGATGGTGCCATTTTAGATTCTAATCAGAATAATTCCTTCTTCTCCTTTGATAGGAAAAAGGATAAGGAAAGGTCTCTGAAATTTATTAACAGTAATTAATATAAAGAACTTCACTAAAAATTAGAGATAGGAACAATTTATTTATAAAAATAATTTTTAAATAAAAATTCAAATAGAAATATTTCCTAACTTTAAATATATCTAAATCAATCTAATATATCCAAAATTATATATTGACAGGGTTTATTTGTCAATTATCTATGCCCAGATTCCAATAGAATGACACTGAAATTAATTTTTAATCAAACAAAAAATGAATAAATCCAAAAAATAGTAATAGGGGACTTCCCTGGAGAAAGACTTTTATTTATCTCTGGGAGGTCAGATGCAGAGATGTGTATTAACTTAGCAGAACACAGGAAGTTCAACCCAGGCTCAACTCCATTTGTAGGGAGACAGTGGAGATAATAATGAGAAACTAACCAACCTGAGAAAAGATTCATATATGTGAATGGTTGTGGTGAAGCACAATCTGAAAATAGATATGTTGAAAGTAAGTACTGTAAAAGGAGTCGCTAGATCCCCAGATCCCCTGTATGCTTTGTAGTCATGTGACTATACACGCCTCCCCCCCCCCACCCCCGCCCGCCACCCGCCACAGCAAGACTCTAGACTTGAAGACAGGAGACATAGTGTAGCAGGTGAGTCTTGAGACAAAACACAAGGAAATTAACTATACCTGTGTATAATGAATATTGGGAACCTCGTCCTCTTTCTTACTCTAAGAACTTTTAAAGCCAGGTCTACTAACCCCACAGAAGAGACCAAAGGGTTTTTCTTCTGAGAAATTAAAATTTCAGAGTGAAAAATGTAAGACTCCCATAACACTTGTGAGATTTGGTGGTAGTGAGAGTGTTAACTATAAAGACAGGGTCACCCTCTATCTCACACTGGTGAGCTCACCATAGTGCCCACACTACCCCAACAGAAATACACACAGCTCTCAATTAGTGTGTGTGTGTATGTATGAGTATGTGTGTGTGTAAGTACATATATCTTCTTATATGTAAGAATGGTGATTATATATAAGAATACATATATATTCTTCACTCTTGAATATGAACACATCTACAGTAATCACCAGACATTTGAGGAAAACACCTAACATCAGAAACAAAATAAATAACAGGAAGAAAATTCTTAGAGGAAATAGACACAATTCAGGGAACTGGGAAACTTAATAGAGAAAAGGCAACAGTTATTCTAATATCTTAAAAGTATAAAGATAATACATCCTCAACACAGGGGATTTTAAAATATAACTAATTAAATATTAATACAAAATTTGTGGAAACATATGTGAAAATATTTTTAAAAATAAAAAGGTGACAAGATAAAATGTGAGAAATTTACTGGAAGATAGAACAAAAATTCAAAATTATAGAATATGAGAGATAGAAAAGGTAAGAAAACAGTCAAATCAGTACAGAATCTCTCTTCAGGATTTCTAGAGAAAACCATATGGGAAGGAAATTAATAAGTAAATGATTAAATAAAACTTTTCAGACCTACAGAACAGGATTCCCTATATTAAAAGACTCCACTGAATGTTCAACACTTGAATCAAAAAAGATCCACAAGGAAGTAAATCACCATGAAATTTCAAAACACTAATAAGAAAAAGAAAATCCTAAAATCTCCCACAAAAAAGAAGAAAAAGAAAAACTAATCATATAAAAACAAATGCATAATAAACAAACTTTGGGACTATAATTGCATTACCCTTTCAAAAACAATTCTAGATGCCAGAAGACATGAAAGTAATGCCTTAAAATTTTAAGGGATGTTGATTTTTAACCCCAAAATATATACCCAGACAAACCATGTATCAATATTAAGGTTATAAAGACATTTTTAAGCATCAAATATTTAATAAATTTACCTTAGAACATTGTTCGCATGGATCCAGCAAAATTCAAGTACTAACCACAGAAAAGGAAGACATGGCATCTAGGATATAGGGAATTCAGCAGAGTTAACACGGCAAAGAGAAACTGTTCTCCAAGCCTAGAAAGCAGGAAAGATTGAAGCAAAAGCACAACAGGCTCAAGAAGAGACAGATCTAAGGGGGAATATAACATTGGCAGAATATCTGACATATGTAAGCATTTGGAAAATATTACAAAGGCTAAGCAGATAAATAAGATGGGATACATTTAAGGATAGGGTCACTATGCAAAACTATGCAAGTAAAAATAAAATTAGGCAATTTTCAGATCCAGGAAAAAATAGCATGTAAGAAAGAAAACATACTAATAATACACTAGAGGATACAACAGAAAATGTTAAATAGATTTAATAATACAAACACTGACTTCATTTAATTGTTATATATGGGCAGGATAAGGGGAAGAAAAGTGGGAGGTAGTAGAAAAGCTAAGCCTCATTTACCAAGACAGAAAGTCAATAGAAAATGTCGAAAATTGATAAATTAAAGGTAGTATAACATATTGTTTAGAATGCATTGGTGAAGACAGGAAACAGTTTAAAAAGCTGAAAATGGATGTCTCATTTAGTGTGGGATTAGATGGGGGTGAGAAAGGTAGTAGAGTGAACTATTATTTTCAGTGTCTTGCAGTATTAGCTGGTTTTCAAGCTAAGTGCATACATTACTTTGATTAAAATAGATATTTTTAATATCAAAACAAATACAATAACACAATAATAATATAATGCTTACTATATATAATAAAAGTAGGAAGAATGGGAAAAAAGTAATAAAAAGACATTACAATTGTACTTTTTAAAGTAATTGGCATCAAAATAAAATTTAGAGAAAAATAAATGGTTTTGAGAAAGTTCTAATTGCCTAGTTCTTCCTGTTTAGATTGTTCCTGATGTCTTCTTTATTTACTTCCAATGAAGATGATTACAAAGATGAGCATATTAGACCTTTCAGTAGATATTTTGATTGTTTTTATTTACATTATATATTGTGTCTCATTTCAATAATGGAACTCTGACATGAAATTTTATAACAAATTATTATCCTCGTAGTCTATTCCTCTAGGTCATTATTTTTGACCATAGAGTAATCAAGGTTCCAAAAAGTCTCACTTCTATATTCTAGAGTATTATTATATACAGTATTATTTCTATTTTTATCTCGCTAACTCACTTGATTCTATGCAGGTTGATTTTTTTTAAACAGTAATCAAAATAAGCAGATCAAATTGAGTTAATTCAATAACGCTGTAATTTTAAAAAATTAATCATTTGAACAATTCAGTATTCCTTATAGTTCAGCCATTTGGATGATTAAAATTGTTACACAATCTGAAAATAAGTGATAAATGTTATATTACTTTCTATAATATTCATTTGGGTTGCATCACAAACAAATATAAATCCCAGTTTCTTTTTATTCCATATTTACACATAAACATATTTCAGATAATCTAAACTATTAAATTATCAACATAGTTATGGGATTTCATAGCACATGAATATTTTTCAAAGTGGCAGATTTTATCCTCAAATCTGTTAGTAACGGCTAGTACGGTGGGAATAAAACTGTATTTTTTCTGTTACAAATAAAATTTTTTAAACCAATAATATCTTTTGCTTCTTCAAATCAGTTGATGAAACCCCTCATTACTTATTCAAGAGCAACTGATCATAAATTAAGAGATATGTCTCCCTATAAACACCCCCCTCTTCATGAATGCTATCTTCTGTGGCATGCTTGAGCTGTTATACTTTTATGTAAAAGCTTGAAATTTGTGATTAAAAGGACAAATCAAGAGTATCCTCTGAGAAAGTTAAAAGATTTAATATTCAAATGGCTCCTTTCAGAGTGTTGCTGGGTCTGTCAAAACATTAAATTATAGGTAAAAACAGCTTCTGTTTCCCTGAAATTCTAAGAGACAAAATGAGACTCAGTGACTTGACTAACAAGATTGAAGGCGGTAAGGACCAGGGATTCAGGACTAGTTTCCTATCTAGTCTCTTCAAAGTGGATGTGTGAGCCAATCATTTCTTAACTGAACAGATGCTGTGGGTCTGATTAACTAGCAACTTTGGAAAGTAGATTTTGTCAAGCAACTGGAACTCTTTCATTTCCCGATTTTTCACTTTAATGTCTTCCCCTCCTTCCACATGATCTCCCGAGCATCTACTGCTGTCAGCCAGTGGAATAAATGATAAAAAGCAGAATTTCAGCCAAAAAAAGGAGAAGTTTGGGGTCAGGAGCCAAATTGCGCTTTTCAAGGTACACCACTTAAGCATTCATTACCATCACCATGGGAAAGGTAAATCCTAATGGAGAACTGCACGTGTACATTATCACAAGGGAAAGTAAGGGAAATGTTTCCAGTGAATGAAATTTTGCTTTGAAGAAAGTTTTAGACAAAAATAGACAATAATAGCAGTCAAATAACTTGCCAAGAAAGTATATGAAAGAATGCAGGCTTCTAACTCTCATATTCTGACATGAATTCCATGTTCTTTTCTGCTAAGTAGTTAATTGGTATTTTTATCATTATTAATCCCTTCCTTATATTTCTCTTCTGTTTATTTCATTATTTTGGGGGGTTTGAGTTCAATGTTTCCTTTGTTTTCATTATCTTTTTACTTAAGTACTTATGATTATAAAATTTCCTCTGAGCACAACTTCAACTGTATTCCATGTGCTCTGTTACAAAGTGTTTTCATTACAAATGTGCTCAGTCACCCTGAAGTTCTGATTTCTATTCTTTTTTTACTAACGAATTATACGAGTGGGTTTTCTTTTTAATTTCTCAATAGAAGAAATTTCTGTGTTTATCATTCATTTCTAGTTTTATTGTATTGTGATCCTTTGTGAAAATTTTGACTTTGGGGATTCTAATATGTCTTTTTATTTTCTTTGTGATGGTTCCCCAGGCACTTAAGAATAAATTATACACTCCATTTTTAGGGAACAACGTGCATGTGTTTGGCCACCTGTGTCTGTTCTATGCCTTCTATAGCCTTATTTATTCTTGTCAACTTGATATTTTAATGCACTAACAACGATGCATTAAAGTCTCCTTCTATGTTTTCCTATTGATTTCTCCTTTTATCTCTTATAATTTCTGCTTTCTGAATGTTGTTATTATGGCACTCCATGCATAGATATTCAAAACTATTATAAATGTGTGGAGAATAGAAATATTTTAGAATGCTCTTTCTTATTCAATACTTTCTGGCCTGATTATTAATATTTATATAGGGGACCACTCTGTTTTGGTTTATATTTGATTGTTATATTTATGTATACTCTTTAAAATTTTTTTTTGTTAAAGACTATTTTTTAGAGCACTTTTAGGTTTACAAAATTGCAAGGAAGGTATATAGATTTCCCATATACTCCCTGCTCCCACATGCTTTGCCTCCCCCATTATCAATATCTTTCACCAGAATGGTGCATTTTTTTTACCGAGGATAAACCTACATTGACACATCCCAGTCACCCAAAGTCCACAGTCTACCTTAGCACTCACCTTGATGTTATACTTTCTATGTGTATGAACCATACTGTTTATTTTTAAGCTTTATGAATAACTTTAATTTAGATTTATTTCTTCTATTCTAAAGAGAGTGGTGTCTTATTTGGCAATATAATTGAAAAATATTTTTTTCCATAAGTGCGTTTACCATACTTGATGTGACAGATATGACTGATCTTGATTCTGTCATACTCCTTTTCTGTTTTCCAATTTTTAAAAAAAAATTTAAATGAGAATTGGAATTTGCAGTATGATTTCATTGCTCTGGAATGTGTGTGTGTATGTAAAACATTTTTATATTTCAGAAGCTTCATAGTTCCATAGTTCCATTTTTCATCTCTATTTTATTTAACAAATATTTACATCCTGTGTACTATGTGCTAGACATCGTTCTGAGTGCTTTATAAATACTATCATAATTCTTATAATAACCTTGAAGTAAGTACTATTATTATCTGTTACATAAAACAAAATTGAGATATAAGGAGGTTAATTGATTTGCCCAGTATCATATAGCTATTAGTTGCTGGAACTGATTTAAACCCAGTCAGTCTTGTATCAAAATCCACACTCTGAACAACTCCTCTAAACAGCCTCTCAAATTGATAATACTTTATATAGCTCTTAATCCTGTACTTGTTTTAGGCAGTAGTTTTGAATATTTATAATAACAGGAGTTTGGGGTTGAGAGAAGGATGAAATTGTGGAGCACAAAGGATTTTTGGAGCAGTGAAACTACTTTTATGAAACTATAATGGTGCATACCTGTCATTATACATTTGTCTAAACCCATAGAATGTACACCAAGAGTGAACCCTAATGTAAACTATGGACTTTTGGTGATTATGATTTGTGAATGTGGTTTATCAGTTGTAATAAAGGTACTAATCCAGAGAGGGATGTTGATAATGAGACAGGCTATGCAGGGGCAGGGGCTATAGAGAAATCTGTATCTTCTGCTCAGTTTTGCTGTGAACCTAAGTATACTAGGAGAGACTGTGTGAATGCAAGGGATATATAGGAAATCTCTGTACCTACCTCTAAATTTTTCTATGAACCTAAAACTGCTCTAAAAAATAACATCTGTTTAAAACATCAAATATAATCAATATTTTCTGATTGAAAATACCAAAGAAAAAACCTAGAAAATATCATGTGGAATGCATATTTTAAATATAGTATACTTCAGAGTTTAGCTGCTTTTCACATCCACACATGTAATTTTTCTACTTATTCATATGAAATGACACATTTATTTTTTAATATTTTTTCTTATCATGAGCAAAAATCATATGATTATAAAAATTGGAAAATACAGAAAATTATAAAAAAGAACACAGTCATATTTCTTTCACTCAGAAATATCTACCATTAACATTTGGTTAAATTTTTCCCAAGCTCCTTTCAGTGTGGTGTGAGGTGTATGTGTATATAAATAGAAAAGAGAGACAGAGAGAGAGAGCGAGATACTGACAGATTTTATTTTTGATGTACTTTTTTATTTAGCACTATATTTTGAGTATATCTGGGTATATCAAATTTATTTAAGTCATTTTTGAAAGTATGAAGTTATTGCCTGAAAAATATTCCAATTATTCTATGAGTAATTATTAGTCTATTCAATATTCTATGAGTTACCATAACTTATTTATTTGAGAGTAAAGGTGGTTTCCAAATGTTTGCTATTATGAATATCCTTACACTTATATCTTGGTCCACAGTTCTAATTAGGTCTTTATGGTAGATTCTAAAAGATAGAATTAGTGCATTACAGAGTATGGACATCTTTAAGGCTCTATATACATGCTAGCAAACTGGTTTCTAGAAAATCAGAAATAACTTATATTTTGTCAATACTGAATATAGCTACCTATCTTCCAGCAATGATTTTTGTTTGTTTGTTTAATTTCTGCCAAATCATCAGGACAAAAATTTTTCTTATCCTTTAGTTTATTATGACTGCCATAACAAATTACCATAAACTTAGAGGCATAAACAATACCTATTTATGATCTCAGAATTCTGTAGTTCAGATGTCTAGGCACACTGTGCCTCAGCTGGTTCTCTGCTCCTGGTGTCACAAGGCTGAAATCAAGGTGTTAGAGCTTTCTTTCTCTCTGGAGCCTCTAGGAATGAATACATTTCAAGTTCGTTCAGGTTGTTGGAAGCATTCAGTTCCATGTGGTTGTAGGACTGAAGTTCTGGATAACTTTCTGGCTGTTGGCTCTCAGCTTTTAGAGGCCACTCAAATATTTTTGGCTGGGGCCTCTTCTCCCATCTTCAAAAAGCTAACAAAGGCAGGTAGAGTCCTTCTCATGCTCTAATCTCTAAATTCTCCTTGCGTTGTATCTCCCCTCTCTCTTCTTCCACCCCATCTCTCTAACTTATCTTTCTGCCTTCTTCTGCTGCTTTTAAAGGCTCTTGTGACTGCACTAGACCCATCAGGATAATAATATTTTCTTATTTTAGTTTTCACTTATGTGTATAGAAGAGAAATACTTTTTTGTAGTTTTATTAGTTGTATATATCATTTCTACTTTTCTGTGAGTAGGAAGTTTTGTTACTTTCTAATTTTCATTTTGAATTATAGAATTTTATTTCATTTTAAAATATTTATGTAAAATACATAATTTATATAATATTTATATATATTTAAATATTTTTATATTAAGAATATTTCATCTTGTTTTTATACTCTAATGCTTTATAATGAATATTTTATTATCTCCTGGTTTTATTTTCATGTTTTTTGTGAGGTAAGTGTCAAGAATAATTGTTTTCAAACATCCAATTTTCCAAAAATCTTTTGTGGACTAATTCATCCTCTGTTTAACATTAATATTTTATCATATATTTTAATGTCCTCTTTAAGAGCTACCTATTCTGCTCAAATCTGTTTATTTCTCTTTGCAATTATATCAGTATATGTGAAATACTCTAGTACTATCTGGAATAAAAAGCTGAGGTGTCCCATTGACAGAGGAATGGATAAAGAAGATGTGGTATGTGTGTGTGTGTGTGTATATATATATATATATATATATATACACACACACAATGGAATATTACTCAACTATTAAAAAGAATGAAATAATGCCATTTGCAGCAACATGGTTGGACCTACAGATTGTCATACTGAGTGAAGTAAGTCAGACAGAGAAAGAGAAATATCATATGATATCTCTTATATGCAGAATCTAAAAAGAAACGGTACAAATGAACTCAACTACAAAACAGAAACAGACTCACAGACTAAGAGAACAAATTTATGGTTACCAGGAGGGAAGGATGAGGGGAAGGGAGAGTCAGGGAATTTGGGATTGACATGTTCACAGTGCTACATTTAAAATAGATAACCAACAAGGACCTGTGTTTAGCACAGGGAACTCTGCTCAATGTTATGTGAGAGCCTGGGTGGCGGGGACGAGTTTGGGGGAGAATGGATACATGTATATGTATGGCTGAGTCCCTTTGCTGTGTACCTGAAACTATCACAACACTGTTAATTGGCTATACTCCAATATGAAATAAAAAGTTAAATATATGTATATATTAAAGTTTAATATATATATTAAAAATCTGAGGTGTTTGCTCATCACTATTGTTTCAAAATTCACTACAATTTTTCTTTGATTTTAATTCTAGAATAGTTCTCTTGTAAATAAACCCATTAGAACTTGAATGGAGGCTTCATTAATCATGTAAGTGAATTTAAGATAAACTTCCCTCCTCACAATATGTTCTCTTGTTTAAATGATCCTTTTAACACTGTGCAAATGGATGTAATTCTCTCCCTCACTTTCTCACTTTTTATATATAGTTCTCACACATTTCCTTTACGTTTATTTTGAGGAATTGTGTTCATACTATTGTTAATAGGATTTCTTGCTTTTTTAAAAGCCAGCTTGTGTATTTGGCTCTTGACCTGCCATTTTGTAAATGTTTAAATTTCAAAATCACTCTACTAATTTATTGATATCCTATGTATATATTTATATTATTTATAGAAGATATTGTTATTTTTATTATGTTGGCTCTTGCTTGCTAGTGACTGTATTTGATTATATTGATCCCTGCTTTCTGATGTTTATAACTTCCATTTATTTTTCTTTCTTGCTTATTGCAAGAATATTATCTTTCAGAATGGTAAAAAATTAATCTTTTGCAACCTTATTAATTATATTGTGAAATCATCTGCCATCATTTACTCTGCCTACTTATTGTCAGAAAGCTAATAAAGTCTGTTAAATAAATATGCAATTATGTTTCTATCATTGTCTTCTAACATTTTTAATATTTGCTTTGCTTTTTAATGCTCTTGTTATTTAAACCACAATGCTTCATCAATATTACATTTTCTTTGTACACTGCACCTTTTATGAATACATAATTATCTTCTTTCTCATTTAGCATTTTTGATACATATTTGCATAAAATTAATAATGATACTCATTTCCATTTGATTTGAATTTGTGTGGTAAAAGTATACTAGTGTTTTTATTTTTGACATTTCTCAAAAATTTTATTTTAGTTTTGGCTCATATAAGTAGTATAGATTTATATTTGACTATTTTATAACAGGAGAGAAAAAATGTTGTGATTATTACCATAATAGATATGTTTGCTTGTACTTCCCTTGGGTCTCATTTTTTCTAATTTCCATGCTTCCTTGTTATATTTTTTCAAACATTTTTAACTTTTGTTGTGTTGACTAGTATTTTGTCTTTTATTTCTTCAGTGATTTTAATGTTATCAAGGTTTACTAGAATTATTGTTTTATAAATACTTCCCATTAAAGTCTCCAAATATATTTTTAACATTTTTCTATTTAACTATAGGATAAAAAATAAAGTACTTGCTACATTTTTACTTTCCACCCACTCCAGTATATACAGGTTTTTGTATATATAATACACATTTTAAAAATCAGGTTCTCTTTAAGTGATTTATATTTAAACATATTTCCACAAAAATAAAGTTTTCTAATCTTGTGTTCCTATTTTGATTAAACTTCTAGTTGACCGAATTATTTTCCAATCATTATTTTCAAGAAATATTCATGGTCAATGTTTGAGATCTTGAAGTTTTGGGGAATGTTTTACTCTTTCCTTGAAATATCAATACCAATTAGGCTATTATAGAATTTTGGGGTCACCAAACTCTTGTCTCTCAAAACAACTCCATAGACACTATTAGCTCATTCATAATTTATGGCAAATAGACAAGCAAGAACAGCTTGATTTTGTTCCTTTGTAGGCAATTTGAGTGAATGTAGAATTATTTTCATTAACCTTTTATAGAAAGTTTAACAGGATTTTTCTTTGGGTCTCTTTTTTGTTAATTTGATCTAATGTTTAATGATCTCTTTTTGCATACTCATGATTTTTTTAAGCCTCGGGAGAGACTCTTTTAAATTATTTTTTCTTTGATTATTGATTCTGTTCCAGTTTTTGCTCTTTCATCTTCAGAAACATCTTTAATTCTTAGTTTGACTTCTGTTCTCTGTAATTCTTATCCTTTTGTAGACAACAAGTTTGTTTGTTTGTTTAATTTTCTTCTGGTCTATATAGTAAATAACTTCCAGAAACCTACCATTAATTTCTTAAAATCTTCAGCACAGTGATATATTTCTCTTTTTCTTCAAGAATATTCTTTGTAGAATCTATTTTTGTTTTTTCTTTTCTTTTCTTTTCTTAGCATTATTGTAATTCAATGAAGTGATTTTTATGTAGATCTGTGCTATTCAATACAGCACCCAATAATCACATGTGGCTACCTACATTTAAATTAGTTAAGTAAAATTAAGTTAAAAGTTAAATTTCTCATGATGGTGGTTACATGAATCTGCACATGTGTTAAAACTGCAAAGAATTTTGGGACAACTGAATATCCACCTGAAAAAGAAGGAAGTTGGAGGTCTGCCTCATACCACATGCAAAAACTACAGTATATATTATTAAATATGTAAAATTTATAAACGTTGTGATGTTATCTCAGAGGTGGTCATAAGAGACGTTCACGTCTTAAAAAAAAAAAAACCTGTAGACTATTAGGCCTCAGAAGACTGAGGAGATCTCTCAAAACTAGGGCTGTCCTTGGTTACTCAAGGTAGATTTGTGGAAGGATAACCGATTCTTTATTTATTTGACATTTCTCTGCATTGAAATATTAACGCAGAAAAAAGTAGAAAGCCACCCAGCTTTCTAAAGTAGACTCTAATAATGTATAGATTTTATTCAGCTGGTTGGTCTGGGGCCTAGGAGGACATAGTTGAGGTCAGTATCATAGACTGGCTTCATTCTGCTGCTTGGAGTCTGTTGATAGTATCCTTAACCAAATACCAATGAGACAAATAGAATGGGTTTGGTCCTAGTCTCTATTGGTCACATAATGCAGTGGCAGATAGGATGCCTTACTTATGGAAAAATTCTCCTGAAGCCAAGGCACTGTAAAAAATGAAGGATGGATGTTGTTGTGAGACAATCTTCTGTGGGTCTCATGCATTTCTGTTTGGGCCACATGCCCTTTGGAGGTTGCAGGAGAGAATCTGTTCTTTGCCTCTTCCAGCTGTTGGTAACTATTAGCATTATTTGACTTGTGGTCACTTCCCTCCAATCTCTATCTCCATGAGCACATTGCCTTCTCCTTCTCCTCCTCTATATGAATGCTCCCTCTGCCTCTATCTTATAAAACATGTGTTACTTACACATGTAAACAATATGTAAATAATATGAATAATAAATAACAGAATTAACATTTATTTGTTATTGCAGTTATGGTCCACCAGAATAATGCAGGGTAATGTCCACATTGCAAGATTTTTAACTTAATCACATCTGTGAATGCATACACTTTTGTCCAAATAAGGTAATATTTACAAGTTCCAGAGGTTAGGACTTGTCTTCAGTGACCATTATTTAACCTCCTATAGCGGATATTGTAGTTATTGTAGTTATATTGTAGTTTCACTTAAAGATCAACTCAGATGACATAGGTGAAACACTTGGCCAACTCTTAAATATTCTAGAAATATAAGGTGTATTTTAAATTGCCTATCCATGGCTAACATGTACTATTTTCATGGCTAATTCAATCTTCACTTTATACGATTTCACATACAAAGTCCATGATAAATTAGTAAATTATACATCTGCATTAGGAGATTATTATAATTAGTATATATCCACCATCTCCATCTCATTCAGAACCTTTTGGCAGATCTGAAATACACTGGTTAGATAACTATAAGTCTGGAATTTGGAACTCATAGATATTGGAACATAAGATTAATCAAACTCAAGATGCGGTCCTCGTAGTATTACTCTCCAGGTACTAGGTTACCAACCATTACAATTCAATCTAAGCAATGTCCCCAAATATATCCACTACTGAGTGTGACTTGGATTAAATTAGGTTTCAGTAGTACTTTATCCTAAGCATAGTTATCTTTGTCTCTAGTTCATATTAAAGAGGGGAGGATATGACCAATCATTTTAAAGTTCACCTTGCACTTAAACTAGTTCTCAGTTCATGCTTTTATTACTAAGAAAAAACATGATGCTTTCATAGCATTCCTAGATGTTACAAGGTTTTGTAGAACTTAGTATCTATTTTTTATATTTGGGAATGGATGTTTAGTCCCTAAACTTTCTTCCCAGTTAAAGGGAGAAGAAAGTGCTCAATGCTGAGACTTTGGAATCTTTAGCAGTACAGCCATGTTAAAGCATATTTTAAAATATCTTGCCACTCTCTTTATAGGAATACTGTGTAGGAAAGGAGATAATGCCTTAACTATTTTACATGGTTTCTTTAGTATTAAATGATAAAGAGAATAATACAAGAAATAACAGACACATTAATTCAAGCCTTTTCGAATAAAATCCCATGAATTCAACATCATTGGCGCCAAATTACAATAGACTTAAGAAATTTGTTGGGTCAAACAGTTGAAGATTGATAAACTTAACTCTTGTGTAACTAACTGCTTTTTCTGAATTCTTCCTCTTGATGTTAAATAAAAATAGCAATAACCTTAGTGCAGTGGTTCTCAACTACCCATTCAGTCAGAATGAGTTGAGATTTTTTAAAACCACAGCATAGTTGAATTCAACAGCACCATCAATTAACTAGATATATTAACAACTATAGACTGCTCCATCCACCAACAGCGGAATACACATTCTTCTCAAATACATATGGAACATTCACCAAGATAGACCACATTCTGGGCCATTAAACACATATTAATGAATTTAAAGGAATAAAAATTGTACAACATCGGTTCACAGTACACAGTGGAATAAAACTAGAAATCAATAATAGAAAGATAACTGGAAAAATCTCAAAATATATAGAGACTAAACAGCACACTTCTAAATAACAATTGGTCAAAGAAGAAATATCAAGAAAAATTAATGAGAACTAAACGAACATAAAACACATCAAAATTAGTGGGCTGCAGTGAAAGCAGTGCTCAGAGGAAAATTTATAGCATTGAGTGCATATAGTCAAAAAGAAGTTAGATATAAAATCAATAATCTAAGTTTCCACCTTCAGATACTAGAATAACTAAGAAAAAATAGAGAGAGGACACAAATCACTAATATCATAAGTGAAGAGGGGACATCACTTCAGACCCAATAGACTTTAAAAGGATAACAAAAAACTACTATGAACAACTCTATGCTCACAAATTTGACAATCCAGACAAAATGGATAAATTCCTTGAAAGATTCAATGCAAAACTCATACGAGAAGAAACAGATGATCTGAATTGGTCTATATCTATTAAAGAAGTGAATTAATAATTAATAACCTTCCAAAACAGAGAGCATAAGGCCCACATGGGTTCACTGGTGAATTCTACCAAACATTTAAAGAAGAAATTATACCAGTTCTCTACCATATCTTTCAGAGGATAAAAGAGAGAATACTTACTTCCTAACTCATTCTTTGAGACCTGTATCACCCTAATACTAAAACCAGTCCATGTTATTACAATGAAAGAAAACTACAAACCAATATCTCTCATGAACACAGATGCAAAAATCCTCAACAAGATATAACGAATAGAAGCCAATAATGTATAAAAATTATTTTACACCATGAACAATTGGGATTTATTCCAGTATACAAGGCTGGTTCAACATTCAAAAAGCAGTTAATGTTGCCTTCAGATGTGATAATGTGTCATAGATAGTTGTGGGGCGTGTATGGCCCTACATTAATCATGAAGATCGTAAGCAGGGGTTAAGAAGTTATTTTCTGTGTGAATCGGAATTTTATTGATTCTATGCCATCAAAACAAGAGGCAGAATTAAATGCTGCTGTTGGTCAGTTTGCAGCTGCTATCTCTAACCCCAGATTTCTGATGTGTGTCTCAAAGCACCTAGTTCTGAATATCATTTTAATAGGTTACAAAATTATAGATGTGAACTTACAAAATAAAGAAATGTGAATAAAAAAATCACATCAATAGGCTAAAAAAGAAAAATCACATCATCATATCAATAGATGAAGAAAAAACATTTGACAAAATCCAACATCCATTCATGATAAAAACTCTCAGGAAACTAGGAATACATGGAAAATAACATAAGAGAAAATGTATATGACCTTAGTCACAGTGATAACTTTTAGATACAACATCAAAAGTGCGATCCATGAGAGAAATAATTGATAAGCTGGACTTTGTTAAAACTAAAAATATCTTCTCTGTGAAAGATACTCAAGAAAATGAAATGACAAGCCACAGACTAGGAGAAAAATCTTTGCAAAAGACATATCTGGTAAATGACTATTATCCAAAATATACAAATATCTCTTAAAACTCAACAATAAGAAAACAAACAACCTGATTAAAAAATGGGCCAAAGGTCTTAGCAGACACCTAAACAAAGAAGATATACAGATGGCAAATAAGCATATGAAAAACTGTTCCCATTATGTGTTGTCAGGAAAATACAAATTAAAACAAAAATGAAATACCACTACACATCTATTAGAATGGCCAAAATCCAGAACACTGAGAACATCAAATGCTAGTAAGTATGTGAAGCAACGGGAACTCTCATTATTGCTGGTAGGGATGCAAAATGGCACAGTTACTTTGGAAGACAGTTTGGTGGTTTCTTACTAAGTTAACATATAATTACCACATGATCCAGCAATCATGCTCCTTATTACTTACCTAAATGAGTTGAAAACTTATGTCTACACCAAACCTTACAGACAGATGACTATAGCAGTTTTATTTATAATTGCCAAAAGTTGGAAGCAACCAAGATGTCCTTCAGTAGGTAAACGGATAAACATTTTTTTTATATCCATTAAATGGAATATGACTTATCACTAAAAAGAAATGTACTAGCAAGCCATGAAAGACATGGAGGGACTTTAAATATATATTACTAAGTGAAAGTAGCCAATTTGAAAAGGCTATCATTTCAACTATATAACATTCTGAAAAAGGCAAAACTATGGGGACAGTAGTTGGAGGGAAAGAGGGATGAATAGGTGAAGTACAGGGGATTTTTTTAGAGGTACAAATATAGATAAATACATAAATATAATAATTTCTAAAAATTAGTCTATTAATTTAAAGAAAAGGAAGAAGAGGAGGAGGAGGAAGAAAGAGGAGAAGAAGGAAGATGAAGAAAAAAAGAGATTTAAATCATGTAAGAAGAACTCAACACACTGTTGCTGGTTCTGTAGATGAAAGGAACAAGGGGCCTAAAATTATGAAATCCTACAATTGTCAAGAACTGAGTTTTGTCAACAACCTGAATGAGCTTGGAAGTGGATTCTTACCCAGAGCCTCTAGCAGTTGCCTAGGCCAGCTGACACCTTGATTTTGCCCTTGTAAGGCCCTAACCCATTGAGCCATGCTGTGCCCAGACTTCTGACCTACAGAACTGTGAGATAACAGATGGCCACTGAATTTGTGGTAATTTGTTACACAGCAATAGAATTCTAATACAATTCTCAAATTTTTCTAAGCAGGTGCCATTATAACCATTTCATAACCGAGGGAAATGAGGCCCAGGAAAGTTATAATCAAATCCATATAGAAACTGAATACTAGAATGAGCATGTTCTATCATCCTAAGCTACCAAGGGGTCAAATTGGATATCTATTTAGTTTTCTACTAAAAGATTTTGCCTAGGGAATATTAGAGCTAAAACATTTCTAGAGAAAAATTAGTTTGAACCCTGTCGATTCAGAGTATATGGTGAGTTAGACATTTTTTGTATGTTTCTCATTGTGCATAAAGTTTAAAATCAAGGAAGTAACCTGGAAATTTATTGGGTGGGCCAAAAAGTGCCTTCAGTTTTTTAAGAAAAAATAAAAGACACATTTTTCATTTTCACCAAGAACTTTATTGAACAATGCAGTCACCCTTTTGTTCCACTACCTTCTGCCATTTTTCAAGCAACTTCATAATTCCATCTTCCCAAAACTTTTTATCTTTTGAGCAAAGAACTGTTCCAGGTGCCTTTTACAGTCTTCCAGGGAATTGAATTTTTTTCCATTAAGAGAATTTTGTAAAGATTGAAATAAATGAATATCCTAAGGTGCAATGTCTGGTGAATACGGTGGATGAATCAGAACTTCCCAGCCAAGCTGTAACAACAGTTTTTGCCTGGTCATCAAAGAAACATGTCGTCTTGTGTTATCCTGATAGAAGATTATGCATTTTCCGTTGACTAATTCTGGACAGTTTTTGTCGAGTTCCGCTTTCAGTTGGTCTAATTGGGAGCAGTACTTGTTGGAATTAATTGTTTGGTTTTCCAGAAGGAGCTCATAACAGAGGACTCCCTTCCAATCCCACCATATACACAACATCACCTTCTTTTGATGAAGACCGGCCTTTGGTGTGGTTGGTGGTGGTTCATTTCGCTTGCCCCACGATCTCTTCCGTTCCACATTGCTGTACAGTATCCACTTTTCATCACCTGTCACAATTTGTTTTTTTTTTTTTTAAACATCTTTATTGAAGTATAATTGCTTTACAATGGTGTGCTAGCTTCTGCTTTACAACAAAGTGAATCAGTTACATATATACATATGTTGCCATATCTCTTCCCTCTTGCATCTCCCTCCCTCCCACCCTCCCTATCCCACCCCTCTAGGTGGTCACAAAGCACCGAGCTGATCTCCCTGTGCTATGCGGCTGCTTCCCACTAGTTATCTATTTTACATTTGGTAGTGTATATATGTCCATGACACTCTCTCACCCTGTCACATCTCACCCCTCCCCCTCCCCATATCCTCAAGTCCATTCTCTAGTAGGTCTGTGTCTTTATTCCCATCTTGCCACTAGGTTCTTCATGACCTCTTTTTTTTTTTTTTCCCTTAGATTCCATATATATGTGTTAGCATACTGTATTTGTTTTTCTCTTTCTGACTTACTTCACTCTGTATGACAGACTCTAACTCCATCCACCTCATTACAAACACCTCCATTTCATTTCTTTTTAAAAAGGAACCTTTTCATTACAATGAGAAATCTCCAGCACGAAACTTTGCAAACCACTTTTTTTTTTTTTAATTAATTAATTAATTTATTTATGGCTGTGTTGGGTCTTCGTTTCTGTGCGAGGGCCTTCTCTAGTTGTGGCAAGCGGGGGCCACTCTTCATCGCGGTGCGCGGGCCTCTCACTGTCGCGGCCTCTCTTGTTGCGGAGCACAGGCTCCAGACGCGCAGGCTCAGCAATTGTGGCTCACGGGCCTAGTTGCTCCGCGGCATGTGGGATTTTCCCAGAGCAGGGCTCGAACCCGTGTGCCCTGCATTGGCAGGCAGATTCTCAACCACTGCGCCACCAGGGAAGCCCCTGCAAACCACTTTTGATACGTTCGATCAGTCACAGCACCTTCTCCATATACCACACAAATCTTTTTGTGCATTTCAGTTGCATTTTTACCTTTCCTGAAATAATAAAGCATAATATGCCAAAAATGTTGCTTTTTTCTTCCATCTTCAATATTAAAATGGCTACACAAAAATTCACCAATTTTGATAAGTCTTTTTTTAAATGCACGCTGATATGACAGCTGTCACATACAGTCTCACAAAATTGTTTCTAATGAAGTTAAAGATAACTAAGTGCTACTAGAGCCATCTTATGGAAAAATGTGTACAAACCTTTTGGCTCACCCAATAATATTACGAGACATTAATTCTACAGTGTTAGTTACTTGAACATTTTTTTTTATTAACTCAGTTCATTTTACTAACACTAATTTATATTTTAGTTGTTGAAACTAGTAAGCCAGAAAGTCATAAACTTTCTTCTAAAATATCTTATAATTTAAATTCATCCAGCGTTCTTCTTTTTCTTTTGCTCTTTATTTAGAATCAAGTATTATTATATGGAATTTAAATTAGATCTTTTTTGTGCATTTAATATTTCTAAGTAAACGAGTTCTTAGAAAGGAAGATTTTTAAAGAGTTGAGATAATCAGTTTAGCATCATACGAAGGCTGGGTAAAGGACACTGATTTAAAATTAAGGACAAAATAAAAGACAACTTTAATGATTCAGGGGAAATTTACTCACGTGTTCCAGGTTAAACACAATTTGGCTCACATAATCAGGATAGTTGTCTCTATTTTTCATGTAATATGAGAGTGTATTTCTCTAGAGAACCTTTATTACACCCTTTGAGAACTGCATCATTTGTTTTTGTCCTTTTACCATACAGGAAAATTGACCTAACTTAATCTTTAAAATGTATTCCAATCTGGTCATTTTAACGACTAAATAAATATCAGGAAATTATCTTATATAAACAGATAATCCAATTGACTTAATCATGACATCTGATTAATCTTTACACATTCCAAAACATTGTGTTTTGGGTACAATCCTCATGAAGCCATTGAGGATTCATTAAATCATAAAGAAACATAAAATAATCTGAAATATAGCACAGATAAGTGTTTTCAGAACTGTGGTCCATAGGTTACTCATCTTGGGAGACACTTAGGTAAAAGAATTGAAAATGGCTCATTATCAAGTAAATTTAGAAAATGCATTAAAACACTAAATATTCTGAGATATTTCTAGGGATAGATAACTATTTAATTTTAACTCAGTATTTCCCAAACTTATTTTACCCTAGGAAGCTTTTACCCAAATACCTGTATTAACTAAAGTTTCATGGAAAGGTATTTTTGAAACATTGGCATAGAGTAATTCCTGGAACATAAAATGTGTTTTGGAAGATAGAGTGATATAGAGGACAAAAGCAGATTCTATTGCCAACACAATGGCTCTGAAACTAGGCTCCAACACACGCTACCTATATGAAATTATTTACAGATTTGGAGGTCCACAGTTTCCTTACTGGTTAAATGGGGACAATAAGGAAAAGCATGGTATGTTAAGATTAGAGGATCTAGAGCTGGAACATCTGGGTTTGGATTCTTATTTCTCCACACACTAGTTGTGTGTTCTCAGACAAGGTATTTACCCTATTTGAACCTCATGGATAATCCTAGTACCTACCTTAGAAGAACACTGGGTTAAATTTTTAAATATATGTGGAGGACTTAAACAAATACTTGGGAAAAATAAGTGTTCAGTAATAATACCTAGTATCATAATAGTTTACATGGCTGTTATGATGATTAAATGAGACTATTTAGGAAATGTTTAGAAGAATGCCTGACATGGTTTGAACTCCACATATCTTTGCTCCTCCTCTCTTCCTCTTCATTGGTATTGATTCTTCCTTCTTTTCTAAGGTAAGTTTTGATCCACTTTGGAGTTTCTGAAGTATAATTATTCTTTTGGATGATGCCTTGTTTCCAAAGAATTTGGAGAAAGCAAACATGTGGAAATCAGGTCAAAGTAAAACTGAGGGTGTGAAAGCAAAACTAAATCAGGACTATTAGAATATATAAGTAATCCATTCCATAGGTTGCTGGAAATAGGTAAGTAATTTTCTCTTAGTTTCTTAGAAGCCAAAGTAAAAAGGTGAACAAGCTTAGTTACCTGTTAAAGTAATATTTTTTTTCTAGTACTGAGACCTAAAAAATCTTTTCTATGTGTTTGAAAAAGGACACTTCTGTGTAAAACGCGACAGCATTTTCTTAAATGCAAGGTGATAACACAGTCACACAATTCAGCCAAAGAAATTTTCCACAAGCCTTCCTGATGGTTCAGGAAAACTAAAACAACCAATTAAATAATTAAACAATTATAAGATGACCTAGTGAAATGAGTGGACACACTCACTGATAATGACTTCAAACATTCGGAGTCAGAGGTTCTATTTTGTGCTAAAGCCTGGAGTGCAGCTAAATTCTGCTGCCAACAGAGAGCAAAACCATACTCTGTGAGTAAAGAAAACAGTGACACCCTTGTATATGCATAATGTGATCTGATATCTGATGAAACAGTCTACACAGTCTCTGCACTAAGCCTCAGACATGTTTGAGGTTTTCTTCAGAAAATGGTCAAGTCTATTACAATACAGATAAAATGGCCAAAGTGTTTGCCCGTAGATCAATCTCAATTATTTTTGTCTAGTAAAATGTCAAAGTAAATATTACCAATTGACAAATTAACATTTAAAAACTCTCAGTAAAGCACCCCACCAGTATTTATTATTCATTAATATGGATTCTTGGATCATACTTTCATTTAGATTAATTACAAATGACCTCTGTAAAAAGAAGTTGGAAATAAGCTGATTAGATATTATTGTTGTATGCACAACATGATTTAATTTTAGAATAATTTCTTTTCTTTTTTTTTTTTTTTTTAGTTTTAACACCTTTATTAAATCTAATAACTTTCATAAAGAGCCTGGCACACCTTAGGGAATCATGAGCTTATTAAATATTAGCTAACCTCATTCTATGACCAAATCTCTCTTTTCCTGTTGCACTAATATTTATTTTATCAATTGTTATTATCTTTTTTTAACATCTTTATTGGAGTATAATTGCTTTACAATGGTGTGTTAGTTTCTGCTTCATAACAAACTGAATCAGCTGTACATATACATATATTGTCATGTCTCCTCCCTCTTGCGTATCCCTCCCTCCCACCCTCCCCATCCCATCCCTCTAGGTGGACACAAAGCACCGAGCTGATCTCCCTGTGCTATGCGGCTGCTTCCCACTAGCTATCTATTTTACATTTGGTAGTGCATATATGTCCATGCCACTCTCTCACTTCATCCCAGTGTACCCTTCCCCCTCCCCATGTCCTCAAGTCCATTCTCTACATCTGCGTCTTTATAGAATAATTTCTTTTAACCATTGTTCTGACAATATTTTGTGGCTAGACACTTTGAAGTTGTATCTATTAAGAGACAATTAAATCATATCATTAGTATGAAAACAATATATAGCAGTCCCTATTCAAAGCAGGAGCACATGGAACCAAATCTTTCAGGAGCAGTTATGAGCCATTAAGATACAAGTTTAAGAGAAACGGGTTATGACATATCTTTGTTTTATACCACTGGAACTTGTTAACTTATCACCAAGTGATAAGACCATTTCTATACACTTTGATCTCACTGTATTAAGATGCAGGCTCAGTTTGAGCAAGAATAATCAGGGGAATATTTCTTTTATAATATTTCTATTCTAATTGAAAACAGTAAAATTCAAAAATGTTTAAGAACACATTAAATATTATCATGAAAACTTATAATTTTGATAGATTGGAACATTTGCAAATTTATTAGGGAGGTTCTCAAATGTCATAATGATAGTAAAAACAGTAATAACAGTGATGTTAATATAATAAGAGCACATTTTAATATTCAGTGTTTGTTATAAGGTCTTTCAGTATACCACAGAAAGTAATGTTACCAAACTTGGATTCCTTTTCTCTATAAAACACAAGCTGTTCATTTTAACAGAGAGTTTAATTTCCATTCTGAGTAAATGAAATTCTTAACCAGGAAATATTGCAATCATTAATGTAGCATAATTAAAAAATGATTTCCTTTAAAAGCTACAGTGTGGATAGATAACATATAATTTGAAATTAATTTTAAAGGGAGTATAACAGATACACCAAATCACGGTGGGTTTAATATGGATGGGAAATTGATAGTAAGATATTAGATGTGCATTCATTTGCAATCCCCAAAATATACTATAGGTCATTGGTATCAGGGAGCAAAACTCAGCTTTACTCAGTTATTGAAAGAGGTGAGAACAGAGATAGACTGGGCTATCTCCTTATATCTTATTCTTTTGAGCATCTCCAAATGGATAGCAGTCAGAGGTGCCATACTTAAATTTATGGTCAAGCATCTGACATCCTTGTCAACAAAGGAAAGAACATACTTTGCATTAATAGGAAGAAAATAATAATGACACATAAATGGATAAATGCTGAAGAGGAGACTGATGTTGAAGAGGAAATTCTGGCTACGTCTCCACAGAATGTCGTTAGGTTCACTGAATTACTACTTTGTAGTTACACTTGATTTGACTACCTAGATTGTTTTATTAATCAGGACACCTAATTAAAAAATACATCAATTGTGTTTGAACATAGCCCTTTGCTGAATAGAAAGATCACCTTACCTTTTTACTTGAGGCTATTTTTTATAGTACTATTATTGCTAAATGTTATTAAAGTAAACATGTCATGATATCATTTACTTTTCTTGTTTCTTTTTAAGTCAACAGGTAATCATCAAAATCTAACTGTGATGAGAATAAAGGCACAGAAACATTAAAGCCTCCTAGAAGAAAACAATCTCATTTTGCAGACATGACATAAACCTATGAAACAATCATAATCTGCCTTGTGTCAATACTTAATGAAGTGCTAAAACAAATTCTACAGACAGTAAAAGCCAAAAAACATTCCAGTGGGAGAGATCACTTAAGGATGGAATAAAAAAAGAAAGCCTAATGAAGGAGGTGAGACTGGGTGTTAAGTTACGGTTGGCATTTGGATAGGCTAAGGAAAGGGCAAAATGTTTTAGGAAAGATAAAGCCCTGAGATCAAGACTGTGTGAAAGCACAAACTGAGATCTGTGTCTAGCTGGAACCTACAGTGTGTACCAAGAGAGGAACAGAAGAGATGTTTCAATAGATAGGAACAAGTCAGACTGGAGGAGGGAGGATGAGATTCAACAACGAGATGGAAAGTTAGAGCATCGTTCCACCTGCAAAAGAGAAATAGTGATAAGAAAAATAACGTGTTATTTCAATTAACTTCCAAGGTCGCTTCCACTATTCACTCATCTAAAATTAAGCTCTCTATCAGAACTTTCTAGAAGAAGTTGTTGGGGTGCAGAGATGTTACCCCTCAGGGCAGTTGGGTGAGGTTGATGGAGGCTGAGCAGGTCTAATTTGACTGAGCTGACTTAATCCATAGAGTCACTCAAATATTAGCATTTTCTGTGAGTGTTATAATATGAGAAAAAAGGTGAGAAACACTGCTTTATATAACAGGAGCATTACTGAATCGATATTATGTTTTTGGTCCATTCATTCAAGAAATGTTCTCTTTAAGAACATTTGAGGCGCTGAGTCCTTATGAACATGTGGTTCCTGATGATCAAGAAGGCTTTGAAACACTCCCCTTGGCTTCACTAACTTTTAGACAGGTTTCTTCCTGACTCTAGGCCCCTGACCTCCTTTTCTTTCAAGCACTTACTTTAGATAACTTGTAATTATAAATCCTTCTCTGTTCCTTTAAGAGGCAAATCTTTTTAACACCTCTTGTCAGTTGTACAGACCAGGAATGTCTTTCTCAAGAACCTGGGAACCATCTATTTGAAATGTAATCAGTAAGGAAGATAGTACCCCTATTTCTCAGTTTGTGGGACAGTAGGAACCTAACGTCTGCAGGGCTTCTTGCTTCAAGTGATTAAATTATTTTGTGTCATAAAGATAGAAGAAAGTTTACTTTTCCTTTGGATAAACTCATTTGGCAAACATAATTGGTCTATGATCTTCCCCTCATCCAAACACTTAAAAACCCTATAGCCTTTTGTTTCAGTGGAGTTGAGTTCAGACTGAGTTTTGCTCTCACTCCCCCATTGCAACAGCCTTAAATAAAGTCTTCCTTGCCTGTTTAACATTGTCCAGAGCAATTTTTGCCTTGACATTGAATTTACTATTCTGCTTTGCATTATGGACCCTGACATGTCACTTTCTTTTAATTATGTGTTAAGAGGAGCTACTTGAAAGGAACCTCATGTATTATACTATTTGTATCTGGCTTATTGCAATGACCATTTTAGAGGAAACAGTTTTATACAGGTATATATCATTTTACTGTGCTTCAGAGATACTGTTTATTTTTTTGGTTTTTTTTTTTTGAAAATTGAAGGTTTGGGGCAACCCTCACTGAGTAAGCCTATCAATGCCATTTTTCCAACAGCATTTGCTCACTTCCTGTTTCTCTGTCACATTTTGGTATTTCTTCCAATAGTTCAAGCTGTTTCCTTATTATTATATTTGTTATGGTGATCTGTGATTGGTGATCTTTGATGTTACTACTATGACTCATTGAAGGCTCTGATGATGGTTAACATTTTTTAGCAATAAAATATTTTTTAATTAAGATATGTACATTTTTTTTAGACAAAATGCTACTGCACACTTAACAGACTACAGTATAGTGTAAACATAATTTTTATATTCACTGGGAAACCAAAAAATTCATGTGGCTCACTTTATTGTGATATTTGCTTTATTGTAATGGTCTGGAACCAAACCCACAATATCTCTGAAATATGCCTCTATGCTTTATTTTTTATTTCTACTTTATCATATAATCATAGTTTAATGTCTTAAAGCATATTCATGTGACAGTACAGTAAACACACAATAGTGTAAAACAGCTATCGTTGGATGTATATTCTTATATGTGTCTTTGATGATAATCTTATCATCCTTAATATAGTTTATCAATAGCTTTCTCTACATCCTATAAAAATGATAGTTTTAACAAAATAGTTCCCTTGGCCCTCATAAGAAACATTTATTATACAGACTATGCCCTATCATAATTCAGCCAGAACATAAAAAAGATGAAAATATATGATTTGATACCTTGCCTTTTAAATTTCATATTATCTGTTTTTTAAAAGGAATCAATTTTCTATATTTTTGGCATCACTTTTATCAGTAACACCTATATTCGTTTGTACTATTCATTTTCCAGCCTTTTTACTCATTTTCTCTAAGACAGAGGTTTTATATCCAGAATGAGGAAAAACACTTTAATTTGTAGATGAATGTTACGTTCCATAATGACTCAATTACTTGCCGAACATATGTTTTCTTTAAATGTTACTATACCATTTTAACAAATATACTATATTAATTTATGGAGAAATGCACAAATCATCAAAACACCCTACAATGATATCATAATATGCTTCTGAAATGCTGTTTATCCATTTCACTGCTTTATTTATATGAAGCAGCAGTGACATGTACAAACCAGCTATGGTGATAACAGGTGTGCATGCCACTTGGATATCCAAAGGATATATTCTTCTAAGTGGTAGTCTAATCACCCAAGCTCCATGGAAGACTAAATTTAAATCAGATGTTAATGGCCTCCAGAGTTCAGCTGATCTTTGCATTCAATTATCTTCCCTAAAGCCAAATGGAAAATTGCTTTGACTCAGGAAATTGTATATGAAATTCACATCTGCTATAAGAAAAACAGGTTTACGAATCATGTGCATTTAAAAAGAGAAAACCCTTACTCATTCTCAAATCTATTATTTCCCCCACTATCTGATGTTGTCTTCATCAAATGATTTCTATAAAAAGATTGTATCTAGAAAATCTCTGCTTTATAACTCTGTCATTACAAGCTTCTTTAAATAAGGGACTGAATTTTCTCATCTCTCTATATTGGGCAAACACTTGAACAAGTTATTTATTTTCTCAACTCCTCTCTTTCTTTAATTAACTAATTTTCTAACTTTTCCAGCTCCTCTTACTCCTTCCCTCCCTTTAATATAGAAATTCCACAGTGAACAAGTTCTTGGTACTGCTCTGCTCTGTCTTTAATTCCTCAGTTCCTGGGTCACCTTATCTAAAGTCACCTCTGTGCAGGCAACTTCCAACTCTATATCTTCAGTTTTGACCTCTTCCAAGTTTCAATCTCAGCTTTCCAGCTACATGTGGGATGCACAGGATAGTCTTCCTGGTAACCTAATTCCATCCACCACTTCCCTCCCCATCTGGATGTCTGCTTCCTTTCTTTTACTATATACTTTATCTTTCACCACTGTCTTAATGGGTATTTAAGTTCCAACTTTCAGAGTGAGCTTGATTCCTTTCACTCTGTTTCTTTCTCTTCATTAACCCCCAATGATCCACCTTTATTTAATCTTTTTCAGCTTTCTAATTTCTTTTTCTGAAAAAATTTCTAGTCCTATTGAGCTTCATAACAAGTGTTACTCTGTGAGGAATTAATATTACATACTAAATTTACACTTCCAAACATCATGGTGGGCATCTTAGTTCTGGTAAGCAAGAATTGGTGACAAGTTCTATATATACTGCAATTATATTGTTCTTGATTTCCTTGTATTTGATCCCTTGTTTTATAGATAATAAAATGTCAAAAATGTTCTTTCATTGTCCTAATATATACTTTTTATTAAAAACAAAGGGAGAGAATTGTTTTCTAAGCTCAGAGCTACTGGAATTAGTTATTTTAAAAGGATACTACATAAAAAGTGTTAAATTTATGGGCAAAACAAAACAAAACTCATACTGTTACAAATGTCTATTCTAATGTTAAGCCAAATTAAAAGCCAGGGGTTGCAAGTATCCAAAAGAAGAAAGATCAGTCAACCTACTTGTGAAGATAAAATCAGTTGACGGGGAGCAGAAATGGTACTAAATATACCACACAGTAAGCCTCAGTTTACACATGGCACACAATTCTTTGCGAAAGAGAAGAAAATACAATTAGTTGAAACGCACTCAATTACCAGAAACCTATCTCATACTCTTGTCTTCTATCATAAAATGAATGTCTATAAGCCTATCTTTTTATGTTGTTATTACTGCTTTTTTAAATTCAGACAGGCGCTCAGTAAAAGGAGCTCAGAGGTAATTGAAGACTAAAGAAATATGCTTTTTTCTCACTTTAAACCCCCATAACATAAAACAGGCAAACCAATTTAAACTAGATTTGGAAAATAAAAAGTTGCTATCTGCCTAGTTTAATCCCAATGAATTTTATATCAGAACAATAAATCCCTGAAAATGCAGGCTTCCAATGGAAACTTGTTAAATATTTAATCATAGGCATAGGCCCATAACCATAAGTTGTGTTCCTCATTCTTATTTATTTCAACAGTAACTTTTATTCTTTTTATGGAAGAGATCAAATGATGAGGGATAACCACTCATGTGAATGTATGTGTGCTTACCAATACCATCATGGCAGTATTGCTGCATATAGATTTAGTTGTGTAAGGATGAAATTATAATAATGACTACTTCTGCAACAGAAATGGAAGGAAATCTCTCCCCTATACATTTGCTAGATACATGAGATTAGGGTGAAGGCATGTACCTTTTAGGTTGTTTTATTTTTATATTAGAAACTAAAAATGCCGTTTTGAGCTATCAGAAGGCATCAATTTAATGCCCAAATATATATAGCATCAATACAGGAATAGTGCACACTTTAAAGTCAATTTTTACTTATCCTTCAGAGCTTAGCTTAAATGTCACTTCCTTAAGCCTTCTTTGACCAACCTCCAGAAGAGGTCTATTCTTCTGATCTACCTGCTGTAGTGACCTCTATTTTCCTTTCATGGCCTGAATCTCAGTGGTGAAGGCTCTCAAATTAGATTCTAGTCTCCATGAAGGTTGAAACCATGCCTATCCTATTATATTCTGTATTCCAGTGGCTAACATTGCCTTCACATACTAAGCACTCAATAAATAGTGTGCCTAGGATTGCATTTACGAGTACAAACTTGATAATTCCATTGAATCATCAATAATTGATGATTATTATTAATAATAATAATTGAAAGGCTGAAAACCCAGACTCAGGATAAAGTTTAAAAAGGCCTTTGAACACCCAAATCTCTATGGACAGGAAGAGGCAGGGCAAACTACCTACCTGCAAATACAGGCCATCTCCTATGTAAAAGGAAAGATGACTCGGCACATCTAAAATCCAATGGGCAGACTAGTAGCCAGAAGTAGGGCAGGGAGCAGGACTGGACCTTAATCAAGAAACTGGTAAGAGGAATTCTGTCAAATTTTAGAATTATTAACGATAAGTGACTGCTGTGTGCCTCCCATTTCTCCTCTTTTTAAACTGCAATGTCAATTATGTTATCCTATACCTGACAATTATTGAATACTGGGTGATTGTGAAGCAGGTAACTGATCTCTTTAGACCATAAGTCTTCATATCAAGGGGAATCATACCAAGGATCCAAACCCAAGGATTCTCATTCACACCTTGACCTGATTTAGATAAAAAATCTGAATCTTGACCCTGGTTCTCTAACACGATGAGATTTTGAAAAAGTTCTTTGAAGGGGTGACTATATTTTGCATAGTGGAAGAATGTAAATAATTTATGACCAATATCAGTCTGTGGAAATTTTAAAACATTGCTGCAGATTCTTGAGTATTCATCTCATTGAGAGACAGGCATATATGCCTTCTCCCCTTAAGCTTGTGACTATTTAAACAATAGAATATGATTTAAAAAATTATGCTATGTCACTGCAAAGGCTAAGTCATAAAAAGCCATTCAGCTTCTGCCTTACTTGCTGTGACATTCACTAACATACCATTTAACATGTCCAGCTACCCTGAAGCCGTCATGCTATAAGGAAACCCAGCTATATGGAGAAGCCAACTGAAGACATTCAGCTGAGCCAGTCTTCGGATCACCGAATAGTATACATGAAGAGCAATGCTTCACAAAGTTTAGTCCATGGACCTGTAAGAGCTACTGAAATTCTTTCAAAGAGTCCGTGAGGTCAAAACTATTTTCTAAATAATGCTAACACATTATTTGCCTTTTGCCCTGTGTTGATATTTGAAATGGTGCAAAAAAACTGCAGAAGTCTTAGCGTAAATCAGGGCAGATACACCATGCTCTACTCACATTCTTTAAATTCTTTACCACCATACACTTGCAGAAAAAAGAAGTCATAAAATGTCATTTTCACTTAAGAATATTCTTAGTGATGCAGAAAAATATTAATTTTATCAAATAAAAATTCTTTAGTACTCATCTTTTTAATATCCTATGTATCAAGATGGGAAATATGTATGAAGTGCATTGCTGCATACGAAAGTATGATCCTTGTCTTAAGAAAAAGGACTTGTGCAATTGATTTGTGGGCTGAACTAGGTGCTTCTTTTATGGAACACCAGTTTTACATGAAAGAATGACTGAAAAACTATAGTAATTCATCATTGGGTATTTGGAAAATATTTTCTTGGAAAAGAAGAAAGTGTCTCAAAGAAAAAATTTGACAGTATTGACTGTCAATGATAAATTTTAAGTTTTTATCTGCTACTATCAGCTTAATAGCTTCCCAAGACTTTTCTGGTAAGATGGGTGATGACTTTAATAAATGTCATTCTTTTATTTTTATAATGAAATGTATCAACATTTGCAAGATCTGCAGAGTGAAACAATATTTTCCTAATGATCTGTGCACATTATAAAAATCATTCATGGGTAAAAGATCCACTCAGAGTGCAAGATATAAGGATGGATTTTAATGTTACAGAGTACAAAAAGTTCCCTAGTACAGTTTCAGATTCCCTGTTGAAACTGAACTTTAAGAAAATACCTCTTGTCAAGTTTTTGTACAGTATTGAAGGAAAATATTCACAATTATCTCTAGAGGCTATTAAAATATTCCTCCTTTTTCCCAACTTTACGTTTGTATAAGGTCAGATTTTCTTCATATACTTCAATCAAAACAACATATTGTAGCACTGGGCACAGAAACATGAGAAACTGCATGTTTCCTAGTTAAGTCCGAAATTAAGGGGTTTTGCAAAAACAAAACAAAAAAACAACAAAGAAAACAATGCCACTCTTTTTACAATTTTTCTTGTTTTGGAAAATATAGCTTTTTATTTTAAAAATTATATATGATATAAATTAAAGGGGTTATGATAACTATTTTAAATAAATTAAAATAAATATTTTTAAAATCTCTTTTAATTTTTAATATGGTAAATATCAATGGATATAGTCTACTTAAACAAAGACCCTTTGAGGTCCTGAATAATTTTTAAACATGTGAAAGTATTCCAAGACAAAAAAGATTGTTCCAGACAATTGCAGGCACCAGTTGTTCCAATCATCCCAGCCATTCAGATCTTTCCAGTTGAGGCCACAGACATCATGGAGCAGACACAGGCCATTCATGCTGTGCTCTTTCTGAATTCTTCACCCACAAAATCCATGACCATAAAAGAACGGTGGTTGTCTTCTGCCACTTAACGAGAATGGGTTTATTCTACAATGATAGGTAACTAAAACACTAACTTCTTGTCTCTTGGCTTTTCTACCCAATAGAAATTCTTCCTACATTCCCTGTTACGGCCAAGCATCCAGTCACATATGTTGGAAGCCTGGGAGTTTCTTAGATTTCTCCAACCCTCTCACCCCAGTTTCCCGGATTTACCAAGTTTGACAGATTTTACCTACTAGGTAGCTCATGAAATCCTTCCATCTCCATAGCCAGAAATTTAACTCAGGCAGTTAGATCTCTCATCCAAGAGATGGCAATAGCCTTCTAACTGATTTTCCTAGCTCCAGTTGAACTTTTAGTCAGACTAGTACTTTGTGTCAGGGATTTTTTTTTTTTTTTTAATTTTAAGGATAAATTTGGCATTATTAGCTTCCTGCTGAAAAGCCTTCAGCAGGTAGTCATTACCTTCAGGATAAAGAGTAAACTCTTTAAGGGGACAACTAAAACTCAAGGAATCAGATTTTTACTGTCTATATGGCCACATCTCCATCATAAATGTCAATATTCTGCTGTACTCACAGTACCTTCTAGACTAAACCATTATCTCTAAAATCTCTACACTTGTGTATTCACCTTTCCCTCTGCTATATCCTGCCAGAATTTCAAGATCCATGTTAATAATAATCTCTTTTTGGAAGCAACATATGATTCCAGAAGAATGAATTAGATTTTCTGCCTTATGTATTTATATTAGACCACTTTTTACCTGCATTTTAACATTTATCGGAATACATAACTTATACTGTACTGAGTGCTCACTGAGAGACGGAATTATTTTCCATCTTTGTATTTTTTGAAATCTGTTATCTATCACGGTGATGAACAAATATCTGTGGAATGAATAATGGAATTGCTTTTTATACAGTAGACAATTACACAAATATTTGAAAATAATTGTCACCTCTAGTAAGAATGCTATATTAAACAAAGATTCAAAATGAAAGGGTTATAAATAGTCTTTAAACAAGTCAATAAAAAAAGAAAGACAGGTCATTACAGTCAAGGTAAATGTTATTAATAAGACATCACAGCTTCTATTAGTTTTAATCTAAGAATTGTACTCTGTCGTTTTTACTATTTAATATCTGCTTAATCTAGCATTCCAGAGCTGATTAATACTTTCAAGCTTTCAAACATATAAAACTACATAGTAACAGTTTTCAACATAATTCTATGTTCAAATGTGCGTTTCAGTGTGATGTTCATGCTTCAAATATTTATACAATATTTTAGCTTAGCATAGCACAATTATTCTCTGTGTATTGCCAAATGAAAACTTATCTCCTTCCTTAACAAACTTGGTTTCAATTTATGATACAGAAAAAAGCATTAAGTGGAGTAAGGGAAATAGGGAGGGTTTTGACCAGAGAAATAATAAGATCTGGCTTGGATTTTAAAAAGATCATTTTGGCTACTGTTTCGAGAATAGCCTTTCAAAGTGGTATAGTGAACATCTTTCATTTGCAACTCCAAATTTATTCTCCATCTTTCTCCATCCTACCCTGTGCCCCAGGAGGTCACTCCATATGAATGTCAACTGACTTCCTTTCTTCCAGCTTCTAATTGGATATGGCCAATAGAGGTGCATCAGATACCTTCTGAGTCCAGATTTACATTTTCTTTTTCAGCTGCAGCTGAACACTCACCTACTGGCTTTGACTCACTTATCTGTAATGCCCCTGGACTAACCTTCAAACAATATGGAATGAGACAAAATGGAAAATGCTTTCCTCTGTTAATTTTTGGTTGACACATCTAAAAGTATTCTGTATGTTTCTGAGAAGGTCCAAGAAGGATCAAACTTCAGCTGTCTCTGGAGGGAATCAAACTCAGTAATATATACTTGTACTGACTTTTCTGTCTTGTCTTATTTCATTATTTCCTATTCCTCTCTCACATTCCCTGTATAACCTTCTGAATGATCTACCTGCATATGAGTAATTGTTTCAGTCTTTGCTTTTAGGAAAGCCCAGGCTAAGACACCGGTAGGGAGGCACTGATAGGAGATCTAGAAGTTGTGAGGAGAGTGAGGTCAAGATATCTATTTCTTTGACTTATCTGCCAAGTCACTGTGCGTGTACTCAATCCTCCTACCGTAAGGGCAAATGCAAAAATAAAAATAAGAGGCTTAATTCTCCCCAGTGAAAATAAGGAAAGAGACTTCCCTTCCTTCCCTTTTCCTAGAGTATTGACTTTAGAAACTTGTAATTGTAACTTCTTTTTCTGTCTCTGAAATGTATGTAAATCTTTTTAAGAGCTAAATAAGCCTCTTGTCGGCTTTACAACCCAAGCATGTCTTTCTCAAGGACCTCTGAGCCATCTCCTTGAAATGTAATCAAGGAAGATAATGCCCCTATCTCCTGGTTTCTGTGGGAGAGTAGGAGCCTAACTTCAGGGGGCTCTGTGCTCAAGTCGCAAAATTACCTCCTGTTATAAAGATGTAAGAAGTTCACTTTTTCTCTGGATAAAGCCAATTAATTAGCACAGATGATAACCTTAATTATCAGGTGAATTTAGGATGAACTATTTGTGACAAATGGTGCTGTCAAGTCCTTTTACTTGAGGACTAGTTACTGTTTATCTTGTACCTTAAGAACATGCACATAATTGATTTGTTTCTGTTTGGCTATAAAAGGGTGAGATTCATCTCTGTCTTCGCAGTCTCTTAGCAGATTGCCTGTGATACACATCAAATTCTAGTTTAATGCTTATTTAATAATAAAACTGTTTTCTTCCTTTCCTACATTTGTGGTGAGGTTTTCTGGGTTGGCAGGGATTTTGTTTTTAATTATATTTCCCCAACATTCCCAAAAGCTACAGACCTTGTTATAGCCCTCTCCTGATTCTGGTAACCGCTCTCTCTCCTGGATCCTCTAAGCCAAAGAGTGGTAATAGCTACTGGCTATTACTAGCCCCCAACCACTGCAGCTTTTTCTGTTGCTTTTCTCAAACCATGCCAATAAGTTTGTAAACAGTTCTCTTGTTAAATTCTCTTAAAATTCCAAATTTGAGTGTGACATTAATTTCCTTTAAGGACCTTGACTAACAAAATAGAAGGGGTTGAAAGCAGGGAAATCATGCAATATATTATATATATCACACCTTCTTTATCCATTCTTCTATCAATGGGCACTTAGGTTGCTTCTGTATCTTGGCTATTGTAAATAATATTGCAATGAACATAGGGTTCATATATCTTTTTGAATTAGTGTTTTTGTTTTCTTTGGATAAATACCCAGAAGTGGGATTGCTGAATTGTGTAGTAGTTCTATGTTTAATTTTGTGAGGAAACTCCATACTCTTTTCGTAGTGGCTGCACCAATTTACATTCCCACCAACTGAGTATGAGAGTTCCCTTTACTGTACATCCTTGCCAAAACTTGTCATTTGTTGTTTTTTTGATAATAGCCAATTCTGATAGGTGTGAGGTGATATCTTATTGTGGTTTTGATTTGTATTTCCCTGATGATTAGTGACGTTAAGCATCTTTTCATGTGCCTGTTGCCCATCTGTATGTCTTCTTTGGAAAAATGTCTATTCAGGTCCTCTGCCCATTTTTTAATCGGGTTGTTTGGTTTTTTGATGTTGAGTTGTATGAGAATCATTTTTGACTCTTTGTTCTGTCATAAACTCCAACTCAATACTTCTGAAAACTCTAATATTTCACTTTCAGAATGTATATAGAACTAACAATTTCTCAACTCTTTTATCATCTAACCAAGCATCATCACCTTCATTCTTGATTATTAAAATAGCTTTTTTAGTATTCTGTTTCCACTCTTAGGACCTTTGGGTTATTGTCAATACAGAGGACAGAGTCATTTTTTTAACTGTAGGCAACATACCATTATTGTTTTTTAAAAAACCTTTTATTGAGGCATTAGTGATGTACAAAAGTCTGCACATATTTGATGTACCTAACTTGATGAGTTTGGAGATAAGTATATATCCATGAAACCATTACCACAATCTATGCCATAAACACAGCCATATTCATCACCTCCAAATGTTTCCTCCTGCCCTTTTATTGTTCTTACTTTTTTGTGATAAGAACACAGCATAAGATCTACTCTCTTAGCAAAATTTTAGGTATACAATATAGTATAATTAAGTATAGACAATGGGCTGTACAGTAGATCTCTAAGAACTATTCATTTTATATAACTGAAACTTTGTACCCTTTGACTAATACCTCTCCTGTTTCCTCCTCCTCTCAGCTTCTGGCAACTACCACTCTATTCTTCGCTTTTATGAGTTTGAATATTTTAGATTTCTCATATAATTGGTATAATGTAGTATTTTCCTCTGTATCTGACATATTTCACTTAGCATGCTTTCCAGGTTTATCCCTGTTGTTGCAAATGGCAGGATTTTCTTTTCTTTTTTTTTTTTTTAAGGCTGAATTGTATTCTTTTGTATGAATATATCACATTTTCTTTATCAATTAATGGACATTTAGGTTGCCTCCACATCTTGGTCATTATAAGTAATGCTGCAATAAACATGGCAGTACAGATATCACTTCAAGATTTCACTTCCTTTGACTATACAAGCAGAGGTGTGATTGCTGAATCATATGGTAGTTCTATTTTTAATTTTTTGAGGGGCCTCTGTACTGTTTTCCATAGTGGCTGTGCCAATTTACAGTCCCACCAACAGTGCACAAGGGTTCCCTTTTCTTTACATCTTCATCAATATTGGTTATATACGTTTTTAAAAATAATGGCTATCTTAAATGGTGTGAGATGATATCTCATTGGAGTTTTAATTTATATTTCCTTGATGATTAGTGATGTTGAGCACCTTTTCCATATACCTGTTAGCCATTTGTATGTTTTCTTGGGAGAAATGTCTATTGAGTTTCTTTCCCCAATTTTTTTTTTTTTAAATAAATTTATTTATTTATTTATTTACTTTTGGCTGTGTTGGTTCTTCATTTCTGTGCGAGGGCTTTCTCCAGTTGTGGCGAGCGGGGGCCACTCTTCATCGCGGTGCGTGGGCCTCTCACTGTCGCGGCCTCTCGTTGCGGAGCACAGCTCCAGACGCGCAGGCTCAGTAGTTGTGGCGCACGGGCTTAGTTGCTCCGCGGCATGTGGGATCTTCCCGGACCAGGGCTCGAACCCGTGTCCCCTGCATCGGCAGGCAGACTCTCAACCACTGCTCCACCAGGGAAGCCCTCTTTCCCCGTTTTTTAATTGAGTTATTATTTTTTGGCTATTGAAGGAGTTGCCTATATATTTTGGATATTAACCCTCTATCAGATATATGGCTTGCAAATATTTTCTCCCGTTCCATAGGTTGCCTTTTCATTTTGTTGATTGTTTCCTTTGCTGTGCAAAAGCTTTTTAGTTTCATGTAGTTCTGCTTGTCTACTTTACCTTTGTTTTCTGTGCTTTTCATGTCATATCCAAGAAGTCATTGCCGAGACCAATGTCAAGAAACTTTTACCCCGTGTTTCTTGTAGGAGTTTTATGGTTTTAAGTCACTCTTCTGTCCTTACACTCCAATGACTCCACTTCCCTCAGAGTGAAAACCAAGGGTCCTATAATTCTCCCAAGATTTATTATCATCTGGCTTCCCATTCTTTCTCCAACTTCTCCTACTTCCACTTGCACACGCTGGTCCAGCCTTACCTGCCTCAGCATCACTTACTGAGTGAAACGTACTTTGACCACTCTGTTTTACATTCCCTCTACCCCTACCCTCAGCACACCCAATTACCTTACCCTCCCTTATTATTTTTCATACACTTTTCATCTTCTAAAGTACAATTTCATTATGATGGTCTTTCTCTTCCCACTAGAATATAAACTTGATGAGAGCAGAAATTTCTCAGCACAAAGAACATTGCTGGGCACAAAGTAGTTGTCCAGTAACTATGTGCTGAATGAATAAATGAATTAGGGGTTTGAAGATTGAGGATTTTTGTTTTAAAATGTTCTCTTAATAATTCATGGAGTTGCAGTGGTCCTTAATACAAGTGAAATGAGGGACAGTCCCACTTCAGCAGCCCTAAGACCTTATATGAATAATAATTTGTGAAAATGCAATTCAATGGTAGTTTCAACTACACCAAAACAAATAGTTACTGTATGTAAGTTCACCTCTTCTTTCTATCACAAATAGTTCTTGAGATACTACTAGCAGAGCTTATCTTCATGAAAATCCAACACCACTCCTTTCTATTTTCTTGGGCATCGCAAGTTCCTTCTTTAAAGACTCTTTCAAGAGTAGGTGCTACAGTTTCTATAAAGAACCTATTTGGTGGCCAGAAAAGAATGCCTGGCTTGAAGCCTGTCAAAATTGTTACCACACATTCTAAGACCATTTCCTTTACGTTCACAGACTTCCTGTCCAAAAACAGTAACAAGAGTGCTTTTTGGCTTTCCAGATCTTATAGAAGATGTGGGATCTTCATTGACATACCTGTGTATTCATCCTGTCTACTCTCTGGTCCAAGTCACTCTGATTACCCAAAACTTTATTTTTTAATGCATAGTAATTATTTTAAGTGGCAAAAAATTTACTTAAAATCTCTTTATATTTGTGCATATGAATATGTTGATCAGATTTAAAGAGAAAAACACTGAAATATTGCAAAGACTAACACAATAGTCTAGATAGAAAGGAAGTGCCTCTCAGTGGGTTAATAGAGTGGACTCTGAGGCCAGGCTATTTGAGTTCACATCTCAGCTCCAATACTCAGTAGATGTGTGCCATCTTATACTACTTATTTAACCTCTCTGTGCCTCATTTTCTCATCACAGAAATATTAGTAACTAATTTCATAAAAGTATTGTTAAAATTAAATGAATTAATTACTGTAAAGAGATCTGTAGGACGTGTGGTACACAGAAAGTACTAAATAAGGGCTAGCTATTACATTATTTTGTTGTTGTATTGTAAGTGTATACCTAAAATCAATTTTGTGATTAATATCTTTGACACTTTACATTATTAAAATTATATTGAGACAGAAGGATTTAGAAAGTGGAGAAAACAGGAAGATGATGGAAAATACTTCTGGTTCAACTTAGACATACATTTAATTTTAAAACTGAAAGAATCCATGTAACTTGGTGAAAGTTTGATTCTTTTTGCAATCCCTTCTATGACCATCTCCAATCCTTTGTTTCCTGCCTGTTTTTATCAAGTTTAATTCCTTGGCCGAAATAAATCTTTATCTTGTGTGTGTGGTGACTATTAAATACAACAATTGACTGCTGCTGTATGTTCTACTAATGAGCCATAAGAAATTCTCTCTCCTGTCACTTTTACACAGCTGACTTCATTCACACTGCATAAATGAACACCTAAAAACATATCAGTGTCACTTTTTATTAATATGTAGCAGTTTTCAGATTGCAGTTATCACAACCAGAAAATGAATTTGTTGGTGAAAAGTGAAGATTATAACACGATGAATTTCTGAGAACTGTATTTCAATTGTACCTTTCAGTGAAGTAAATATTGGAGATAGGATGGTAAAGTGGAAAGAACATAGGATGAGGCAGCAGAGTTGAATTTGACTACCAGATCCTTTCCACTACTGGCTATGTGAATTTGATGGAGTAGTTAACCTCCTTGAGCCTCAAATTTTCTGTATATAAAATATAATTCCTTTCTCACTAAATCCAGACTATCCAGGGTAATTTAAAAAAACCCATTTTTGATACAGTAAGAGGCAAAAATAGTTTGCTGAGCATAGAAATCAGGTTCTTAAATTCCCAAATCCGTGAGGGGTAAAGTACGTATAGAGGGGAGAAATGTATGGTTTATAAGAGCTCATTACATTGAAAAATGAGGTCCTTGGGCCTCTAAGTTGCTTTTATGTATTCACTAGCTGGCTATTCCCCATGTCCAAGGTGATGTCTCTTGGCTGCTGTGTCCCTGTACTCCTTACCTGCCTCTTGTGCTGTCATTTGCCTTATACTATGTTCTTGGGGGGAGCATCGGTCGTCCCCCTTTGAAGAATTAGGTTCCCCTTGACAAGGGAATCAGACATCTGAGGGTTGGTATATCCTCCGCCTGGCTCTGCTAAAATTGTCTACCTTCCATCTCTGTTTTAAAATCACTTAGCTCCACACAGCAGGGCTCCTGACAGACCCACGGGCTCTCAATTCAGAACCCACATCTCAAGGGAACTGAGGGCAATTCAGATGTTCCAGCTAGGGCCTGGCGATCGTGCTCTACCCTCTTAACCAGTATACATTACCCCATTTTGTAGTGGGGCCTCTGCTCAGAGTCTCCTCTGAGAATAAGGTGAGTGCTCTATGCTTTCCGTAATCCCTTAATTTTATTAAACACATATCCAAAGATGGCCCCCAGTGAACTACACCTCAGGGTATTCAGTTTGGGTTGGCCATATGACTCACTTACCAGTGGCAGAAGTGACACTGCAAGTCTCCTGAGTCTAAGCCAGAAGAAGCACCGCAGCTTCCACCCTAGTCCTTTAGAATGCTTTCTCAGAATGCAAGCCACCATGTGAGAAATCTGAATACCCTGAAAATGCCCAGTGAGGAAGGAAGCCCAAGCTGGCCATGTTGAGTGACACATGGAAAAAAATACTCAATCAGCTCTAGCTCTTCCAGCCATTGGAAATCAGGTACCCAAACACGTAGTGGAAGACGCCTTTCAAATACTTTAGTCTCAGCCTTCATTTGATTGCAACCACAAGGGAGAACCATCAACCTGAGCTGCAACCCAAACAAGATAATTTTTACTCATTGTTGTAAGCCAATAGGCTTTGGGGGGATATGCTCTGCAGCAATAGATAAGCAGAATACTTTCTTTTATTTGAAAGCCAAAGAGGAAAAATTGGGACACAGGGCAGCTTTTTTCACACTACCATCTACCTCTCTTCTTTTCTTTCCACATCTCTAGGGGCTATAAATATGACTATGCAGTTATGGTCAAGGTGGTGCTGATGATTAATGCTAGAGGGTTTTTGTTGGTGGTGTCTTTTGCTTTATTTTGTTTTACTATTTTTCTTGCTCTATCTCAGCCTTAATAGTTAACTGGTTTCTCTCCTCTACCCCAATAGTCTCTAAAGTTTTTGATCTAATACTCTTCCAAGTAAAAATCATGTTGAGAATTCACACGCAAATGATTTATTAAAGAAATGTACTCAAGGGGAAAAAAATGATTACAGAATGGGTGAAGCAGAACAGAAAAGAGAAAGGGGCCAACCAAAAGTGCAACTTCAGGCAGTCTTAGGCATATAGGTTTAGTCTGAGTCTTAAGAGAAACCTTAAGTGTAAATTATGCCTCAAGAGTTTGTCCTAGCTTAAGGGAGAGAAGCTGAGTTTTCCTATTCCTGCCTTGATTAGTCATTGGCTAAGGGCTCCTTGGGGAATGGGGCGGTGGGAAGATAAACTCCCAAGACTTCTAGCTCTGAGTGCCAGCAGGGAAAGAAGCTCCAGCTGCAGCCATCTAAAGAGAACCACAGGTGTGCACCACTGAAAGAAAATATAGACAGAAGCTGGGGAACCTAAAAATAATGAAAGGAATCCAAGGGGATTTCATTGGCACCAACAGAATCCACTACATCCCACAATATATGTTATGGTTGGGAAACAAGAAAAGACATAAAAAAGATTTGGATTTGGAGTATACTTTACACACAAAAAGTTTAAGATTTATTATTGGCATTTATGAAATTCATGGAGCTTTGAAAAACTGCTTTTTGAGGTAGAGGAGGGGTAATGAAAAAAGCAAATTCTCATTCTCAGTTCACCATACTGCTTTAAAAACAATCAGACAAAACTGTACAGAAATCAGCCCAAAAGGATTATTTTTTTTTCAGGTACTTCCCAAAAGTCATCTAACATATCAAAAACTGATAAAAGGCAACTAAGACAATTGGGCAGTCAGAAACGAACCTTTTAAAGCTAGGCTGGCATACAAGTAATAAATATCACATTCCAACAAATCATATAATGTGAGTTCAGAAAAACCTAATAGTTGGCTACTCTCTATATTACAATTATGCCTCACAGGCTTACTTTAGACCCTTCTTAATATTTGTTAGAAAAGGGAGTATCTACAGTAGTACCACTACAATATATAGTTATATGCTCACCAACTACTTACCAGTATGAAATGGCCATTGTCCATTCCAGGATAAGGTCTATTTTACTTCTTAGAAATTATGTTAGTAAGTATAGTAGTTAAAAGGTAACTTTTAAATATATAAAGTGACTCAAAAATAGATAATAATAAATCAGATAAATATAAAATGAATTGACTTTTTAAAAATACTTTGTTGATCATAACAGCACCATGATATTAATGACTATTATTTCAAAGCACAAGAAACCTAAAGATCAGGTCAGTTGTTAGGGACTGAAAATAATATCAATTTTTAAGACAGTCATTTTTTCCAACTTTTTGTCAGATTGTCACTTCTTTATTTCATAATATGTTCAAGTGTGCCTTCATACAAGAAACAGAAATATCTACGCCATCAATTTCTTGTCTGTTTGCTGGTCTACATGTACTTGATTGTGGGTATTACCTTCAATGCACAGCTACATTGCATAAATTATTTAAGCAGCTTATCTATTTTGTAAGGATTGCATTTGATTTTGAGATGAGGCGGTATAATCTGTAAGTCCATTTATCAGATACATATTACTGCAGTATGTCACAATATGTTAAGATAAGCCAACTGGTGAGGACATCATCACTTATTATTATGGAGCCCCTACGAGGTCCTCTGAGTAGCTCATGAAACAGGTGACAACTGACCGTCTATCACAAGGGACAGAATTAGGGCACCTTTTAAAATCTATATGTTAAATATTAGTAAACTATAGTATTCTAATTTTTTTAGATAAATATTAAATTTAAATATAGGATCTAGTATTTTCTTCCCACACCCAAATCAGATTATTTTGTGTAACTTTTGGGGTGTATATATCCCACTTTTTTTTTTACTTACTCTCTTTCTTCCCAGTTTCAGCTGGATTATACTAGTGGGCAAGGTTTCTATCAGAATCTCCACCATACAGAGTAACTCTATGGGCTGAGTTCTTCAAGTTTGCCACTTGATATACTAAAGAGATAAAATAATTTAGCAAACCCCCTCTCTCCATAGTTCTTCCCTTTCAAGGCATTTTTTTTTCTTTTTTTGTCTGAAAATCTAGTAAATATATTCATCCTCATTTGTATTTACTTAAATACCCCTTAAGATTAAAAGCCAGTAATACAACATAATTTAAGGAGTGCTTTTCATCCTTTCCTGCATAATGGAATTACCTGGAGAAATTTTAAAGATCCTGATACCTGGGCTCTACTCTAGAGATTCTGATGTCATTGGTTTGTGGTACAACCTGTACATCAGGATTTATTCAAAACACTCAAGGTGATTCCATTTATGCAACCAAGGTTGAAAACTACTGGCTTAAAGGCCAAAATTAAAATACTTAAGTTTAATATGTGCAAAACTATTATACCTGTTACAACAAGTTATTACCACAAAACACAATACATGATAACATGGTCATTTATTGCTACAGTTTACTCTTCCGCCCCCAAATATTCAGTTCGTGGAAAAGGGGCCTGGTCTCATCAATTTTTCAAAACTTTGATAAAGGGGAAGTACTTAGATTCAAAGTGGAACCCCTACTACTTCCCTTATTTCAAAGAGAGAAAGCGAGTTTTCCCTAATGTCTACTATTTGCCCTGTTAATCTCCTTCAGCTACTGTTACTCCAAAAATTGTTGTAATAGACAATATGTCACAGATAAAGCACCCAACAGGCCTTACAACTCTTATAATCCCCAGGGGCCATATTAGTGTGTGATTTTTTAAAATTTATGTGTGTGTGTAATAACATTTGACACTTTAACCATTTTTAAGTGTACACTTCAAGTGGCATTAATGATATTCACAATGTTGTGCAACCATTACCATTATCTATTTCCAGGGCTTTTTCATAATCCCAAACAAAAACTATAACCATTAAGCAAAAGCTACCCATTACCCCTTTCCTTAGTCTCTGGTAACCTTTAACCTTTTCTGTCTCTGTGAATTTGCCCATTCTAGATATTTCATATAAGAGGACTCATACAATATTTGTTCTTTTGTTTGAATGTTTCTTAGCTCTGCACTAGCTGGAATTTTTATTTTTCTGAAGTGATACTTTTTGTTTGCCTGATTGCCACAAGCCTCATGAGCCCCTTTTGTTCTTGTTCTCAACAAATGTTCTTTTTCCATGTAATTTTGAATTCAACATTCCATAGTATTATATAAAGTATTATGTACTATAAAAATATCATATGCATGCATGTATAAGTAGAATTCTTCCACAATCTATTTAAAAATATTGCTATATTATCCTATTCATTACGTAGTGAATTAACTAAGAGAAAAAAGTTTCTTGCTTACAATATTAATTAAGGAAATAGCACATTTTGCTTAATTTGCATATCTTACTGGTAGCTGAAACATTCCAATTGAGCAATTATCTTAATTAATAGTTGTTCAGTGAAGTACAGAGCTGAATTTCATAAAGAATTAAGACAGGCCACTGACTGTTTCTTTTTAGTCTTGACACATTACAAATCATACTAAACCACATTAAGATAATTACAAAGTTGTACACACACACACACACACACACACACACATAAATCTGTTTATTTAAAACAGAAAAGTAGATCAGGTCTCAGGTTTTCAGTGAGTCTGGAACAAAAAGAAAACTTTTTTAAAAAATAAAAAAGTTTATATTTTTTTAAGTGGCAAACAAAATGTATTTTTTCCTTTCTAGCAGTTTTACTGCAAAATTCAGTCCATCAACTTTTTTGTCTACTCTAGAAAATACTAAACAACTTCTTTGCTAAATGAAAGGTAAAAATGAAATTACTGCCTATTTTTCTTAGAAAATTTGACTATAAATTAGAAAACCAAAACAGGGCTTGGTATTCAGAATACAAAAAAAATCTACTTTTCCTGAAGATCTTAGAACCTCCATCATCAAAGAAACAGAGAACACACAATTTTTCATGAGTGGTGTGAGTGTGGTGATTATGAGTCATCAGGAACTTGTGTATTTATTGTCTTGCCAACTTGCTGCTCCTGTCTATAACATGGTGATAGAATTCTGTGTGGCTTTGACAGAGTGGCATAACTCGGAGTTTGCTCAGTATATTCTGTTCACTCAAATATAATAGTTAATGTTTACAGTGCCAGGAAACGTACTAAATCTTTTTCATGCATTATCTCATTTAATCCTAATAACCTTGTGGGTAGGTACCATTATAATCAAAATTATCTTCTTTTTAAGATGAAGAAGCTGAGTCTCAGAGACATTAAGTGACTTGTCCAAGATCACACGTATGATTTCCAGAAAGTCATTCAACTGGAGGACAGGTGGTTTCTTCCAGACATCAGGATATGCTGGTGCCAATGGTTATTAAAATGATGGGGCTAACGGTCATAAACATTTCTGCCATAACTTTTCCACTTCAAAAGATAGTGTACTTTTGTGCAACAAAGATCTGTTTAAATACATAAACGGAGTGGCAAACTTTTGTTGTTGTTGTTCTCTAAGAGTGAAAGCAAGCTATGAAAATAGGTTATGCTACATTCTTAAAAATCAATATTAACAATTTCATTATATTAAAAAAGATTCTCAATGAGTAGTTTAACATATTAATCTCTGACAGGATATATCCTAATCTTCACACTCAAAAATACATTTTTTAAACCTCTGAATTATGTAGTATGGAAAATTGCCCTTCAAAATATTTCTATATTACATAATATTTTCACATAAAATATATAATATCAGGTTTTCTTCCCCATTGCACCCCTTCTCTCCAAGTAAAACTTAAATGTATTTTCTTTATGGCTATGCTAACCCAGTCTTAGCTCCATCTGTAAAGTTCTGATTTTCATTCACTAAATAGGTTGACCTTTTGTTTATTTTTGTTTTTTTATTAGTTAACTCCTCTCTAAAGTTGCCCTGATTATGAATGCCAGACTCATGGCAAACCGTATCTCCCTTATCCCAGCAATGACTCTTAATATACTCTAACAGCAGTCAATTAGGAAGACCTTAGGGAGATGATGAGGATGGGGGAATCTGATCAGGGCTGCAGTCAGTGGTGAGCCAGAGAAGAGACTGCCCAGAGTGTATCTAAGACCTCAAAACATCACTGTGGGAAAATGCATTTACCAGAATTCTTTGCAATACAATACCGTGTGTGCTTGGAAGGAGTACTTTTAAAAGCTGTCTGGGTCTTAGGGTGGAGGGTGGGGGGCAGAGAAGAGACACTTTCAAAAAGTTTGCTCTTAAGTGAATTCTTAGGAGAATAATGTTGTGTAAATAGGCTAACGATGGTCCCTGTTTAATGGTCTCAAATGGCCCCTGTGTTGCTTACGTCTTCACAGCAAGCTAGAAACATTAACCCAAAGTCCACTGGTGCCAAACTCAAACTCTTACCATCCAATTGCTTCAAACATAGTCCAAATAAACAAAATTCAGCCATTTAGAGCCTACTTAGTTCACACAGCCTGTGAAACCGCTCCCAAATCTGCTACCCATAACTAAGACAGACACTGTAGCTATAAAAGACCCCAAACTGCTGCTGCCCTTTGGGGCTACCTGCCCAGAAGCTGCCCACCTTGCCTTACTATCATCTCTGAAAGGTCTCTTCTAGGAGGAGGGACTTGCACTCTCTTTTAATCCTGTCTAAATACTGTCCAATAAAGCTTGTGTATTATCACCTCTTATGCTCCTATCTCTTTTTTGATCAACTTTGAAATCCTCAAACTTACCACAGATGACTCCTATAGCCTGAAGTGCTTTTGGGTTCTCTAGTGGGGATAAACAATGGGATCAGATCTACATTCCTTGGGTACATAACAGAAAAGAACCAAACTCCACTCATAAGAGATTTTCATTTTCTCTACCTCTCCTCCATGTGTCTTTTAGCCCCTTCACCAAATAAACACTGAACAAAGATTTAAACTACAATATATTGCTTGAGGCAGTATCAAAGTATTAGCAGTTTAACAGCTTGAAGTGCTACTGCTGATAGAGGACACCCCAGTACATCTTCCTGGACAGTGGACAGAAAATAAGAGGGCAATGGGGGCACTGGGGTATTAACAAGAGACTGTAGAGATACAGTAGCCACCCTAACACTTTGAGTAGAGCTTTATCTGTGGTATTGGTTCAGTGACTAAACTCAAAAAGGACTTTTTTGTTGTTGTCTTATGCTTTAGTTTATTTGAGATTATCCTAGTATATCTACTGTTACCATGTTTCCTCTGCATGTTATTGGTTATGTCAGCTGTACCAGGTATTATGGTGAAAATTCCACAGTGTACACCTCTAATTTTGTCTATGTAGATGAATTACGTGCTGTTATTTGCAACAAGAAATAAGGGCAGGTAGGCTATTCTTTCTCTGACATGAATGAAGCTTTTCTTTCTAAACACTCTTGAACCAAGATTTAAAAACCATCTTTTCAAAGGGTGAGGTCTATTTATTTTTGGATTAAAGACTTCAGGTTAAAAGAGGAAATAAATAGTTTCATTTAGAATAAAGCATAACACCTCATATGATAAAAGGAAATGATGTGATGGAAGACATCTTTGAGAACTTCTCAGAAAAGTCTGGCAGGAAATTAAATGCCTCATCTAAGCTCATTTATCATGCATTCACCTTTAGCTCATGACACATTCTCAGTAATGGTGACATTTGCAAACTAATTTAATTGCATATTCTTTATTTAGGAGTGATACTATAGGACATATTTTCTAAATAACTATAATATCATGTTGGTCACTAAATTTAGTTACTTTTTTATCCAACTTTAAAATATATATAATTATGGTTGATATCACATGAAAGATAACTAATTGGTCAACATTTAAAAGTTACTTTTAAAATTAAAGGGGAAAAAAAGATTTAAAGGTGTCTTAAAAACGGCTGAACGAGGGCACAGGAACTGACTTCCAGAGCCTAAGCAGAACAGGTGAGATAGAAAAAAAAAAATTGCTTTCCACACCAAGAGTTGAGATGCTCAAACTTTTCCCTGGGGCACTACTCGTACTTCTCCATAGCTCTAGATGCCATGTTGTGCCATAGTTGCAGGGACGATAGCAGTGAAATGCTGCCTGCAATGAACTTGTTTGGACAGAGGATCCAGAACTTCCAGTGGTGGCTAGAATGGAGGAAGGACACTACTGCTCACTCGGGATAAGATACACCAAGCAACCCTAAAAATAAATTGCATCCAGGGGAAACCCATCCTCCTGGCTGAAGAACTGGGTAAAGAAGCCCCCGTGAGCTGGAAAGTGTGGTAGGAATTCTTGTTGTTTCTGACAGTCTGTCTGTATGTCTGTCTCTCTCATGCTCTCTTCTCTCTACTGTTTCTGCCTCAAGGCCATGAATCTGCATGATTTCAGTGGTGGTTTTGGCACCTAAAACTCAAGAGAAAAATCATTTCTCTGCAGAGAGGAAATGTGAAAAAAGCCCTTTTGGTGCAAATACTATTGGAAGAAATATTTGTTTGTTTATTTTTTTCTCCTTTTCTTTCAACACTTAGCCAAGGATGAGTTCATTCAGCAGGTGGAACTATGAAATAGTGTGGGAGATAAAAATGCTAAAAGAACATGTACTCGCCAGAGAAACTGGGGAAAAGACCACTGGGAGCCTACAAGTGTAAAGAAAATGCTTGAGAGGCAAGGTATAGAGAAGGGGGTCCCCTAATTCTGGGTATGAACCTATATGTCCCAGGCCCACCTCCAAACTGTGTACACATTTAATGCACCCAAGAAGCATAATGAAGGCTTTGAGAACTGAACTACAATACAAATCACCACCTAAGTCACAGACTAACACCTGAGAGGAGCATACCAGCCCCAGAACCAAACAGCATAACAAAAGTTTTAAAATATAACTACTATTGTAACCTAAAGAAGATTTAAGAGAACTTGTAGTCTAAACCAAAAAGATTTATTGCCTGCTAAAACAACAACAATAAACCTCACAGTACCAAGAACTAAAGGGCATGTGCAAGTAGAATTTTCATACACTACCAATGGGGATACATTCTTAAAAACAGTTCAACAGTTAATTATAAGTTTAAACATATTCTCACCATATAATCCAGCAATCCCATTCCTAAAGATTTACCCATATAAAATGTAAATCTTCATTCACATAGAATCCTGCATGCTAATATTTCAGGAGCTTTATTCAAAATCACCAAAAACTGAAAACAAGCTAAATATTCCTCAAATAGAGGATGGAGAAACAGATGGTGGTATGGTCATGCAATGGAATATTACTTAGCAATGAAAAGGAACAAACAATTTATACATAGATGGATACATCTCAAAACTCTTATGCTACATGAAAGAAACTAGACTCAAAATTCTACATATTGTATGAGCCCATTGAGCCCATATATATGACTGCTTGGAAAAAACAACACTTAGAAATGGAGACTATACTAGTGTTTACTAAGCATTAAAGGTAAAGGAAACAGAGGGCCCAGAGAAGTCTGGCTGCCTTGGATGCCCCCTCCTTGAGGGCTCTACAGACATGACTGGGGCTGGAGGAAATGGGTACGTGCGGGCCAGAGGGTCTACTGCAGGTTGTTTTCGAACACCCGGGGCCTTCCTGGTGACCTGTGGGCACCATGGATTCTCCTCCAGAATGTGACTTTGTACCAGGCACTTTGCACCTGGGATGCTCTTGGCCAAGGGTATAGTGGGCCCTCTGGCTTTTGTCACCTGGTCCTGGTGGACCCAGAGCCAACTTACACCACCCCACCTTCATGGAAGATCCACTTCTGCTCAGGCTGTCCTCCCATCCTCTCCTCACAAGAAAAGACTGGTCAGGGCTGGTGGGTCAGTCTTGATCACACACACACACACACACACACACACACACACACACACATACACACACAGCCTGTGCTAGATCTGGCCCTGTCAAGGGGGCCGGTGTTCTCATCATTCCTTCCTAGTTCTTCCGTTTATGCTACTAAAATAAACAGGACTTGATCACAAAAAAGAGGGGGCGTAGCATGACCCCCTTTTGCATAAAAGAATTTTTTGAAGGTGATCTAAGAGTTCTTTCTTGTGGTGCTGATTACATGACTATATATTTTTGAAAACTAGGAGAAATGTACACCAAAAAGAGTGAATTTTACTTCATGTAAATAAAAAATAAAATTTAAAAATTTATATAGGTTAATATATAGGCTTAATATAGGTTAAACCTAGTACTTTGTATTTAAAAAAATTTTTTTTTTAAGACAAGCTGAAGTGCTCAAATACTATCTCTAAATGCCAAAGTAAATTGACTGTTTGGGGCCAAGTTGATTTGCCTACCAAGCTAGAAACTCTAATTTACTGGCTAATACAGTGAGGTCATTAAGAGAAATTAAACAAGGCAAATCTTGTTATTTAAGTTAGTAAGACTATTATAGCTTCAAACCATCGTTGGCTTTACATTAGTACTTAAGGCTGTGTAGATAGTAACATTGCTTTACTATGCAAAAAGTACTGATACTTGAGAATCTAAATAATTTGGTCTTTCTAAATTAGGTTTTCTGGAAAGTAATATCATATCTTCATTTCACTTTATACATTTCACTCTTACAAATGACCAAACAAATAAACTAAAGAACACCAGAATTGGTCAGAATCTTTTCTTGATGACATTCCCCAGAATAGTTTTTTGGAACCCTAGGCAGTGAATGTTATGTGACACAGCTCACACTGACTCCATGCTTAACCTCCCTGAACTGGAGCAGTAATTCCCCAGCTGCAGGAAATCTGGGCAGCCTCTTAGCTTGGGATTTCCTTGTGTTGAAGACAGCTGCCTTGTCTAAGGTCAGGACCATTCCTCAAGGGCAGGCCACATCCAATGAATGGTCAGTGAAGACCCCTGCTCATATTGGAACAATTGTGGGAGGCTCGCTGAGCTCTAGACCTTGGCATGGTATCAGCTGACACTTCTGTTGCAATTGCATCAGAGTTGAACTTCCTCCTTTCACTTCTTTTCTGTCTCTTTCAATGTTCCTAGATGTTGATTTCAAAAGTAGTCACTAACACCTTTCCTGCAGGCAAATCTCCACATCGGTTTCTCTTTCCCCAGGAAGCTGACCTATAAACTTGGTGCTAAAAAGGGTTCAAGGAAAACAGGTACTGAAAGGAGATACTGGAGCTGAATGGCCCTCCGACTGGCTGGCAGTGAGAAACCGTTACTGATGGTATGTGGAGCATTGATAGTCCCTGGTATGCTGTGGTGGTGTGATTGTTAAAACGTTCACAGGTGGGAGGAAATTCACTGGCAGGTGCAATGTTTCAGGCTGAGGTAGTAATTTCAAGGATTATAGAATTAAATGGGTTATTCAATGTGCTGGAGAAAAACAATGCAGGATTGAGGTTGATTAATAACCAATTAAACATTAAGCGTGAAAACCTTGGCAGCGTATAAAGAGACTCTCATCTCCCACAGCTGAAGCACTGATGAAGCTGAGGATGAGGTCATATCTTAACACTTAAAAAAGCTTGATAGCAGGTTGGATTCTCAATTCTGAAAGATCTTCTATGTCAAGGTGACAGCCTTGATTAGGAAGGAGTGAAATCCCGGGACTTGGAATAGAGATATCTGTGTTGATGCATTTGAAAACTTAGATTCACATGCATTTTTTGACCTTCAGAAATATCTCACTTCCCAAATATGATGCAAACAAGTTTTCCTTGTAAGAAAATACAGACTTCATCAAAATGTATTGCCACCTGCTCTTCTGGTCACCAATATGTCCCAATATAACCTGTCCAGGAAAGTGCCAGGTCTATTAAAGCAGAAAGAAACCAGCCTCAAAGAAGCTATAGAAGTCGACCAGTATGTACGAGTAGGACTCTGTAGAAGATGCATGACATTGAATCCTAAGAGTGCAGAATCAAGGAGAGATGAAAACATTAAGTTTGGATTAAAAAAAAAAAAAACAGTTTATATTGGGATACTCTTCTATTATACAGAATTTCACACCCTAGTTAGGACCCAGAAAACAATGATCACATACTACTAGGATGGCTCTTAGAAGCTTCAGAAAGTGATGGCTCATACTATGTGAAACAGAAGTGCTGGAACCCTTGTAAAAGGTAGTGAAAGGGGGAATAAAAAGTTCAGAGATGCGGGCATGCTAGCGGGATATGCTATGAAGGCGGCAGATGACTATGTTACACGTGAGATCCCAGAGGACACTCAGCTTGCCAGTGATACGGTATATATACACTGATGAGAAGGGCACCAGCATCACTGAGAAGCTCAGTTGTGGCTATCTTTTGTAGGACAGGATGAATGGTTGAAATGTTCTTATAAAACTGAGTTCCTTGATAGCAGTAGGGATTATAGGATCCCAAGAGACTAAGTGTCAATAGTTAGCTATTAGAAGGAATGTGTGCACAATTATTATAATAAACAGCACAATCAGAGTGGCAGCCAGGGGATCCTAACCTGCAGAAGGCTATGGAGTTCTTAGGGGCAAGATAAATGGGCAGACAACAAAGGTCGTTTATCATCTGTAATAACAAAATAAATTTAAAATATCAGGAATGGATGATTTGGAACATAAGAGCAGCCATCTCAATAAAATGTCACAGTATATTGTTCAGTTTCAGGATCTGAGCCAAATCTCAGATCTGGAAACCAGTGGCCTAAAGAGAAGCCAGGTCCTGAAGAGGAAGGACCCCGCAACACTGCAGCAAGTGGCTGTGTAATAACTTCCTCAAATTTTCCCAAAACTGACCTATGGGCAGGGCAAGCTTCATGGGCCTGTGATCTTCCTCATCACTCAGAAGGTCCCTGTCTTTGGTTCAGTGCTCTGCTGTTACCATCTTGAAATTCTTAATAATTCTGTCATTGAACTTGTGATTTGCAAGTGAAGTCTGATGTAACAAAAGAGCCTGTATGTGAGCAGATTGGATATGCACAATCTGTGTGCCCTCCTAGTCTTGCTATTCCATTTGCATAGTGTTGTAATGCCCCATGACAACAGAATTCTGGCAGACCCGTGAAGCTTGAGAATTCAGTGAGACTCAGAGTGAGTACCATCATGTTACACTTATGACTAGGTAAGCAGAGTCCCTGAAGGGCCACACTTTCCAACTTAACCAGAACTTGCTCAGAAAGAACTGAACTCAGAAAGAAGGCAGTTACATTCCAAGAAACACAAATGACCCGGGAATCCTATCACATCCTTTCTTACTCTTGTTACTTGCCTGTATTAGCCAACCACTAATGCTGAAAATGACTTAGAAAGATAGAGCAACCTATGTTCCTTTTCCTTCAGTCCTTCCTTACTCATCAGTAACTTGAAGATAGAGTGTTGGTAGAATGTGTGCATATCAAGAAGTGAAATAAAAATAGTTGAATTAGTTTTATGGAGCATTTCTGCTATGCTGGTAAGAATAAAATGTATATGCATGTATGAGTTATAAAATGCTAATTATGTCATTTTGATGATTCTGTGTATGAGTAAATGCCCTTATATTCACTTTTAAAACCAGCATTACATGATATAAAGATGAACAGCAAAATGTATGGTAACAATTTTAAATCAATTTTTTACTTTAGAATATTAAAAAACAAATTAAAAATGTTATGCCAAATTCAAAGGAAACCTCCCACCATTATGAAAGGACAATACTTGCTAAGTCTCTTCAGATACTAGAGGCAGCATATTTCTCATTTGGGAATGCTTCTCCAACCTATACTACAAATAATAAGAAAGGCTTCCAGCTTTACAGGATCCAGAGCAGGAAAGGTCTCTGCAGCAGGTCTAACGTGTGGAACATAGAGCTAGAAAGGATAGAGTTTTGAGTTTATGGCAAACTCCCATAAAAGAATCACAACATAAACCCATAGGGTTCAGGATATAGGATCTCTCACAGTGGAGAATGACAACCTTTTTGAAAAACAGCTTCTTGGGAGCTACTGGGTCTTGAAAAAATGGAGCACTTAACCATGGGACATCAAGTGACCATGTAGCCCAAATTGCTCGTCAAGTGCTGTATTCTGTCAGACACATCAAGTTACAAGTTCAAGGGAAACAACAGATCAGACATGAACAGGGTCACCAAGAGGTGCAGGCATAAGTAAGTAGGGTGATTAAGTGGTCCAGATCCCCGTGAGCCTCCACTCTTGAAGCAGTACCTTTCCTTCAGCTCATGCCTATGACCATATGGGGATACCTAATGCAGCTGATGGAGGAAGAAAAAGACAACATTTAGTTCAGGGATGAGATTTGGTTCAGATACATTTTCTCAATGGAAGAAGTTTGGGTGGTGCTCTGAATAATCTACTCTTTGTGGAAAGAGAATTAGCCTGTGGTAGAATTGTTATGTATCCTAGAGGAGTGGATAATGACCTGGTCCTTTAGTCAAGTGCTTAGAAGGAGAAGTATTGGTAGATCAGGCATAAGAAGGTCCAAGGAAGAAGCATATGGACAAATCCCTGGGAACAATTGTGAAGATCTTTGATGGAGTCGGCTAGTTGATGTCAGACAGACTATAATTTGGCCATGAATGGAGCAATGGATAGATAAACAGAACAGTATGGTGACAGGGACAAAGGCTCTGCCTGGGTCTACTACATTAGTCTGGGGACCACTGAAGTTTATTCAAGCTAATGCTGCTACCAGATGTTCAACTTTCAAACAACAGAGACTTAAGCTCAGCTCTGCAAATGGCAACATCTTTTGAGGAGTCCAACCAGCAGTTTGATGGCAGTTTGATTCCATTGGGCCCCTTCAACCTGTACAGGGCAGTTATTCACCTTAACTAAAATTAACACACACATATTCAAAGTAAGGGTTTGTCTATTATGCTCATAGGACCTCAGCCGGTATCACTATTCAAGGATTTACACAGTATTTTATCCACTGACACAGGATCACATATAATATTGCATAAGAGCAATCTATAGCAAAAGATGTGTGGTGGTAGCCACTGACCATAGAATCCAATGATTCCATCACATAGTACATCAACCAGAAGCTGCTGGCCTGGTAGAACAATGAAACATTCTATGGAAAGTACAGTTGAAATACCACCTTGGAGATGATATCCTAAAAGGACAGAGTACATAGTTCTAAAATGTAGTAAACACACTAAATCAATGACCTATAGCATGGTGTTGTGTCCCTTTAAGGTAGAATACATGGGTCCAGAAACAAAGAAATAAAAATACAAATGGCTCCATTTACCAACACTTCTAGGGATCCACTTGAGTTATTTTTGCTTATCATCCCTGAAACTGAGTTCTGTGGGTTGCTTAGGGGTCCAGGTTTCCAGAGAGTGAACACTTCCACAAAAGGACACTGAGTTTCCCATTATATTTTAAGCTATGGCTGCAACATGTTTTTCTCAAGATCCTCATGCCAAAAGGCCACCAGGCAAGGAAAGGAGTCGCCATTTAGAAAGGTTTATTGACGCTGACCATCAGGAGGAGGCAGGGCAGAGAAAAATATGTTTGGCATCTAAGTGATCTCTTGCAAAGATGCTTGCCCAACTTTGTCAATAAGCAGTCAAATGCAGCAGCCATGGCTTAAGCAGATCAGAGTGATCAGTGGCTCAGATCCCATAAATGTAAAATTCTGTGTCATCTCACTAGTTAAGACATGTAGATCAGCAGAGATGGCAGAAAGAGTGAGGGGAATCTATAACGGGTGATAGAGGAGGGAGACAAGGACTATCATTTGCAGCTTCAGAACAAACTGCAGTGGGGTGCAGCTAGACGGTCTGCAGTTTATCTGATCACTTTTCCTTTTGTGTGCTTCCCAGGAAAAGTGGCACACCAAAATCCTGAAGGAACTCTCCAGGAACTTACATGACGCACATGGAGCTGCATAGCACAAGGAATGGATGGTAGCAGATGCTCTGGTGAGCCATGCAGATTATTTGCCCCACTCCCAAGACTGAAACACTCATTCTCCCAGCTACTGGGAGTATTAGAAGCTGAGAGTTCTCACCTGAGTTCAGCCACAGCCGAAGAGAACACTTCACCCAGGGTAAATTTCTCTTCCTGGGGCAGCCTGAACCTTAATGACTGGCCACTGTAGGACATAAAAGCTTTCCTCCTTTCCTTAATTTCAGATAACTCAGAAGAGACATCCCAGCAAATGAGCTCTCTGTGCTATCAGCTGAGCAGTGAGGCACACTCAACCCCTGCTCAATAGTGCTTCTTTTAATCCCCTATTCTGGACAATAAACATCCTGCAAATCTCTGCCTCAGAGTCTGTTTCCTAAGAAATCTAACTTGTAACCCCCTGCAATAGGCAACAACACTGTTGCGAGAAAAATGAGGCAAATGATGGGAGAACCATTCTGCAGATGTGCAGATAGCTGTAGCATCCTCCAACCATAGACAGCTACAGCTTTGATATAAAATATTTCTTATCACATATAAAAATCCCAAACAATATGTATCTAAACTAAATTACCAGACAAATAAAGTTCTTTCCTTGTCATTGACTTAATAGGATAAATAATATGGGCGCTAAGGAAAGTTCCATTTATATACAATGTAAATGAAACTGAATAAAGAATTTCATTCATTTCTTTATGAGATGTCAAATTAAAAAGCTGATAGGAGAGCTAAATGAACTGAAACAGGATGAACTAAAAAAATCCCACATTATTTTTTGACTGCTGGTCACAAACATTAAAGGGATTATCAGAACTAGGCTTTATTTAACAAGCTAATCAAAAAGAAACAGAAACAGATGAGCATTAAGTGCATTTGTATTTGAAGTCAAATACAGAGAAAATATTTTAAGAAAATGGGGCAATACCAGTGATAATGTTAGAGGAGCTAAAAACCATTTCCCTAAACACATCTTCCCTAGATATCCAGATTGTTTATATGGCCATGATACCACTGGAGTTTCTCTCCCATAAGAATCTTTAGCTTTGTTACAGCTGAATGTTCTCCTAGAGTAGCTTCTTCTCGGACATGATTCTAATTGAATTATTAGATTAGGCATAAATTGTGTCAGGTATAAATATAATCTAATCTAATCATAATTCTTATACCTAAATATTTACCTTTGCTGGGATCTCATAAGCATGCTAACTCAGGGCCATTTATGATCCAGTGTGTTTATTTCTAACTAGAAAACTTTCTTTCTTTTAAATACAGGTCTTCTAATATCCTATCAGTAAGGTTTTGTCATCTCTTGGGCATACAGAGGAAGTCAGTACTGGGATTACACTGGAAGAAATTAGAAGGGGAACTCACTTTGTATTTTCATTGCAAATTCTATCACTTTAATGTTCAAAGTTATTCCAAAATCAAACTACATAAAATACTGTACAACTATACTAAACATGTCTAGGGTTCTTTTCTAGCTCTACCTTGAGTGAATTACTTACACTTGTCTTAGTCTCCTCCTCTGTAATAAAAATATCACAATTGTACTTGGTCCACCTTAAAGACTTACTAAGAGACATATTAATTAACATGAATTCAAAGGTTTAAGTGTTAAATTCATGTCCTCAATAAAAAACAAAATAAAACAAACAACCCAAAAAACAGCTAGGTTGACAATTTTAAGTACAATAGAAGAAGACAATAAATTTTCAAATGCATGACTTTTATAGTGAAAGTATCTTTCTTCTTTGGGATCAGAGACTCGACTTTGGCTATTCTCTTCAGTGTCAAGAGGCAGTGCAGATTTCCTGAGGCCCTCCAGTTTTTCTTTCCCTCATAATAGAAAGAAAATAAAGCCTTATAATACAATCAAGAGCTCAGTCTTCTAAAAAAGCTTCAGCTCAGTGATTGATTATACATCTGGTTTGGTGACAGAAATGTTTTCTTGAAATATACATTGAAATTGCTTATTTTGAGAGCTTATTTCCCCATTTTGTTCACTATTCAGAGGTTCTGTTTGTTTTCCCCATTGGCATAGGATCATTTATTTATTTCATAAGATCATTGAGTTGCTATTGTATTATCTCTATTTTCAGTTCAATCCAACCAAGGGGAAAATTCTAATCAATGGTCCAAAGATCATTGCATCCTGACGCCATAGCCATGTAGCATTAATGATTAGAGAAGTCGTCAGTTCAGCCGTCAGTCTTAGGCCTCCAGCCAGAATCTTTCATGCCCCATTACCTTGGGAATATTGCTAAATGCTTTTTTCTCCTTTTTCTTTTATTTAATGTTTCTCTGAACAGTGTGTTTTCAGGTAGTATCTTTTAAATACAGTGGCTTAGGAAAGCACCAAAACGCACCAAATCATCATGTGAACATACTTAGTCTCCCCATCCACACAGCATGCTCTTCTACTCTGCAGCAGCAAGCTTATTCTTTGAAGAAACTGAACCACAGACTCTAGTATCTGTTATAAAAGACATCAGCCATAGCTGATGAGTTTCCATTCTAAAAACAGGAATTAAGTGACAGTCTACAGGTTGAATGGGGAGCCCATCTTACCCTAGTCGTTATCAGGATGCTAGCAGCCAGGCTTATAACCCCAAAAGGGAGATTAAAGGTTTCTTTCAGAAGAAACTGACCCAAGAAAAAAGATCTTCAGAGGCTGATATTTGTTGTCTCCAAGAAAATGGCCGCCAAGAGTATTTGGATGGTGAAAGACTCTATCAATGAACAGAGAAGCCAACCAGTTGACAAAGTCACCTAACATTGAGGGTGTCCTTAATACTTCACTCTTAAACATAAAGAGAGCTGAGGGTCACCAAATATTTGATGGAGGCTCCAATATGAAAGACAGAGACCAAAAGAAACTGAAAAAGAAAATGAACTCAAAGGAAATAGCCATACAGAAAGAAGAGCAACCTCAAAAAGGAAAAAACAAAAACAAACTACAATTGATATTATTAAAGAGATGAGAGAAGATACTGTGCACATGAGATAAGAAGGGAAGGTTTAAAAACGGAATCATAAAAAAGATAAGATCTTGGTACTTTAACATAAAATTACTTAATTTTTTAATATCAGTAGATGTTTGGAGGATACATTTGATGACAAGATCCAGAAAAAAAAGACTAAACGGACAAAGAAATGGAAACTAGGAAAGAAAAACTAGGAATAGAAAAACTAGGGAAAACAGGATAAACTAATATCACGAGATCAACTATTCTAATAAAATTTCCAAGAGAACTTGAAAGAGAGGAAAATTACCAAGGAAAAAATACCAATAATAAAAGCCATCCACCAATACAAATTATCCGGTAATTTTAAGTCTCAGCTATAAAAAGAGGACCCTAATAGTTTTCAGAGAGAAAAAACATATATCATACATAGAGGAATAAGAACTAGAACACATCAGATATCTTAAGACCACAGTGATAGTCAAACAATGTCTTAAAAATTCTGAATGAAAATCTTGAATTCAATACTTCATATTCTCATTATGCATTAATCGTGTAAATTTTTAAAAGCATTTTCAGAACTGCAAGTTCTCCAAAAGCATGTCTCCATTGCCCTCTTTTGACAAAGCTACTGGTGAATATGTTCAACTAAAACCAGAAGGTAAACTGAGAAAGCAAGACAACATGGGATCAAGAAAACATAAGTCTCAATCCCAGAAGAGAGGTGGAAGGGATTCCCAGGGTGACGGCAAAAGAAAACATAGGATGAGACTTGTTAAGAACAAGTCTAGATTGAAGCATAAAGGACTTTAAGGAGAGAGCTCCCCAATAATACAAATGGAAATAATAGAGTAAATAACATATTCGGCCATGTTTACAGGAATGTTTTCAGTTTTTCTGCATAGCTCAGTGTGGGAATGAACTAGTGATAGCTAATTAAAAAGCAAGCAAATTATAAAAATAAAGCAATTATATACTGATACTTCCTATGCTGTTCAGGATGGTAAGGTATTTTTATGTTATATACTAAAGATAGCAGCCACAGTTTTTCAGAATCTTCTAGATGTCAAACATATTTTGTCTCTCATCTCTGAACCCTTGAAAGTAAGAATTATTATTTTACAGATGAGAAAATCAACACTCAGAGAAGCCAGAAGACTTGCCCTAAGTCACACAGTTAGCAGGAAGTGAACTGGGATTCAAATCTATATTCTAACATCTATGTTTTTTCTAATAAAGCATGCTTAACTGGCATGCGGATACATACATATTCATATTGCACACATCAAATGCAGTGTTACAAACCATGCTAATATATAGTATTGCTTTTGTCTTTACTTGCGCTATGTATGTATGTATGTATGTGTGTATTTAGGTAGATAGGTATGAGTAGGTATGTATATGTAATTTTCTCAACTAGATTATAGTAGAGAGGAATTATATATTCAATACTCAAAGTTACTGTTTTTGTGGGTCATCTACAACTTAGCAGAGAATCTTACACACAACAAGCTTTCAGATGCTGTTCATCTGCTGATCATTTTCTGAGCTCTAAAGAAAATCTTTTCAACATAAAAAATATGTATAGCATGAATAAGTGAAATAGTCATATTCTTAGATCTATTTCCTTAGGACATTACTCTCAAAGTATTTTTAACTTAAAAATGAAATACTACATGTGGTAGGTAATAGTTTTTACATTTGTCTGTGCTAGGAAGAATACAATTATACAATAGACTTTCAATACCAACTTGACCTTGGATATCATTAGATGAAGTGCTGTAGTAAGATTTAATTATGAGTGCCAGATTTCAGAAATTTGTACATCTAGGGAATGTCCAGAAAAGTAAGAGAAAGAGTGTCCACAAAAAAGTTTGGTTTTATAGAAGCTAAGAGAGGGTTTCTAGAAAGAAGAGTTAATCAACCATTGAACACTACTGAAATGATTCCAACAGATTCTACAACATGAATGCCGTGTTGTAGAATCTGTCTTGCAGAGAGGTAGATGAGGTGGAAGCCACACTGGAGTGTTTAATTTACGACTCCCCACTAAAATGTAAGCTCCATAAGAAGAAGGAGGGTTTTTTTTTTTTTTTCCTCCCTAGTGCTATACAATGCCGGATAGAGGAGGCACTCCACAGTACTTTAATTTATTGAATTTTAAGCAAAAGTATATTCCAGGTCCTGTGCTAAATTGCTAAGTGCTGGGATTTAAAAAGAACAAAACATATTTTTCCCCAGGTGGTAATGAGTTCTATAGAGAAAAAGTAAGAAAAGAGGAAAGAGGACAGGGACCGTAGGAGGCAAGAGGGGTAGATCACAATTGTCAATGAGCAAATCACGGGAGGCCGCTTTAAGACAGTTATGTTTGCACAAAACATGAATTGGCTGAGGAGGGAAGACCTAACAAAATCTGTGAGAAGTGCATTCCAGATAGAGGGAAAAGTTAACCCTTGATGTTCTGACGTGAGACTATGCATAGAATATTTGAGAAACAAGAAACAAAGAATTGATTATTATAATTGTTATTAAAATTTGCCCAAACACCCTATGAGGTAATTCCTAGTTTCGTCTTGCAAATAATGAAATGGAGATTCAGAAAAGTCACCCTGTAAGTAACAGGTTTCCTTCCACAAAGTAATGCTTGCTGTGGGCCACGGTTTCTCAATAGTGGCACTCTTGATATTTTGGGCTGGATAATTCTTTGTTGTCAGGAGCGGTCCTGTGCATCACAGGCTTCTACCCACTATATGCCTCTACCCACTATATGCCACTATATGCCAATAGCACCCCTCTCCCCACAAATCCCACGTGACAAAAATTTCTCCAGACATTTTTAAATGACCACTGGGGGTAGGGAGAGTGAAATCATCCCTGGTTCAGAACCACTGTCACAGAGTAGTACAGATAACAGGCAAGGCATCATTCTAAATGACTGACAGTAAACTTAGGCCCTATTTTTAAGAAATGACCAAATTAGTTGCAGCACAATGATGATATTTAATCTTATTAATGGTCATTTTATGCACAACTGATTGACTCAGCTCTGAGGCATTTGGATCAGCTGGAGAGGCAACCCCTAATACTAAATTGACTAGAGTGAGCTTATGCCTTGCATTAATCAACAATGCTTTATGTGCATGTAAAATTGAAAGCACACCATGGAAATTCTGAGCAATTTTACTTAATTTTAGCATGAGAATATTTTATTAGCCTAATTCATTTTATTAAAGAGCATAAAATATATTTTATATTCAAAGTTTTAGGACAAAGCTATCATTAGATTTTATTAATTTTCCAAACAAATCAATCTCAGTGTAATTAACTCTTAATGAATCTTGAACTCTCCAACTACAATTTATATACCCCACAACTATTATAACAGAGTTAGTATGTTTTAAAATACTGTCTATGCCAATTTATTGAGGGTGTGGCTTGGGGATATATTCATTCAAGTTTGCCTTATATTCCTTAGTAAAGAAATACATCATTGTGAATTAAGGAGGCTCAACTTTCATCATTTAAGTAAACATATATAACTTTTCCCTGCCTCATAAAGATAGATATCCATATAACCATTAGACCCATCCTTGTCTTAATGATAAATGAATGGCATCATGGAACTGTTTAAGCACTGCACTGGGTAAAGCAGCCCTGAGTGCATTCAAACATAAACTGAGGAAAGGCAGTTCAGAAGCTTTCGACAGGCCTTAACCTAACAGAATGTGTTTCTTCCCTGGCCACCTGAACAAAGCCTGCGGCTGCTGGGCCAGTGGGAGAAGCTTACATACAGCTTTGTTTCCCTCCTGGCACTGAAAGCTTTCCCACCAGATTGAAGACATACAAGTATGTTAAGAGAAGGGATTGTGCACTGGAGCTGTTGTTTACAACATGATTTGGGCTAATTAAAAATTATAAGACATAAAAACTCAGGGAGAGCTTAGCAAAGAAAGCGAAGTTAAATCCTAATGCTGTTTAATCAAGCACGAAGTCATGAGATCTTCTAAAAAATATTTTGAGCCTCTGATAATATTCATATTAGAACATTTGCTACAAACCTATCATATTCCTAGACATAGAAAAAGATCATGAAGTATATCATTTTGGACTTCAAAGTTGTTTTTAAAAGCTCAACACAATTGAGATCTTTCTTGTAACTAAACTGATTTACACTGCAAAAGTTACGAAGTCAGAATCATATAGGGCAATTATATTTCTTATGTCTCTCAAAATTTGGGCTACCATCCTAATGTTATGTATGCAAGTAATGTTTTCTTTTTCCCATTAAAGGATACTTATTATGTAATTTGAGGCCATCTAGTAATATTACCCTATGGTTATTTCCAGAAAACATAATAAAACTCTAATATTTGAGTTAACACAACATATTCTCATCATCATTTTTACCAAGCAAAATTTTTAATCTTAACTGCTGTTTGCTCCTTCTCTCTCTCTCTCTTTCCCCACCTCCCATTTCATTTCATTTTATTTTTTTGGTCCACTGCCATCTCCTAAAAAAGAATGGTGCTGAAAAGAAGGAACTCTGTATCAATAGTTGGGGACTTGGCTTATTGAATATTACTTTCTTAATATGCCAAAAGCTGATATTTTAAGTAAAACCATTTCTCTATTTTCATTATAGATCTATGGATTAATATAATAAATACAGAGAGGAATTCTATGCAAGTTGTGAAAAGAAAATAGAATTTTGAGCAAGGGGGGGCATTTTTAGTTGTGATAGTTTTATGAGATACTATGCATTCCAATGACTCTCCTAAATCCAGGAATTCAAGCATGGCACAGTGAGTTCAGATAAGATCCACAAGTGAATGACTAATTTTTTAAGCAAGTGCAACTTATATTACTATTGCAATAAACAGAGTTATTACCAGCAGAGTGAGGCAATTTTGCAGCCTTTTTAGTAAACTCTCTTCCCATTTCCTTACCTTTTAAAATCCATGTAAACAAGTGAAAGATATTTCAGGACAGATTGCATGCATCCCTTTTTTTTTTTTTTTTAACACTCACGGTCTTTTGTTCATTCTAGAAGAAAGGGTTTAAATCTAGAGTGCTGTTGGCAATTAATCAGACTCGTTCTTGATAATAGTGCTTAGCAGAATTAGTTTCTTTTAAGATGCTTAATTGCAAATTATTCTTCAACACTAAAAGAATATGCTAAATCAAAGCCCTTGTTTCTGTGTTTTTATTTTTCCTTTTCACCAGCACTGCAGAATTAATTTAAGCACATTTTACCAAAACTTTAAACAGGGAAACAGTTTACTTTTCTCCCAGAGTATTGTTTAAGTGAAATGTGAAGGAATGTTCGTGTGTGTGTGTGTGAGAGAGAGAGAGAGAAAGTTCCCAAAGTTCTTTGAAAAATATCAATATCTGATAAAAACACTTAAATGAGATAGTAGTAGCAATCCAAAAAAGTAATTCACCAAATGATTTACGGCATAAGTGCAATTTCTAAGAGGAGAGGAAAGAGTAGTCCTCAAATGTTGGCATGAATGTAAGCTGTCAAAACAGGAAATGCATCTAGAGGAAAGACTGCCTTCAAAAAGCTGGGCAAAAGGATGAGATAAAGTAATGAGGTGTGACTGACATTTCATACTGAGATTCATCATGTTGTCACTACAACAATCAAAAGTTGACTCTCTTGGGGTATGACGCCAGGTGTGCAATAGCTAGTTGATTGATCTCTACTATTTATCTTATAGTAAACAAGAGGGGATAAGGAGGTTTTCTGCCCAACTCCACTTTTACTTGATTTACAACCCTGACTAACCTTATTAGACATAGGTAAAGCGTCACTAATTGCAGGCATCAACTTGGAAGTTGAATGACCAAGAATAATGTGTTTGACCAATTAACTGAATATCACATTTTTAACTTATCCATAGATGCAATAAAAGCAACATCTTCCCCATTTTAACCTACTCACTTGCTTCTTCTGTAACATAGTCGCAGTTATTCATGAAAAAGAAAAAGAGAACTACTTAGAATAGTTTCAAGATGATTCAAATATTAACTAGGAGTCTGATCAAGAGTTTCTTAATTAAGGTTGCTGTTGCCTTAGAATAAGCCTGTCTACAATACTTACAGTACAGCCAATATACCTTAATGAATGAGCATGAAATAGTTTAAAGAATATTGTCAAAGGAAAATCACATACAATATTCAAAGGGACTGAACCATCTTTCTCCTTACTGCATATTAACCTTGCATATAAATTCAATTGAACTTAAAAGTATAATTTGCTTTTGTCCTAATATTAAGTACTCAGAAATGTTTTCTCTTTATTCTGATTGCAAATTAGATTAGTATGCTCATAGTTGATTTCCTTTCAGATAGTATAAGGCTTTTCTCTTCATTTTCAAACAAAGGTGGAAAATCAGTGTAATTATAGCTCAGTGACACTTTTGTAATGGGGAGAGATGTAGATGATACTTTAGTTAATACCTGAAAAAATTAATTATCTATTCCATTAAAGAGGTTTCTCAATAATTTCCAAATGTAGAAACCATTTTTCTGTAAGCTTTACCTTTCAATTTCTGGCTCTATTTTGTGGCATCCACCACATGAATGGAAAAGCCAATTTAAAAAAAGAATACTCAAATATGTACTGAGCTTCTACCATGTGCCATGCCCTGTACTAGGTATTCTGAAAATAAAAGAAACATGAGATAATTATGCAAGCTATTCAAGGCAAGAGCAGTTATAATAAAATATTTTTGATAAAGAGATTTCTAATGAATTATACAAGCATTTTACTCTATTCTTTATTTGGTAGATGTCTTTATAAACACAAGTCAGTATGAAAATGCATCTCCTATTGCCATAACATAGTCACTATGATTCATGAAAAAAAATTGAAACAATCCTTATTACACTTTTTTCCCTAACTTTCATTATATACCAAATTATTCCAAAACATAATGGCTTGAAACAATCCATTATATTCACAGATCCTGTGGCTCAGGAACTCAAATAGGGCATAGTAGAAGTACATTTTTTTTGCTCTATGGTAGACGAGATCTCAACCAGAGAGACTCTAAAACTGTGAGAAACTTGATGAGTGGGCCTAGAACCATTTGCAGCTCATTCATTCCCATATCTGGCATTAGCCTGGGCTAACAGGAACACTAGGATCGCTGTTCAGAAGATCTGCATGTAGTATTTTTGTGGCTTGGCTTCCTCACAGCATGGCAGTTTCAGAATAGTAAGACTTCTAATATAGTAGTTCAGGGCTTCCATTGTGAATATTCCAGGGATCAATGTAGAAGATACAATTGTGACTGTATAAATAGAAAAATGAATAGCACAGCACCTTCAGCCATTTAAAAATATTAAACTGCTCCCTGAATACATTTAATTCCATTTATACCTATAATTTGCTCACTGCATCAGTTTGCACAATTTAAGTCTTGGTTTGATTTCCCCCCTACATGGAAATGGCCTTTGGTATTCCTTGGTTCTCAAGTGAAACACATTTATCATGATGAATTAATAAGCTAGAATTCTAATTATAATTGATCACAAGTTAGTGTCATTGACCTCAGTCAAACCTTCAGTTTGCAATCACTTTGGGTGAGCAGAGGATTAGACCCTGGGTTCTAAGGTGATACCACCAAACTACTAACATCTTGCCTAAAGCAATGCTTTCCCTTGCTTTTTCACCTCTGTATATCAATACTCTAACTGTTGTAACAAATCAGAAGCATGTTTTCTGGGAATACATAGCCCATCTTTGGAAATATTTTTATACCTAGACACTTCCTCATATATTTACTCATTCTTATATATATATATATATATATATATATATATATATATATATTTTAGTAACACCCCCCTTGTTACTTCTCATCACACAAAGAATAAAATCCAGTCTCTGTTCTTACAGCCTAAAAAGTCATGTGTGTGTTTTTGTTTTGGTTTGGTTTGTTTGTTAATATTTGAAAGTCGTTTTACCATGTGTCTCCTTTGATTGACTATAATCTCCACAAGAACTGGGACATTCACTATCCTATACCTAGTCCTAAATCAGTACTTGTTTCATAGAAATAATTAAATATGTATAGTTTACATTGAATTAATCAATGTTTAGTCCAATTCAAGGGAAGACTAAGACTCTACTATCTTTAGGGACTTTAGGGTCATCTTTCAGAAGGAACAATATTTATTTATTTATTTAGTAGAAAAATGGAAAAAGACAATTTTAGAAGGCAAATAAATCTCATCGGTAACTTAAAAGACACTGGGTCAGATTTTCAAAAGGAAATAAGTACAAGGATGTATGTGTTCAGGCAAATTAAAAACGTGGTTAAGCATTATGGCTGTAAGATCAACTTTGTACTAATGTTCCCAAGTTTTAAACAGTAACTATTTAAGGACGTTTTTATTTGCCAGCATATGATAATAGATTGAGCTTTGATGACAGCATTTGCACTAAATTCATTTAGGCAAGCAATGATAACATGAGAAAGAATATCATGCATAAAGATGGGGCTAAGCTGAGAGCTATCATAAAGAAAGAATTAGCTAGTTCTGGTTCATGAGATTGAGATGTCAGAAAAAAGGAAAAAAATGAAAAAGGAAAAATTAATTCTACTTTCAGAGTCTGAGAGACTGTATCTCAGAATGGTCGTGTTGGCAGAATGGGAAACCAGTTAAAAAAAAAAAAAGAGTCAATTTTACATGAAAGATAATTAGTTGGCCTTGGAAATATGGACTTTTGAGAGAATATTCAAATGGAAATATTCTATTAAAAACTGAAAATATTTGAGTGTTGAGCTAAAGATGTATGTAGCTGCTTTGGTCAGATTTCTAAAGATGCCCTCCACCCAAAGATTCCTGATGCCTGGGTATTTAATGAAATAGTAATCTAGGTACTGTGGTGAAGAGATTTTGCAGATGGATTTAAAATTACTAATCAATTCAGTTTAAGATAAGAAAAATATCCTGGATTACTCAGATGGGCCCAGTTTTATCACATGAGTCAGAAGAGTCAGTCACAGAAAGATGCAACTTAAGAGAGAGGCAAAGGAGAGATGAGGCAAAGGTAAAGTCAGAGAGATTTGAAGCATGAGAATGACTGAACCCATTGTCGCTGACTTTGCATATAGAGAATGGAGGCCATGTTCCAAGGAATGGAAGACTTCTCTAAAAGCTGAAAATGATCCCTGGCTAACAGCTAGCAGGGAAATGGGAACCTCAGTACTACAACTACTTGGAACTGAATTCTGATGATATGTTAAGTCAGCTTGGAAAAAGGTTCAACACAGAGCTTCCAGGAAAAAATGCAGTCCTGTTGACACAGTGATTTCATGAAGCCAAGAACAAAGAACCAGCTTAACTACTTTGTGCCTAGACTTCTGACCTACAGAACTCTTAGATAATAATGTGTGTTGCTTTAAGCACCTAAACCGGTAGTGATTTATTACGACAGCAATAGAGTTTCTACACAGCAGTGACTCAATGAATACCACTTAAGTGACAATGTAACTGAAGCACACAGAAAAGAGAGAAGAGTTTCCGGTTTAAGATTACGTTTTGGGAGTCCTACTTAAAATGAGGAGATGACTGGAGAGAGTGGGGTCAGTGAAGTCACACCAAACAATGTGGAGGGAATGCATGGATGGTCAGTGATCAAAAGCACATTTGACAATTATAGGAACTATTCAGGGTCATGCAAATAGAGGCAGCTAAAAACAGGAGAGGATGATCAATAAGTTAATGTTACAGAAAAGTCAAGCAGGGCAAGGATGAAGAAAAGATCACTATTTGAGGAAATCATTGGAGCTGGAAATGAAATTTGAGGAATAAGAAAGGAGTGACAAAGAAATAGTTTGTGACAAGTATAGATTGCTTGCTTTAGGAGTTTAGATATATGAATGCATAGAACAGCGAGTCTGCAGGAGAAAAGGCAAGGAATAACTGAAATAAAAGTGACTTCAGTACAAAAGATGACCCTGTTTTACCAAAGAACTGTCAGTATTAATTATCACATGTTTACATTATGTTTTCATTAGGTGAAAGCGAAACCTTCTACTAATTCTTAAAGTGCTCACAAATGCACAGGGGGAGGCATGGTAGAAAGAAGAAATGCTGGAGCAAACTTCAATCTAAAAACCTGAGCAAGTCCTTAACATTCCCAAGTTTCAGCTTCCTCAGCAAACATGCAGGGCTAATAATACATGCTCATTAACTTATCATTACATGAGAAAATATGTGCAAATCACCTAGCATAGATTCAACAATCTGAACCAGCCCCAAAGGTTCCAAATTGTATACCACTCTTATGGTAAGGGCAACCTTAATGCCTGTCCCAGAGGTTTGAGAATTGAGAATATCAAATGGGTCTCCAGCTGGACAGAAAGCCAATTTTTGGTCTGGATAGTTTCTCTACTCTTCCAGTGGTTCCTAATAAATAAACTATATCACCAGCCTTCCTGAGTCTCCAGGGGGCAGACTGCAGATCATGGGACTTGTCAGCCTCCATAATTTCATGAGCCAATACTTTATAACAAATCTCTTTACAATGCCTTATAATAAACAAACCAGTATCTTATATATATTATTCTCTCTCTCTCATATGAAAGATACAGATATAGATGTAGATGTAGATTTATAGATATATCCTATTAGTTCTGTTTCTCTGGAGAACTCTGACTAATGCATTTAGTGTCACTGAAATTTTGGGGAAAAAATGCATGATAGGTTGTAAAATGGATCATATAAATGAAAAGAGAATTATTGAATTATTCTCTTCTAATATTTGTTAGGTTGAAAAAATTGCATGGGGTTCTTTCTACCTTCTCTAAGTCCAATCCTGTAAAAAAATAAAACTAGAGGGAATTTGATATCCTAAACTTAACATTAAAACTATTTTTAAAAACACCTAAGAAAACAAAAGGCAGATGTGATGTGCCCATGTGGAGAAATGTAATAGTATAAATGATAACTGTCATATCAATGAAAACATATTGTAAAATGAAAAATATAAAAGCCTATTTACTAGAAAAAAAGGAACAGTGATTCAAGAAGACACCAAATCATAAATACATATGCAACCAACATTACAGCCTTGTACTATTTAAACACATTAACAGAAATAGAAAAATAGACAGATCTATAATTTTAGTTGGATATTTCACATGCACCTGAAAACCTGCTGGCCAAATGAAAAGAAACACAAGCAAAGTGATACAAATAAGCAAGGAAATAAGGAATAAGTAGAGATGTACAAAGCAAATACCATGAGAAATAAACAATATACACCCATATATATCTTTTATGGAGATTATATATGATGCATATATAATATATACATATATATGCAACATATACTATAAATGTCATATATATGCAACATATATACTGCACATAAATATAGATATCATATATGTTGCAGAGAAGAAAGGTCACATTTGAGAACACATGAAATATTCACAGAAGTCAGCTATGTATAAAGGCCATCATAGGAGCCATAATAACTAGAATAAATCAACATTATTCAGTGTAATAAAATTTAAAGCAAACAATAAAAATATAACAAAAGAAAGTTTAAAAAATCCTGGAAGCTAAAGGACATAACACAAATAAATCTATTTTACACATAAAATAATATAAAAAATAAAAAATATTTTAAATTAAGTGACAATAAAATAACTACCAACCAAATTTGTGAGTCAAAGCAGTGCATAACAGAAACTTCATACTCTTAAATACATTTATCAAAAAATAAGAAAGAATGAAAACAAAAGAACTTAGTGTGCAATTTAAGAATCCAAAATGAGAGCAACAAAAGCAAAAGCAGAAGAATATGGAGGGGGAGGGGGAGGAAAAAAAGAGGAGGATGCAGAGGAGGTTAAAGAGGAGGCAAAGGAAAAAAGAAGAAAGATATGACAACTCCTGGAGAGATAAACATAAAACTTTAAACTAAAAGCCTATTTATTTCAGTTCCTTTTTCTCAGTACCTCATGTCCAGATTTCATTAAAAAAAAAAAAATACTAGGCATACTAAAAGACAAAAAACACAGTTTGAAGAAACAGAAATGGCAATTATTTTGTAATTATCAGACCAGAAAAGAAGGACTGTTAGAGAAGAAACAAATAAAGGTAAGATAAAATATATTCTTTTCCTTATTTTCTTAACTGATCTAATAGATAACAATTTATTCACACTTATAATAGCCACAATGTATTCTGTGATTACAGCTAATGGATAAGTGAAATGAATGAGAGCGATGTCAAATGGTGTTATTTAAAAGAGGACTTGGGTTAGTTGTAAATGTATAATGCAAACTTGAGGGCAATGATTTAAACAAGTTTAAAAAGAAGATAATTGATATGTAAGAGAGAAAATAAAATGGAATCATAAAAAATGTTTATTAAATGCAGAGAAGACAGAAAAAGAATAGGAAAAAAAAGGAACAAAAGGCAACTAAACAGAAAACAGTAACAAGTATGACAGATATTAATCCAACTATATCAATGATTACTTTAAACATCAATGGTCTAAATATACTAAAAAAAGAAAGACTATCCACCAGAAACCCAGTTAAAATATAAACACACAAATAGATTAAAAGCCAAGGAATGGAAAAAGATACAGTATGCTAACACTAAACGAACAAAAGCCAGAGTAGCTATATTCATCTCAGACAAAGCAGACTTCAGAGCAAGGAAAATTATCAGGAATAAAGAGGAGCATACTGACCACTGATGTTGAAGGATCACACTCAAAGCTAGAAAGAGACAGACAGACAGACACAGATTATGTACAATGAAACAACAATCAAATTGAAAGCAGAATCATATTAGCAAGAATAGAGTCCAAAGACAATTGAATAACTTTTAAAAGACTGAGGAATAATAATAGCCAACCTAAACATTCTACAAGTATAAAAGTTATCACTTAAGATTAAGGATTAATTAATAATATTTTTCAGTGATACAAAGAATGAGTTAACTACTCAGAATTTTTTGTTGCTAAAAAATTAAAGAATATGTTTCAGGAAAAATAACTTGAATTAGTAAAATTAAATAAGGATTACCTATGACTAAATTTGAGGGAGAGAGTTGTTATAAAACAAGTTGTTATAAAACAAAACCCCTGAAAAATGTTGACGTAAAAAAACAAAAACTAGAGTGGAGATACCAGAGTTCAAATAGTCGAAGATAAAGAAAGAAATTGATTACACTTATATTTTGTCGTGTCAAGGAAGCATACTAAAAATTTAAGTGGAATTACTAAAAAACTAGAAATATGATGTAAATCCCAAACTAATAAAGACTATGAACAGGAATAAAGAAGATCATCATTCATCAAATAGAAAAAACAACAAAAAACAAAAAGAAAGGGAATTTTAAAGAACACAGAATAAGAGACCAATAACAAATCTAAATATATCAATAAACATAATAAGCATGGTAGCTTACATTATTGTTCAAAATATTTGCTTCCCCTTCTCACAAGCTTGGCCATATGGTTTATTGAGTAACACAAAGAATTGAATTGTGAAATCAAACTCAAGTGAGTCAGACACTGTACCCAGTATCAAGCTCTATAATAATTTCAAGGATACAAATAATCAAGCGACTCAGAAAAAGAAGAGAGAGTTCTGGGACATGCTGAGCAGCTCCCAGGTCCTTCCTTCCCACATTGAACATGCACTCTTGGCCAAGAATAGATAAGATGTCTAAGTGAGGTACATACATTATGTACATCAGAGAACGTTTTGTTTATGAATTATCTCCAATTTACCACCAGCTCATGTGATATTTTCCAAGAAGCCATACCTCATAAATCCATAGATTCTGTTTTTATTTACTATAAGCCATCTTTAGCCAGGGGCACCCCATTAAGAACTTTCCCTAGTTAATGACTCCCATCCTAGCAAATATCATTAGTGTATTTACCCAGAGTTTCAGTTATCATGTCGTCAAGAAGATATGACTAGAAACTTCCCCTTGTTAAACAGAATGATTAAATCACAGGCTAGATTTTTTACTACGTTCCTCCATATTTACAATACTGTTTTTTGGGGAGAATTATATTTCCCTATGTCACTGAATTCAGGACTGTCCACGTACTTTGCTTTGGTAAATAAAATGTGTGTGAAAGTGACGTGTGTCACTTCTGAGTAAAGTTTTAATACCAGCTTGTGGTTTGCCATTGATCTCTTTTACTCTGCCAGGAGAACATAAGTGTCCCAGATAAAGGTTACACTGTTATCCTTGGTTCCAAGTGAAAATGACATGATAGACATGTAGAGTGAGAAAGAATTAAACTCTCTGCTTTAAGTCACTGAACAGGTTGCTTTATTACTGCATCTGATTAGAGAGAATGAGACAGAGCAAAATTTTAGCATGCTGGAACCTAAAGAGAAAGACTGAAAGAAAGTCCCTGTGGCCATGGAACTCTAAGAATATTATTTTATCTCATTCAATACTCTTTTTTTCCTGAATGACACCATATTCCATCTTGGTTATACCCAGAATATCAGTAAATTATTGTATTGATAGTATCATAACAAACAATAGAATAGCCTGGGAGTGATTTATTGGTCAAGCAGTATTCATTGTAAAACTGCTGTTAGGATCAGTCCTATGTATTTAAGATCTTGCACCTGAATCTACAAAAATCTACTCCTTATTGTATATGCAAGAAACTCTCACAATGTAAACTCTGCATGAAGAGTTAATAGAAATTTCTCAGTACATAATAAAACTGCGAAAATTTCCAGTAACATAAAGGGAAGGCTCCTGAATTTTCAGCCTTTTTTCCTTAGCACTGTAGAAATATAAGAAGTAAGAGTGAACAAATATTTTTTTCATACTGAAGTTCTTTGGTTTTCCATGGAAAATGTTCTGATATACCTATTCAAGTTGTAAGAAGGTCTTTATGATTTTTTAGATGAAATATTGAATCTATATGACCACTCACATAAAAGGTATAGTACTTGACATAAGCATATATTTCAGATATAATTTGGTCATTTGTAAAATCTAACTCAACCCTTTAAGGCAAGTTAATATCAACATTCCAAGAACACAACTATGTGTAGAAAATAATTTTAAAATGAGTTCCTCTTAAGATTAAGTTTGACTTAATTTTAGTGACAGAAAACACCAAAATAATACTGACTAAAAATAAACGCTTTCTTTACTCATGTATAAATGAAAGCAGAAACTGTTAGAGTGTGAACTCCATGGTTATAAATAAGAGAGATATACACTCTTTTTCTTAATGATCTGCCATCTTTGAATCATGGTTTCCATCTCATAGTCCAAGATAGCTAGTTTCGCTCAAACTATCACATCTGCCTTCCAGCCAGAAGGAAGGAGAAAAGAGATAGGAGAAGGACATTTCTCCCCTCTTTAAGTATATTTCCTGGAAGTTAAATACTACTTTTTTTCTACACGGATCCCAATGAGCAGAAGAAATAGAAAATCTAGCTACAAAGAAGGCCTGGAAATATAGGTCCTATGCTGCACAACCATACATACAGCTATCATTTGGGAGATCAATCGTTGAAGAAAATGAAAATAATATGTAAGAAGGAAAAACTACCTGCCTTAGGAATTCATTTGACTCTGAGAATTTGGATCATTTTCTTGTTTGGATAATTCCCCAGAAAAAAAATCACTAAAAAGATTTTGAACATTAAAAGAGATTTCTGAAATACTTGATAAAAGTAATACTAAAATTTCTTAGTATATTTCCAAACTAGATGGTAGTGCTGAATAGGTGAGCTACGTTTTCCCCTTATTTTGCTGACATTTCCTAATAACCTGACACATGTAGAAAAAAGATTCTGAAGATCACTTTGGATGGCTTCTTAAATCAAAAGGGTATAAGTTTGTTCAGGAATTAATTCTAAGCATCTAATAACGTTAGAGAAGGCAGTTAATTTCTTTGTCTTATTCAATGACATACACATATGATTCTCAACACTGCTTAACAACAAACAAAAAAGACAAATAGCCTATATTGAAAGATTATATTTTGTTCTTAATCTAAGCACATCAGATGGAATATCTCACTTACTACTGACTGATCATAAATAACTGCATTCTTCCCAGTGAGGTACATATTTTCAGGTACTTAATTTTATAGCTTAAATATATTTTTTATTGCTATGAAATTTATTTTTATATTTATTTATTTTTTTCTTATTTATTTACTTATTTTTGGCTGCATTGGGTCTTCGTTGCTGCACAGGGGCTTTCTCTAGTTGCGGTGAGCGGGGACTACTCTTCATTGCGGTGCGCGGGTTTCTCATTGCAGTGGCTTCTCTTGTTGCGGAGCATGGGCTCTAGGTACGTGGGCTTCAGTAGTTGTGGCACACGGGCTCAATAGTTGTGGCTCGCGGGCCCTAGAGCACAGGCTCAGTAGTTGTGGCACACGGGCTTAGTTGCTCCACAGCATGTGGGATCTTCCCGGACCAGGGCTTGAACCTGTGTCCCCTGCATTGGCAGGTGGATTCTTAACTACTCTGCCACCAGGGAAGTCCTACATTTATTTTAAATAAAGTAACAGTGTTTTATATTTATCATGTTCATTTTTATGTTACTTTTTATCTAGTAAATTAATTCCATGATCCATTTTCAGTGGTGACATAAATTCCCTTTTAAAATACATTCATATAAATAAACTGAGCCATTCTGAATAAGTATATTAGGCATGAGTGGTAGTTGGATATGGCAAAAATGTGAATGTGTAAACAAATGACTGACATTTAGACAACATGGAGAAGTACTCATCCTTGAAACAACCTCTCATACATAGTATTTAAACTGATTAAACTTTTAGTGGTCATTGATATGTAGTAAGTCTGAGATGATATTTCTGAAGTGCACTTTTTCAATGTTCCATGTTAAAGGCAGAAACATGCGTTAACAGTCAATGAATTGTGAAGAAATTTATATAGAAAAATGAAACACCTAGTATCAGCAGAAGACTATCCACTTTCACAAAGAGTTGATACAAAAAGTGCCACAGAGCCATATAATTTTTTTTCCAAATATTACTTAGTCCTTGATATAACACAGAGAAGAATGGGTGACTAAGGGCAGAATTCTATCCCTGAATTGCCTCAATTATTTTAGCTTGGAAACATATATGTTAAAGCAGTATTGATAAGTAATTATGAATCATGACTCATGAATTACAATAAAACACCCATTTATCATCTAACTTTTAGCAAAATAACTTCTTTGAGTCACTAGAAAATATACTGCTTGCAAGAGGTATGTCCTGGTTATTAAGTGTGTACTTTTGATAGTCTAAGCCTGCTACTGGCCATCATTCTACAACTAATTTGTAATGAATATACCTTAATAACATTTCTGTATCTGTTGGAAAAATCAATAGTAACAAATTTTTTTTAAAAAATTCTGCTTTACTTACCATATACTCAACAATAATAAAATATATTTTAAATTCTTCATATTCATAAAAAAATTTACAACTTGATATATCAGCACAACACACACACACATTCCCCACCGTAGCCTGTATTTCTCAAACTGTTTTTGTTTTTGTTTATCAGTGCACTTTAGTATATTATAGTTCTGGTGACAAACTTAAAGCAATAAAGGGATTAAAACCACACAAAAATGTCAGGAATAACTAAAATACTGTCCTTACTACAGTACAACAATAACTCCTGGTGTCTATAAAAGCATCTCCAGTTGCCTATTTATTAAGCTTGATTATCTTTCACTGTGACAGAGTTTAAGTTAAAATCTTTATTTCACTGACCAAATTACAGCCTATGCTCATGGGGCAGGGGGATCATACGTTCTAATAAACACATTTTCAAGTATCTGGCTTCTATGCCTCATCGCTCATGTTTTAGCTCATCAGATATTGTCATGTAACAGAATATATACTCAACTTCAGCAATAATAAGCTTCACATATTCATCAAAAATGGTGCACACTATGAAGCCTTGGCAGGACATCAAAGAGCCACAGAAAACTTTCTGACAACCACTAGCTCCAAAAACAGCATAGTTTGCTTCCACTGTGAATGGTCTATAATCTAATCTACATTCTTCTGACTAAATTAATATCTTAGTACTCTGTAGACGTATTTGGTTTCCAATATGAATGTATTTTTTATTGTTCTTGGTTTTTTACTTGAATACTATCTACCTTCATATTTAAGAAGTAAAGCTGTTTCCCACTAGCTATCCTTGTTATAAAGCAGAAACTGACACACCATTGTAAAGCAATTATACTCCAATAAAGATGTCAAAAAAAAAAAAAAGAAGTAAAGCTGTTAGTATGTCTACAGATATTTCAACATCACTTTATAAGATGTGTGGCATACCCAGCATGATACTCCATACGTGTAGGAGACACTGTCAGATTCCTCACTAAATTGTTTAAATGCAGCCATTTCAGTATGTTCCAGAGGGCTTCCAAATCCCATTATCTGCATCTCTTCTCCTGACGGCTTTTTCCCTGAAACTATGGAGGACTATTCTATCCAAGCATACTGCAGGCCACACGTCCCGGGGAATTAACATCCCCTGGAAACAGCCCTCAACCAGTGATTGATGGGAATTGTGTATATGTAAATGTCTTAGTGTCCTTGCTCTTTTGTAGGAATAATTTTGAGGCATGCATTCTATACCATCCCCCAGAGTTTCCCTGTGGGAACAAACTCCAGTCACCCACTTAGATAGCTGGCCTAGTCACACACTCAGTATTGGCTGCCATCCTTTCCCTGATCACTTTCCCCCTTCTCCAGCAACTCTCTAAAATGGCCACTTGCATTTGCAATTTTTACTCATATGTTTCCTCCTTAATTTGGGGAAACCAAACTAATACAGTATGATAAATGTATCTCTGAATTATCCTTTTCCTATAATTTTCTCTTCTTTTGTCTTAATATCTTACTTTCACTTGCCTGAACTTTCACAGTAACCACTTTTCTGATCTCTTTGGTTCTGACTCACACTGTCACCAGTTTTCTTACTAAAACCTAGAGCTGGACTTGACTCAAACCTGCTCATAAATTTTCAGTGCCTTTTCTGTAATGGTCTAATAGGCAAAATCATCCAAAATCTTACCTGGATGTTTTCTGTCAATCTTACCTTTCACTTTTATCTCCCAACTTTACTCCAGTCAGTCCAGGGAAGTGGCTGCCTCCAAACAAAGCCCCCATATGCTCTCAATCTTCAGTGCTTCTACTCAAGCTGGTTTCTCTGCCACAACTTGTATTGTTCAATATGATAGCCGTTAAATCTAAATTAATAAAAATTACATAAATTTAAAATTTCAGTTAAAAAACATCAAGTTCTCAATAGCCATATGTAGCTGGTGGCTACCATAACAGACAGTATAGATATATAACATTTCTATCATCACAGAAAGTTCTACTGGACAGAGCTGGTTTGGAGCATTCTTTCATACTTTTTGAAATACTTTTTTTTTGCTTTAAGTTCCATCTCAGAGCTAACTTTCTGAGGAAAATTCTCCCGAAGTAGAATTAATTTTGTCATGTGCCTCTATTCATTTTTCTTTCAACTTTAGTTCATTCAATCAATTACAAGACAGGTGCTATATATTTTACTTATGAATATCCCTGCATATAATCCATTCACACATAGGTATATCCCTTCAAGATAGGATCAGTGCATTCTCCTCTTTGTATTTCTTAAGGCACTTAGCACAGTGCTTTACTTATCAACAAATATTGGTTTAATTCTTATGAACTAATCAAACTGACCTAAACCTTTCCAGATATTGCTCATAAAAGCTTTTTGAACCACTTCTTTCCTAATTCTGTATTTTTGCTGTCATTATTTAGAATGTATAATCATGTCTATTAAATTTTGAAGGCTTATTGAAATTATTTTGAATCTTAATTTTATCATCTATCTCAATTAACAATGGCATTTTAATATTATATACAAATTTGATACACGGTTTATTTTATTTCTCAGGGCATTGATTTTTTTTATTTCTCTCCTGGCATCCAAATACACTGATGTAAGCTTCCAGTTCCTTTTTAGAGTTATAAGATTCTAAAGAATAGATACCATCTCAGTGTAATTGAATGTGCCTATTTCCTTGCATAAATTTTGCTGAATGTCTCCTTTATTTTGATGCTTGTTGTCATTTGCAGAGCCTATTCATAGAGAGAATTCATGCATACAAGTAGAGCTGGGGTGCTTACACTGTTCTTCAACATAGGAACTGGGTCCTTGTTTAATTTCTTTTCCGTTTATTTAGCTAAACATCAATAGGTGTTTTGAATAGAGTTGGACAAAAACAACTCTAGAGCTTTCCACTAGTGGCTTCAATCTTCCTAGATTTGCTTCACAGACACTCTTTATGTATTGCTGTTTAACCTGTTGTATACCTCAAATAACAGTACTATCACCTTTCTCAATCTTTATGATCTTCTCCATACAGATTTTAAGGAAGATTCAAACAAAGTTAATTTTCATTTTCATAGGGATAGTATATAGACTCTCCAAATGATCACTAAATTATTTTCAAAATCCTGGCAAACTACTGACAGAATCTGAGCTTAAATGAACCCAAGATACTCTTTAAAAAACACCTATTTATTAATACAGGCTACACATATTTAGTGCATTTTGGCTTTGAGGCATCAAATGATAAATTATTTTTCTTTGGAAAAGTTCCTAAAACCACCGTCAAATCTATGGTGAAATCCCATTTCAAAAGTAAGTGCTTGCTGAACTATATGATACTAAAGAGTATACTTGACTTTCTCAGTTAGGGTAAATAAAGTTTGAATATAAACAGTCTCCAAATACTAATTCTTATCTATTACATGTCTCAAATTTAAAACAAAAGTATGCCAAGAATTAAATTTCAAGAGTCAGTCATTAGTTATCTAATCTGCAAAATCATATGATTACATATGTTTTGTTTTTCATGTCTAGTAACTTCAGATTTTTAAGTTTTAAAATAGAAAATGTAATTTTACTTTCTTTAAGTTTTAATTAAGGATGGAATATTCAGAGGTGTCTAACACCTGCTTTATAATAAGTAGAGTATTATTTCGATGCCAGATGGACCAATTAAAATGTTCTTTTAGATGATGCAAAATCTTGTGATGTAGGTAATTTTTTTTAAATCCAAATTTAAATTTGCACTATAAGAATGTAAAATTATCTAAGTACATATTAATGAAATACTTTCATTTTTACCCTTGAGAGAGTGCAAAGGATAAAGTCTTTTTTTTTTTCTTTTCCAACATGCCCTCCTTCTTGACCTCCAATTCCACTGTTTTAACATCCATTCTCTTGGTTCCCCATGACTATTGTTGCTAAGAAGCAGCTCGTATTTTATAAAGAAATGAGTCCCCCAGAACAAAGTGAAAATTACAGGCTTTTAACCTGCAAGTGAGTTAAAATTAAAATTGATAGAAGATAAATGGTATAGAGAAATACAGACCTGATATCATATATAAAAATACTTTACAAAGACTATATCCTCAGCTGGCTCCTGTTCTTACACAACCTGTTTTGACACAGTTTATTCAATTCACACAGTAGGAACCCCATTTGTAGCTTCTACCTGAATCATCCACCAGCACGTATTTCCAACACTCTCAGGGCACAAGTTTCACGAAGAGTCCCTCAAAAAGCTTTGTGCACAGTCACTAACAACCTTTCTTACACCCACAATTGTAAATAGCTGATTTTGCATAAAGTGACTGGGTTTCCCATCTCTAGTCAGAAAATAATTTCACAACCTCATTACAGTCAGGCAAAGACGGTGGTTTTATCTTCTGTTTTCTTTTGGCACTTTGCTCGTATCTAGTTGGTAGCATTTAGCACTTTGCTTTTAATTTTCCTATTCCATATCATTCTTCCCCAGTAAACTCCAAGGTCCTCTGGGACCAAGGCCTGATGTCATTGACCTTTATATCTCTGATGCCTGGAACATCAAAGGTTTCTGTGCACTTGGCTGTGGATTATGGCATATGTGGTTCTTAGTCTCATCACTATGTACGGCTCAATCTTTTTTTTAATCTTTTTTTAAAAATTTTATATTGGAGTATAGTTGATTAACAATGTTGTGTTAGTTTCAGGTGTACAGCAAACTGATTCAGATTTGAAAAACGTATGACTCAGTCTTTTCATACTGACAAATACAATCACTAGTATCTCCACCAGAGGCCACCTGAGGATGGAGCTACCAGACAGAGCTACTGCCTAAACCCACATCTTGGAGAAACTCCCCTGCTGGTCAGCAGTAACTGAGAGAGGCCAAGTATCAGTTGATTCATATTCAAACAAAGCCTTTTATCACCTGTGTACAATGAAAGTAGCCTGTCAGATGAGCTTTCACCATTTCAACATAGCACCATTTTGACACCTTGTTCTGTCCCTTCTTCCCACATTAGACTTTTCATTGAGGGTCCTGAAACACAGACTGCTTGTCTGTATTTGGTTTGACTATATCTATATATTCAACCTATGATCATAACCTGATGGCTATAAAAATCATGTTTTCAGACCCATAAGAATCTAACTCCCTCTTGAAAGAACCAGGTCTTTATAAAGTCCTTTAAAGCCTAGAGAGTTTAAAGGACTATTGTTTAACAATTGCCCTCATCTGTAGCCTTCATGACATTAGGAACACAATGGTTGAATTGTATGTCTAACAGCATAAGGCTATAGCCAAACAAGACGCTTAATGACATCCTGCCGAGCTACGGAGACAATATTCTGCCAGTGAGATGGGAGTAAAAGAGAAGATCAGTTTTTAACTTTGAACTTAATCAGGAGGTTAGCTTGCTTCACCAAAGATTCAAGACAGATTAGAGAATGCATAATGCAGTCTATAGACCATAACACAGAGCTCTAAGATGAGAGAAAGCCAAAACTCTTGGCTTCTCCTAAATATAGAGAAGAATCATCCTAGAGTAATATTAAGCCAAGCAGAGAGCCAGAAGTAAGGAAGTAAGGAAGCACTATGTGCAAAAAATTGATAAAATTTTGGAACTCAGAATGAACATTGAGCAAGTGCATAAACAAAAGACAAGAATTGTCTGCAAAAAACAAAGTTATTTTATGTGTGTTTGCATATGCTGTGTGTGTGAGACAGAGAGAAACAAAGAAAGAGCAAGAGAGAGAGAATGCCAGAATATACCATGGTATGCACTTGTCCCCACAGAAACAAAAGAGACATATGAACTAGATTAGAATAAAGACTAGTTCTTTAAAACATTTCAAAAGTTCATTAGAGTGGAGGCATTAGAAGTTTATTTATCTCTCCCGCTATGTATATATGTAGTTTTATATATATAAAATTTGGTTCTTGTTAACAAAATTTAGTTTTGCTCTTTAGTTACAATTCTTAATTTAAAAAGTCCTCCTCAGAAAAGCTACAAACAACAAATGCTGGAGAGGGTGTGGAGAAAACGGAACCCTCCAGCACTGTTGGTGGGAATGCAAATAGATACAGCCACTATGGAGAACAGTATGGAGGTTCCTTAAAAAACTAAAAATAGAACTACCATATGACCCAGCAATCCCACTACTGGGCATATACCCAGAGAAAACCATAATTCAAAAAGACACATGCACCCCAGCGTTCATTGCAGCACTATTTACAATAGCCAGGTCATGGAAGCAACCTAAATGCCCATCGACAGATGAATGGATAAAGAAGATGTGGTACATATATACAATGGAATATTACTTAGCCATAAAAAGAAACGAAATTGGGTCATTTGTAGAGACATGGATGGATCTAGAGACTGTCATACAGAGAGAAGTAAGTCAGAAAGAGAAAAACAAATATCGTATATTAATGCACATATGTAGAACCTAGAAAAATGGTACAGATGAACAGGTTTGCAGGGCAGAAATAGAGACACGGATGTAGAGAACAAATGTATGGACACCAAGGGGGGAAAGTAGCGGGGTGGGGGGGGGGTGGTGGGATGAACTGGGAGATTGGGATTGATATATATACACTAATATGTATAAAATAGATAATTTATAAGAACCTGCTGTATAAAAAATAAATAAAATAAAATTCAAAGAAAAAACAAAAAAGCCCTTCATGTAGGGGCAAAAGTGGGCAAAACTAGATGCAACACTCTTTTGAGAATCTTGCTTTAATAGGACATAATTAATGGGAGCACTCTACATTATACCTTATGCCATGAAGTGAGAAGTCTTAAAAATATGGATCACCTTATTTCTATAGGTATCAGTGTGCACAGACGCACCTAGAAAAGTGAAATTCAAATGCATACTCTCTTTATTCACTGATGATTTGACAGATGTTTACTCCAGCAAATCCACTCAAGCCTCAAAAAGTTTTGTTAAAACTTAACCCAATAAGCAAATAGAATTCAATTCTCCACTGAAGGGAGTGTATTTATATCCCTCAGTGTTATATATATTGGGCTACATGAGCTGTGTGGTTCTTTCCAATTCTAAATTTTTGAACTAAATGCACATTATAGGTATGTGTATGTACATTAGAGTTTCAAGACTACTCTGGAGACAGGAGTTCAAGCAATAATGGCAATTGTCTTTTTGAGATTATCAAAGAGGTCACTCTAAGGACTTGTGCTGACAATGATAACAAGAAGCATCAGCACCATATTTAAGTCAGTTTTTTTATAGCTAGAATCAATGCATGAAAAAAATCACCTTAATTTTTTTTTTCAAACACACATGAAGGAAGCCAGGAACTTTTCCTCCCTCTAGAATTAGTCAATATAAAACACCAACAACTAAGCTTTCTGCTATAGAACTATTTTCTATAAGATTAGAATTTATATTGATATGAATTCAAGGTAATTTTTTTCTTATATGTTCTTGCATTATCTAAAGAGCCATTCAGTGAATCATTTTTCTTTCAATTTTATCAACTATACCATCTAATGGTCTAGTTTCATTTTTATACATTTTAAAGCATTTATTCATTAATAGTAATACATCGAACATCAACTGTATGCAATGCTATTCTAATGAACAGGAGAGCTATGCAGAAATTTGAAATACAGTACTTTCTTCAAGGAGCTTAAACTGATTTGTGAAGTTATTTTATATATAAATTATATATAAACAATATAATATGTGCAATGTATATATGACTAATGTGTTAATACATATACATGTATGACACTAAAATCACAAACACAAAAAAACATTTTAAGGACCAAATAAGTGGATTAGTCACTAGTGCAATAGTATGCCAGATTATGCATATTTCACCATGGAATGAAATGGTTAGGATAAGCTTAACAAACAATATCGGAATTAGATTATGCCTTAAAAGTGAATAGACTTCAAATACAATCAGAACTTCACTAGATCTGGAAAACAAATGGGTTAAAATATAGTGTGTCCACAGGGAGATCAGCTCGGTGCTTTGTGACCACCTAGAGGGGTGGGATAGGGAGGGGGGAGGGAGGGAAATGCAAGAGGGAAGAGATATGGGGACATATGTATATGTATAACTGATTCACTTTGTTATAAAGAAGAAACTGATACAGCATTGTAAAGCAATTATACTCTAATAAAGACGTTAAAAAATTAAAAATTTTAAAAACTAAAAAATAAAAATGGTAAAAAAAAAAAAAAAAAATATATATATATATATATATATATATATATATACACAGTGTGTCCAAAACATTTTGAAGTGACAAGAATAGACTGGACTTGTCAGGAAAAAGGGAAGAATTGAAAGATTCACTTGGAGTGCAAATTAAATTCAGATTCTGGAGAGTTTTGTGTTCCTAGTTCAGGAATCTTTGGTTGCATTAATTTATATGAAATGAGAAACCATGGCATGTTTTTTCCAAAATAAATTATTCTGGAGAAAATTTTATGAAGATCAGTCATACAAGAATTAGCATTAGGAAAAGAGAAACTAGAGATTAAAAAAAAAAAAAAGGCTCAGGGACTATTTCAAACTCTGTACCTGATGTAATTAGAACCTAAACTATATGTCATTATTAAGTGTAAGAAATGAAAAGGAAGGAATGAATACTTTCAACAGATGTTTTTTGAAGAATTGGCAAGTTTTGGTAAAGGATTTAGCATGGTGGGGATAAAACAGAATAATTCAGGTTTTAATCATGGGTGACTGAAAAGCGCTTCTATTATTAATAAAGAAAATGTTTGTTTTGAGAGGTAAGAACATCTACATTACAAAAGTTGAGTTTTGGGTCATAATGGATCATCCAAAGGGACACAACAATGAAAAATGATGAAGATACAGAATGGGAGATCAGGGGGAGGGGCAAGATGGCGGAAGAGTAAGACGCGGAGATCACCTTCCTTCCCACAGATACATGAGAAATACATCTACACGTGGAACTGCTCCTACAGAACACCCACTGAACGCTGGCAGAAGACGTCAGACCTCCCAAAAGGCAAGAAAATCCCCACGTACTTGGGTAGGGCAAAAGAAAAAAGAAATAACAGAGACAAAAGAATAGGGACGAGACCTGCACCAGTGGGAGGGAGCTGTGAAGGAGGAAAGGTTTCCACACACTAGGAAGCCCCTTCGTGGGCACAGACTGCGGGTAGCAGAGGGGGGAAGCTTCAGAGCCACGGAGGAGAGCGCAGCCACAGTGGTGCGGAGGGCAAAGCGGAGAGATTCCCGCACAGAGGATCAGTGCCGACCAGCACTCACCAGCCCGAGAGGCTTGTCTGCTCAGCCGCTGGGGCGGGCGGGGGCTGGGAGCTGAGGCTCGGGCTTCGGTGCTAGCCGGGAGGGAGTCCGGGAAAGAGACTGCAGCTGCCGAAGAGGCAAGAGACTTTTTCTTGCCTCTTTGTTTCGCGGCGCGCAAGGAGAGGGGATTCAGAGCACCGCCTAAACGAGCTCCAGAGACGGGCGCGAGCCGCGGCTATCAGCGCGGATCCCACAGCAACAGGGACGCAGAAGGAAAAACGGAGAGATTCCTGCACAGAGGCTCGGCGCCGAGCAGCACTCACCAGCCCGAGAGGCTTGTCTGCTCACCCGCCGGGGCGGGCGGGGGCTGGGAGCTGAGGTGCGGGCTTCGGTTGGATCCCAGGGAGAGGACTGGGGTTGGCAGCGTGAACACAGCCTGAAGGGGCTGGCGCACCACAGCTAGCCGGGAGGGAGCCCGAGAAAAAGTCTGCAGCTGCCGAAGAGGCAAGAGACTTTTTCTTGCCTCTTTGTTTCGCGGCGCGCAAGGAGAGGGGATTCAGAGTGCCGCTTAAACGAACTCCAGAGACGGGCGCGAGCCGCGGCTATCAGCGCGGACCCCAGAGACGGGCGCGAGCCGCGGTTATCAGCGCGGACCCCAGAGACGGGCATGAGACGCTGAGGCTGCTGCTGCCGCCACCAAAAAGCCTGTGGGCGAGCACAGGTCATTCTCCACACCGCCCCTCCCGGGAGCCTGTGCAGCCCGCCACGGCCAGGCTCCCGTAATCTGGGGACAACTTCCCCGGGAGAGCGCACGGTGCGCCTCAGGCTGCTGCAACGTCACGCCGGCTTCTGCCACCGCAGGCTCGCCCCGCCTCCTCCGTACCGCTCCCTCCCCTCGGCCTGACTGAGCCAGAGCCCCCGAAGCAGCTGCTCCTTTAACCCCATTCTGTCTGGGCGGGGAACAGACGCCCTCAGGCGACCTACATGTAGAGGCGGGTCCAAATCCAAAGCTGAACCCTGGGAGCTGTACAAACAAAGAAGAGAAAGGGAAATCTCTCCCAGCAGCCTCAGAAGCAGCGGATTAAAGCTCCACAAACAACTTGATGTGCCTGCATCTGTTGAATACCTAAATAGACAACGAATCATCCCAAATTTAGGAGGTGGACTTTGGGAGCAGGATATATTAACTTTTCCCCTTTTCCTTTTTTTTGTGACTGTATATGTGTATGCTTCTGGGTGAGATTTTGTCTGTATAGCTTTGCTCTCACCGTTAGTCCTAGGGTTAGGTCCGTCCGGTTTTTTTTTTACTTAAAAAAATTTTTTTCCCTAAAAAATGTTTTCTTAATAATTTTTTCCTTATTTTCTGTTTTTAAAAAATTTAAAACAAATTTTCTTAATAAGTTTTTTCATATTTTTTATTTTAAAAAATTAAAAACATTTTTTTCTTAATAAATTTTTTCTTACTTTTTTTCTTATTTTTATTATAAAAAATTAATAAATCTATTTTTAAAAATTAAAAAAATTTTTTCTTAAATTTATTCTTAATAATTTTTTTTCTTATTTTTTATTATAATTGCTTTATTTTATTTTATTTTATCCTCTTTCTTTCTTTCTTTCCATTTTTTCTCCCTTTTATTCTGAGCCGTGTGGATGAAAGGCTCTTGGTGCTCCAGCCAGGCATCAGGGCTGTGCCTCTGAGGTGGGAGAGCCAACTTCAGGACACTGGTCCACAAGAGACCTCCCAGCTCCACGTAATACCAAACGGCGAAAATCTCTCAGAGATCTCCATCTCAACATCAAGACCCAGCTTCACTCAACGATCAGCAAGCTACAGTGCTGGACACCCTATGCCAAACAACTAGCAAGACAGGAACACAGCCCCATCCATTAGCAGAGAGGCTGCCTAAAATCATAATACGGCCACAGACACCCCAAAACACACCACCAGACGTGGACGAGCCCACCAGAAAGACAACATCCAGCCTCATCCACCAGAACACAGGCACTAGTTCCCTCCACCAGGAAGCCTACACAACCCACTGAACCAACCTTACCCACTGGGGGCAGACACCAAAAACAACGGGAACTGCGAACCTACAGCCTGTGAAAAGGAGACCCCAAACACAGTAAGATAAGCAAAATGAGAAGACAGAAAAACACACAGCAGATGAAGGAGCAGGGTCAAAACACACCAGACCTAACAAATGAAGAGGAAATAGGTAGTCTACCTGAAAAAGAATTCAGAATAATGATAGTAAGGATGATCCAAAATCTTGGAAATAGAATAGACAAAATGCAAGAAACATTTAACAAGGACGTAGAAGAACTAAAGAGGAACCAAGCAACGATGAAAAGCACAATAAATGAAATTAAAAATACTCTAGATGGGATCAATAGCAGAATAACTGAGGCAGAAGAACGGATAAGTGACCTGGAAGATAAAATGGTGGAAATAACTACTGCAGAGCAGGATAAAGAAAAAAGAATGAAAAGAACTGAGGACAGTCTCAGAGACCTCTGGGACAACATTAAACGTACCAACATTCGAATTATAGGGGTCCCAGAAGAAGAAGAGAAAAAGAAAGGGACTGAGAAAATATTGGAAGAGATTATAGTTGAAAACTTCCCTAATATGGGAAAGGAAATAGTTAATCAAGTCCTGGAAGCACAGAGAGTCCCATACAGGATAAATCCAAGGAGAAACACACCAAGACACATATTAATCAAACTATCAAAAATTAAATATAAAGAAAACATATTAAAAGCAGCAAGGGAAAAACAACAAATAACACACAAGGGAATCCCGATAAGGTTAACAGATGATCTTTCAGCAGAAACTCTGCAAGCCAGAAGGGAGTGGCAGGATATACTTAAAGTGATGAAGGAGAAAAACCTACAACCAAGATTACTCTACCCAGCAAGGATCTCATTCAGATTTGATGGAGAAATTAAAACCTTTACAGACAAGCAAAAGCTGAGAGAGTTCAGCACCACCAAACCAGCTTTACAACAAATGCTAAAGGAACTTCTCTAGGCAAGAAACACAAGAGAAGGAAAACACCTACAATAACAAACCCAAAACATTTAAGAAAATGGGAATAGGAACATACATATCGATAATTACCTTAAATGTAAATGGATTAAATGCTCCCACCAAAAGACACAGACTGGCTGAATGGATACAAAAACAAGACCCATATATATGCTGTCTACAAGAGACCCACTTCAGACCTAGAGACACATACAGACTGAAAGTGAGGGGATGGAAAAAGATATTCCATGCAAATGGAAATCAAAAGAAAGCTGGAGTAGCAATTCTCATATCAGACAAAATAGACTTTAAAATAAAGACTATTACAAGAGACAAAGAAGGACACTATATAATGATCAAGGGATCGATCCAAGAGGAAGGTATAACAATTGTAAATATTTATGCACCCAACATAGGAGCACCTCAATACATAAGGCAAATACTAACAGCCATAAAATGGGAAATCGACAGTAACACAATCATAGTAGGGGACTTTAACACCCCACTTTCACCAATGGACAGATCATCCAAAATGAAAATAAATAAGGAAACACAAGCTTTAAATGATACATTAAACAAGATGGACTTAATTGATATTTATAGGACATTCCACCCAAAAACAACAGAATACACATTCTTCTCAAGTGCTCATGGAACATTCTCCAGGATAGATCATATCTTGGGTCACAAATCAAGCCTTGGTAAATTTTAAAAAATTGAAATCGTATCAAGTATCTTTTCCGACCACAACGCTATGAGACTAGATATCAATTACAGGAAAAGATCTGTAAAAAATACAAACACATGGAGGCTACACAATACACTACTTAATAACGAAGTGATCACTGAGGAAATCAAAGGGGAAATCAAAAAATACCTAGAAACAAATGACAATGGAGACACGACGACCCAAAACCTATGGGATGCAGCAAAAGCAGTTCTAAGAGGGAAGTTTATAGCAATACAAGCCTACATCAAGAAACAGGAAACATCTCGAATAAACAACCTAACCTTGCACCTAAAGCAATTAGAGAAAGAAGAACAAAAAAACCCCAAAGCTAGCAGAAGGAAAGAAATCATAAAGATCAGGTCAGAAATAAATGAAAAAGAAATGAAGGAAACAATAGCAAAAATCAATGAAACTAAAAGCTGGTTCTTTGAGAAGATAAACAAAATTGATAAACCATTAGCCAGACTCATCAAGAGAAAAAGGGAGAAGACTCAAATCAATAGAATTAGAAATGAAAAAGGAGAAGTAACCACTGTCACCACAGAAATACAAACGATCATGAGAGATTACTACAAGCAACTCTATGCCAATAAAATGGACAACCTGGAAGAAATGGACAGATTCTTAGAAATGCACAACCTGCCGAGACTGAACCAGGAAGAAATAGAAAATATGAACAGACCAATCACAAGCACTGAAATTGAAACTGTGATTAAAAATCTTCCAACACACAAAAGCCCAGGACCAGATGGCTTCACAGGCGAATTCTATCAAACATTTAGAGAAGAGCTAACACCTATCCTTCTCAAACTCTTCCAAAATATTGCAGAGGGAGGAACACTCCCCAACTCATTCTACGAGGCCACCATCACCCTGATACCAAAACCAGACAAAGATGTCACAAAGAAAGAAAACTACAGGCCAATATCACTGATGAACATAGATGCAAAAATCCTCAACAAAATACTAGCAAACAGAATCCAACAGCACATTAAAAGGATTATACACCATTATCAAGTGGGGTTTATTCCAGGAATGCAAGGATTCTTCAATATACGCAAATCAATCAACGTGATACATCATATTAACAAATTGAAGGAGAAAAACCATATGATCATCTCAATAGATGCAGAGAAAGCTTTCGACAAAATTCAACACCCATTTATGGTAAAAGTCCTGCAGAAAGTAGGCATAGAGGGAACTTTCCTCAACATAATAAAGGCCGTATATGACAAACCCACAGCCAACATCACCCTCAATGGTGAAAAACTGAAACCATTTCCACTAAGATCAGGAACAAGACAAGGTTGCCCACTCTCACCACTATTATTCAACATAGTTTTGGAAGTGTTAGCCACAGCAATCAGAGAAGAAAAAGAAATAAAAGGAATCCAAATCGGAAAAGAAGAAGTAAAGCTGTCACTGTTTGCAGATGACATGATACTATACATAGAGAATCCTAAAGATGCTACCAGAAAACTACTAGAGCTAATCAATGAATTTGGTAAAGTAGCAGGATACAAAATTAATGCACAGAAATCTCTTGCATTCCTGTATACTAATGATGAAAAATCTGAAAGTGAAATTAAGAAAACACTCCCGTTTACCACTGCAACAAAAAGAATAAAATATCTAGGAATAAACCTACCTAAGGAGACAAAAGACCTGTATGCAGAAAATTATAGGACACTGATGAAAGAAATTAAAGATGATACAAATAGATGGAGAGATATACCATGTTCTTGGATTGGAAGAATCAACATTGTGAAAATGATTCTGCCACCCAAAGCAATCTACAGATTCAATGCAATCCCTATCAAACTACCACTGGCATTTTTCACAGAACTAGAACAAAAAATTTCACAATTTGTATGGAAACACAAAAGACCCCGAATAGCCAAAGCAATCTTGAGAACGAAAAATGGAGCTGGAGGAATCAGGCTCCCTGACTTCAGACTATATTACAAAGCTACAGTAATCAAGACAGTTTGGTACTGGCACAAAAACAGAAATATAGATCAATGGAACAGGATAGAAAGCCCAGAGATAAGCCCACACACATATGGTCACCTTTTCCTTGATAAAGGAGGCAAGCATATACAGTGGAGAAAAGACAGCCTCCTCAATAAGTGGTGCTGGGAAAATTGGACAGGTACATGTAAAAGTATGAAATTAGAACACTCCCTAACACCATACACAAAAATAAACTCAAAATGGATTAAAGACCTAAGTGTAAGGCCAGACACTATCAAACTCTTAGAGGAAAACATAGGCAGAACACTCTATGACATAAATCACAGCAAGATCCTTTTTGACCCAGCTCCTAGAGAAATGGAAATAAAAACACAAATAATCAAATGGGACCTAATGAAACTGAAAAGCTTTTGCACAGCAAAGGAAACCATAAACAAGACCAAAAGACAACCCTCAGAATGGGAGAAAATATTTGCAAATGAAGCAACTGACAAAGGATTAATCTCCAAGATTTACAAGCAGCTCATGCAGCTCAATAACAAAAAAACGAACAACCCAATCCAAAAATGGGCAGAAGACCTAAATAGACATTTCTCCAAAGAAGATATACAGATTGCCAACAGACACATGAAAGAATGCTCAACATCATTAATCATTAGAGAAATGCAAATCAAAACTACAATGAGGTATCATCTCACACCGGTCAGAATGGCCATCATCAAAAAATCTAGAAACAATAAATGCTGGAGAGGGTGTGGAGAAAAGGGAACACTCTTGCACTGTTGGTGGGAATGTAAATTGATACAGCCACTATGGAGAACAGTATGGAGCTTCCTTAAAAAACTAAAAATAGAACTACCATACGACCCAGCAATCCCACTACTGGGCATATACCCTGAGAAAACCATAATTCAGAAAGAGTCATGTACCAAAATATTCATTGCAGCTCTGTTTACAATAGCCAGGACATGGAAGCAACCTAGGTGTCCATCATCGGATGAATGGATAAAGAAGATGTGGCACATATATACAATGGAATATTACTCAGCCATAAAAAGAAATGAAATGGAGGTATTTGTAATGAGGTGGATGGAGTTAGAGTCTGTCATACAGAGTGAAGTAAGTCAGAAAGAGAAAAAGAAATACAGTATGCTAACACATATATATGGAATCTAAGGGAAAAAAAAAAAAAAAAGGTCATGAAGAACCTAGTGGCAAGACGGGAATAAAGAGGCAGACCTACTAGAGAATGGACTTGAGGATATGGGGAGGGGGAAGGGTAAGATGTGACAAAGTGAGAGAGTGTCATGGACATATATACACTACCAAACGTAAAATAGATAGCTAGTGGGAAGCAGCCGCATAGCACAGGAGATCAGCTCGGTGCTTTGTGACCACCTAGAGGGGTCGGATAGGGAGGGTGGGAGGGAGGGAGATGCAAGAGGGAAGAGATATGGGAACATATGTATATGTATAACTGATTCACTTTGTTATAAAGCAGAAGCTAACACACCATTGTAAAGCAATTATACTTCAATAAAGATGTTTAAAAAAAAAAAAAAAAAGAATGGGAGATCAGAACCATAGATACATATGGATAATGATGCCTGAATAAAAGGAAGGGGATTTACTAATAAGATCATTTGTGATGAGCAACATTGCAGGCTCCATGGAAAGGTAAAAGACAAAACAGATTTGGGGCAACAAGGAAAGGGAGAAGGGGTATAGATCATTTGTATTTAAATGACTTAGCAATGAAGAGAAGAAATAATAGGAAACACAGTAAGTAGAGATAAGCTTTTAAAATTTTTAACGAACTATATTCAGCCAGCACTTATTCATGAGTGAAGACAAAAATCATTCTTATATATGCACGGTCTTAGAATATCTACCACATAGATACTCTGCTGAATATATAATTCGAAATTTCAGAACAGGTGAAGATTAACTGAAATCCAGGATTTAAGGATAGCAAAATACTAGGAAAAATAACTTACAAATATTGAAACTCTTTAAACATATAGACACATGTCTAAAAATTATACATGTGTGTATGTGTATATACATATATGTGTGAATGTATATCCACATATGTTTATGTATATGTTGTGTCAATGTTTCCAGAGCTTTTAAGAGTCATGAAAAATTAATAAAAAATAGAACTGAATCTAGTACCAAATGAGTCTAAGAAGAATAAAAATAACATATCAGAATTTTTAAAATATGCTCCTGAGGTATAGAGTTGTTACTGTTTGTACCTAAAAAGCCCATTTTACATGGTGGTCCAGGACTCCCCAGGTTAACCTGCCTACCCTTAAGCTCTCCTGTGAAGACGTGTGTGGCCATCAGGACTTCAGCTGAGGAACCAATTCCTTTGATATAATGTCCTGTTATAGCAAATTAAAAGAATGAAGGCAAAAACAAGCAATCTGAGAGTTTGGACTACAGTTTACTCAACTTAGATATCCACCGTAACCCTAAAACATAGTAGAGTCTTAGTTAATAACTTTTAAGTGGAATTAAAGAACTGGGCCCTATGCTAGCACGATTTAACATTAGAGTGTTTCTGCAAATGTACCATGAAATTAGAGTCCTTTTCTTTTTAATAGTCCTTTCTTTTCTATAATTAATTAAAACTTTAAAATTCTCTTTGTACGAGTTTTATTAGGTGATGTGGCTACACCAAAGGGAATATTTATTTGGGGAATTTAATGACATGAAATTAATTTCCATTGATATGATTCTGATTTAAAATTCAAGGACATCTGAACAGTAGGTTTGTGAAATGGTGTTAAAGACCTTCTGGCTGTTTCTTTCATCAATTTTTTTTTTTTTTTCTTTTACCATCCTACTTCATATCTAGCAGGCATGCCATAACATGACCAGGAGTTTGAAAAATAAATGACTGCAGCTGTCAGTGCCTACTGCTTGAATTCTTGAATTCCTTTATGAATATTTGGGCTGCACTGTGTTTTCTAGTAGCAAGCCATTTCGAAAGGAGGCATGATGGTTCTTTCATGTAAATTAATTTCTACAGCTGTAACGTTCACACTTAGCCCGGGGCTCTTCTCTGTGACTTCTGCATTTATTTTAAACATTGGATTTTGAAAATTAAAATGTATTTTATTGAGTTTAACTTTTATTGAAGACATCTTGAAATTATTACTTGATCTGCATTTTATTTATTTACTTTTATTTATTTTTTTCAAAGAAAACATTGCTTTATTAACTGTGTTTGCCAACACACGCGGAGTGCAGAGGGGTCCTAAGGACACAGGCCCTGGTGGGGTCTGGGCTCTGGAAACCCCCAGGAGTGAGCAGGACAGGAAGGGACTGGGAGCTACCAGGCAGCAGCAACACACAACCAGGCAGGGCACGCGGGCGTCGGATCTGCATTTTAAAAACAGCTAGTAAACATGTGCCTCTTAAATAAGTGCTTGTTGATTATTTCGCCACTGTGGCATTCTTTATCTGCATAGACTGCTTCTAGCGCAGCTCTCCTGTTCGCCCCTGCCCTGTCACACTTCATTCCCTTTGCTGTTATTTTTTTCCATTAACCTAAGGAAACTTTTATTTGCATCCATGATCCAGCCCAAATTAAAATGTTCCCTTCTGAGTTGCTTGGAAATTCAGGTTTTTCAAAACTGCGGTGATCACCCAAGATACTTTATTCTGGTAAACCAAATGTACTACATAATTAAAACATTCTTTCTGGCTTTTATCTAGTTAATCTCAAAATTGTCAGTGCTAGGGACCTTAAAAATGTACTCTGGGGCTTCCCTGGTGGCGCAGTGGTTGAGAATCTGCCTGCTAATGCAGGGGACACGGGTTCGAGCCCTGGTCTGGGAAGATCCCACATGCCGCGGAGCAACTAGGCCCGTGGGCCACAATTACTGAGCCTGCGCGTCTGGAGCCTGTGCTCCGCAACAAGAGAGGCCGCGATAGTGACAGGCCCACGCACCGCGATGAGGAGTGGCCCCCGCTCGCTGCAACTGGAGAAAGCCCTCGCACAGAAACGAAGACCCAACACAACCAAAAATAAATAAATAAATAAAATTTAAAATACCCCATACCTTTAAAAAAAAAATGTACTCTGGTTTTACTAAATATAGAAATTGCCATAGTCATTTTATCCTGTTTATTTTCTGTATATAGTCTTGAAATCTTCCTCAGGACATGAAATCTAGTTTTATTATTGATTCCCTGATTTCTATTTGGAAGAAATATATTTTCATATAGTCAGATAATAGACATCCTTGAGAAATCTCTCTTTAGAGTTAAGATTCATCAACACACTGTAGAAATGTCTATTTCAGACAGGGATGATGCTTTTTATGCAGGATTGGCAAATATTTTTTGACAGTAAACATATGACCAAAACTTCACTGGTAACAGAAAAAAATAGATTTGTATAGGTGTACAGTGTTTAAAAAAGAAATATATTCCACTTATGGAAGTTTGTTTCATGCAAAAATTATAACTTGGTATCCAGCAGTCAGGTGGAGGAGGGTTCAAATCCTGAGACTGCCACTTAGCTGTGTGATACATGGGGCAAGTTCCCAAATCCTTCTCAACTTCATATTTTTCATAGGTAAAATAGGATCTAAAACAGTCCCTACCTTAAAAAGTTCATGGGGAAGATTAAATGAAAAAGTGTCTACAAAGTGCCTGGGTAACACCTAGCAGAGTTACATGCTCACAAAGAATAGAAGCTATAAAGAGTTGTAGAGTTACTATCTACACTGATTTGTCAGGCGTGTACTCAAATCTATGTAAACATACACTAGATGTGCTTACCCAATGATTTGCTATTGAAATATTTTGTCCATTTATATCTTTATGTAGAAATTTATTAATAGTAAATAAATATGATGTCTGACTTCTGGAAAATTCAACTCTGGGGGAATAAATCTTTGAAACAATAACAAGTAAAAGCAACTGGTGTTAGGAGTCTTATTTACATTTAGTGCTTGGATAGGTATAATTGATATCTCAGGGTCGCTTTAACTGGAAAATCCCTAATTACCAGTACATTAGAGTGTCTCTGTTTATATTTGCTGACCATTTGGATGTGTTATTCTATATAGTACCTAGTTATGTCCTTTCTGTCCTATTATGCTACTTGCTTCCCCTCACCGTTTTTGTTTCACAATTTGTACAAACTCTTTGTATTACACAGATAGTAACCCTCTCTCTGTCCTTTGTTTTGTGAGCTATTTCCCCAAAAGCTACTGTTAGTCTATAGACTTTGTTGGTGATTTATTTTGCTACAGAAGTTCCTAGCTGTGTGATCTATACCTTAATGTCCTCATCTGTAAAACAGAAATGATAATAACTACCTCATACAGCTGCCAAAAGAATTAAGTTATATCAGGAAATTGCTCAGACTGGTGCTTGAGATGGTAAATGCTAGTGTGACTTCCTAAAGAAGATGTAATCAAATATGTATCTCTTTTCCCATATAGATTCTAAATTTCCATTTTAATTTTTAAACATCTCTTATTTTTTCTATACATTCTTGCAGTTTTTTTTAAATTTTATATTTTACAGAGCTTTATTTCCAGATGCCTGCACAACGGTTGTGCTAATACTGTTGATGATATAATCTTTTTTTATCCCACTGAGTTGAAATGCCACCCATGTCATTTAATAAATTTGTATAGCATGGAATCTGTTGCTGAATTCTTTTCTGTACCGCTAATCCTAAGTCAAAACTGTCTTGATTTGATTATAGTGGCTTTAAATTTTTTTGTGATAGTTATCTGTTAAATTATACCTCCTTTACCTACTATTCGTTTGCAAACTTTTCTTAGTTATTTTTGGAAATTTGTAATTTAACATAAATTGTAACAAAAATTGTAAATTACTTGCTCAGTTTTCTCACAAAATCTAGTTTGCATTCCAATTTGAAATGGAATAATATATGTATATTTATTTTTGAAGTGACTACTGTAGTTCCTAATAAATATTTAAAGAGTGGGTGGAGACATCATTTCTCTTTTTTTTAATTGTTATTTATTTTCCTCTTTAGTCTCAAATATATCCCATTTTTAATTTTGCTTTATTACGCTTGACTGAAGGAACCTTACTTCCTAGTTAATTCTCCATATGATGTTTTCTTCACCTCATTTTTGTTACCAAAATTTTATTTATTTGACCTGTTTAACTTCATAAGTTGCTTTAAAACTTTTAGGGAAAACAAAGTTTGATGCAAGAAATGCCTGCATATATCCTCACATACATGAAAAGATATGAGAACTTGATAGAGAATTCAATTAGATTTGCCATACATCCTTTAATGGAAAATATATTTAATGGAAGATGGAAATTTTAATTGAAAATGGAATATATGAATCAAGAATATACTAAAAAGTTTGTTATCAGGGAAGGGTACAAATGCCAAACCTAAATTTTAGATGATAACCTAATAACTGGAACAAAATATAATGTAATGTGGGTTGTTAAATAATGAAATCAATTGGGTAAGTGTAAATGAATTTAGTCTATTTCTGTTTTCCTTTATATGCAGTTTTAAATTATATTTTAAAAGCATAAATAAAACCGTATATTCTAAGAAACCCTCTATCGTTTATTAAATAATATGCATGATCATCTATTTCTGTGGTTTTAAATCTCTCTCTACACACACACACAAACACGCACACACGTATAGCTAAAGAGACAGCTTAAATTTTCCAATAAAATTTCTACTTTAGCCTTGAAAATCGCTGTCTCATTTAAAGAAAGAAAATTTGTGTGAGAAGAGGCAAGTTCCCTAGACCCTTCCGCAGAGAGATGAATTCAGGAGGTCTGGTGTTGGAGCACGGGAATCTGAATTTTAAGAACTTGTGGTAATTTAAATGATGATTGAGTGTAACCACACCTTGATAAATATCACACTGTTTCAATTCCTTGGTGAGGTCAGTTTTGTTTTTTTCTATCACCAGGTCTTTGTTTTTAACTGTGTAGTAGGGATGATAAAAGTATAAGTTTCCTCATTCCTGTGAAAGTTAAACAAGAAATAATGTGCATAATTAGCATAGTAGCAAGCATATAGTATGTGCTCACTAAGGATTAGCTTCTGTTTTAATTAGTCATTTACCATTATGGCAATGTTAACATTACAGTATGATCTATTTATGCATTCATTCCCCTTTGTATTATAATTTCCTGAGGGAAGAGAATATTTCTTTTCTGTATTTGTACCTCTAGAACCTGGCTTAATGTCTGATGTGTCATACATGCTCCGTATATTTGTGTTGAATGAATTAATGAACTTAAGTGTACACACAGAAAATTATCAAAGTTAGCAGGAAGGATATAGAGTAAAGTAGAAGGCAAATGGGATATAAAAGAACCAAGTGACAATTTGAGATAACAAAATGAGAGGATGGATGCCCTGAGGCAATCCTGCGCTCATCTCCACTCATAATCTGGTTCAGTCCCTCTTTGTTCCCTCTGGTCTGGGTCAGCATCCTCATCTGCTCATACAAGTGGACCCCATTCAACTTTGCAGCTTCATTATGCTTCTGTTATCTCTCCTTTACCACCCTTACTCCCTATATTTGCTGTAGTATGGATTTTGTTCCCCTCTACTGAAATAATTGTCTTATTAGACCAAACATACTACCATTGTTCTTTAAACCGAGTGCCTATTAAAAGCATATTAATGGGAAATTTCTGTAATATAATAATGTTACTAGAAATGTTTCTGTAATTTTATTTCTTATTTAGTTTTTTTTTTCCTTCCAAGAGTATCCTCCTCTATGATACTTTCTTAGGGCACAAGTACAATTAAAACATTTATTAAAATGCATAAAAATAATGAGTATCTATTTACACAACACTAAATTTCCTCAGCTATAGGGAAATACTAAAAGTATTTCATCCATAAGCCCTGTTTTAAAATAAAATACATCTTAATATTAAATATTGCCCCCAAGCAACCTTAAATATTTTGTTCAAAGTTCAAAGAAAATCTATAGATTAATACATGCATCTTAAAATAATTAAGGCGTTTACATCATTTGGGTATTTTTTTGGTTTTCATTTTTTGGCTGTGCGGCATGTGGGATCTTAATTCCCTGACCAGGGATCGCACCTGCGCCCCCTGCATTGGAAGCACAGAGTCTTAACCATCGGACCACCTGGGAAGTCCAAGGTGTTTACATCATTTGGAATGACAATGAAATTTTTACTAAGAATTAGAGTTTGCTTCTAAAAACATTACCAGTAATAAAATATCTGATAATTTGAGTATATAAAATAAGCTACCACTTAATAAATTATTTTTTATTGCACTAAATGATGAATTGATTTATTGAAATTCGCATCTTCCCCTCCATGATGACAGCTGCTGGAAGGAGGTACACTTGAAATGTAGCAACTATTCAATCTATCTCACAAAAATATTTTTCAGCTTTCTCTATGTATATTTTTGTTGTCATGTTTATCACTGTAACTAATTTATTTCAAAGGAGACTACTTGATATTAATATTTAGTCAGCAAGAATTTTCTCAATGTATATTTTTAGAGGATATGATAAAATAAGGCACTGAACATATGCACATCATATGCATGTCATATGCATGTCATATGGCAGATTCAGCTTCTAAGCCAGCTCCCAGATATTAACACAAACAGAGTTGAGTGGTCAATCATATTGGTGACACTGTGATACGATGTGGTGGCACATTAGTTAGGCTGTGAAACTGCATAACAGATGCAAAGCAAGATAAGCACCTCAGAACTGTAAGCTAAATATTACCTCTAGATCATCTGAGGATGATTTAAATTATGAACAGAACAAAGTTATATTTAGAGTAGGATTCATTCATTTAATACGTATTTATTGAGCAACTACTATGTGTCAGGTGCAATTCTGGGTGCTCATCAACCAAACCTAAAATCTCATCATCTCTGTTCTCAACAGAGCTCACTGTTTAGTGACTAAGTACCAACATATCAATAGATTTTTCCTCTCTTTAACTAGGGATAGGATGACCAACTCATGCCAGTTTTAAAAGCTACCTCCAAGCTAACAGAGTCCAAAATTGTAAGAAGAATAATCAACAATTCTACAGGTAATCTTCTAGGTCCTATATCTTGATTCTCAGACCTGTGCATTCTAGCTCTGTGAAAAACAGCATCATATATTGGCTGCTAGTTCAAACTATGTACAGCATCCTTTAGGAGAACATTCTGAATTTTATAGAGAATAATGTTACAGAGTGAAAAATAAAAGAACTTGTTCAATTACTACACTGCCCTACAATTGATGTAATGGTTTCAATTCTCAATAGCCAAAAATAATTAACTGTTTTGAAGACACTTACATGAAACCCTTAAACAGCTGGCTTGGCTTTCTTAGATACTTAATATACACAGCTGCACTGCCACAAGATTATTCCTGTGTTCACATACAGTGCAAAGAAGAATCTGGACAACTTTTCTCCCCAGGCCTTGTAGAACAGAAGTACAGGCCAGACATATGGGCTTAGAATCCAGGGGGGTAGTAAGGTCTTTGGAAAACTTCCCATCCACAATGAATGTACTAGTATCTTGTTAGTTTTCACCCTTTTTTTTTTTTTTAATCCGCTGCTGCTGTAACATCTCTCCATTTCTTTCTTCTTTAAAAAAAATTATCTTCATCCTCTCATCTGTGGCTTCTTTTTAGGCCTGCCAGTAGCAGTCAATGATACTCATAGGCTTTGTGAATCTTTTCAAAAAGGTTCATATTAAAGAGTATTAATTGAGTATGATGGCTCAATGTCATGTTGATTATCATAAGCTTTCCATATATATCCAAGGGTATTTTATGGCCTATTTCCTCAGCTTTACTGACAGCAGGAAATTTTTGGTGAAATTATGCTACCTTGGAATATAATATGTAAGCATGTATATAACGTTATATGTTTGCTGTCCGCTTTAGCTAACTAATGATACATTGCATTAGTCTAGTGGCCTGTCAGACTGCCCAGGAAGCTGTTAGATAAAGCAGGCCTCTTAAATCCACGCTGTAAAAGACAACTTTCTATCATTTTCCATCTAATCCACAATCATGCAATAGAAACCTGTGGGCAAATTATGGATTACTTTACTACATTCTAAAGCTTTAGTTTTACCATTTCTTCACTATTATCATTAATTTATAAAACACTCAGTCTTTACAAATTGTTGTTTGTATTTTCTTAAGAATGTATGTTTCTTTTAAGTATTTTTTTTCCAAATCCCACAAATGTAAATCTTAGTTCTGATGAATCTTATACACAGCCCATAGGCAAGTTATTTTAATCTTCCCAACCCTCAATGTATTTGTTGATTAAAAGAAGAATAACTATAATAGCTAAATGACAAGCAATGATGGTAGATTTCCATACTATGCACCACCACCAAAGCAAGGATGTTGGAATCTTCTCTAACTCACACACCATCATGGTTTCTCTGCACATCAAGGAGTTCAATCTTGGTTCGGGAAGAGGCACAGAGTGTATATGATGGACAACTCAATGTTGAATACAACAGAGTCCTGAAACATTGACAGAAATGATCCACTGATGGCTCTAGAAGTTCCTAGCCTGCAAATGAGGAGGAAAGCAAATCAGACTCAAAGAGCAGAGGTTGGTATATAGGCAGATGATTGGCCTCCAAGCATTCCCTGGAGGGCTCTTAGAGTTGATTCCTTCTTTTCCACTTAGCAACACCACCAGGTCTATAGATCCCCTTCCCAACACCTCCTATTCTCCGAAGTTAAACTCTTTTCCTTTCCCTCTCTTGTTGAGCAAATGGGGCACAGGCAGAAATCTTTACAGTCATGTTGAGTAAATGTAAAATAGAATTTATTAAGAAAATATGTACAATCAGAAAAGCAACCTTGTGTTAACCATCACTCCAGTTCTCATTTTCAAACATAGCAGCAGGCATCGGTGAGGTTTCCTTGTAATGGACATACCATGGAAAGGGCTCCTGGGGTGGGACTATTTTGATGCTGCACAGACTTGTAGGGACAGGTGACAAGGAACACCTGCAAGATTATAAATGTTCCCAGTTGAGGAACTGGCCTTGTTTGAAAGGTGGAGCCTCTGAGATCAGCAACTGGAATCTGTCATTGTTTCCTTGAACTAACTCAATCTGTTTCTGCTGAAACAGATTTTTACTCAGGTTCTGAAAGGGAGAGGAAATGAGCCTCTACTGGTATCCATACTTGTTTTTCCTCACTATTCTAGTTCATCTACCTCATTTTCTATCTGTTGAGGAAGGGAATGGGAAAAGGAGTATCATCAGTATATTCTTTCTGAGGTTTTATTTTCATTCTTCTTTATCAATGTCCTTTGATTCTCAAGAGCCTAATTAGATTTTTTTAAACATGACCAACAGTAGTTTCTTTTTAATTGCATTCCTCTCTAGACAATGTTTAAAGGGGCTAGAAGTTCTGGAAACAAGGAAAGCATGAAGATAAATACGTCAAGATTTTATCTTGCTATTTCTATTTCACAAAGTTTTTCTTGAGAATTAAATGAGATAAAGTATGTAAGGCATTTATCCTAATGCTTGTTAAGCACAAAGTCAGGGCTTGATTTATTGAGCTTCATTTCGGTAGCTATTAGTTACAAGTCAAGTTTGTCATGAAATGTCCCTTATATACAGAAATTTAAAATGAATACAATAGCACGTTTCAGGTTCATTTCAGTATAGCAATTTGGTAATAACAACTTCTTTAAATTCAACCACTTTAAGATGATTTGTTGATTTGAGGTGCATCTGTTAATTATCAAATAAAACTGGCTTTGTCATTCAGCCTCTAATACTGCTATTTAATGTCACTGAACTGTATGGAATATATGGGATGCAACATAGAAAAATTAATAAACAACTTAAAACTGTGTATTGGCAATAAACAAGACTGATATGCAAAGTAAATCAAAATCTAATTTAGTAATAATACTTGTAATAATAATCTATGGGTTTTTAAGGATTATAAATAAGATATATTTAATACCCTTAAAAAGATCCTAAATATTAGGAACATTTAGTCTCATTTCTTGGGAAAGGAAAGTAAGGGTAGGAGAAAATGAATAAATCGCCCAAATGCCACATAACTAATAAGTGAGAGGGGCAAGACTCGAGTCTTGATCTACCTCATTCTCTAACTTAATCTCTCACTATTAGACCAAACTGCCTGACATACACTTCGTATTTCCCCAGAACTAGTAGCTTAGAGAAACTTTCACTGGCTGTGTTCACAGTGTATTTATTTTCTGATAGTTATTTATTGTGAAATTCCTTATCCTTATAGTTCTTCTAATGGAAAAAATACACTGGGATGAAAATACCATGGGAATACTGAGGGGTGTTTATGTTAATTATTTCTTAGCTCCTTTGGCAATAAATAAGCAAGATCTTTCTCACCTGAAATAAGTATTAAGCATCAGGTTAAGATTAATAAGCAATAAAATGATGCCTGAATTCTATGCACATACATGTTTTTTTCACCCATGCTCACTATTTCCACATGAGGGTTGAAGGTATCCAAAATATATACACTATATTAGTCAAGGTTCTCCAGAGAAAGAGAACCAATAGGCTAGATGGACGAATACATAGATCTAGAAAGCGATTCTATTATAATATATTGGCTCATGCAATTATGGAGGCTAAGAAGTCCCATAATCTGCCATCTGCAAGCTGGAGGCCCAGGAAAGCTGGTAGCGTAGTTTGCAGGTCTGAGAACCAGAGAGCTGATGATTCCAGTCCAAGTCTGAAGGCCTGAGAACCAGGAGCACAGAGCACAGGAGAAAATCAATGTTCTGGTTCAGCCAGTTAGGCAGAGAGGAAATTCAACCGTCTTCCACTTTTTTGTTCTATTGGGGCCTTCAATGATTGGATGATGCCCATCTCCTTTGCTAAGTTCACCCATTCGGATGCTAATCTCTTCTGCAAACACCCTCACAAACACACCCAGAAATGTTTAACCAGATATCTGGGCATCCTGTGTCCCAGTAAAGTTGACACAGAAAATTCACACACCAAACCTTAGTTCCTCTATTAGTAAAATAAAGATGATAATAATAGCTATGTAATATGTGACAAAGGTGAGTGTACCCACTGTTTGGGACCACCAAAGTACTTGTGAACTACTTTAACTGTTATATTAACTTCATGGATGTTTGAAACTGGGAAAGTCCATGTTAAAAATGTTTCAGGGGCAGATCAATGGAGAAAAGTTATTTCAGTAGGAATGTTGGATTTTTGTCCTACCAATTTGAAGGGGAAATATAAGTAGGCATATGTACCTAGTTTATCATTATGATAGATACTATTTTTTCTTTAACAACATCAATTCCTAAAACTTGCAGAGTTATACTTAGATAAAATGACATTATTTGTTTTACACAGAAAATAAAAATGTCATGTTATTTAAAGGTGGCTGTAGGCTATTCAGAGTCATTACATCCAACTCTGAATGACACCATGTATAGGAAATTCTGGGCATTCTGTGGTGACCACGGCAACTTGTTATGGGATGTAGCTATGTGCGCAATGCCAACAGGACCTATTTTTGACCCCTTGTGAACATTACCAACTGTCCTTTCACTCAGACCTTTCATTTCTAGATGAGGAGACACAGAATACATACCCCAAACCCTCACCATTATAGAATTTGGGGCTTTGTTTAAAGATTGATTCTCATTCTTGGCATATTCTGCACTTACTATTGCACTAAAAGGGATCCTGCAGTCTTAGCATTAATAGTAGTGTTAGTGTCTTGTGATTGCTCTCATCCTTCCCCAAACAGTGGCCCATAAAACAAAAACAAAGAAGAAAAAATTATATAAGTAATAATAGATTAATATGAACCAATTATTCAATGAGAAGGTCCTCTCTTTTGAAATAGGTGCTTGAGCAGAGGTGACACTAAAGTGAAATTCTGCACTCTAGGCCTCCCTACGTACTGCCTGAAGAAGACTTTCCAGTGTCTCTCTCCTAAATCACATTTGATTGATGAGATCCCATAGTGGAGTTGGAATGTTGTGATGAAATGTTTATGTGACGTTTTGAGAAGGCTAGGCCTAGAAGAAGAGAAGGTTTGTATTTTTAATTATACAATGTGAGTATAATCTGAGCACTAGAGTGATCAAAACTGGGAACTTTCAGAAACTCAATGGGTTCAAAAGTGGGGTGAGGAATAAGGAAAGTATGAAAGCAAGCTTCTCATGAAGCCGTTCACTGAAAATAGAGCTGAGAATAAGTTCAGGCTAGACACGAGGAAAGAAGTGAATCAACTAAAGAAAAGCCAGAGTCAAGGGCTTGTCAGGATCCTGGACAGCATCAGAAACAGAAGGCTCTGGCAGGAAACCATGGAAGATTATTGGCCTGTTCAAAGCTAGTTGAGGAACAAGAGCTGTGAACCTTTAACCTATATAAGCAATTCCTGCTTGGAATGTTGTTTGTGCCCCAAGAAGACTTTATTTTGAGACATGTAAAAGCATGCTGGGTATCAAGAGGAGTTTCAAGGAGGAGGATTTAACCTACAAGTCTTTTTAAGCCCTTTAAATAGGCCTGCAGTTGTGGCCCACAGACAGAACTATGTGTCAAGAAAACAGATCCTAGCCCTAGATCTGTTACCATCTGCCTAAGCACTTGTGGTTGTTATTAAAACTTTCTGTACTACTTTTCTTATCTCAAAATTAGGAAATTCTTTATTGTTCTAAAATGTCATAATTCACATCAAGTCCAACTATTGTATGAGTATAAGGGGGTGGTAATTCATTTATGCATATATGACAAATTCCCCTTCAATTTTCACTTTCATTCCCACACCTGTGAACCAGTAGGGGATATTTATATGGTTTAATGCAATGCAGATTCCACCACTGGTCTTTTTACAGTTTTAGAGTTGTCTAAAGAAAATTCCAAATGATAAAAGATAAATTACAAATTGATCCTTAGAAAGCAATCTCATAAATCAAGGGTCAATAGCATTAAAGACCTTAACAAGGAAAGTAAGATGAAAATTGTCTTCTTGATTTAAAATAGGTTAAAAGAAAAGGTATCTAATTTCAAATTGGTGCTGAAGAAACATAGTATTTCCTCTCTATATTTCATATATTCATTCATTTATGCCTTCATCTAACAAATATTTATTGAGCACCTACAATATGTCTAGGACTCTACTAGGCTTTGGTGATAGAACAGGGAACAAAACAGACAGAGATCTCTGCACTATTGCAGCTCACATTCCAGTGGAGGATCGGGTCAGAAGATAATCATAGAATGTGGAGAGTGACACACATTATAGAGAAAAATAATACAGACAAAGAGGATAGGGAGTGGATGAGGAGGAGTGGGAGATGCCTCCTTTTACACAGAGCCATCAGGAGATGGGATTTTAAGAAAGGAAGGTAACCTGGGAGTCTGACTTCTTAAGATGACGGAAGTATCCCAGACTAAATGACATAATTGACATAATTATTTTAGTTCTGATGATCTCACAGTGGGTCATTCTGGTGAAGCTGTGAGAGTTGGGGTGAGGGAGCAAGACTCAGGGCCATGCCGGAAGTGTGCAGGAGTCCAAGTACCTCCCTATCCTGCCAGAGTTGATGTGAAGGTTCTTAGGGAGGTACAGGCACTTCTGAATGGTTTGAAAACACTCAATAATCAAATACTTGAATGGATAGGGAGAAGGTAAAAAAAAAATTCTACTTAAAGTTATTTAAATCAGTTTAATATTTGAGGAGAAAAGAAGGACATTTACAAATGTAACTATTGAGAGGCTGGTAGGAGGATAATGATTCTTAAAACTTTCACTTTAAATGATGTATATACTTTGAATTTAAGTCAGAACTAATGTAAGAAATTAGTAGGCAGGCTTTAAGGTATTAGAAGCTAAACTCTTTCTGCAGGAATGCAAGTTTAGTGAACATGCAAATTTTTATTTAAAAATAGAGTAAGCATGAATATCTGTTAGGATTTTTACCAAGGTCTAAGAAAGTTCAATACAACAACATAAAATGTACATTTAAAAGAGCAAATGAGGATCCAAATCTCAAATCTACATGTCCTTTCTATCCACAGAGGGAAAAAGCACATTAAACAAGGCTCCTACTTCTCCCCAGTACTACTATTTATTAACACTACATGAACTTGAACTAATTTCTTGTAACCTGAAGGAAGTAATCATGGGATCCATATTTAATATTTATACTGATTTTCAGCTACCATTGAGAGAGGTTTTGAAGACTTTAGAAGGATCGGAGTGACAACATGCAATTTCCTGATTAAAAACAGGGAAGTAAAAATGTTTCAATTCTCTTACTTCACTGTTGACATTATTCGCAAGAGGAAATATTTTGGGGGCAATTCAAGAAATAAACTAATCAACTAAACCAAGCAACAGATTTATTGAGAAGCCCGTACACAAATGAACAAGAAAACAACAAAACAAACAGGCAAACAAATAAACAGAAATACATATACATGCACACACTCACACAACAAAAAAATTGCCCCTCTTTTTTTCATGCTTTCATGCTTAGGTATTTGATATCCTCTGCATAACACTCTTCCAAGTTCTAATTAATGCTTTGGTCCTTTGTGAAATTTTGATTTTATGATATGATTTGGTATAAAAGGAAAGGAAACTATGTTTTAAAATCTAAAGGAGTATACTAATATATATTTCAAATCTTCCAAGATAAAATTGGCTTTTATTTTACCTCTCCACTCCACATGTCACAAAGTTGTTTTTAAAATGATGAATTACAGCTCCATAGAAAATATGTTAGATTTTCACACAGAGATCATTCCACTAATGTGATTCAGTCAAAAGATATTTCATCTGTTGTAGTCAAAAAAGAAATGACAGATTGCTAAAGGAGGATGAAATTTTGATTAATAGGAATGCACACATGGCTACATAAAAATGATTTTTTGAGAAATCTAAATAAAACTAATAGCAAAAATATTAAAAGACACAAGAAAACTCAAGTTTTAAGAATTAGTCTGCACTTGATATTCAGGATATTAACTGCAATTTCTATTTTTTAACTATTTTAAACCTTTAATAATTGTGACTGTTTAAAGAATAGTGATAAAGAATAATGATAAAAGTAAAAAAAGCATTAAAACCCCAATTTCTTTCCTCATGATCGCATTCTCCTTTTTAAATTTTGCATAAATTATTATCTTGCTTCTCTTTATAATTTTACCATATCTGTAAGTGCTAAACAATGTATCATTTAGTTTTGCCTGATTTTGAAGATGGAATCATACAGTATGTACTCTTCTGTTACTTTTATTTCAATCAACATTACATTTTTGAGATCCATCCACGTTGTTGTATGCAGTTTGTTCATTTTCAGTGTCATAGCATTCAATTATATGAATATACAATAATTTGTTAGTTCTGTCAATAAACATTTTGATTATCTGAAGTTGTTTTTTTCGTTTTTACTTATAATTCTGCTGTTAACATGTATATACCTTCTGGTACCATGAACAAGAGTTCCTCTGGGGAATTTATCTATGAGTGGAATTTTAGGGTTGTAGGGTACATGCGTATTTAACTTTATTGAGTAATATCAATTTATTTTCCAAAGCACTGCTAACAAACTATATCCCTACCTACAATGTATGGATCTTCCTCTTTCTTCACATCCTCACCAACACTTAATAATGAGGAAAGCTAAATGCTGACAATCTTACAAGGTTAAATCACATCTTTTCATTATTAATTAGCACCATTAATATTAATAACCCTAAGCATCTTTTCCCTTGTTTGTTAGACTTTAGTGTTTCATTCATGAATTGTCTGTTTGTACTTCTTATCAATTTTTATTGAGTCATTTTCCTTTTTATTTGATACATTATGTATTCTGGGTACAACACTTTGTCAGTCATTAGCATTACAAGTGTCTTTTCATAGATTCAGCTCTGCCTAGTAACTTTCTTTATAGTGTATTTTGATGAGCAGTTGTTCTTAATATTAAGGTATTTTAAATTAAGATTCATATGTTGAGATAACTTTAGATTAATATGCAGGTGTAAGAAATAAATAGAACAAATAGAATAAATCCAAAGAAATACATAGCAGAACATATAAACAGTCAAAGCTTTGAAAATGAAAGTCTTGAAACCATGAGAAAGGACACTTATCTACAAGTCAAAAACAATTCAAATGACAGCAGATTTCTCATCAGAAACCACGGAGTCCAGAAGACAGTGGTACAACATTTTTTAAGCACTCACACACTGAAAGAAAAAAAAAACTGTCAATCTAGAATTCTGTAGCCAGTCAAGTATCATTCAGGAAAAAATCAGCAATCAGTAAATTTTCAAATAAAGGAAAGCAGAAAACAAAGAATAAAATGGCAGACTTAAGCCCTAGCATGTCAGCAATTACATTAAATTGTAAATAGTCTACATATGCCAATGAAAAGACAGAGATTAGAAGAATGAATTAAAGAGCATAATTCAACTATATTATTTCTATATAAAACCCACTTCAAGTATAATGACATAAGCAGGTTAAAAGTAAAATGAGGAAAAAATATAGCAAGAAAACATTATTCAATAAAAGCAGGAGTAACTATATTAATATCACATAAAGTAGACTTCAGAACAAAGATAACCAGAGACAGGGAAGGGCATTATATATATATAGAAAAGGGCTCAATATACCAAGAAGAAATGACAATTTTGAACAACAGATTTGCAAATTACGTGAAGCAAAAATTGATAGAACTGAAAGGAGAAATAGAAAAGTCCACAATTATAGTTAGAGACTTCAATATCCTACTCTCAACAATACATAAAACAACTAGACAATCAACTAAGTTTCATATTTTATACAAAAACTAACTCAATGGAGAAGGTGTGGAGAAAAGGGAACCCTCTTGCACTGTTGGTGGGAATGTAAATTGATACAGCCACTATGGAGAACAGTACGGAGGTTCCTTAAAAAACTAAAAATAGAACTACCATACCACCCAGCAATCCGCTCGGTGCTTTGTGACACCTAGTGGGGTGGGATAGGAAGGGTAGGAGGGAGACACCAGAGGGAGGAGATATGGGGATATATGTATATGTATAGCTGATTCACTTTGCTATAAAGCAGGAACTAACACACCATTGTAAAGCAATTATATGCAAATAAAGATGTTAAAAAAAAAAAAAACGAACTCCAAATGGAATCACAAACCTAAATGTAAATGTGAAAATTTATATGTAAAATATACAAAATTTTTATTTAAAACCATAGGAGAAAATCATTGGTATCTAAGGCTAGTCAAAGAGTTCTTAGACTTGATTCCAAAAGGATGACCTATAAAAGGAAAAATTGATAAATTGGATTTCATCAATTTTTTTTAATTTGCTAAGTAAAAGGCTCTGTTAAGAGCATGAAAAGACAAGCTACAGAGTTAGAGAAATATTTTCAGAACACATATCCAACAAAGAACTGGTATCTAGAATATATAATGACCAAAAAAACTGAACAGGAAGGAAAATATGCAATTAGATAATGGACAAAAGATATGAAAAGACATTTCACTGAAGAAGCAATATAGATGGTAAATAAGAAAATTAAATGATGCTAAATGTCATTAGCCACTAGGCAAGTGCAAATTAAAACCATAATGAGATAATCACTACTTACCTATCAAAGTGGCTAAAATAAAAAATAGTGGAATACCAAATGCTGGTGAGGGTATGGAGAAACTAGATTACTTATACATTATTTGAGATTGTAAAATGTTATAGCTACTCTGGAAAATATTTTGGCAGTTTCTTCAAACATTCAAGTGATACACAACCCCAAATTTTCACTGCTAACCATTTATATTAGAGAGATAAAAACTATGCACACACAAAAACTTGTAAAGAAATGTTTACTGTAATTTCACTTATAATAGCAAAAAATTAGAAACACAGATATCCTTCAACACACAGATTCAGAAAAAGGAATGTTGTACTGTCTCACATACCAGCCTAGATATCTCTAGAGAACTAAGCTAAGTGAGAAAAAGCAACCCCCAAAAGTTATATATTGTTTGATTTTATTTATAAAACATTCTTGAAATGGAAAAAATAGAGAGAGCTTGAGAGCATAAATTAGTCGTTGCCAGGGATTACGGGTTGGGGAGGAGAAGTTAGGTGTTGCTATAAAAGGGAACATGAGGAATCCTTGTGTTGTTGGAACTGTGGGTTTTTTTGTTTGTTTTTATTTGAAGTGTAGTTGATTTACAATGTTGTGTTAGTTTCAGGTGTACAGCAAAGTGATTCAGATATATGTATATATTTTTTCAGATTATTTTCCATTATAGGTTATTATAAGATATTGAATATAGTTCCCTGTGCTATACAGTAAGATCTTATTTATCTATTTTCTATGTAGTATAATACATAAAACTGCCAAACTCCTAATTTATCCCTCCCCCCTCCTTTCCCCTTTGGTAACCATAAGAACAACAATAAATTTTATCCTCGATATCTTTTGATTATATTTATAGTAAGTGGCATTTTTAATTGCATCTTCTAAATTTACTTTCCTTATTGAAAAGCAATTAACTTGTGTATGGATCTTATATTGAGATAGCCTGCTAAACTCACAAATTATAAGTATATATATAGCTATATATATTACTATATACATATATATCACAGAATTCTAAATGAATCCTTATAGGATAGCATTATGCTATTTTCCAGGTCTTTCCATCTTTCTCTTCTAATTTATAACTCTTAGTCTCTCTAATCTGGATAATTTTTTTCATAAATAGATATATTAAAATTCAATAACTTTTCTTTTGCTTATGTTTAATCATTGTTTAATCCATCCATTAAACTGAATTAAATTTTGAATTTTTAATTTCTAGAAGTACTGTTTAGTTCCTGTTCAAATCTAATTGAATTTGAATACATATTGGAATTTTCTGGTTCTTATATTATTATTATTTTAATCATATCAAACATACTTATTTTATATTCTGCATCTGATTTGTCCTATATCCACAGTTTTTGTGGGATTGGTTCTGAAGGCTTTTGGTATTGTTACTCTCAGTCATGGTGGCTTTTCCCTCACATATTTAGTGCTCTTTGATTGTGATTTCACGTTTCTTGAATTTTACCTGTGGCATATTTTTTTCTTTAGTACTAGGTTTAAAGTGTTAATTTGCCTCTATCTGATGGGTAGGAAAAATGTTGGTACAGGATCTCTTTGTAATTTTTGTTTAAGGTTTTCAGACAACACAGCCCATGGGATTATTTCCCCAAAAGTGTGTAAGTGTAGGCTAGTAGTTAGGAATTTTCAAAGGATTTTTTTTCTTTTGCTGCCTTCAACTAGACTCAGTGTCAAATTAGGCAGACATTGCACTAGATATATCTGCAGGACATGGGCCTCATGTTTATTGCTGTATAGGTGATGGGTGCAGCCTCCTCTCACTTGCAAAAGTTTCCAATGATCTGACCACACATAAATTTAATGCTTATCTATATTCGCACATACAGTTTATTCAGCCACATGGTTATCTATAAAAGAGTTCAAATTCTTCAACAATGTCCATTTATCTTACAGTGATGATGTCTGACTTTATCTGTTCTATTTAACTTTGAATTTGATTTTCTTATTAGTGGTTTGTACTAAACTTAATGGGTCAAAATTTTAAAGCCAGAAATGACTTTAAACTCATCTCTTTACATATATTCTAAATTACAAGATTAAGTGATGTTTCCTAAATGTCAGCCTCATACTCACCTTTCACTCCAGCCTCTTCCCTCAACCTAAAGTACTGTCCTAACCTCACACTCCACACAGCCCCACTTGGTAAAAATCTAATACCACCTCAAAGCCCAAGCGAAACATGAAATTCAGTAAGCACTCCCTTACTATCTGCTCCCACAGTCACACCACGCTGCCAAGGTTATTTATTTTATTCACATATTTTAAACATTAATAAAATTTATTCATCCTCATTTCAGTGTCAAATCCATAACTAAATACCTGATTAGAGAAATTTTGACCTTTCTTGTTATACTGTAAAGTAACATGGTATAATCTGTTTTCTCAGATGAGAAAGTCAGGATTTAAAATATATATAAAGTAAACAGAATCTTTATTTCAAAGCAATGAAAAATGACTAATGGCACAAAAAGGAAATTGATGAAGAATGACTTGAAGCAATAACTATGTAACTTAAAATCTCAGGGCATACATTTGGGGGGTAGTTTTTTTTTTAATATAATGCAGTTTTGAAATAACAAATGAGAATTGGACATAATTCTTTTCAACTATGGCTCTGAGATGTACACTACTTTGAAAGTAAAAAAGTTATGTTTTAGAAATAGATTAGAAAAACATGAATTAACGGATCTGATACAATTACACTAGAGATGTTAATATCAAGAAGTAAAAACCTATAAATCACCCTTCAAAGGGGTACAAAACACAGCCCTCTCCCAGATGTTATTTGGAAAATGAATTATGCACCACACAAGTAAACACCTGAAGGAGAAATATAAACTGGGTGCAATTTAATTGATTATACCCATCTCACTGTGACAAATATAGCAATGGTTTTTCATTAAAACCTATAAAAGAACTACAAAGGTTACAAACAGTTCATAGCTTTAATGTTCCTTCATTATCCGCCTTTTTTCACCTTCTTCTTGTACTTCTTTTATATTTTAAACCATATTCATTTAGCATTCGGCCGAAAGAAACAGCAAGGCTCTCTTGAACCTGCCACCAATGATTTATTAAGCTCATTTTCTATTCATTTGTTTATAGATCAAACGTAGAAAGAAAGGCTCAACATTATTGAACATATTTAATAAAAAGCACACACACAAAGTATTTAAACTTTGCATTGTGCTAGGTGAGACATTTTGGAAGAAAGACAATAATTACACATAGGCAATTGCTTTGATGTAACCTCTCAAATCAATACAGCTACTTAGTACAAGGTAGGCATTTATGTATGTTTAGCATTGGCACTCTTTCCAGAGTATGATATTTCAGGTAAATGTGCTTTATTGCAGACATAAGAAAGCAGATAAATGAACTTCTTATTGACAGCCTCTCTCTCACTTGCTAGCCTTTATAAGTGGGATGTCATTAATCTCCCACTTGCTACAACAGCAGTCTCCAAATTGTTGACCATGCAGCCCATTAGTAAAAAGTTTTTGTTTTGGCTACTCTACTTTATAATTTACAAATAACAAAATGCTCTTATATAGATTACAAAAAATAAAAAGTTTTCCAAAGTAGAAATTTTAAATGAATGTGATAAACACTAGCAAAAGAAAGACCTAATATTTTCTTTCTGTAACTTTTTGGATCATCTTGCTTACTCCCTGAGGTATGCATGCACCATTCTAGAGACCATCATTCTAGAAAAGCTATGTGTCTCTGTGAGACACCACATGGAGTATATCTACAGAATGTAGGAAACTACAATAAGTGCTTTTCTGGTACTTTCCCATAGAATCAGAAGGTTTTTATTAAGTAATCTTCACGTTTAAGTAAAATGAATCTTTAACAGCATTGCCATATAATACTTTTTTCCCCAGTCAAAAAGCTAAGGTCTCACCAATAGCTGGTATTCCAGAGTGAAAGGATTAATCTTAGGTCCAGCATAATTATGGGATATTCTACACAGTCCAGCCTATTTTTCATTGTATCATTATTTTTTATATAATGATTGATTTTTCCATTCTAAAAATAAGCACAGGATATATTATCAAGCTAGACTCCCGGGTTCTGGTATATTTAACATGTACGTGTGGGAAATGAGTAACTAAGTTTTGTCGTTTACGTGGTTTTACTGTTGGTTTCAGTGGTCCAATATGCAAAATATTATGAGGAGCACTGGCCAGCTGTACCTGTTTCCATTTAACAATGACAGAAGTGATTCTATAAGTTGAATTACTATAGAAGTACACCTGCTTAGAAATAAGTTTAAAAATCCAAGTTATCAAAATCTAAATTATCAGAATAAGGGGCTTTTAGGGGCAGCTGCATTTCCACTAAAACCTCCCAAAGCTGTGCATTCCTAACAAGTGGTGGAATGATAAAAGCGGGTGTCATGTAGACTATTCCTGCATCTTAAACCCAGTGTCTTGTGTCAGGGTTTCATGTTACTAGTGCTGCTTTTTCATGATAAAAGTAGATCAGTGACTCTGTGCAGGTCATATGTCTTAGAGAGACCAAGATCTCTCTGATGAGTCCTTGATGTACTATTACAAGGTCGATGTGATTACTAAAATATACAGTTTAACCAGAGATAATGAGGTATTTTAGCAAAAGAGAAATACTGATTTCTAACTGCATTTTGACATCTACAATGCAAAGATAACCAGAAAAAAGAGGGAGCTTATTGTGTTTTATGACAATATATCACTGTATTCCAAAATCCAATTGTGACCATGGGATGCTCCTTTCATACAAGCTCCTTGCATGAAAGTTTTGAGGCACCCACATAAGCAAATGATGCATTGCATTAGACACAAATAGATGTGAGAGTTAATTGTAAACTTGTGGAGGCAACATAAAATCAAGGAAACAATGATTTTAGGATGCAAACAACAAGATGTTAGTATGATATTATGTGGTCTATTAAATTTTTTAGGAAACACCTAGAACCCTAGAATCTTAGAATTTAAAAGTCAGTGGGTGCATCAATTTAATTTAATCTTCTTTTGTTTTAATAGATGAGGAAACTGAGGGCAGAGAGGTGAAATGTCTTACTCAAGGTCACAAAGTGAGATAGCACAGAACCTAGACCAAACCTCTGGCATCCTAGTCCTTAGTCTAAAATATTCTATTACCCTACCTACAGCACATTTCTTTGACTATTAAATGATATTATTTTATAACATAAAAGTAAATTTTTTTATTTTAACAATGAAAAGCCACTTGAAGTCCATCTTGGCAAACAAGGTTGATTATTTTAAAAATTGCTCTAGCTATAAAATAATGAGAATAATTTCTTTCTTATTATCTTATTTTGAGAGGAGTTTCAAAACAGAAGGAATCAACAGAAGGAATATATATTAATATAAAATCAAATATATAAAATAAAAATATATATTAATAAAGTAAATATAAATAAATGTATATATAAATATATATGTGATTATATACAATACATATATATATCTATACATGTACATATATACACATATGCACACACACGTATACAACATTCATGAATATCACATTCATTTGAGTGATTACACTTCCATATTTTCAAGAATCAGGTTTTACTGTTTTATAATCATTGTCTATAAAATAATAAATGAAGAGCCTGTGACATATTGAAACACAGAAAACTATATGGCAAGGCAAATTAGGTTATTATTTACAAAGGAGAATTTACCAGAGAAAAAAATGAGGAGAACTGATAAAATAGAAGATTCTCCTCCCGATTAGCAGTATAAGAATCTCAAAACTTTTCAAATGAAGCAATTCTTAAGAGGTCTTCACTATACTACAAATTATATTTCTAAAATTTCATAACTATGATTGGTGGGAGCCTTCTTGCCAAAAATGAGGCAAAATCAGGCATCTTTAGCAAATTGATAGATCTCTTACACGCACAGCAATTTTGAGGAAACATGAATATAACATTTCTGCAGTTTGTTTCACTGTATTATTTTGATACATTTTATTTTAATGTCAGCTCTGATTCCTTCTTTATATTCCAGTGAGATTCATGGCTGCCTTGTTGGAGAATCATAAGCTTTGTTATTGTCCTGCCTTTGAAAATTAAAGAAAAATTTGTTTCAACTGGAAACTCTCAACAGAAAAGAGTATGAAAAAAATATTGCATACATGTATTGTGTGTCACAGGGATTGTATCAGAAAAAAAAATTTCTTTGTAAAGAAATCTAGGTTGTTCAGGTGGGGAGATACTATCTTAATCTAAAGACAACATTTCCAACAGGTGAGTGAAAATCATAAATTAACCTTTACAGTTTTGTGTTCCAAAATTATATAAAGCTGACAAAATATTCAGATAGCATTATCACAAAAGTAATGTATCCCTCCGTGAAAAATGAACATAACAGGGGAGTGCTGTAAGACAAGTGAGCAGCTGCTAAATCCTCCAGTGACACTGCTTGTTGACATTCTCCTCGATCCATTTTGCATGGTCTCTCAGCATTTAATGTGCAGAACATTCACATTTGCTGGCCCGATGCTTTTCAATTACATCCCTTTGCTTGGCCTGATACTAAACATGCCACAGGGTGACAGGCAGAGCAAGATGAAAAAGACTCCTATTCCGTCTCACTTTTCCTGACCTGCCATGCCTCATGCTCATCCCCCTTTTCGACCCTATTTTATGCTAGAAAGATCACAATCCTTGTGGTGTATTTCCCTGAAATTTCTTCAAAAATGTCCCAGTCCCTAAATTGGTCTCCATTCAAGAAAGATATATATCCCTATCCCCTAAGTGACTAACAGATCTTTAGTCCTCTTATCTATAATTTCAATAGAATATGACCAGTACCAGGAAAATGGTATATTGCCAAATGATTGGAGCACTGCATATAACATCAGTAGTAAAAGCAATACACTGAATTCAGAGGATCCAGATTTTCAAGAGAGACTAAATGAATTATACATGTCAGTTAGTCATACTGTACATTGATTTTTATTTTTAAAAATTTAATAGGTACTTTCACATTTGACCTTTAAATCAATGGACATATTACCTCTGGTCATGGATTTCTTTCCCTTGGGAAAAGAAAAATTATGGTACATAAAAATAATCATCAAGAATATTATAGTTATTATCGACTGCTCTACCAAGGTAATCAAGTATTCATCTATTTATTTTTATGTGAGAAATTAAAGCACACGTGTTGCTATCCATGTAGCCCATATTAACTAGAAAATCAGAAGACTAAACTGAGATTTATCTCACCTTCAGTACTGGCCCTAATATCAACACATTGATAAATGTTATGCTTTACAAAGCTTTGTTCTTTCTCTTGAACATAGCAATACAAGCTTAGTTTCTGAAATAGAATTCTAAAGTTACTTTCTTGCTTATAAGCTATTCAGAGTTCAATCTTAAGGCATGATATTTGTTCTTATTTCTCTGGGGGTCTGCAATGATCTCATCTAATTAATTAGAATTCATTATATTAGAAATTAGGGGATAGTTCTTCCTTTCTGAACAAGATCACATAAATTCCAGACTCCCTGTTCTATAGGGATATTATATAGGGGGACTCTATAGCAAACAATGGCTAGGATTTTTAGGTTATAGAATATTCTTGCTTTCTACTCATCTTTATGTCTCTATGGGGAATCTTAAATATTTTAATTTTTAGTTTTGGTTAATTTTTTTGTTTTTTTTTTGGCTGCATTGGGTCTTTGTTGCTGCACGCGGGCTTTTTCTAGTTGCGGTGAACGGGGGCTACACTTCATTGCGGTGTGCGGGCTTCTCATTGCGGTGGCTTGTCTTGTTGCGAACCACAGGCTCTAGGCGCGTGGGCTTCAGTAGTTGTGGTGCCAGGGCTCAGTAGTTGTGGCTCGCAGGCTCTAGAGCGCAGCCTCAGTAGTTGTGGCACACGGGTTTCGTTGCTCCGCGGCATGTGGGATCTTCCCCGAGCAGGGCTCGAACCTGTGTTCCCTGCATTGTCAGGTGGACTCTTAACCACTGCGCCACCAAGGAAGACCTTAATTTTTATTTTTAATCAAAAAATGTTCTCTGACCCTCAGTGAGAGTTGGGAGTCCCTATAATCAACACATGATTTGGGAGGTCCTGACACAGCTTTTGGAAGAGTGCAGAAAGGTGATAGAGAAAACACTCCAGGCATTTAAAATTTTTTTCTGTATTGAAATGCATAATTGCTTTGTGAAGTTTCTAATGTGTTTTGCTTTGCAAACATACTATAATATGTATTTCTTAGGAGTCACTTTTAGTCTCTATGAGGCTCAACTTTAGATTAATTTCTAGAATCTAATCAATTGTCTTTTTGTTTTATATAATACTCTAATTTCAGATGATTTATAAAGTTTTATTACCAGAACATTTTGTAGTAATTTATTCACAATTTTGAAAAACTGGGATAATTTAGAACAATGTATGCAGAATAATCAAATTTAACACAAAAATATATTGGAAATTTAAATTCTATAACTATCCATTAAAATAGTTATTCAATACCATTCTGCTTAACAAATTGACAAAATTAAATAAAAAGTTAATTCACAATGTTAAATCAATGGGAATTTTTATACATTGAATGTGAACTGAACAATACTAGAAGTAAAGAAACCAGAATGCCATTATAGTGACTGAGAGGTGGAATTGTGGGACTTTTCATCTTTCTGCTTTTCTTTGCTTTTCAAATGTTCAAAAAACATGAATTAATAAGTTTATTAAATTTTATTTTAAATATAATACAGCTGTTATCTAGGGTAATTCCCTGATTACAGAATCTTCTAGAAATGATCATTCTTTGGGCAGGAATAACCAATTTCTGAAAGTCACCCCAAGTCAGCATAGTTATGGTTCATCCCCCTGTGTGCTCTTCCCACTCTTTCTGGTCCTTGATGCCCTTCTGCTCCCAGAAGCCGCCTACTCTTGTAATGAGGATAAATTGGGCATGTTGGTAACTAAGTGAGCATTTTTCACTATAAATTAGTTCCAATCAAGGTTCTATCTCAAACTAATATTAGGCCTTAAGTCAATAAAGACTTTCACATTTAGTTTTCTAATTTCTCATTGTGAAATTTAAAAAAAGCTTTCTCATTGAAGGATTTAATAATGAGCTCTGCTACCAAAAGCAAACGCATAAGGTAGTGTTTCTACCTCAAGAAATTCATGCTCTAGCTAGAAAATTAGATACACTAAACAAATAATTACAAAATGGTGTGAAAAACATCAAAACAGATGTCTATTTAGAAGTGTTAAGTGAATACAACAAAGCAAACTATTTTACTTAGGGAGTCTGTGTAAGAAGATGACATTTGGGAAAAAGGAAATACAAAGAGGAGTGAAATAAAGGAATCCTATGCAGCAGGAACAATCCAGGCAAAGGCACAGAAGTTCAAATTCATGAACCATATTTTAGGGAACAACAAAATTTGTATCGACGAGGTTGGTGGAAGAGTAAGCTGAAATTTACTTTTAGTTTGCTTCTGATGAATTGGTATACCATGCTAGCAGGCTGACTTTTGTGCTATAGATAAGAGAACAAATATACATTTTGGAGGTAATCACGGAACAAGGTCCTTTAAAATCTCAATACACATTATAAATGAAGTTTGCCTATTGAATTGAAGTCTTTTAGGTGTCAATGAGAGGGAACAGGTCCACAGTGAAGACTAGCCACAGTTCCCCAATGCCTATCACTGTGTTCTTCTGTGTAGCAGTAGACCCATTTATTCACAGAATCCTTGCTCTCCTATGTTGAATGAACTGGGACTAGGCAGATGATTGCAACTGTGGCAGAAACTGAAGCCTTCTCAGTCCTGGGGCACATGTGGCTGATCAGTTCATTGCGTTTTGATTCCTACCTCGTAGGAGTTGTTGTCGATATTTTATCTCATGATAACCACATGATTCATGTTTTAATAATTTGATTCCTTGTTTTGGTTAGTATTAAGTGTCATTTTGGTTAAATAATTCCAGTCAAGAGAATATTCATAGCTCTATAAGAATTGCAGTATTAATTTAAAGATATCAGAGAGAAGCTCACCCAACTTTCTTTTTAACTGTACCATTAGTTTAGATAAAGTAAGTTTCAAGGTTCTGTTTAGTTCTATTCTTTGATTATGGGTATTAATGGGGATATATATATATATGTATACATATACACACACATTACATATCAGCATAAAACTGAAGTGACTGAATAAAATCACCTTCTTACCCTCCTACCCAGTGTTACTAATTCATTCATTCAAAAAATATTTATCAAGCATTATTCTAGGCCAGGTAATTTTTCACCCTGGAGGAATATCAGTGAACAGAATGAAATCTCTGTCCATGTGCAGCTCTAATGAAGGGGACAGAAAACAAAAAAATACATAAACATATAGCACAACTCATAGTAGTGGTAAGTATTATGAAAAAAATAAAATCAGAATTAGGGAATCAACCATGCATGGGAGGCAGGGCTATTTCAGACTGAGTGGTCAGGTAAGACTTCTCTGATGAGCTAACATTTCAACTGTGTCGTAAATGGCCTGGTTTACAATTTTTTCAAATAATACTGAGAGCGGAAGAAGAGAAAAAGGCATTACGAGCATTACAGAGAGCAATTATAATGATGAACTACAGAATAAATGATGGCAAAGAAGGAAATCTAGGAGCTCTTGGAGAGGTCTGGTGATTGACAATGAAAAAGTAGTGGGGACAATAGATGGGAGGTCTGAGAATTGTTGGAGCCATAATAAGTTGGCTAGAAAAATGGGAGGTGCTAGAAATCACAGACTGGTTGAATTCAAGGTTTCAGAGGTAGTACTGTTTTTTTTTAATTTTCAAAGGCTTCATGTTTATTTATTGAACATGTAGGAGACACTTTCACCACTCCAAAGTTAAATTACATATGGCCTAATTAGAATATCCATAAACAGAGGTAGTAGTCTTATTGGTGATTGTATTAGGATTCTCCAGAAAAATGGAACCAGTAGATGATTGATAGATAGATAGATAGATAGATAGATAGATAGAGATGGAGGTACAGTCATTTCTTGATATCCACAGGGGATTGGTTCCAGGACCTACCACAGATACCAAAATCTGTGGATACTTAAGTTCCTTATATAAAATGGTGTAGTATTTCCATATAATCTACACACATCCTTCTCTACACTTTAAATCATCTCTAGATTACTTAAAATAACTAATACAGTGTAAATATTATGTAAATAGTTGCTGGAGCACAGCAAATTCAAGTTTTGTTTTTTGGAACTTTCTGGAATTTTTTAAAAGATAGTTTTGATCTGCAGTTTGTTTGCAGAACCCTCAGATAGGATAGCTGACTTTATAGATTTAGATATAGATAGATATATATATAAAGACATAGATAAGAGATTTATTCTAGGAATTGGCTCACACAGTTGTGGAGACTGAGAAGTCGCACAATCTACTGTCTGCAAGCTGGAGAACCAGGAAAGGTTGTGGTATAATTCAGTTTGAGTCTGTAGGTGTGAGAACCAGGGGAACCATGGGTTAAGTCCTGAAGTCTGGACCTCCAGTGTCCTAGAGTAGAAGAAGATGGCTGTCCCAGCTCAAGAAGAGAGAAAGGATTTGCCCTACATTCATCTTTTGCTCTGTTTGGGCCCTCAATGGATTAGATGATGCCCACTCATATCAGTGAGGGCAGATCTTTTTTACTTGGTCTACCAAATTAAATGCTAATCTATTCCAGAAACACCCTCTCAGACACACCCAAAATAATGTTTTACAGTAAGTCCCCTACATACCAACGAGTTCCGTTCCGAGAGCGCGTTCGTAAGTCCAATTTGTTCGTAAGTCCAACAAAGTTAGCCTAGGTACCCAACTAACATAATCGGCTATATAGTACTATACTGTAATAGGTTTATAATACTTTTCACACAAATGATACATAAAAAACAAAAAATAAAAAAACATTTTTAATCTTACACTACAGTACCTTGAAAAGTACAGTAGTAAGTACAACAGCTGGCATGTGGGGGCTGGCATCGAGTGAATAGGCAAGAAGAATTACTGACTGGAGGAGAGAGAGGAGGTAGGAGATGGTAGAGCTGAAGGATTGTCAGCAATAGGAGATGGAGGGCAAGCTGCAATTTCACTCACACCTTAAGTGATTGGGCATGCGAAGGCATGTTCACATCTTTGAAATTTCGCAACTTGAAGGTTCGTATATAGGGGACTTACTGTACTAGCTATTTGGGCATCCTTAGCCCTTAGAAGATAAGAGACCACACATTCCTCATTCTTGAAGTCAGGAGACCTCCCCGACTACACATGCACATACAGGCACCTTGGAGGTCAAAAGGGGAGTGATGCCAAGTGATGGCAGCTAATGCTCACTACCCATAGGCCTCTTCGGTAGAATCCATCTTGGCTAAGAGATGCGTGTGCACATGTGGGAAAATCCTGAGCTATACCAAATACAGACTTTGAACCAGGCAAATCAAAATGATTGGCCAGAGGAAACCTGAAAGAAATGCCCCATAAAAGTTACTCCAACTGCCACGAGGGTGCGACTCTTTCTCTGAGCCCACCTGTGTGTCTATCCACACGTACCGTTTTCTTTTTTCTCCTAATAAATACTTTACTTGTTTCACTACTTTCCGTCTTTGTGGGAATTCTTTTTCTGCAAAGCCATAGGGCCAGGGCCTTGTCACTGACCACTGGTCTAGTGGCTAGGATTCGGTGCTCTCACCGCCGCGACCCAACCTCAATCACTGGCCAGGAACTGAAACCCTGCTCCAAGCCGCTGCAGGCCGAGGCCACCTGAGATCACATCCAGCAGTAAATAGTAGATTCTGAGGCTGTTTAAATATGCCATTTATTTAAGACATAATATATTTTAAAGCGTACAGTTTTTAAGTTAAAGCCTTAGGTAACACTCCAAAAATGTTAATGATAACCTCTGTAAGTTCAAATTGCATGCAGATTTCATTGCCTTCGCCTTCAAAACGTGGTCTTGCAGTTGGACTGAGGTAGGCAGGCAAGGCTACTGAGAAACGATAAAGGATGACCTGATCTTTATGATCTGCTATTTAAGGAATTGCTACTTATCATTTCTGAAGCAGCCAGTCCTTTTCCCTTTAAGATGAAACAGTAAACATTTGAATCACTCTCTTGACAGCCCTCCTAATATCAAAATATCTTTTATTTCCCCTGGTTACCAGTCCTACTAAGGTTTATAAAATGTTTGAAGCATTTAAAGGTCTCACGTGGAACATACAAGTCGCTCTGTTTGTTGAATGTGCCTAAGAAGACAAGTGATGTATCACTGCAAAAATTTTATAGGAAGATTATTTATCTAATGAAACGGCCCTGAGTGTAAAAGTATCTCTCTCTCTCACACACACACACACACACACACACACATAGAAATCTCAGTATCACAAGCTGTAGTTCTAAATCAAATGATCTAAAATATATTTAGTGAAAACTTTTTTTTTCATGAGTTTTGAGCTTTCATTTTACTTTACTATTGAGTATAACTTCAATCTTAGGAAATGTTTATCATTTAACTAGTAGCATTTTCAAATAAAGCCATACACAAAATACAGAATTGAACCTGACTTCTTCCAATAATCTTTCAATAAAACTTTTCTGTACTTCAATTTTGCAGGAAATCAAACTAGTTTGCAAATACTGACATAAATAGCATTATGGAGTATATCCCATCAAAAAAATTTAAGATACCTTTGTGTATTAGAAAATGTACTATTTAACAACATCATAAAACTTTATCGTTTTACTGAACATTTTCATTTTAATTAATCTCTTCTGATTTTTCTAAAATTAAACTTTTCCTCAAGAAGTTTACTGCTTTTCAATATTTCTTTACCCTAAAACTGTGTCTCCCACTACATTCTAGTCTATTAAGAATGTTAGTTCGCAACTCCCTCTTAGGGGTTTTTAAGGAAAAAAATGAAATATTTATTTTTGTTTAGATTTTGCATTTAAGTTAAAGACATTTTATATTGTTACAATAAATTTGAAACCTACAGTTCTTAATAGGCAGTCTGAAGTAGGTTTAGAAGTTGTAACGTATAAAGTCTGGTATTTATTTGAGTGTGTCCAAACCACTAGACTAGCTTATTCAAATCCTGTATGTAATCAGCAGCATTTTAAATGTAGTGCAGGAAATGACTAGCTTTACAATTTACTGTACTGTCCAGGTTATTATATTATACAGAATTTCTTTCACTTTTTTTGTGACACTTGCAGATATTAATGACTAATTATTAGCTTTAAAAAATTAGATCCAATACTCAACATCTATGATATTTGCTCTTCTGTGAACTTACTGAATCATTTCGATTAAATCACTTAACTTCTCTGTGCATTTCATCTTACTTCCATAAGAAAACTCCTTAAATAGATTAAATAAATGTGGGTTCATCTGTTTTAAGACTGCCGAAGAAAATGTACCAACTTATCCTATATAGAGTTTATAACTAAATTTAAGGTAATTTAATCATGTCTTGTATCAGTTCAAAGAAAATCCTATGAGCAAAAGTCTATTATGGTTTTTACCTTTAGTTTAAAAAAATTACATTAAAGATTTATTTATGTAAGTGCTTTTTTTCAATTCCTATTGACTTCATAGAATCCAAACATTTAGTATCACTAGTTTTGAAAGTTGTTTCAAATCTGTTATATAAATTAATTCTGCAAAATGCATACTAATAATGCAGACATTATAATCTTTGTTAAATAAATGATTAATAAATGAACTGACAGCTCAATAAATAAGAGGAAGAAAAAGTAAAACCACTATAGAAATGAAAGTTAAATTGAAAGGAGAATTAAGGAAAACAAACATTGCTGAAAACTGAAGTAAGGTAAACAGTGGATAGAAATGAAAGAAAAAGGAATAAAAGTTAAATTCACATGACTAATTTGGAATAATCTGAAAGATAACTATGATACATAAAAGACGTCAAGGAAAGAAAAGCCAATGTACTCATAATTGTTATTATGAGATAATCATATTGATGATGAAAAATATTTACAGTTATAATCAAAGAAAATATCCCAGAAATGAAAGAAAACATGAATCTATAGACTAAAAAAGAATATTCCATGTGTCAGGAAAATCTGACCATAGCCCAGTCAGAGAGAAGCTACTAACAGGTTGAGAAAATAAGAGAAATAGTATGGCTTGTATGGTGCTGGGAGATGTTGAGATTTCAGTTTGGGAATGAGAAAGTTCTTTTTCTTGATCATAAAACATTGCAGTAGAGAAAGAAAGATGACTCAATGAAATCTCCTTACAAATATGCTAATAATATTATTGCTTGGGAAACACAGAGTAGAAAAGTCATTATCTATAGAATGTATTTAGCAGAATGTACTTCGAATGAACTAGGATAGTTCATAAAATTTAACCCTGAAATCTATGGATTTATGGAAAATGACTTCTTGGAATAATGTTATTTAAGGTTTGTTAATTATCAGTGAACAAAATGGGGATGTTTTATGACCAAATTAGTTCTCCTTTGTTCTTCATGTGTAATTTAGAGTCCTCATATATTAAATCTGTGCCAGAATGCAACAAGAAAGACTCTAAAGAACAGCATTGGTGGTCCTGGATATCTCTATCCTGTTTTTTCAAGTACCTATATCCTTGAAATGATAGAGTTTAACACTGGGTAAGATCTCTGAACCATGTGAATATGATTCGACAATCCAGTCTTCATATTAACTCCAGTTGGCACCGGAAGCAGAATTTTCTTTCAGTCCCAGGAATCATAATGGCTAGGCATTTTTGATAAAGAAAAATAAAGGATTTAAAAATGAGGATTTGATGCCAAGATGGCTGTCTAGCTAATCTTTATTTAAAGTAGAAAAATTCTTTGTTCAAAGCAGCAAAATCTTTGTTTAAAGAGGCAGGATATGGGGACAAGTCTTTCCAATGGGATTTTGAGGAAACTGACCTAGAAACATGAGACTGGCTCAGTGGATAGTTAGAGTGTGTTAGGCAGAAGGAAAATTAGTGAAAATTTCTATTACCTGTCTTTTGCTAGCAGCCTTGATAAAACCTAAACCAAAGAAGTAGGAAGCTGAAGCAGTGGCAAAAATAACAGTAAAGGCAGTTTTTTCCTATTTCTGGAAAGTCTTTTCATGCTTCAGTGGATAGCTAGGCAGATGTGATTTTCACTCACAAAATAACACAAGACCATTGATTAATTAAAAAAAAAAAAGCAATACCAAAAAACTATACAGTTTGTGGTAGCCCCAGCCAAATACCCATGGAATCCTGAGAGTATACTGATAAATGTTAAGATACTTACAAAAGAGATCAACAGAAGCTTGATTAATCATTATTGGTACAAGTTCTGAGAATTAATGATTAAAGAGACCATCACAAACTTTAGAGACTGATAAATGAAAACAAACTTTTGTGAGCAGATGCTTCTGATGGTATGACAACAAACTTGCTAAAATGAGTGAAATAAGGAGTTTGGCAGACTTAACCTGAGAGAGTTAAGTCCCACCTCTTGTCAACTCTAATGGAATATTCCTTCCTAAGCAGCAAGAATATCATGAACACAGTAGACCCTACCCTACACTATAACCAGATGGATGGATATACCTAATTTAGTGTCCTTGATGTTATGATATATACTGTGATAGTCACATCTCTAGAGCTACCTTAGCTACCTGAGTTCATCAAATCTGTGAAAGTCACATCCCCAGAGCTACTTAACTACCTGAGTTCATGAAATAAGCAAGCGTGTGAGTGCTTTAGTTTATGCATTAATGGGAAAAGAGAGGGAACAACTAATGTGACAAAGAACTTTCCCAGTGTCAATGGAAAAATAATTACTTGAAAATGGCCATGGGACGAATTTACCACAGTCAAGAGAACTGGCATATCTGGCAAGTGAATTTTGTTGGCCCTCTATTGCTAGGTTCAAATGACTGCAAAGTGTTAGCTAGGATTAACACTGTAATCTAGGCTTTCCTTACCGTGTGTAACAGAAGCAATCTCAGAGAATATTGTCTAACTGCATATATCACTTTTGATGACAATACATAGTTAACTGCTATCAATTTATATAAATGGGCAAGGAAATACATTACACAAACCTACCATTCATCATCAGAGCAGTGGTCTCACTGAAAATTGGAATGGGCAACTTTAAAACTAGTTATTAAAACTGGTGATAAGGAAGATCCGAAGGTTTGGCTTCATTGTTTAAAAAACTGTCATTAGGTTGAATATAAAGAGAAGTGAGAAAGAGACTCCACTAATATGATTTCTAAAAGTAAGTAGTAGAAATAAAGGGACTAGGGAGGAGGAAATTGCTTACCTTTATTCTCAAGATTCACAAAATCTTTGGCTTTGTTACAGTATACCCAAGGAAGGTGATATAAATGGTTAAGACACAATATTCATATCATAAAATTTGATATCAAATAATTAATGTATTTTAGGATGTGCCAAAATGTTACTCTTTTCACCAGATTAGGACAAATGTTGAATTTATTCCATCAGCAAGCAGTGAGAAATCATCTTGTGAATTTTCCCCAGTCAGATTTAATATCAGCCCAGTGGTGAGGCCAAGGAGAAATGATAGTGAGTCTGCTATAATTGTAAACCCTATTGTTAAGTATTATGTTAAGCTATGCAACCTGACCAAAAGAGAACTTCGTGGCTCAATTGAAAATATGCTAATATTATAGAAAACAGAAGAGGCGCTTATAAGTGGATCATATTTCCTGGGTAAAATGAACTCACACTATTTCTATGAGAATGTTCCAGAGCAAGAGAACAATACTTTTTGCTATATCTCAGATCTGGTACTGATTATTGGCTAAGCTGGGAAAAACAAACAACCTCTCCCCCCGAAGACACCTGTTTTCCTCAGAAAGGTACTGGACTCATACTAATTCATATATTTGCCCAAAAAACACATCGAGTATTGGAGAAAAGTAATAACTTAATGATTTCAATAACATTCAATAACTCAATTTACTGATAGCCAAACAGTAATCATTGGACAAATATTTTATAGGCTATATTTATTATTATGAATATTTTTCCAGATGACCCAAGAGAAATTACCAGTGAATCATATAAGATGGTGGACGTTGAACAGCAGAGTTTCTGAACTTTATCAAGTCATAATTTATGATGATATGTTGCTAAGACAGTAATGGTAGGAAATGGATTGCTGCTGCATGGTCAATATATCAGAGCTTGACTTGCTCCTTTTCATATACCAAATGTACATAGGGATGGAATGCATTTAAGGAAGGTATAAATATCACCATGGCATTCCTAGAAAAATTACACATACAGTTAAATATCTACATCAACACATACTAAAAAGTTTGAATAACTACAGATGACGAAAGCAAAAGAATAATTGAGCTGGAATTCTTACTCTGCATTAGGAGTAAGTTGGATAGTTTAAATACTAGTGTTCAATGGAATGTTTGTAAGATTATTATTTTGCACAAAATGTTTCAGAAAAATGGTGTAAAAATTATTAAAATAAACCTGAGAAATATGTAGCAAGGAGATATTGGCCAAGATAAGAGTTTAGACTGGGAAAAATAAGAACAAGACTGCAATTTATTCTTTCCCTTCATTGGAATACACCTGGGTAAGAAAGAAAGACAACTCAGACAGACCCCTGGTAAACACACTAATAACAGAAACCTCCTGGAAGACATGCTAATTGTACGGACTAGCAGGAGTGCCCTTATCTATGGAATACTTAAAGCAAAACGTACCTGAGTCCTGGCTTTTGGTAAATGTCACATAAAATACATAACTATAAAAAGAAGATTACTTAGTGACTGACAGTGCTCCCTTTTAGATAAGTGATGTCCAGCATAATACATTATGGAGAGACCTCATATGTTAAATCCAGGCCAGAGCAATTCTAATGTAGGAAAATGGATCCAAGAAACTCTGTTATGATCCCGGATATCTCCATGTTTTATCTATGTCTCACACTAGCAAATTTTGATACTTTGTGAGATCTCTTTCCTTGCGAGTCTGATTTGACCCTCCGATCATTAGTGTTGTGTAATGGGCCAACCTTGTTCACATACCATGCATTCAACTGAGACAAGAAAGGCCATGCCTTGGATATAAAGATCATGCCCTTGAAGAAGGACTACTCTAGAGTCATTCTTCCAAAATGCCTACAAAACTTAGTTAAAGGGAGTCATTCGTTAGTTACAAGAATTTAAAAGATTCTTGCTTTATAGGCAGAGCCAGCTACATAATTTGCTGGCCTCAGTGCAAAATGAAAATGTGGGGCCCCTTATTCAAAAAGCAGGAAAAATGCCATTAAATGTAATAAAACATGAAACTTAAAAAAAGAAAAGAATTTAAAAGATTCTTGTTATTACAAAATCAGGTATTAATAAGAGCCTTTTTATGCTACATGTTTTGCATCCTATTCAGGTGTTATGGCTAAATGACATTCAAAAAAAATAATTCAGTTCCCTTGTGTGTGTTTTATTTCTAAGTATTTAATAAAATTGTATTGAGAAATAATGACACCACTATCATTTTAACTGAAAATCTGCTAAAGATATTTTATAGCATCTTTCTTTCTTCTAGACTTGCTCAGCATAAAACATTACATTTTTAAGCACCTTAAGGCTTTCAACAGCTCTACATCCTTTAGGAGGAAGAAGTGGCCCATTTAGCCTAATTCTATTGATTCACTGAAACCAAGAGAGCAGTGAATCTTGACTTACTTTATGCCATGGTATATATTCCTGCATTACATTGCCACCCTTCTGCCAGAGACATAATCCCTCCAACCCCCTGGCTCCTAGACAAAAAGTTCTACAAACACTTTTATCTACGTAGCAGCTGCTCCCCATTTGAGGTTGTGGACCTCTGGAGTTTATAGATGCTGCCACACTTCTTCCCGCAGCATAACAAACAGAGCTGAAGTGCCTCAAAAGGCTCTCAGAACAAGGCAGAATGCAGCTGTTTAGAAACAAAGGGATAACTGCTGCTTTGAATGGGACAATTAATGATCTTGCACTGTTATGTAAATATTAATAAGCCCACTTGCCTAAATAAGTGTTAATTTAAAAACAACAGTCCACACCTCTTTTATTATCTGTCCCCATACTAATACTATTCTCTCCTCATTGAATGGTATTAACACCCATGCCAAAAATCAATTAGGCACTGATGAGTTTACTTCTGGACTCTCAATTATATTCCATTGATCTATATGTCTATTCCATTACTATCATGGAACCATAGTAACTATGACAGTCATGGTAACTATAACTTTGTAGTAGACTTTAAAATTGACAAGTGTGAGTCTTCTAACTTTGTTCTTCATCTTCCAGATTGTTTTGGCTATCCTGGGACCCTGTTTATGGATCAGACTTTCTTATTTCTTTTCATGTCTCATAATCTTGTTGAAAACTGGACATTTTAAATAGTACAATGTGGCAGCTCAGGAAATCAGATTATCCCTAGCCCAAGGTTGGTTTGTGTTGCTACTTGTTGTAATTGTTGTTGTTTGTTTAGTGGCATTTCTGAACCAATCCTGCAAAGACTGTATATTTGCCAAGTGTGCCACTAACATCTGTACTCAGCTTGCTTAGTAGTCAGTTAATAATTGGACAGAGATTTCCTTACGTATCTAGAACCAATGAGTTTCTGAATCTTTGCCAAGGGGCTCTGGGTGGATGTTGGGATATGCTTTCCACACTCAACCAGGTAATTGACAATTCTTTCTTAGCCTCTACTTCCTGCTTATAAAGAGCACTTAGGTCAGTCAAAAGTAAGAGCTTAGAACCTTCTCAGATCTTTCCTGAACATGTGTACAAACCTATACATGGACATGGCCTTCTAGATTCCCAAGAATTTTGAAGCTTTCCAAGGCACCTATGAACAGCCCATTCTCAGCTTAACCTTTTTGGTTAGTGTACTGTTTGCCCCACTGCCTTGAAGGGCTTAATGTCAAAACATTCAACAAACGCCGCAGTAGGAGAAGATTTTAACACAGAGTGAATCTGATAAAGTCAAATAAAGTCTGTTCTTTCATGTGGAAACTTTCAGGGAACTACAGAACAGGGCAAATAATGATTCCTTCCTCAGAATAAGGCTTTGAGAGAGCTCCAGCTGTGCTCTGCTCCTTCCAAGACTGGGAATGTGAGCTGTTATTTTTCAAGGCTGCTGCAGAGCTGAGGAGTGGGACATTGAACTAAGGCAAGTTAAAACACCACAAAGCTCTCTGTTTTAACCAAAATTCAGCCAGTTTTTTTGATTAAATGGTCCCCAGGCTGCTGCAAGCCTTTCATTAATTTCTAGAGTTCTCTACAAGTTGATTCTGATCACTTTTGCCAGGTTTATTTTGTTGTTGCATAAAGTAGTGAACTTTCTGGGGTCTTTACTTTGCCATTTTCACTGATGCCACCACCTATAACTTTTTATTCCTTAAAATAATGTATATATTATAATATTTGAAGTCAAATATTCATCTATTGGTTAAAGACCAACTCAAAAGATGTCAAAGTCTTTTTGAGGGTAGAGTATGTATAATTAAAAATAAATGTTTTTAGGAAATTTTATTCAGAATAAATTTAAAAACTAAAGATTTCTATTAGAATTGTCACCTGAAAAGATAATCTATATTCAGACTGAATTTGGATGATATAGTCAGTGACTCTCAGTAAGAGTCTGCATAAGATGTTTATTTAGTAATAAATATGCCATCAAAGCCAGGCATAGAATTTTTAAAAGAGTTGCAGTAGAGCTACATGATTTCCATAGGGGACTCAGAACCTTTTAAGGGTAATTTTGTCTGACATTTTCTCTGTCAAGTTATTATGTATGCCAGATAACTGAAATATTTTACATCCATATGGCCCTCGGATTTTTTTACAAGTTCTAAGTTATTACATGCTGAGTAAATCATCCTTTATGTTAAAGCCAATCATACAAAAAGCATAAAAACCCCGTGTAGAACCTAGGGATTTTCATGCTTAAAACTGACACATTACAATATTTACAAGGAATCTTGAAAAAAATCCAGTTCAAATTTTTTGTCTCTTCCTCTAAATTTAGGCACTATGCTCTACGCTGAGTAAGTAAAGATGATTGATATAGTTGGTACTTTCTGAGAGCTTCTAGATGGGAAGACAAAAATAATGTCATTTAAATATAAATAATTTATTATAGGCATTCACTATATCCTAGGTGATCCCAGAAAAAGGAGTACGTGTCACGAAATCAGGAAAGGTTACACAAGGGAGAAGACATTTAAGCTAAATTTTGCAAAATGAATAGAAATGTGTAATCAAAAATCAAGCCAAGAGTATTCCAAAAACAGGGAACAGTATACATATATAAAATATTATTGTTTTCTTATGCTGCAACCATTTATTTCTTTCCCTCCTGAAAAACCTGATTTTGTTTTCAGATACTTACCCCACTTCCATATTGTCTCATGGGAATCTGAACTAACATGTACCTGGAGAAGTGGGCCTGACTGATCTAAGTTTAATGAAATGGAAAATGTGGCCCATGTCTGACCAAAGAGATGCAAAAGAAAGTTTAATGAGGGGCTTCTCAAAAAAGTTTGGTAGTTCCTAAGTGAAAATCAAGGGAATAATAATCATTTTTATTCCTCTAGAAATTGTCATATCTGAATATAATGTTTAGAATTTATGCAGCATCTTGCCATGCATCTAAAATTATAGCCAACACTGAAATTGATGAAACTGAGAACAGAAAAAATACTAGATCCTCAATGATATCTTTGAAGCCTGAATCAATCAACACTGAAGGAACCCTATCTCTGTACCTCTATATCTACTACTTGATATCCTCCTAACTCATATATGCTCTGAAATACACACACACAAGGATATATATATACACATAAATAGGGATATATATGCATATATTTAGGGATATATTATGTATATCCCTAAATAGGTATGTCCACTGGCATGCTAAATGAGGCAAAAGTTAATTATAATATTTCTTACAAAGATAATTTGATTTCACATTGAGCAGAAATCATAATTAATTTCAATATCCAATGACAATACCCTATTTCTTTTTGAATCAGTATTGGAAAATCTCAGCTGATAACCACCCCCTCTGTCACCTGCTCCCAGCATCATGCTATGACATATCACATGACATATCAGAAAATTGAAGATTTCGACCATCATGTGAGTGACTGAAAGAAGGAAATGCATTATGTAGGTTCTGCATGAGTAATTATTTGATAGAAAATCAAAGATATATAAAACCCTTTGACTCATACCTCCAAATATCCTAAAACTTCTTTCTCAAAAATTTTAAATAACCAGGTAGAGACTAGCCCAGGAAGTGAGAGGCATTTCCAAATCTGTCTGACTTCGGCATTATTTTTTAGAGATATGGTGATAAAATACATGCAGATAATGGCTCATGTGTTACAGCTTCACAAAATGTCACATTACTCATCAGCCTAATTGATTAATTAAATACTTTCTGTGCTTCTACCAGATATGTGGTATTTTTGCTAAGCATTGGTAATAGAGGTTTCAATAAAATAGTAAAATTCCTGTGATTATGGATTTTAAGATCTAATGAGTAAGATAACCATTAAACAGATAATCACAATTATTTAATTATGATAGTCATGAGTGGCAAAAAATACTTTCAGAGATTGCTTGTGGTCTTGTAACTAGAAAGGTAAACTAGTTGAAGAAGAAGAGAAATAGAAGACATTTTCTACTCCCCAGAGTCCTTCAGAATTACATAGCCTGAAGCATAGTGTAATGAGAGCTACAACATCTTCAGTCACTTGAGGATACTTCTGTTAAGCTATTTTTAATATTTTCCTAGCTTACGAATTGTTTATGGAGGAATAGATGGAAGTATTCTCCTGGACTCAGGAGGTATCATAAGTCTTATTAAAATTATCATTTATAAAAGTGAAAAATGATTTATTATGCTCTTGGAGATAAGCAGCAAAAAATTACCACCTGGCATCCTTCTGGTTTTCCAACTAAGTAGTAAAATTAAATAAAATGAGTCTCTCCATTCGTAATTTTAAATAAATCACTTCTCACTGTAGTCCAGGTATAGTATACTATTTACAAGACAGCTCAGCTAAAGAACTGATTAAAATTTACAAAGGAAATGAATAAGAAAACAAAGAGTTGTTTTGTTTCTTTCTCTGTTTTTAACAATGAAGATTTTTCAGAAAATGTATCTGATACCAAAATTTTAATCAGATCTTTTTGAAGTAGGACTAATGAACTGAAATGAGAGTCTACACACGTACACACACACACACACAAACATATGGACACACAAATCCATGGTGTTAATTCTTCTGTGTTCTAAGAGGTAATTATTCTATTCCATTATTCTATCTTTTAGTGTTATTATCAAGGCTACCCTAAACTCAGAGATAAATAAAGGCAAGTGGAGACTGAGAAAGATCTCCTAGTAGATCTTTCTTGATTCAAAAGGTCCTATGACATTTCTCTTTTATTCTTTAGTGAAACTACCAAACTACTTAAGACAAAATATTTTGCACTTTTAAGACTTTTCAATGTCTACTCCAAGAAATCAGGGTAAAAAATGTTTAGCCATTTCAAATGGGCATAGTGTAAAGCCATATACTACTACTCTTGTATGCTTTTACTGTTACCTCCAAATTCCTCTTTCCATCTGATAACTAGATGTGGTGGTTTAAGTAGCCTTCAATAGAACTAAATAATTATGCCATTAGGTCATACCATCTAGAATGATTATCACCACTTCTCAAGTGAATACCAAATCCTAGGCATTATTCCACGAATTTTTATAAAATATCTTTAATCCTCCAAATTACACTAGAAAACAAATAATATTTGTCTTCTTTATGTAAATGACAAATTCAAATATTCAAAAAAGCTAACTTACTCATGGCAACACAGTATAGACCAGAGAAGGAAGAGCCATACTTCAAATGCAGGACTCCCCAAGCAAACTCTCCAAAAGTGAAAAGAGGTAACAGTTTCATGGGAAAAAAATTAAGGATGGATTTCTATTTTTAAAAAAGCACATATGTTTCTAACTCTTTAATCACATTTTTGATATAATGGAACTTTTAAAATGTATCAGAAGTGATTTCCCAAGAAAGAATATAGACAATTTTTCAAAAGTCTCTGAAGTAATAAATAATAGAGAATGTAATATTTAGGATTAAAATGAGGCTAAAAGGTGAAGGAGAAAGTTTTGTTTGATTTGATTTAGAATGAGGATAGTGGCAATTTAGAATGAGACTGGGAAAGCTGGAGGAAACATTTTAGGTATTTGGATGAAATTGAGAATAGTTATTAAAGAATGTGGAGAAAACTAAAAGGTAGTTTTTAATAATTAGAAATATAAAGCAGTTATATTTTGGATAGAGGGACGACAGCAACAATACTTTGTGTGGTAAGAAATAGATACATAGTGCCGAATGAGAGAATTCCAAGAGCAAGGGAAAGAGACTAGTGAATAGCTAACATATGACAGAAGCTAGAGTAGCCAACTTTATTGATACACTAGAATGTAGTCATGTATACTTCTGAAGCTTCAGCAGGAAAAAAGGGCAGAAACTTGTAAGCAAATAGAATGTTTAAATTCAAAGGCTAACTACTGTCCAGGCAGAACTTGTAAATCCACTACTAATTCTCTTAGTCCCATGTAAACTAGTTATAAAACGACTATAAATTGCTGCTAAATATTCCCCCTAAAATTCATAATGAACCTCTAGGCACCTTGACAAAAGGGCCATCACGGCACACAGCAATACACAGAGCTGTTGAATACTTACATGACAGGGAAAATAGCAGTGATGACTATTCTGAAAGCTTATATCCATCAAGATTTAGACAGAGCTCTGTAAACTATACTGCCATTTCAAGAGCAATGTGACACTGAAAACCCTCAAATTAAAATGCTAGGCATTTAGCAGCAATTATCTAATGGATTTTCACTTCCATGGATTTATTCCAAATTTCTTATTTCTAAATGAGAATTGTGTAGCCTGATTTTTCTTTGGGAACTTGTGTGAAGCAGGGGCCCTGCTGTTCTGCTTCTCTGAGCAGAGCTTAGAGGAAAGCATTTCACAGGATGATACAGAAGAGAAGGTGGAAGTGTGCGTGACTATCACTTGTTGTCATCCAAGTTGTATTTTATGTATTAGCTGTGCTGAATAATACACGGTTGGAATAATACACACTAAAATTCTTATAAAAGGCCCTCACTCTGCATATGTACTGGCTGCATTTCAAGATAAATTAACTGCCCCTCTTTGTTTATTCCCAAGTAGAACGCCTACAAATTGAAATTTGTATTAATGTGGTATATAAACCATACATTCAATTCCATGGAGATTTTTTTCCTTATTAATACTAGAAGCCTTCTCAGATGACTAAATAATTTGGTTTTCTATTTTTAAGAGAAATAGAAAGTAGAAAAGTCATAAACTCTTACTAGTCCTGTCTCTTGGTAAGAAAAAGATGAAGCTTTAAATTTAAAAATTTCTTAGTTTGGATTCCAGGGAAAACAGAGCTGGAATGGAGAACAGATGCACTGACACTTTATTTGGAAAGTGTAAAGCCAGGGCAGCAAGAGTGTGGAAATGGGGAAATGAGGTAAGGGAAGATATGTAGCAATGTGTAGTTATGTGCTACCATGCTGGCTACTGCTTAGCAGGTCACCCAGCAGAGATATATACACTTGGCCTCAAGAGTCATCTATGAAAGGAGAAAAGAAATGCATTGTATCTTCCCCTCCCATTCTCCTGTTTCCCACTGGCTGAAGTTGCACCATTGGGAAGTAATTCCCCTACACTTCCATGTTACATCATTGGGCCCTTTCAGCTGCTATTTCAGATGTCAGATATCATGTTCTACAATGTGTTTTTTCATCCAAATACAAAAAAAGTGGAAGGTGATAGAATCTCAGGGCATGTGGCTGGCCACTGTGCTCCAAGGGAGCAGCTAAGAAGAACAGTCAAGCACCCCTAGGGGAATGAGTAGTCAGCACCACATGGTAGAAACTTCGGGGTTCAAAGGAGTTGGTTAGGCACTTGAAGCAGAGCAAATAACTGAGGAGATGCCAAGGAATCCCAGAAGATGCATAAAATTTGAGTCTGATACAAAGACTAATAAATTACACACACAAAAATTCATTGATAATAATGAGGATTTATATTTGGTGAATAATAAGTAAAACAGAGCCCAGTATTGCTACTTTTTAAGGATTTGTTGAATAAATGACCAGAGTCAGCAGACACAAGGAAAATTGCTTCCTGAATCAGCAATGAAAATAGGAGGTGATTTGCTAACTCTTGTTTTGATTTGGAGGAGTGACTGGTTTGGGGTGTTATATTTGTTTTATCTTTTGGAGTACAGGAGTTTGATTGAAATGTTTACTGTAAGGAATCATAAGAAAGGATGGAAGGTAACTGTCACTTTACGGAAAATAATAGTTATAAGTAATGCAACTACAGCACAACTGGATTATACTTGATAGCAGATAGTGAAAATAAAAAGTGGAAAGTCACCAGCGGAAACCTCTGTTATAAAAATTCTTTCATTTTCATCATTCAACAAAACTGTTTTGAAATAAAAAACCTGCCAGGTTAAATACCTCACAAAAATTGTTTTAAGTTTTGGCACTGTGTTGGGATTTTACTTCCACATATAAGTTAGTTTTGTTTTCTCTAGTTGTATATTTCTCCAGAGATAAAGTTAGAGACAGAAAATTTTATAAAGGCCCTCACTTGACTGGCTGCTATGTTGAGCTAAAATACTAAGCATTTTCAAAACATGTATTTGTAATTCTATTAGAATATTTTGGAGGTAGGCAAAATAACTCTCAGAAAGTAGATAATATATCATTAGGAGTTCTGCCTAACATACACTAGAGCCTTATTATTCAGACTCCATATCTGTGAATTCACCAACTCACTAAAATGTATTTATAACTCCAAAAGCAATACTCAGAGCAGTTTCATGGACATTCATGGACATAACACATAGTGGCAAAAAATTTGAATTGCCCGGTGTGTATTTTCCCAGCTGAGGTCAAACAAGGCAACACTCTGCCTTCTTGTTCCAGCTCATTCTGTAAACAAGTGTTCTTCTCACAGTCTATTTAGTGTCACATTTTCCACATTTTTGTGCATGCTGTTGGTGATTTCACTGTTTTAAACGGCCCTGAAGCATACTGCTGACCTACCACCTAGTGCTACTAAGCACAAGAATGCTGTGACGTGCCTACTGGAGAAAATGTGCGTGTTAGATAAGCTTCATCCAGCCATGGCTATAGTGCTATTGGCCTTGAGCTTAACCTTAATAAATCAGCAGCATATATTAAATAAGGTGCCTTTAAACAGAAACACACATAAAATAAAGTTATGTACTGATCAGTTGAAGAACATGTTGCAACCAGAGGCTCACAGGAACTGAACTCTGAATTTCCTCTAGGACCAATGATTCAGTATTTGATAATTCAGTGTTCTTGGTGATGTAATAGAAAAAAAACTCCCACGAATAATGAAAACTGACTGTATTTGGAAAAGAGAAACAATTGAAAATCTATTAAGATTATTCCAAACTCTATTTGAAGACTTGATTTGGGGTGAGATCTGACAGTGACACGTTGCAGAACGGTAGGGAGCAAACTTTCTGTCAATTCTATTCTTCCTTTGTTCTCTTCCTTACAAAGAGTTCATAAGTTAATCAGTAGAAAATACTTAGGATAATGATAGGGTAGAGAAGGTCCAGTAAATGGCATTCTTCTTCTCAAGTTCAAAACTAATTTTGAGACGTAAACACAGGCATCAGATAAACAGAATTCAAAATGTGAGCTTTATTTCTGACAAAACTTATATGAAAGGACACACATTAGATGCTCAGCTAAATGGCTTTCTAATTCTGAAGTCCCAGATTTAGATGCACACATACATCTAGGCATACGCAGTGCTAACAAATTTCAGGGACCCCTTAAACAGGGTCAGAGTCTCTTCTGCAAATTTACAGGCTGAAAGAGAAGAGATGAGAAACGTTCCTCTAAAATAAAATGACAGAAGAGTAAAAGTCAGAGGAAGGCTGAGCTAATACTGCACTCATCAAACAGATAATTCACCCCTTCTGCCCTGGGGAAGAATAACTGCTGCAAGGTTCTAGAAATGTCTTCCTCCACATGGAATCAGGAAATGAGGGAGAGGAGGGCTCTTACCACATCAGAAGCCATTTCGCTGCATTGTAAAAACAAGTACTTAACAAAATTCTGACTGCATGATGGTACCATACAGGTCTACTGACCTCTACAGAAAAAGCTGGAAATCGTCATGAAAAGAATGATCATTTAGAACTTTAAGTGTCTTAAAATGCCAAGTCACAAATCCATCTAGATAAATCAGATTTACAGACTAGCTTTAATTATTATAGGATGAAGAATTCCTCCATATTATAAAAATTAATATTACTGTAGTCTAAATATGCACTATGCACCATGAAAATGCACAGTGCAACATCAGTAACTATCATCTAAACTAGATGAGGTTTCGTCCATTCAAACTGACTGGAAATGCATCCTAGAAGGAATTTATTCTGTCCCAATTACTGAATTTTTTTAAGGTCTCAACATTAAAAAATAAAGTATAGTTGGGCACTCATGGTTTTTAAACCACAGTTATAATTACTACCCCCAATAATTTAAGGCTAAATTTTAAGTAATACTTCATAAATGTAATTAATTAATTAAGTAATAGAATATGGCTTTACTAATGAGTCAGATAGATAAGTGTCTTTTGTACAAGAGTGTAATTGCACTCCTACTTTTTTTAAGTGCCTCAGCCATGTCCTGATTTAGGACTTCCTAAACCCATCCACAAGCGAGTTGCTGATTTACATAACCATATCTAAATTAGATGTTACATAGAGGTATTTTTTAGAGTTCTGTCTGCAATATCTCATATTAAGTTAAATATTAAGTATGTTTTGGTTTACAATGGAATATGCTGTGAAACAGAGATAATTCTATAACAATACTCCAGAATTCATTACAAGAATATTTTTATTTACTAACTTACCTTTCAGAGTACAATGAAGTGATTGAGCCATAGTATTAATTAAGCTCCTACTCCTTTAACTCTATGTAGAAATAATAATAAGGCCATAAAACATAAGCCTTCTCCTCGTGATATAACAGAGTTGAGAAAAGAGGACCACAATATAGCTGGAGAACAAAAGGAGCAGTGTACTCTAGACACAGACTGGAGCTGCTGGATTTCAATTGACTTCCACCACGTTTATATGATATTCATGAGACATACAGTTCACCTCTATCTTTAATATGGCAGCCAACATCACAAAGACTATATGATAATATCGTCCTCTGAGTACAGGGGTTGAAGAATCGGGAAATTAGTAGTAATTGTTACTTTCTCTTTAATCACATTATCTCAATATAAAATTTTGTCTTCCTTTCTTAAGTGTCATGTGCATTAAAACAAAACAAACAGATAGAAATACAAAAAAAAATCCTCAACTCCATTTGAAATACGTAACAGGTCCAAAAAGGAGTTGGATACTTTAGCCCAGAAACCATTTGTGATGCTCATTCTTTGACGTAGAGTTTAGTACAGATTGGAGCAACTTCTCAAATGAAGAAAATGATTGTATTGATCAGAAAGAAATCTATCCAACTATTATTCTTTTTGATTCAGATAGGAACTTTGATATTAGGAGAATCTCAGAAGACCATTAAAATTTATAAAGAAATCTCAGTTTATTAAATCTATTAAAATATTATTAATAAGAATGAGTTAAATTATATATTTTAAGTTTTACACATATTCAATGGAAAAATCTATTTTTATATTATTTTGAGATTTTTTGCAAAATTTAATTGAAATATTGAATTGAGTGCAGACATAATTTCCTCACTGCGCTGTAGTGAGGACTTTGTCATAAGGCAAGTGATCTTAAAAGTGTGGAATTATTTCTGTATTATCCATTCAGTTCCACTGGTATATTTGCTTATACTTACACCATGCAGTTTTAATTTTTACATCTGAGTACATAAGTATTCTAATTTTGTTCTACTTTATCAAGATGGTCATTTTGGCACCTACCATTTGCATACTAATTTTAAAATTGACTTTTCAATATAAGCAATGTATAAGTAATCTGAAAACTTGACTAAAATTGTTTGAAATTTATATTTTAATTTTGTAAGATTTGACACATTTAAACTATTGAGTGTTCTTATCTATGAAAACGATATATTCTGATATTTTTGATAATATAGATGATGTTTCTAAGTTTTCATTTTCTATTTGTTTGTTGCAGTGTAGAGGATACATTTGATTTTTTACATTGATCTTATATCCATAAATCTTGTAAAATTCACTTTTTAATCTATAAACTCTCTCTGTAGCTTCTTTTAGTTTTCTTTATACATACAATCATATTTTCTGCAAAGAATAAGTATATTTAATTCTTTCTAATCTTAATGTCTTATAATGCAATGACTAGAACATCCAATATAATTCTGAATAAAAGTAACAATAGTGGACATTCCCATCAAATTTATATCTTAGGAAAAACTTCTACTATCTCACTGTTATGTTGGAAATCTGCTGTAAAATTTGTACGACGGGGACTTCCCTGATGGCACAGTGGTTAGGAATCCACCTGCCAGTGCATGGGACATGGGTTCAATCCCTGGCCCAGGAAGATCTCACAGCAGGTGGAGCAACTAAGCCCGTGCACCACAACTACTGAGCCTGTGCTCTAGAGCCCGCAAGCCACAACTACTGAGCCCACATGCCACAACTACTGAAGCACGCACGCCTCGAGCCCATGCTCCAAAACACAGAGAAGCCACCACAATGAGAAGCCCACGCACGGCAACGAAGAGTAGCCCCTGCTCGCCGCAACTAGAGAAAGCCCGTGCACAGCAATGAAGACCCAACACAGCCAATAAATAAATAAATAAATAAATAAATAAATAAATAAATAAATATTTGTATGACAAACAAGTTAGAAGAGCTCTTTTGTGATTCATTTTTCTCCACATTCCCTGAAGGGCAGGTAATGCAGGATAAACAATGTTAGAATAAGTAAAGATAAAGATTAAAATGTCCTGTAAAGACAAGACATCCCTGGTTCCATATTGTTTATGGCAAACTAAACTATTATTTGTAGACTTCTCAGTCACGGATTCCTGTATAATATCATGTAAGCTCTAGATCTCTGGGCTATAAAATAGACATGTATTATAATCTAAATGATCCCTTCTCTGAGGAGTGCCCCATTAAAATTACTTAGTATATGAAAATACTAATATACTGGGCCGGAGAACACTTGTCCAAGAGGAACACTGCTCGATGTCCCAGATATCTCTCTCTCTCTCTCTCTCTCTCTCTCTCTGCTTCATCTGAACCTCCTCATTGCCTGTATCCTTGAAATTTTTAGTAAAGTTGGTACCGTATAACATTTCTGATTCATCTGAGTATGATTTGAAAATCTGATCCTGCTTAATGTTAAAATGGCCAGAAAGAAGGAAAATGGCTGTGATAATGTGATACATTTTATCATAAATTACTTTTTCTACCTCTTTTGGGATAATCATGTGGGTTTCCTACTGTATTCTGTTAATGAGGTGATTTACACTAAATCGTTTTCAAATGTTAAACTGACCTTACATTCCTGGGATAAGCCACATCAGTTGTAATAGGTGTGTGTTTGTGTGTTTCACTGCAATCTGATCACTCTGTGTCTCAACTGACATAGTTAATCTGTTAACATTTAATGTAATAACTGATATATTTGGATATATGTTGGGATTTAAATTTATCCTCTCATCATTTGTTTTCTATGTCTATATTTTCTGTTATTTATTTATTTTGGACTAATCAAGTTATTATCATTGTTATCATTACTATTATTATTTCATTTTGTCTCCCCTTTAGCTTCCTAGTTTTACAACCTTTCTTTATTCCTTTGGTGATTGCTGTAGATATTTTAGAACACAACCTTTAACTTATTACAGTTTACCTTAAATTAATAATTTTAAACTTCTCAAATAATGCAAAAGTATTACAGCATTTAACTCCATTTACATGATTTCTGCCTTATTGCTATTGTCACCATATATTTTAATTAAATGTGTATTTTAAAATCAGAAAAGACCTTATATTGTCATTGTTTTAAATAGCCAATATCCATTTTGAGTTAACCCTATATTTAATTTTCCTGTTTCTCTTTATTACATTTCTGTTTCTCTTACTACATTTTTGTGTTTCCTGCAATGCTCATTTTCTTGATTGAAAAAAAAATCCCTTTAATATTTAATACAAACAGCTTTTCTGATTACATATTCTCTTAGTGTTTCTTTGTGTGAAAATAGAAATAAGGGTTGGATGTTATTTAAGTGCTTTATAAATATGTGATTTCATTGTCTTCCAGCTTTTGTTGTTTATGTTAAATAGTCTTTCATTAGTCTTATTTTACTTCTTTGAAAGTAATATGTCAGTTTTTCTCTGACTGCTTTAAAAATTTTCTCATGGTATTTGGTTGTCAGATAATAAATTTTGGATGCCTAAGTATGGTTTTCTCCATATATATCCTGCTTAGAGTTTAGACCATACTATATCTATGGATTTGTTTGTTAGTATTAAAAGCTTATGTTTCAGTGCTTATTAAATATTAATTCTGTCAAATTCTGTCTCTTCTGCTTCTAGGCTCTCAAATATACATACATCAGAAATATTCACCATGTCCCATATGTGTCCTATTTTATTTTAAGTTTTTTTCCTCCACATTTTTTTTCTTGCTTTCCTTCAACCTGGATATTCTTTACTGACTGAACTTCCTCTTCTCTATTCTCTTCTGTCACATCTAATATTCTTTGAAGCACTTTTGTAAAATACTTAATTATATTTATTGTATATTTTAGTACTGAATTTCTATCTGATTCACTTTTTTAGGAGATTATAGATCTTTGGCAAAATTTTCCCTATTTTTTATGCCAGATTATCATAGTTTTATTTTCTGTGAAATAACTTCAATATCTAGATTTCTTATAGATTTTTTTTCTTTCTTTCCTCTTGGTTTTGTATCCTTTGGTCTTGTTTATTGTTAAGGTTGGTAACTTTTTTATTGAATTGACAATATTTTGCAGGAAAAATATTATAGAGATGATGATATTATCTTCCTTTAGATAGTATTAAATTTACTTTTAGCAGAAGATAAAAAAAGTAGGCAGATCACTTTGATCTAGCTGTGTTGGATTTTAGCCTTTCATTGAGCTGCACTATTTCCAGTTTGCACTATTCTCAATGCTTACTCTTACTCCTAAAACACGGTAGTTATTCTGTCAGCAAAATTCTCTGTGGTCTAAGCTAAAAGCTTGAAGTATTTAGCAAGACCCCTGTATTTTTGAAGGGTTCTTAAATTCAACCTACATATTACCAACATTGTGAGATTATTTATATATGTGATCATATCTCTAACCACGTACCTGGTGATTTCTACTTGTTTTCATACAGTGTTCTTTGCACCTGCAGTATTCCTTGCATATACAAGAAACAACAAACACGCCAGGGAAAATTGTGAACAGTATTTTCCTCCTCTTTGAGATCTCAGCCCCTGAAAATCCTAAATGCCTTGACTGCCTGGAAATCCATGCTCTGTCTCCTCTGGTAAGAATGCTTCAGACCCTAAGCAACATGCTTTTGGATTGACCTTTAGGCCATGCATTAAGAATTATCATTTTCCTGAGGGAAAAGAATATGCGAACATGAGAATCTGTGAGAAATACATCAGTGTATTTCTCATCTCTCTAGCAGAAAAGAAACCAAACCCCGCCCCCTTCAAGTTCTGTGTGCCTTAGTCAATCTCTTATGCTTTGAAACATTTCTTTTTTATTTTGTGTCCTATTGTTCTGTTTTACATTCATGAAAGACCTAATCGGATATAAACTGTTCTGTCATGGCTAGATGCAGAAGCTATCATTATGACATTTTTATTGTCAAATTTCTCCTAAATAATAATACAACCAATGACCTCAGATTTGTTAGGTAAATTAAATAACACAGTAGATTCATTTACCCAAAGGGAAAGCTATAAAAGTTAAAAGTCAATTTTTATTTTTATTTTCATTATTTTTATACTCTCTGATTTCCCAAATATCTATAAACTGATGCCTCTGATTTTTGTGAGGGATGTAGAAATAAAAGAGACCTAATTTTCACCAATCTAATATCACATCTATTTCAAAAAAAAAAAAAGGTCATATGTTGTATGATTCCATTTGCTTGAAATATTCAGAACAGGTAAATACATAAAGACGGAATGCAGACTGGTGGTTGTCAGGGACTGAGGGAAGGGTGAAGTGAAGAGTAAGTGCTTAATGGATATGAAGTTTTATTTAGGAATGACAGAAATGTTTTGAACTAGATAGATGTGATGGTTGCATAACATTGTAAATGTACTTAATGCTACTGAATTGCTCACTTTAAAATGGTTAATTGTAGCCAGGTCATGGAAGCAACCTAAATGCCTATCGACAGACAAATGGATAAAGATGTGGTACATATATACAATGGAATATTACTCAGCCATAAAAAGGAATGAAACTGGGTCATTCGCAGAGACGTGGATGAATCTAGAGACTGTCATACAGAGTGAAGTCAGAAAGAGAAAAACAAATATCGTATATTAACGCATATATGTGGAACCTAGAAAAATGGTACAGATGAACCGGTTTGCAGGGCAGAAATTTAGACACAGATGTAGAGGACAAACGTATGGACACCAAGGGGGGAAAGCAGTGGGGGGGGGGGGGAGTGGTGTTGTGATGAATTGGGAGATTGGGATTGACATATATATGTTAATATGTATAAAATGGATAACTAATAAGAACCTACTGTATAAAAAATAAATAAAATAAAATTCAAAAATTCAATAAAGTAAAATGATTAATTGCATGTTATGTGAATTTTATCTCAAACACATTTTATATATGGACATATATTAAAGCTGTTATTACTTTCAAAAAATAAATAAAAGTGAGTTCTTTTACAAGCAATAATAATAAATTACTAAAATCTGAAAAGCTACAGTAATCCTAGAACCGTAAAGAAAATATAGAGAAAAAAATTTTTAATGCATTTTGTTTGAGGAAAAAGGCAAAGACCATCAAGGGCAAGGTACATAAGGAAAGACTTCTTGTGAAGAAAATAACAAAAGGAATATTAGCTTGCAGTAGGACCTTGCATTGCTATTGTGGGAAACAAAGAAAAATATCAGTATTTAATATCATTCTGAGCCTTCTTATCAGTACTAATAACTCATTATAATAGGACAGTTAAGCTTTCTCATGATCCCCTGGTTAATACACAAAATTTCCAGAGAGAAAGGACATGGCATGTATGACTTTATCCATATGTAAAATGTCTTAGTACAAAATGACTATAGAAAAAAAGCCATGATTGAAAATATTCAATCAACAACTTCCACCACTTTCATATTCCATTATCTATCCCCAAATTATCCTCAGAAACTCACAATTTAGGCTTCCCAAATAACCTACATTTTATGAATACTAACATGATTTTTATATGTATGTGCATACCTGATCCCACAGACACAATCAGAAAGCGGCAACATTCATTCCTATTTAAGAACCTTCTAAGCACTATACAAATTGGCTACTTCACTACTTTTACCCAAGGAAAATTATTAAGTCAAACTAGAAATTGGCACAGATGCAGATATAACAGTCAATCCAGAGACAATATATGAGAAGACTTAGGTTAACTCCCTAGAGAGTTTAATAAGCAAGATAAGTTACAGGCTTCCACAGAATGCATTAGAGATATGTCATCCATTGTCAGATGCTTTTAAAATGAAAGCCTTGTTCGAAATGAGGGATCTGTGTGATACTAAAAGGATGCCAAGTAACACCAGAATGTCCTGGAATTGCAGAAACTACTTTTACCTCAACGGTGGGAGCATTTGACTTCTTGGGAGAGCAGCAGTGGTTCTATCAAAAACATTGTTTGAAAATTATGGAAAAAAAAGAGAACAGTACAACATATTAATGCTCACCATATGACAAACCATATGCCATCTACATTCCTCAAGCCATATTTCCAAAGAACACTGATAGAACTAATGTAGAATATTGCAGCATATTTTATTTAGGAAAACTCATAGAACCAAATTTTTAGGTTATTTGTCACTATGGTTTGGATATTCCAGCAAGGCAGAGCAATTTGTCTGGTATAATCTATATACTAAGCATCTAAATATTTTTCATCACAAAAACCAGACCTTACCATGAATTTTAAGCTATAAAAGTGAGGTTTAAAACTAAAGGAAAAGATCACCAGGAATCAAGTCATCTTCCTCAAGTCCTCATTTATTTCAGATTCTCACGGAAGTAATTAAAGAAATAAAAATATCAGGGAAAAGTCCGTATGGGCATTCTAAGCTTAAAAAGGGAATTATCCACTTTTCAAACACAGTATTGTATTAGTTTTCCACTGCTGTGTAACAACTTACCACCAACTTAGTGGCTTAAAATAGCACCCATTTGGTATCATATATCTACAGTCCAAGCCTGGCTTAATGGGAGTCTGCTTTGAATCTTGCAAAGCTAAAAATAAGGTGTCAGCCTGTCTTAATTCCGTTCTGGAGCTTGTGTTTTTGTTTTCCCAAGCTTATTCAGCTTACACCCTTCCTTTTCTATATACTTGACCTTCTCTGTAGGAAGTTCAAAAAAGTTCTCAACATAGCTGCCCCTTTCTTCTAGGTTAGCAGGAAAGTGTCTCTCTCATGCTTCAACTTCTTTTAAAGGGCTTGCCTGATTTGTCAGTCTCACCCAGGTTAATCTCACTTTTGATTAACTCAGAGTCAACTGACCAGTAATGTTGTAATAGGAGTGATATCCCATCATATATATAGGTCTTGCCCACTTTAAAGGGGAGACAATTTTATAGGGTGTGTTCTCCAAAGTATGGGAATCCTGGAAGCCATCTTAGAATTCTACCCACCATATGATCTTAATGAAGAGTGCCCAGCAAGTAAGACAACATTTAGGGAGGAAGTAACTAGTCTTGGATCCACTGTATTTGAAATATGTAGAAAGAATAAGTAGTGGCACCCATTATGAAATTTAGTTTGGTATGTAAAGGGACCACATATGAGAATGTTTTAGGGGGCCACTAAAACGTACACCATGTGATAGAGCTCAGAGCTTGAATACAGAGAGAGACAGGATCTCCCAGTAGAGTTCACGGTTTTTCCAAGACACTGGGATTCCATAAAGAGGACAGGACTGATGAAGCTGGATTACTTTAACACATTCTTCTTCCTTTGCTTAAGAACTGGTCGCCATCACCTTTCCCATGATAATTCTAAGAACCCTAGAATTTTATGGCTTAACTTTATCACCAATTTCCTTGCTTTAACTTGTGCAATTACTCTTGCAGAGGGATGGTTAAAAGTGATTTTCCATCTATTACTCATATATTCACTGGTATATTATGCTGAGACTGAATGGGTGAATGAGGATGATTGCTTATTAAGGTTAACTCTAAAATTCCCTTATTTAACATCTCTATATAAACGTTTTATAACTTTAAATTTAGAAAGATTCATTTTCATTCTAAGTCTTTCAAATTTGCCTGGCCCTTGAACAAGCTAAGATCAAATTTGCTATTTTAACTATCTAAATAAATAAGTAGAATATTGGATCCCAATATATAAATGTATTATTAGGGTTTAATTTGAGAGATACTTAAGATTTATAGGTAAATCTTTTTAAAATTAAAACCCTTTCATCATTTCCGCTGGAGAGAAAAGAATTATTTTTTTCTATCATCTTAAAAATCCCCTTTTAGACAGCAAATATTTGAATTGCTAATCATTTCATTTTTGTTTACAAATACTTCTGTACAAAAGTTAAAATAATAGAAGGATAATAGAATAATCTATTGTTTACATCATCACATTACAGAAACAGAACTACAGTTTAGAATTATTAAAAATAATCTACTTCACATTTCTTACTTGCTATCAGAAAATTTAACATTCAAATAATAATAAGCTCTTCAAGTGAAGGCACTGAGACAAGATCAGTGCACATATGTAGAAATTATCCACATCTAACTTGTCTAAAGAAAGGATCCTCAGGTACAATAAATTACTTAAAATCAATAAAATATCTTGAAAAATGTTGATTCCATCTTATCCTACATGATTTATGATTTTCTAATTCCATTTGGATCTGGTTTTCAGAAAACCAGAAATCTTGCCTAGTGAAATGTTCAGATGAGTCAAGAGCAACCTAGCTTTCCATAAGTCTCTACCAGTTTGGTCTTAGCATTTAAGAGCTCTGATGAGCAAAAAGAAAATAATAACTAGAAACATTAAAAATCAGCATAATTCCAGCCTCTAAGTAGTGGCAGAAGTGTATATTCTGGGCCAACAAGCAAAATTTTGCCAAAGCTCCCCACCCTCTGGCTCCAGTTAATCCTGCTAATACCATGGGGAAAAGAGGGGTAGGGGTAGGGGTAGGCTGGGTCCTCAAATACTCTGGACTTTGATGAAGGAGTTGGGCCATGAATGGTCCTCTCATGAAATAATTTTTCGGGTAGTAATTTGATTGTACATTGTAGAATGACAGTTCTGTAAGACAGAGATAGGATCCCAGGCAATAATTCCTTTAATCCTCAAAGGTTATCTGATGTCCTTCAGAGATGCCACTGAAAGGTCATCAGTAGTAATCAAGCTGGAAAGATTACTCTTGACTTTATAGGAAGGATGAATTTCATTTTCATTTCATTTTCTAAATAAGAATCTATAGGACTTTGAAAAAGTCAACTCTTCTGAAGGATTAGATTCTTTTCGTGGTTCTTTATTGACCTCATTTTCAAAAGGCTGTTTGATTTCTAAGCCACAGTTTCTGTATGGTTGTTTTTACGTGCAATGATTCATCAACTGCCATGTGCCCCAGATAAATTTAACAACTGTTCACTATAACAGGCAGAGCCTTATTTTTAACAGAAATAATTGAAAAGGCACCAGGGGCTTCTTGAGAGCTCTGACTATACCATTGCAAGAACACCATTTCCTGAATCAAGTCAATAATAGAGCAGCATGAAAAATAGGTTCTGAGCAACATAATTTTTCAGGGGAACAAGAGATACCAGGTAATATTTGGAGTATACTTTGTGATCTTCAAAAAAAGGGGAAGTATATAAAATGTCCTTCCCAACCAAGTCCAGTTGTTTACCAGCAACACTTCAGGGCTCCATCTGCCTGTTCATGATTCCAATTATTGTAGGAAAATAACTCATGCCCTGCTCATTGAAATTCCTTGTTTTATTATATAGTGACAGTATTATCTATTCTGACCAATCTACTATTAACCCATACTGATATGTGGGGCAATGATAATTACCACGGTATGAGAACTAGGTTTTAAAAGGCTTTGCTATTACTTCAAAATACATGCATGTGCTTTTTGTGACTCCTTTATTTCAGCTATTCAAGCAGGCAAGCATATACTCTAAATATGATAAGGGGAATGAGTTTATTTGAATGAAAATGTAATATTTTGTAACAAACAAAGCAAAAGAATAAGTTTGTTCTTGCACATTTAGTGATTTATGTGAAGAAAAATGCACTCCTGAGAAAACTGGTAATGGGGACAGGCACAAGCAAAACATAATTCCAAAGCTGCAATTTGAACAGCAGTTATTTTTATTGACTCTTGTGCGTAAAAATATGTAGTTCTTGATTTGTGATTTGTTGAAGATTGTGCCTTGAACCACTTGTTTTGTCACTTCAGTTCTTCATTTCTCTTGCTTTGCTTATACTTTCCTTTCCTCCTTTTTTTTTTTTTTCCCCCTACCTAATTCACTGGAAAGACTTATTACTGGGAGAGAAGATTGTAAAATGAAAAGTGGTATTGGTGAGAATAGGATTATTTTTCCTTCCTAAGGCTGAACTGTGACTTCACAGTGGCATAGTAGAAAAACGTAGGAATACCCTGTCCTAGTTTTCTAAGAAAATTGCTTTGGAACATTTTCTAAGATCAATTCATTAATAGTAGAGTTTATTAAGAAACACTTTGCTACCCTTAGCCCATATTCTTTTAAAAATACAAATGAAATGGCCTGTCAGACTTTTCAGTCTGTTTTCTGACCAGATAAAACTGTTAAATTATAAAGTTTCTTTTCATGGTTAACCTGTTTTTGCATGAACAACCTCAGTAAAATGGTTTACCAAGGATATCATAGTTATAACATGTCCATGGGGGTTGTGAAAATAAAAATACCCCAACTATCTCATAGTAGTCACCTCTGAAATTATACTATTTTATCCTGTAAAAACTGTTGCAAATGGGACAAATACACATTTTATTTTAAATAGCATTTTGCATTTTATTTTAAATAGCATTTTGCATTTTATTTTGCTTCTTTATCAATAATTGATAAATTTTGAGTGTTTATTTAATTCCTTATAATGATGCCACGGACACGCTATCATTCCTAAATTGTTAGTGCATGCTTATATAGAAACAAGAAATAAAATGGATGACGCGAAGCATATTGAAAAGACTGCAAGTGACTTCTTGGATATGTAAATAGATAGCTGAATTAATTTCTGACCATCACAATGATAAATTATGTTCTTATTTCAAAGGCTTATGTCAAGTAAACAAAATTCTGTTTGCTCCCTTTCTTCTTACACTTTGGCTTCTTTCTCATAAGTTCTATGTCCTATTATTAGAAGAAAAATTAAATCCCTTGAATCTAAATTAGCCAAGTTATAAATTGTATTTTGTCATGAGTTTTCCAGGACTCCTAAATAGATCTAAAAGTAAGTATATTTTTACGTGTCATTTTATCAGTTATATATATACATATTAACTTTTTGTTGGTAGTTCTCTTTACTATAGCAACAACAGAATCCCTTCTCTTTTTCTTACCAAGTTAACTGTCTGCCTATGCTATTTTTCTAGAAACCTGTGCTTAAGCTCAAGTTCTTAATAATTTGTTAATAGTTAAAACAACACAATAAAACAACCAATATATGAATATTTCATGTAGTATATAGGCATACCTTGTCTTACTGCACTTTGCTTAACTGTGCTTCACAGATATTGAATGTTTTACAAATCGAAGGTTTCTGGCAAGCCTGCATTGAGCAAGTCTATCTGCATCATTTTTCCAACAGCATTTGCTCACTTCATGTCTTTGTGTCACATTTTGGTAATTCTCATAATATTTCAAAATTTTTTGTTATCGTTATATTTGTTATGGTGCTCTGTGGCCACTGATCTTTGATGTTACTATTGTAATTGTTCTGGGGCACCATAAACTGTGCCCATAATAAGACAGCAAACTTAATCGATAAACGTGTGTGTTCTGACTGCTCTACCAACGGGCCGTTCCCCCATCTCTCTCCCTCTGCTCAGGCCTTCCTATTCCCTGAGACACAACAATACTGAAATTAGGCCAATTAATAAACATACAATGTCCTCTAAGTAGTCAAGTGGAAGGATGAGGTGCATGACTCTCACTTTAAATCAAAGCTAAAAAGGATTAAGCCTAGTGAGGAAGGTATGTCAAAAGCTCAGATAGGCTGAAAGCTAGGCCTCCCTCATGCCAAACAGTTAGCCAAGTTGTGACTGCAAAGGAAACATTCTTGAAGGCAATTAAAAGTGCTACTCCAGTGAATGCACAAATGATAAGAAAGCAAAACAGCCTCATTGCTGGTAGAAGAAAGTTTTAGTGGTCTGTATAGAAGATCAAACCAGCCACAACATTCTCTTAAGCTGAACCATGATCCAGAGCAAGGACCTAACTTCTCTTCAGTTCTATCAAGGCTGCAAAAGGTAAGGAAGCTGCAGAAGAAGTCTGAAGCTAGCAAAGTTTGGTTTATCAGCTTGGAGGAAAGAAGCTGTTTTTGTGACATCAAAGTGCAAGGTGAAGCAGCAAGTGCTTATACAGAAGCTGCACCAAGTTATTCAGAAGATCTAACTAAGATAATGAATGAAGGTGGCTAGACTAAGCAACAGCCTTACATTGGAAGAAGATGCTATCTAGGACTTCCATAGCTAGAGAGTAGAAGTTAATGCCTGGCTTTGAAGGTGACTCTCCTGTTAGTGGCTAATGCAGCTGGTGACTTTAAGTTGAAGCCAATGCTCATTCACCATTCCTGAAAATCCTAGGGTCCTTAAGAATTATGCTAAATCTACTCTGCCTGTGCTCTATAAATGGAACAACAAAGCCTGAATGACAGCACATCTGTTTAAAACATGGTTTCCTGAATATTTTAGGCCCACTGTTTACTGCTCAGGAAAAAAAATCCTTTAAAAACATTACTGCTCACTGACAATGCACCTGGTCACCCAAGAGCTCTGATGGAGATGTACAATGAGCCTTATGTTGTTTTAATGCCTGCTAACACATCATCCATTCTGCAGCCCACGGATCAAGAAGTCATTTCTACTTTCAAGTCTTATTACTTAATAAATACATTTCATAAGGCTATAGCTGCCATAGATAGTGATTCCTCTGATGGATCTGGCAAAATAAATTGAAAACCTTCTGGAAAGGATTCACAATTCTAGATGCCATTAAGAATATTTGTGATTCATTAGATGAGTTCAAAATATCAACATTAACAGGAACTTGGAAGAAGCTGAAACCAATGCACATGGATGACTTTGAAGGGTTCAAGACTTCAGTGGAGGAAGTAACTGCAGATGTGGTGGGAAAAACAAGAGAACTAGAATTAGACGTGGAGCCTGAAGATGTGACTGAATTGATACAATCTTATGATAAAACTAACAGATGAGGAGGCACTTTTTATGGATGAGCAAATAAAGTGGTTTCTTGAAATGGAACCTACTTTTGGTGAAGCTGCTGTGAATATTGCTGAAATGACAATAAAGGATGAAGAATATTATATAAACTTAGTTGATAAAGTGGAAGCAGGGTTTGAAATGATTGACTCCAATTTTAAAAGAAGTTCTATTGTGGGTAAAATGCTACCAAATAGCATTACATGCTACAGAGAGATCCTTCGTGAAAGGGAGAGTCAACTGATGCCACAAATTTCATTGCTGTCTTGTTTTAAGAAGTCGCCACAGCCACCTCCGCCACCTTCAGCAACCACCACCCTGACCAGTCAGCAGCCAGCAAAAAGATTATGACTCCCTGAATGTTCAGATGACAGCACTTTTTAGCACTAAGGTATTTTTTAATTAAGGTAGGTACATTGGTTTTTGTAGACATAACACTATTGCACACGATAGACTACAGTACAATGTAAACATAACTTTTACATGCACTGGAAAACCAAAAATTTGTGTGACTGGCTTTATTTTGATATTCCCTTTATGACATATACCTATAAACATCTCATTTGAACCTCATAACAACCACAAAAGTTAAGTACATATTATTATTAAACCATTTGATAGATAAGAAAAGTGAGGTTATAAGAGGTAAATGTTATTTTTCTTAATGTCACTTAGCTGATAAAAATCAGAAGAAGAACACAAATGCAGGTATTCAGACTCAAAATTTCAGTATGCACTAGTCTCTGGTAGGATTTCCAAATATAAAGATGAATGAAATATGTCCTGTCCTTCAGGAGCTCACAATCTGTTGGCATATAATTATGCTTAGTGTTCTGTGGGTGGAGGAAATGGTGGAAGCTTTTAATTCAGTTTGACCTAGTCTGAAAGAATTACTGAAAACTGTCATCCTGAACTGAGCCTTTAAGACTGAATAGGAGTTTGCCAGATAAAGTCTATTGGAATGGGATAGGGATATTCTTTCCCAAATAACAAAACAACATGAGGCAGGAAGGAGAGTAGACTCAATTTCAGAAAGATAGAAGAGGAATGAAATAGCAAGTGTCAGCAAATGAGCTGGAGAGTTAAGGTAACTGAGGAATTTGAATGAAAGGGTTTTTATCTGGTATGTTATAAGTAACTATTAAAGGGCTTTAAGAAAGTAAGGATGGCATTGCATTTTTTCAACAGATTTCTGGTAAGTGTGAATATATTTGAGGAAATGAGCCTAGGGGCAGGAGGTCCAGTTAGTTGTCTATAAAAATTACCCAGTAAGAGATGTTAAAGGCCTGGATTAGGATAACAGGAGTAGGATTGGACAGGAAAAGATATTTGAACAAGATTAAGTGGGTAGGAGTTTACAAATGATTGGATTTGGGAATGAGTGATTCTAGGTTGATAGAGTGAATGGAAGATAATGGGATCCCCAACTGAATAAAGGAGCACATGAAAAGCCAGTTTTAGAAAAGAAAAAGTGTTTAATTGGGGACAGAATTAGTGATGCTAAACATGTTCTTATGAATTTAGACCTTCAGAACAGCAGGTGAAAAACTTGGTACTACATAAATTTGGAAGTCCCCTAAATATTTGTGAACATTAAAAATGAGAGTAAATTATATCTTCCAACAATTGCATATCACGTGAGAAGGGCAATGAGCAGAAAAAATAAATCTGAAGAACACTAAGAATTAAGTATCAGAGCAAAAAAAAAATCGGAAAATATGAGGAATAAATGGCACGGTATCAGTAGAGTTTCAAGAAGAAAGGGATGGTCAACAACTTCAAATATAGATAGTTTCAGTAACTGAAGGTGATATTTGGATTTGGCAAAGGTTAGAACTTTTTTGGTAAAAACTCATCTTCAGAGGTTTGTTCTTCCTTTGAACCCTCTGGGGAAATTCTTCTTTTCCCTAGCACTACAGAATGGTGATTGTTTTTCTTGCTTTATTAATTCTGCAATGAGGTGCAGAGAATGATGTCAGTAAGATAAGGATTCCCTGGCCCCCTCACTGTCCACTTCCGTCTTGGCAGTTTCCACTCTCAGTTTGAATCCCTGAATGGAAATATAATGCTCAATAAACAACTTCTGACTGTGGGATTCTTAAACCAAGCTAGTAAGTCAGATGCAGTCTGTAATTCAGCTCTGTATGAATGGAGGACTACGTATCCCAGAACACTGCTGCACGTAATCCACACACTTCTCTTGACTTTTTGCTTGTCGACAATGTTCTCTCTGCGTAGACTTTTCCTCCTAGGAGGTACTGCCATTATATTAACACCTATTTCTGTTCCTGGTGGTTAGTGCAGTGAATATACACTATTTTTTTTTTTATTGCCTGGCACCTAAAGCCCCTCTTTAAAATGGAAACTTCGTCACCTTTTGAATCCTGGTGAGAGGAAGAGTTCAGAACTTCTACTGAAGTTGACAGTTTCAGCTACTTGCTCTCCCAGTGTTCAGATGACTTGCCTGATTTCTCTCAGATCCATTTCCTTCCTTCCTCTGCTCAGCTAGCTCTGTATCACAAGAAACTACAACAAACTTCTGGAGAAGTTAGGCCAATGGAAGGCACTGATGGATGTTTGGAACTTGGAAGGCATGCAGAAGCTACGCAGGGTAATTGTGTCTCTATTATTCTGTCTCAGGCAGCATCTCTGTCACATCTCATCCATAGCTCAGTCTCCTGGGACAATTTATCCCTCAGGGTCTCAACTTTCTCCAGGCATTCCTTAATTTATTTTTAGTTCCAATCAAATCTCCCTCTCTTCTGAGCTCTGGTAACACCATTTTCCCTCTAGCCCCAGGAGTGTTACTAGCTTCCTTCTGTTGCTTAATTTCTGGATGGGCTCACTGTCTTCCGTTTGGCTACTCAGCTCTTCCAACCCTGCATTACAGATCCAATATATTTGTAAGACGAAATGGTTTCTTGGTCTTATAACTAGACTAGACCCTGACTACCTCACTCAGCCTCCTTTGTAGCTGGGGTGCAGGTCTGTGTCTCAGAACCCATCAATCATATGCATTTACTCTGGACTTTGGAAAGGTTGCTGTTGCCATGATAAAGAGACAACTAGACGGAGAACCCTCTCTGGCTGTTACATGAGTTTCAATGTTGGCTGCAGTGTTAGTGATGCTAGTGATGGTGTCCACTGCCCCATTCCATTATTTTCAGGGGTACAAGCTGCAATGTCCTGTGGCTTGGAGCATTGTTACCTCCTCACCAAGTTTCTCAGCCTTCTAGGAAATTCTATACACTATGCTTCTAAGAAATTCTTTGCCTAAGACAAGAGAATTAGTTTCTCTTGCTTGCCACTAAGAACACTGACTGATACATATTGAATCCTAGGAGTTACAGTCTTAAAACCAATATAGAATAAGAAAATGTAGGCAATTCCCTGGTGGTCCAGTGGTTAGTACTCTGCACTTTCACTGCCCGGGTTCGCTGGGGAACTAAGATCCTGCAAGCCGCACGGCGCGTCTAAAAAAAAAAAAATGTGAGAGAAATAGTTTTAAGAAATGAGCCTGATTCAGCTCTGACAGTTCCAGTGCAATTCTACCTGACAACATCCTTGGGTCCCAGATTTAGGGACAGCAATTTGGGATGTTCTGGGTCAGAAGGCAGAGCAGGTATAGTACAGAGGTATCTATAAATCTCTCCAGACACCAACTTAGTTCTTCTCTTTAGTTTGCAGCATTGTTGCCCAGATTTGTGTATCTACATTCAGGGCTATTTCAGCGGAAATTTAGGAGATGACTTGGCATTGCTCATTAGCCAAAATGTCACCGCAGTGCCCAGTCCCTGTAAGTCATGCTGCAATTGATTGTTTATTTGGCTGTCTCTCTAATGGGACAATGAGCTCCTTAGCAACAAACATTGTGTCAATTTGCTCCACATTCTAAGACCTAGCAGAGAACAGGAAAGATATTCAGCAAATATTCACTGAACAAATGAATCGATTCTGGAAAACCAGACTGAGAAACTAAAATTTTGTTCTGTTTTGTTTCTGAAAATACAGTCATTGAATTTAGAACATTGTGTTTGGAAAGAGTACACAATGCTTTTTAGTTCAGCTATTCTCCAGACTCCTCCAGGCTTCCTCCCTCATATTTCTTTACAATATCCCTCTTGTGATTGTTCAATAAAATGTCATCTCCACGCAAACCTCCTTGTAAAGTGTCAGTTATCCCTTCCTTTGTGGTACAGTATCACTTTGTACTTATGCTGATTATAAGAATTGTTGTATCACACTGTGTAATTCCTCTAATTGTCTGTATCCTCTATTAGACTTGGAATATTTCAATGACCAGAACCATGGTGCAGAACCTGCATCAATCCTTTGCACAGTCTCAGGCATATTTTAGGACCAAGGTTCTTCATAGATTACTTGGAGGGATTCAATGAGACTGATTTTCTTTTTAATGCATGCAAAATTTCATACAGACACATGCTCTTTTTTGAAGAAAAGGTCCATTTAGTATTTTTAAATGTCTGTTGTATTTAATTTAATCAATCTACATATCAAATATGTTTTTGTTTTATTATATTTTAATTTTTTCAATACAAACTGCAATACATTACAACATTAAATCTGATACAGTGTTGTTTTCATGGGCATTTTTTCCATAGTAAAATGTAAAATGTTGGGATAAATGAAGAGAAAGAAAAACAAGGAGAAAATAATCTGTTCTCTAGATCATTGTTCTATAGATTATTATTTTTATTATAATGTTCTACCCCATCTCCTTTCTCTCCACTAGGCAAGGGATTTCTCCACACTGTGCTAAGATGTTACCTATTATGAAATGAGATGGAAAGAAAAGCACTGAAGTAATAGTTCTGACTTGACTCCATTGAGGCATTAAAGTCATTTCAACTAAATACTCAATTTAAAAATATATTGCTGATTTTTCTCACCAGAGTTTTTCAGTCCACAGTTCTTTATTTGAACTTCTTGAGGTCAGATGGGTTTTCAAATGCTGTATTTTTTCTACATACTAAAAAGGTAATAAAATGCATTTACTGCCTATTAAGCAGCACCCTAGCAGAATCTGGGACAGCATCCCGAGATCCAACACACTAAAAATGCTGTAGAAAACTGTATGGATATTCAGACTGAGAAAGATAAGTAAAGACTATAAATAAACCAATGTCATTCTTTGAAGTCAAATTTTGAAGCCAAATTAGGTCAGGTTTTGCAGCCAAAAAAAAATTAGTTTTCAGAGTTATTTGGATCTTGGAAATCAAGGCTTGTATTCAACTCGCACTACTGGGCTCCTTATTATGAATTTTTCAATTGAATTATTTTTCTTAAACTATATCAACTTCAAACTCATAATGGAGCTTATGGAATGCTATCACTGCCAAAAGAATAGTACGTGAAAAATAATGAGTTATAGGGAGTGTGGAGAGAAGAAAACTCAGCATCTTAAAATGTTAACTACTACAAAAATAATTCAGAGTTTTAGAATTTATGTATGTCACACACATAAATACACAAACATGCACACACACACCAGATAAGCAACAGCAAACATAGAGCACTAAATGGCATACAGGCATGGTCAAGGTTACTTTGGATGCTGTATGTTAGAGGTTGAATGAGAAAGTATGGGGGAAAAAATGGGATATGCAACAAGGAGATTGTCATGGTCCCTATAAACTTACCATAAAGGTATCAGACTCACCAAGCAGTTTAAAAAAAAGAAAGGGCCAAAACCTTCTGAACATTCACAAATGTTCAGAACAGAGGTATTCACAAAACTTCTGCTTATTGCGGACTTAGTGGTCAAACAGTCTTTAGCAGAAAGTTAAGGTGCAGTTTCTGGGTTAGTCATTCTAGTTAAAGTATGTCTTTTCCCTTGATTTTCACAGAAGGACCCGCTCTGAGCGATGTTTTTAAAAACTATTGGGAAAAATTTCACTGAGAAAGTAAGAGATAAGCAATATAAGCATCCTATTAAAAAGTAATTTCAGATGACTAGAAGCAAAATATACAAAGACGAGGATGTGAAAAACGAAAGAGCGTTCTTTCATGCCTATCATGAACATTTTAAGTTAAATGCTTTTTTAAAAAAAATTTAATTGTACTGTCAACAATAAGGACCTTCTCAAGAGCATATTAATCAAAACATGGGGACCTAGTTCACTCATTAAAATGTTTCATTATTCAGACAACGTGTGTCACCTATTGATTATTATCAGTTACAATTCCTAACACAAATAAAACTTAGTCACATTTAAAAATCAGGTTTAGCAAAGTCATTTTTGGTAATAATGTCCTTATAAAAGTATTTCAAAATCATAAATTTCATACATATATATATATCCCTTCAATGGTATTATTTGCCTGAACTCAAATTATCAGGTGGATGTAACCAAACTAGCATGGGACATAACCAAATTCTACTTGCTCCTTACAGAGAGGTGAATCATACCGCTGGGATCTGGGATGCTGGAGACCATATTCTCCACTGATACAATTTTCCCCCAAATATCCATTCTCCTCCTTGGAATATCCCGCCATATTCTTTCAGCATGAGTTATTAAAAGAAACCCCTCTGAGGAAACAGCAGTACCTATCAGATCACTGATGTGACGGCTTGAGCAGAGTGACAGATGGCACATGTGCTTTACACATTCTCAGAGTAACATAATTATAATTGATGATTGTCCTATCTTCCACATTTCCCCCAGGGAATACTTCTTTCCTTATTTGACTTCTTTTCTTGTTTGCTCAGCCTCTCTCTAGAATTTTTACTTTTTCAATTCCCTGACTTCATATTGTTCCTTAATTCCATACCCCTTGTTCTTCTGCCTCCTTAGGAGTCCAGTCTAAAGCAAGCATATTAGAATGGGAAATTTAAATACAATGGCATTAGAAGATAAATAAATAAATGAATATAGCCTTTTTAAATGACAGGATTCTTGACTGAGAAACATTCTAAGATAAAATGCAGCTTAGTAATTACCATAATTATGTTGTTTATATACATTAATACATGTATACAATGCATGAAAGACTTTACTTGAACTAGCGTTCACCGTAAGCAAATATTAGTCAACACTTATTTTAAAAAGAGCTATATTAAAATTTAAAATGAAAATTAATACAAAACAGAAATAGAGACTCAGAAAAGGAAGAGAAAGAATGTGGATGGCATTTATAGAGAAAACAGTATCACTGAAATGGTTACTATATTGTATCATTTTGAAATCATAGTAGAAGATGCCGCTGATGACTCCACCCCCACAAGTCTGGGAAACAGAAATATCACAGATGTTTTTCAAGTAAATTGATGAAACACTGAAGCTTCTGAAAATTTCTGGATAGGAATGGTTTGTGGAAGTGGTTGCTCTCACCCTTTCCCCACCACTCTCAACACACACATCCACACACATATATACAACATGAAGTGTCATCACACCATATTACAGCATATCAAGAAGCCACTCTATGTTTGTTAGCTTAAACAAATGTATCATTGAACTCATCATTTTTATTATAAAATAATTCATCTCTCTTCATAGAGTTTCTACAGACGTCCATGAAATTTCTATGGCAAGAATTCAAGAATTTAATAGGCAACTCACGGATAAAAAAAAATGAAAAGAGAAGATAAACTTTTTTTGAGAAGCATCAAAAAGTACTAGTCTAAATTAATAGAGAAATTTCTACCTGCTGTGATCAGATTCATCTATTTAAATATTACTTAAGAATTCATTTTTAAATTTATATTATCAGGATTAGTTTCATTATGTAAACGCATAGTTCTTCTCCTAAGAAAAGGTTTGACATTAGTGTATACAGTTCACAAAAGTGTTTGCTAATGATTCAGAATTTGCATGTAAATATGCATAGTGTTATAATGCTTGGGGAAAAGAAAAAGTGAAAATAAGAATACAGCTACCAGGGACTCCCCTGGTGGCGCAGTGGTTAAGAATCCGCCTGCCAGTGTAGGGGACACAGGTTCGAACCCTGGTCGGGGAAGATCCCACATGCCGTGGAGCAACTAAGACCGTGCACCACAACTACTGAGCCTGTGCTCTAGAGCCCACAAGACACAACTACTGAGCCCGTGTGCCACAACTACTGAAGCCCACACACCTAGAGCCCATGCTCTGCAACAAAGAGAAGCCACCGCAATGAGAAGCCCGCACACCACAAGGAAGAGTAGCCCCCACTCACCACAACTAAAGAAAGCACACATGCAGCAATGAAAACCCAATGCAGCCAAAATTAATTAATTAATCAATCAGTTAATTAAAAATAATACAACTACACATATTCTACTTGATATAAATCTCTGTAGATTCAACATTGTCTTATAAACTGATAGATGATAATGCCTTTGAACATTTGACAAGGTCTATAGGCAATTGAGGGGGGCACACTGCAGAAAGTTAAAAATTGGTCTAATCCTAATTATTTTGATAGTTCAGTTGTAACCAATGCTATGCAGATTCCAGACAAGCACATGAAAATGAGGTGATGTGGAATATGTAGATAAATTGTCATGAAAAACCCATTAGGGGAAAAAAAATAAGATTACAGTCTCACCAAACACTGGCCCAAAAGGAGGGAATTTAAAAGAAGCTATAAACCTCCAAGTATTTAGACAAGTTATAAGTAAAAGTTTATGGTATGTTGGGTGAGTATCAAATAGGGATCACCACGGTAAGCAAGTTGTCCATTTAGCACAGAACTTTGAAGTCATGAAAAATGGGTATTATATACTATCATTCCTGGTTGAAATTATTCCTGATAATCTGGAAGGTGAAATGAGTTTTTTTCAATTAGAATTTATTGAAGCACATTTGATTGTGACAGATAAACTAGTATCTTTTCTTTTAATCTCTCAGCTGAACTCAAAATTCATCCACTTGAAAATTATCTTCCACTAAAAATCTATGCCTCTTCCTCCATCTTTCTATCCACCTCTAATATTCTCCACGTCAGATTTCAGCACTATCTTCAGACAAGTTACTGTAACCCCACACCACTCTCTTTTAACAAGCTCTGCTCTGTCTTATCTATCTATACCAAATGTTTGAGGTTTTTCTGTAGGTTTATATTCTAGTAATTAGAGAAGAATATTAAAGATTGAGCATCTAAAAAAGTTATACAGTTGCTAAAAATAATAAAGTTCATAAATGAAGTTAGCTCATTATTTCCTTCCTTCTCCAACAGCATCTTAATTTACTTTGGAGCTACTCCTACATAGCACGTTTCTCTGTCTTCACTCACAGATGTTGCATAGTTTTCCCTACATTTGTAGGTTCTCACCCACTTCTCATATTCTCTCTCTTTCAGAACCAGTACACACTGAGGTTTATTAATAATTGTCATAGATACAAAGTATAAAAGGCCTCAAATGAATTTCAGCATCACCTTTTTGCAAGAAGGACAGACATCTGAGGTCATTCCAGCAGAGATCTTAATTTACTTCATAAAGAAGAGTAGAACAACTGTCCTCTGGCATAATATTGTAATCTAATCACTGGAAATTCTGTTTTCCTGTTTCATCAGAAAGACCATTTAACAAACCTGAGCTTAGCTCACTTTTTTAAAATATGGAAAGGAACAAATATAAAGTTGGAAGCAACAAAACTATAAGCATTGTTAACTTATAAACTTCAAATGAAAAAAAGAATGTAAAAATATTTCAGATTCTGAAATGTTTCACATTCAAAAAGCAATATATATTTCTATCATCATTAATATTTTTATCGTTGAAATTTTTAGACTCTAAAAAATCAGATATTCCAGTATAGTTTAATTGTCATTGTTTTTGCTTATAACTAGATATTAATCACTATAAAGTCTTTAAATTTTTCCATTTAGTGGTATCATTTTAGATTACTAAGTTAAAGTGGCTCTTTTACATGAAATCCTTAAGAGAGGAGATTATTAAAATATGGGTTAACTCATGTTCTTCATAAGTCTAAGAAGCAAGCAGAAAGAAGAGCAGGATAAAGTACACTTACAACATGAAAGAGCTGGAAATTATGAAGTGACTTGTAAGGGATTTTAAATCATACTATAAAAGGGACCCTTGAGTTAAGAAAAAAATTCAAATTAGTTATCCTATTAGAGATACAGTACAGGAAAAAATTGCAGATAGGGCAAATATTTTATTCATAACATGCTAACTAAAATTTTAAAAGCTGAAGTAATATCTTATACATATGCCTCAAAGATAAATATTAATGAATAAAAGAAATGTCCATACTGGTGAATGGGAAAAAAATCTATAGTAGCAAATCAGCCTATGGTTTTTTTTTGTTTGTTTCCTTTTCTTTTGTCTGCTATGTGATTTCAATAAAATTAAAACTCTTTGAGCATTTTTCCTATGCTCATATTTTATGACAATGTCTAAGTGAAGCGCAGCTGGCATGCTCCAAGTTCGCAGCCACCACTGATCACACCAATGGATCTAAACAGTCTTTCCTCTTCTCACACATGAGTAGAATCTCACTCTTTAGCGGACCAATACAACAACTGATTAACACATTTCTAATGAAATTTATACACCATTTTTATGTATTTATCTCATATCCTATCCCTGTGTATTCCCTACTGCCAAGAACAATACGTTTAATTTAGTAACACTAAACTCAAGTAAATTAGTATGTCTAATTGACTCTAAGTTCTGATTTATAAAAAAAGTCTCTTCACTAACTGAATGTGTTTGTGTGTAGAACTTTTTGGGACCTAATGCAAACTAAAGTCACAATGATATTTCCTATTACATATTCCTGAAAGGAAGCAACCTCAGTGATAAGAACAGAAGGGTCTATAAAGAACATGCATAATGCTTGAGCAATGCAAATGAAAAAAAGTCAGTGTCACAATCCCTAAGTATTTATAATTTTGTGTGGAAATTATATTACTGTTAAGAAAACATTTTAAAATACACTGCCTGGTATCAAAGTATGTTTGATTAAAAGTGTTCATATTTTAGACTCAGAATGATGGATTCAAAAAGCATTTTATGAAGCACAATTTTTTTTTATTTAAAAGAATAAGTAAAACATAAAAGTTTTAGATATATGTTTGTTACCACATTGCTGCTTTTTATAGGGGGTGAGTCGTGCTATTTGGATTAAGCTATGGAATGAATTAAAATTTAAAATGTCATTTTCGACCAATATATTATTTATCTTTACAGTCCTTCTTGCCCAGTACATAGCATAGTGTTTCTTTTTCATTTTTTCTTTTTTTTTTTTGCCATTATCAGTACCTCTAAATATTTTAAAATTAAAATCTGTTTAGGGAGTAAGAAAAGTTCATTTATTATAAATGATCAGAGATGGAGAAGTTTTAAAGATAGCTCTGTATCTATGTGACTGGGAAATAGAATCATCTGAAAAAAATAAACAAAAAAGTTTCTGGTGGACTGATTATTGACTGAAAGGCAACTTTATGTACTCTGCTCTGTGACTCCAGAGTTGAGAATTTGCAAACTGTATTTCCCAAATTCTCTGAAAATAGGAACCACTAGAAGGTATGTTGACTTTCTCCCCATGGTTTAAGATGCTCAACAAAACTGTTTATATTCCATCCCACTTAGAGAAAAAAACTTCCTTTTAGGGATGTCAACTAAATATTTTGCCTATTTTTGAACTTTATATAAATGTTTTATGGTTTGCTTCTTTAGCTCAACATCATGTTTGAATGATTCATCTATCCTGTTTTACACATAGCACTAGATTATTACTTTTCACATCTTTAAAAGATGTCATTATATAAATACATCACTAGTTTTTTTATTCAATGTAATGTTGATAGTCATTTGGGTTGTCACCAGTATTAAAGTATTCCAAACGTTACATCTATGACCATTTGTGTTCACTGTTTAGCGGACTCTTCTACAAAGTGATTGTACAAATTTGCACACCAACTCAGCAACATATGAAAATTCTAATAGCTCTATATCCTCTATAAGACTTTTTAAATGTTGGTCAAATTTGTAAGTGTGTAGAGTTATCATATTATAGTTTTAATCTGCATTTCCAAAAATATTAATAAGATTGAGAACTTTTTAATCATCTATAAGAAGTAAGTTGCAAGTTCAAGGGGACTAAATATATTAAACATGTTTAAAATTCTTGAGCTGCCCAGGAAGAGATAAAAGTACTAACTCACATATGAAAATTCAAGAATGCATACTGTAATTTGTACATATAGTAAAACCACATACAATTACTTGGCTGCTAGAAGAAAAATAGAATAATAAAAATAATCAATTCGAAATAAGTTAAGAAAGGTGAGAAAAAGGAACACAGCACAGGTGGGAAAAATTCAAAAAATTGTACAATGGCAAATTTAGATATTAAATACCAATTATTCTACTAAATATAAAATTCTATATATTCTAATTAAAATGCAAACATGTTAATAAAAATTTATTAACAATTAATGAAAAATAGTTTCCACAAGACATATAAAATGCATGGATTTAAAATTTGAGAATAAAAAGATAGAAAAACATATACCAGGTATAAACTAACCAAATGAAAGCTGAAATAGCTATATTAGTATCAGTGAAAAATAATTTCAAGTAACAGTGTAATAATATAAAGTCCTAAAAATAAATTTTATAATATAAAAATTTAGGGCTTCCCTGGTTGCGCAGTGGTTGAGAATCTGCCTGCCAATGCAGGGGACATGGGTTCGAGCCCTGGTCTGGGAAGATCCCACATGCCGCGGAACAACTAAGCCTGTGAGCCACAACTACTGAGCCTGCGTGTCTGGAGCTTGTGCTCTGCAACAAGAGAGGCCGCGATAGTGAGAGGCCTGCACACCGTGATGAAGAGTGGCCCCCGCTCGCCACAACTAGAGAAAGCCCTCGCACAGGAACGAAGACCCAACACAGCCAAAAATAAATAAATAAATAAATAAAAATTAAAAAAAAAAAATTTAATTCACCAAATATATGTAATATCCATAAATTTGTATGCAACTAATAGCAAAGCCTCAAAACATATAAAGTAACAAAATAGAACTTAAAAAAATGGCATAAATAATTCCATAATTACACAAGATATTTTTAACCCATGTTTCTCAATAATTGAAAGGATAACCAGACAAATAGTAGTAAACATATAAAAGATTTGAAAAGTACTATTAACAAACTTCATCTAATCAACATAATATAGAACACTACTGGTAACAACTGCAGAACAAAATTTTTTGCAGAACAGAAATTCTTGCCAAACAAAATTCTCAAGTGATCATTAAATACTGATCAGATCTGAGCACATGCCTCACCAAAACCAAGTATCAATAAAAACTAAAGTACTGAAATCATCTGGAATATGTTCTCTGGCCAAGTGCAAAGTTAGATAACTTTTAATTTCTAATAAGTTTGGATATTAAGAAATGCACTTCTAAGTAATCAACTGGGTCAAAGAAAACATGACAAGAAAGAATTAGGAAATAATTTAAATCACATTTTACCATTTTCCAATGTATGCAGGTGTGTGAAAAAATAGGGTATTAGATTAAAAAAATTAAAACCACCATAATAAATATGTTTGGACCCTTAGGGAATTAAAAAAATAATATTATATTCAACAATACTATTACATAAATAAATTTGAAAAATTATTTCATGGATATGATGATGTTTCAGTTAAATAGGAAAATATTATTATTAGAGGAACAAAGCTTTAATTTTTTTCAGAGGGTACTGTCATAAAATTTAAAATTATTTTCAAATAGTTCAGAAAATAATAGACCTATCTACTGATGAGAAAGAGAGGACAAATAAGACAAAAAGTTAACAATTTGTAAAAGGATACCTCTACTTCTTGTATTATTCTTTTAGTTTGCCTCCATCTTCACAATTTTTCTTTTTTTTTTAAAGATTTTCTTTTTGATGTGGACCATTTTTAAAGTCTTTATTGAATTTGTTACAATATTGCTTCTGTTTTATGTTTTGATTTTTTGACCTTGAAGCATGTGGGATCTTAGCTTCCCAACCAGGGATCAAACCTGCACCCCTGCATTGGAAGGCAAAGTCTTAACCACTGGACTGCCAGGGAAGTCCCCACAATTTTTCAAGTAAAATTTTAGTGAAATTTTTGAGGGATAAAGCTCAGGCTGTGGTCAGAGGCAAATTTATAACCTTCAAATAGAACTAGTGATGAAGAATAAAATGTAAAAATCTCAAGAATCTAACCAAGAAGTTAGAGAAAGAAAAGCAAATTATACATAAGACACAAGCAGAGATGAATAACTTAGAAAGCAAATATCCAAGAGAGGGTATAAACAAAGTCAAAATATGATTCTGTGAAAAGATTAATAAAACTGAAAAACCTCTGACAATATAAATAATATAAATGTAAAATGTAAATGTAAAACACAAAAAACCACTTTAGGAATAAAAAAGGTATAACTGTACATTCTACAAATATTAAAAACTAATTATTAAGGATAATTACAGATATTAATTCTACAGATATTAAAAAGTAATACTGTTATGGATTGAACTGTGTCCCCCAAACTTGATATGTTGAAGTCCTCTTTGCAGGTATAGTCAAGTTAAGATGAGGTTATTAGGGAGAGACCTAATAGAGTATGACTGGTGTCCTAATATAAGGGGAAGTTTGGACATAGAGACAGACATTCACAGAGGGAAAATAATGTGAAGAAACAGAGGGAATGCCACTTACAAGGAAAAACTGAGCTACCAGAAGCTACTAGAGAGGCATGAAACAGATTTTTTTCTTACAGCCTTCAGGAGAAGCCGATCCTGATAATGCCTTGATTTCAGACTCCTAGCATCCAGAACTGAGACAATAAATTTCTAAGACACCAAGTTTGCAGTACTTTGTTATAGCATCCCTAGCAAACTAATACAGGTTGTATAAACATATTTTGCCAATAAATTTAAAATGTTGATAAAGTTGACAAATTCCAAGAAAGAAACAATAAAAATTAAAACAAGAATAAATATAAAATTAGAATAGTTTAATAATTTTAAGGAAGTGAAACCCAAAAATAAAACCTTCCCACAGAGACATTTCAGGGCTTAATCAGTAGATGGATTCAGTAATAAATCCCAGGAAATATTTCTGGAAAAAAATTATACAAATTTTTGGTTTTCAAATGTGGTATGTTTTTTGCTCCCTAATACGTTGATATTGTGAATTACATCATTTGTTTTTCAAATGTATATCAGGCTTGAATTACCAGGATATATCCCTCTTTGTCATGATATATTATCCTTTTATATATTGCGGGGTTTGATTTGCTAATATTGTGCAAAGGATTTTTTACATCTAAGTTTGTGAGGGACATTGTTCTATTAATCTTTCTTTGTAATGTCTTTGTTTGGTTTGGGTTTTGGCCTGATAAAAATGAATTGCAAAATGTTTTCTCTCTTCCTTTTCTTGGAAAAGTTAATGTAGAAATAGTAATATTTCTTTTTTGAATGTTAATTAGAATTTTCCAGTGAAGCCATTTGGTCCTGGAGATTTATTTCTTGAAAAACTTTATTTATTAATTTGGTTTCTTTAATAGACATAGAATAATTCACATTATTTAATCTTGAGTAAGGTTGGTTAGTTTGTGTCTTCTAAGGAATTTGTCCATTTCAACTAAATTGTTAAATTTATGAGCATAAAGTTGGCTGTAATATTCTCTTATCTTTTTAACATCTGTAGGATCTATAATAATATCCTTTTTTCATTTCTCATTTAATAATTTGTGCCTTCTCTTTTTTTCATGGTTATTCTTTCTAGAATTTTATTAATTTTTAATATTTTCAAAGAACCAGCTTTTGTTTTTTTTAAATATCTTTTTTTTTCTGTCTTCAATTTCATTAATTTTTATTTTGTTATTTCTTTCCTTCAGCTTCCTTTAGGATTAATTTTTACCTTCATTCTTCTCACTCTCCAAAATGGTGGCCCCATCTTCCTTTCATGCGCTACTGTAGGTAAGTCAAGATTCAAATAACATCTTCTCTTATAAGAAACTGTATTTTCTTATACATCAGGGTAGTTGCCTGCCTAAGACCTCAGTTTTCTGATGGGTTCTAAAGAAATGACTTTGTAGATTATCTGGAGTGATAATGCTCTTTCCAGCTTTCTACATCCTGGGAAAAAGTCAGAAACTCTTTTAAAAAGTATTGTTCTCACTCCTTTTCAAATTAGATAATTTCTATTCATCTATCTTCAGGTTCACTGACACTTTTCTTTGTTACCTCTATTCTTCCGTTAAGTTCATCCAGGGAATTTTGAAAATTTTAAATATTATTGTATTTTTAAATTCTAAAATGTCCATTTGTTTCTTCTTTATAATTTCTACTTTTCAGCTGAGATTTCCTATCCTTTAATTTATCACAAGCACATGCCATATTAAGCACAGTTAATTTATATTCTTTTATGATAATTCCACCATTTGGGATATCGCAGTTGATTTTCTTCTCCTTTGAGAATAATACCATTTTCCTGGTTCTTCTTATGTTAATTAATTTGGAATTTATCTTGGACATTGTGAAAATTGTGTGGTGGAGAATCTTGATTTTGTTATATTCTTCTGACAAGCTTTGATCTATTTTTTAGCAAGCAATTACCTTGATTAGGCTCCAATTGCAATCTCTGTCTCACTTGAAATAGGTAGCAACTCAATTTTAAGTATAATTTTTTTTTTTTACCTTTTAGCCAGGATGCCTGCATGTGCTATTTTTAGACCAGGTAGAGACTTAGGTAGTGATTGTACACAGAACACAGGGTTCTCCTTCTATACTCTCTCCTTTCCAGGACACTCTTCTCATTCTCCAGCACAGGCAATGTGCTATTTATTACAAGTTCAGCTGTCTTTCTCTGTGCTGTGAACATGGCCCACCCTCAGGCCAAATCCACAAAAATGGACTAACCTATGTCAGGACTTTTCTTCAAGTATCAACTTCCCTCCAAAATCTGCCTTTTTTTGTTCACTCTCTGGAGCCCTCAGAGTGGTTGGTTTTTTGTATTAGTCCAGAGTTGATTCATGTCATTTTGGAACAATTAGAATGGTAGAGGTTTACTCTGACAAATGGTAAGAGAACTCCACAAATTCTCTTTTTAATGCAATCTTCTATTTAGCCCATTAATGCATTCTAAAATTTGATGATAATCTCTTTCATTTCCAAATCTTTTGTTGCTTTTTCTTGTTATTCTTGTTGTTCTTGTTATTCTTTTATGATTGGGCTGATAATTTTTGATGGTTTCTTATTCCTTTTTATGTTTATGGTTTATGGTTTTTAAATCTATATTTTATTTCTTGACGCAATTTTAAAACAATTATTTTATATTTTGTATTAAGTAATTCCAATATCAAGAGTTCTTAGAAATATACGTATGCTGTTTTGTTAATTTTGTTCACTCTTACTCATAGGGGCTTTATTCCTTGTACATTTGGTTAACTTTATTATGTGCTCATATTAGGCTTTTTAAAGGGAGATCATTTGCATTTGTTTCTGTCGCATGTCTTCCAGTTTTATAAACTCAGGGCCACTTCAGTTTTTCAGCTTAGGATTCTCTAGACCTTGAAATTAGAGTAAATTTAATTTACAATTAATGTGAGGAAGTCCTATGGTTACAAATTCTCAGAGTTTTTTATTTTCCCATTCTGAATCTGCCTAAAATAGACAAGTTATCTTGTCATTTTCCTTTGCTGGCAGGTTAGATTTTCTATCACCCTTTCATTGGCATTACAGCCATTTGAGAGTTCTTGCTTTATATGTGGGTCTCGATTCCACTCATCACTTTGTAAGAGCCCCAGCCATTGTATTAATTTCACCAAAGAGTCTATAAAAATCAAGTCTAGTTCTTAGCAAAAGTAAATGTCCCAAAGCAGCCACAGATTCTATGTGTCCTTACTATTTTGGTTGTTTCTCAACTTTTTAATCTCAGCTATCAATTTTATAGCCTATTTGCATTAATTTTTCTGCACCTAAATGTTTTATGATGACAGTGTTTTTCAGAATATCTAGTCACCCACCATACTGGCAGAAAAAGAAATTCTATACTTGGCTGCCGGTGCTGGAGCCGCCATTGGAGCCGGCCTGGCTTGCGATCTCCGCTGAGGAGCGGGAGGTTGGGCCGCAGTTACAGCGGCGTCGGCTCCCGGTGCCTGGCCCTTCGGCGGCACGGCGTGCGGGGCGACGTGGAAGCGGCCCATGGAGTTCGAGACGGCGCTGCTGAATCCCGGCTCCCTGAAGCGGCGGCGCTGCGCCCCTCCGCCGGCCGCACTCCGGACCTCAGGCCCCCGGACGCCGAGCCGCCGCCGCCGCTGCTGCTTCAGGCGCAGCCCGCCCCGCCCGGCAGCGAGCGGCGCCTTCCAACTGCGGGGCAAATTTGTCAGAACATAAAACAAGAATATAGTCGTTATCAGAGGTGGAGACGTTTAGAAGTTGTTCTTAATCAGAGTGACGCTTGTACTTCGGAAAGTCAGCCTCACTCAGCGCTCACAGCACCTAGTTCTCCAGGTTCCTCTTGGATGAAGAAGGACCAGCCCACCTTTACCCTCCGACAGGTTGGAATAATATGTGAGCGGTCTCTTAAAAGACTATGAAGATAAAATTCGGGAGGAGTATGAGAAAATCCTCAATACCAAACCAGCAGAACAATATGAATCTTTTGTGAAATTCACACATGATCAGATTATGCGACGATATGGGACAAGGCCAACAAGCTACGTGTCCTGAAGCTTTCTTGCATATCTGGGTACCAGGTTTGACCTCAAGAGATGGCTGCTGTGCACTTTTTGCAACTGGCTTGATATCACATTTCAGCTCCAACTTTGCATCCTGAGAACACTTAAATGTTATTGGAGGTCCATTTTATACAACTTGAAAGACCTTAAAACTTTCCAGTTGCCACAAGCATATCTTTCTTTTCTGCTCATCCAATAAACAGCTGTGCCCTACTGTGATAGATTTTCCAAACAAAAATACCTGGAGCAGCAGTTTAGCAAAATATGCCCTCAGTGGCACTCAACAAATGGAGTTTCCCCAAGTACAGTTCTGTAAGAAGTGTGTGTGAGAGTGTGTGTATGTGTGTGTATGTGTATTTTAAGTTATTACTTGTATTGTGCAAATTTTTTTGATTTTGGGGATTCTGGCTGTGAATTTGATGCACGACAATTATGGTTAAAAACATTTCCTTGGTCTACAGAAGATCATTAACGTTTTGTGACCATGTAAGTTGTAACAGTGGATTGTTTTATGTGTAGGTATTATTGTTAAATACAGGGACTGTTTCCAGGCACAGAATATGAGTCATAAGTTAGGATGGACATTAGATGTGATTATGATGACATAGCAAAGGTCTGTGGTCCTAGGTCTACAAATGCGTGGTGAGGAATTAGAATAAACCCTAGACAGGCCATTTGACACATGACTCTGCCTAGCTGTGTTAGAACATTACTTTGATTCCAAGCCTTAAAATACCCACGTGGAGTCTGTGCTCACCTCATTCACACAAGGAGCTCCCTGGACACTGAACCTCTAAGAAGGAAAGGAGTCTCCTCTGGAGCAGGAGAATCAGGGTTTGCTTGGGAGCTTGACAAAGGTGAGCATGGGGCTGGGCCATGCCCCAGAGGCACTGCTACTTGGGAGGCACCACTTCACCTTTGTATCAGTTATTAAAAATAGAATTTGGATCCTTTGGTCAGGTTCCCCCAGATTCTTTTAAGAGATGTCCATGTTCAATCGCTTGAGCTTTGTTTGGGCAACCCCCTGCCCAAAGTTGCTGACAGACTGTTCTTCACCTTATTTCCAAGGCTGAGGGACAGAAAGTAGCCTCTGTTTTGAGCAGGTGGAAGTTAAGTACACATTTATTTTTTACTGTGACTTGTTCAAGACCATGTTGTACAAAATGCCTTGTTTCCTTTATTATTTTTTCTGGAAAGGAAAGTTCTATTAAAATTGTTTTAGTTTGAATACAGAATAGTTTTTTTAATTAAGGCTTATTTTGAAAAAAACTGAGTTTAATTCAAATGTATGCCAGTACCTTCCAAAGTAAGGTAATATTCAGAGACAGTTGTCCTGATCAGATGGCTTAGAGAAGTTTCTGGAATATTCACATTCGAAGATTCCTTATTAATGAATATCTTTGACTTAAATCTAGCCAAAAACTGGAACATTATTCTTTGTACATTTTCATTATATAGTGTTAACAAGCTTAGTTGCAAACAAATAAAATACTTAAGCTATTAAAAAAAAAAAAAGAAATTCTATACTTAAAAGAATTCATGATTCTCTGCCTACTCTTTCAACTTAGTATCTTCCTTATTCCCTTTAAATTAATAGAAAATATTGTGAAACTAGACAAATTGGTCTTACTACAAACTCTTGCTAACTCATCAATGATTTATTCATATCTACCTGATTGCCTTCTCTACTTTCCTTAAGTTCCCTATTCCTTTCAGCAAATACTCTAGTCTATTATTGTCTGAGGCCATTCAGTATTAATTGTTTATTCTTCCAATTTTCCTGCCTCAAAATATCTGTATTTTGACACATTCTCTTTTCTTTACCTTCACTCTACAAGATTGACGCTTGTGCCCTACTTTCACCCTCCCTATCATCTTAACCATTATGCTTTAAAGAGTATTTTCACCATGCCTTTGAATATTCAATATTTCCAAGGTATTTCACTATACAATATAATCTTTTTTTAAATTAATTAATTAATTAATTTTTAAATTTATTTTTGGCTGTGTTGGGTCTTTGTTGCTGCACGTGGGCTTTCTCTAGTTGTGGCGAGCAGGGGGGCTACTCTTCGTTGTGGTGTGCGGGCTTCTCATTGTGGTGGCTTCTCTTGTTGCGGAGCACGGGCTCTAGGCGCGCGGGCTTCAGTAGTTGTGGCACGCAGGCTCAGTAGTTGTGGCTTGTGGGCTCTAGAGCACAGGCTCAATAGTTGTGGCGCACGGGCTTAGTTGCTCTGCGGCATGTGGGATCTTCCTGGACCAGGGCTCGAACCCGTGTCCCCTGCATTGGCAGGCGGATTCTTACCCACTGCGCCACCAGGGAAGTCCTACAATATAGTCTTCACTCTTCTAAATCTCTTCTTGAACTTACTACCCCTTCAAGCAATACATTCCCCTTTCTCTACTTCAAATGTTTTGAGAAAGTAGTCTTCCCTTCATTATCACCCACTTCATTTGAAATTGTATTGACACAACTTCACCAATGATTCACTCCATCCAAGTCCTTTGGCCTTTTTCTCATATCCTTAGTCTTGCTGCAAATTATCGTACATAAACCTCATGTCACTAATTCGTCTACATTTTAGAAATCTCCATACTAATCTAGTTTCTCATTCTTGACCTTATCTAAAGTGTAGGCATTTCTCAAGGTTCCAGGTTTTTTTGTCAAGCCCCTATCCCCATAACTGTCTATACTACATCACTTATTGATCTCTTATCATCCCATACTTCAAGATGTTACCTCCATGAAATCAATTTCTAAATTTATAGAAATTTTCTGGTAGTCATTTAAGCAGAAACTGCCTAAGACATTCTTTATTTCTCCCTCTTTTAACATTGCTATCCGAGCAGTTGCCCCACTGAGACAATTCTACTTACACAAAACATTTTTCATTCCTACTGTCATCACTTTACACCACAATCACATCACCTAATCAGTCTCTCAATTTGTCTACTTCACTCTCTTCCCTCAATCCATTCTGCATATTAAAGCTGAGTTAACTTTTCAAGGATATAGTGCTGATGTCACCATCATCATGCTCAGAAAAATTCTTTCATTGTTCCCAAAGTAGAAAAACTGATTGGCATCAGGGAATTCTATAATCTGAGCCCCATTTATCTCAGAAACAGTTTGTACTGATTCACTTTAGGCACTCTGGGCACCGATCAATCTAGACTCACCATTTGATCATAATATGTTTGTCAAGACTCTGATTTCAAGGAATAAAAACCCACTCAAGTAGTTCAAATAAAGGAGCATCTATTGAAAGGGCATAGTGTCTTTAAATAGCACCAGAACAGAGTTAAATCACATGAAACCTGGAGATGAGACTTGGGAAACTACTCAGGATTGAGGCAACCTCTTGAAACTTTCTTTGCTTCTCAGCAGCAAATATACCAAACATAGCTTTCACTCTCCTGACTTCACGTGATATTTTTACGAACTCATCTCTATCATCCTACCTCAGTGCCTTTGTTTCTTAGTTTTAAGTTTTGCAGGACAGACTCCAGTTGGCAGTTGGCCAACCAGCAGCATGACTCTAGATAGGTACTATGTTCAGAGAAGGAGTCTTAAACTGTGCAGGCAATCAAAAATATGTTAATTCAAGAACATACACTGTTTCCTGTTCCTGAGCTATTTTTTATATATGCCTTCTACTTGTGACTCTATGTACTCCCCCCAACCCCATCTTTCCAAATACCCAAAATTACTCATCCTCCAAGACTTCACACAAATACTACATCCTCCTTGAAGTTTTTCCTGATTTCTCAACTGAAAGTAATCGCTCCCTCCTCTGAACTCCCATAGCTCTTCCTCTGACTCTCTGTTGTGGCAAGTCTCATCTCCCAAATTCAGCTGAAAGCAGAAGCTATAGTATTCCCCAACGATGCTTAGATCAATACAAGAAACACAGTAACCACTTGATAAGTGTTTGCTGAACAGCAAAGAGTATTCTAAAGGATAATTAAAGGCAAGAAGTACTTCTAAACCTTAAACTGAAGCCTTTTTCAGAAAGTAGGTCATGTACTGTCATAAATATTCTTACAAGAGAGGAAATATTGATGGACATTAGAACATATCCAAAACCAATTCAATCTCAGTTAAAAGAAGATGAGACTGCATTTATGTCCTAGGTGGGAGACCCAAATGATAGATTTATTTTTAAGAAGAAAAACAAGAACAAACAAACAAAAAACTATCCAATCATTCAATAAGAATTCGCTGTATACTTAGAGGACAATACTCTTGTGTTGACACCTTACTTGTGGTAGTAACATTCTTTGTTTCCCAGCAACAAGCCTATCATTAGTTAACCATTCTATTACCTTCCCCTAAAGAGAACAGTTGTTAAACTCTGTTGGATTGCTAATCAGTATATTATCTTCTTCAGATAGGCAAACTGAAGCAACAAGATATATATTGCAATTCTTTAGTTTCTGCTCATCTTTTAAACTCTAAAGTATACACTTACTACTCAAATTATCAAAGGAGAGAGATCCTGTGCTAGCTAGGGACTGCAATATATCATTAAGCAAAGGCTATGGAGCTACTAAAGCATCTCTGTACCAAAATGCTAAGATTCATTAAAATATTAAAGTATTAGCTATTATTGCACATGAGAATGGGGACAGAAAACCTCTCTGCTTCAGAAAAGTTGCTCAGTTCCTCTATAGGCTAAGAGTTTGGTGGAGTATTGTTAGCTTTTAGGATTAATAGTTCAACATGACTTGATCTCTGCGAAGTTCATTCTGCTCATTCTGCTATTTTTACTCAATATTTTACCTCCTTATCCAGGTCCCTCTCTGGCTTATTAAAGCAGTTCATCTTTCTCACATATTTTAAATAATAATTTTGAACTGTACACAATGAAATGTATTTCTGGTTTCTGTACTCAAGGGCTTTAACTGTGAGACATCTTCTCTATGATTCTTAGGTAAATAAAGATAAATAACCTCTCAGGGTATCATTCATTTATAAATTATAGTAGCCCTTCTGTTTCTAGGAATTCTCAAATAAATTGATATTGACGTCTATTCTTGCAATACTTCTGCCACATATTTGTGTTTCCCTATCCAGACTAGAGTACTGTTTAGAATTATTATTTAAGGTGTTTGCATTTTGCCTAGCCAATATTTCATCATGGGATCCTTTTAATTGGATTTGTCCTAGGCTTATTGAATAAAATTCCAATGTAATTTTTCTTTGATTTTTTTTTCCCAAAGTAAATGTTTTGATTATAGTCAATGATGTCACCAAAGAATGACTTTAACCCCACAAACCTCCAGCAGCCTCTCCAAAGTTCCCTCTCCCAAAATAAGCATACAATATAAGTATAAATGACAGTTTTACTATGCAGATGCAGCTTCCAGAAACAACTCCTCGGGATGCGCCCTTTCCAACTAGATTATCCTTATCCCCTTCATACATATGCATCCTCTTCTAATACAGCTTTATACGCACTCTTCCTTTTGAAGAATATGAAGAGACAGCATTTTATCCAAGTTCATGCCTATTCTTTAGCATCACTCAGTGTCAAGCACATATACCAGATACTCAATAACTGTATGTTAAACAAAACTATTTTTGGAGTTCATTTTTCCCCCCTGGGCTGAAAAATTTTGTATATGGAATGGTCCGTGTATATGTTGTCAATCTGACCACTGAATTGTACAATTAGATGTAATTACAATTTGATTCTATTACAATTTGATATAATTAAACATAGAACAAAATTTTAAACTTTTCCTTTAAAATAATGCTGAAATTAATTGTTTTCCCTAAGTGTAGCATACATAGGTCTTGGCCAGATGTAACATCTTTTCCACCATTAATATGTAAAGGTACTAGTGAATCTTTAAGAAATGTAAAAAAGCATATCTTGCTTCAGGATTAATTAAATTACATTGCTTCTAGTGACTTGGTGTTATTTGTCCTTTAATTTTTCAGGTTAGGTCATGATATAAACCTAAATGAATGCCAAACAGAACCTTAGGATCCTGAAAATTCCCCTCAAAAAAATAAGAGTTCCATTGTCATTGGCTGACCCTCTTGTTACATGTATATAGCCTGTTTCTTCCTGCCTGCAGTGCTCTCTGCTTGCCCTTTTCTCTGTGAGGAATAATTTAGCCATCCCATTCTTAAGTAGTTTGAGACTCTGTTTAAAGAAGACTTACCCTAATGAGCTTTTCTTAACTCATTATTTTCATCTTCCCTTGTCTTACCCTCACCAATTTGTGATAACACATATATTTTATTAAAGTTGTTTTAGATATCTGTCTCATTAAACCAGAAACTTATTGGGGTTAGTGACTTAGTTTTATTTTCTTTGTATTCCGAAAGCCTTGACTAATGGCTGGACAACAAAATGAACTCAATAAATCTATGTTGTAGGCATATCATTTTACATGTGTGAATATTTTAGAAGGTTGAGCTAATACTATGTCTATATTTAAAGCATATGCATATATTATAACAGTGATCTTTTCAAATGTCATTTTAGAAGCACCATGACAATAAGTGTCAATGGTGAATTGCTAGTTCAGGAGTGATTTCTGATTTAAAAACAAGATCACTCATCCTTGTCATCATTGTAAGGTAATTAATGTAAATTTCATTTGCATATTCTTGGCTCATTTCTTTTCACTCTTTAATCTTGTAATCACTCCTAGTAATACTCTGAAAAGGTGACCTTAGGAAGCAATTAACATATTTGTTTAGAATAACAGAATAATTGCTTGTTTATTAGTGTAGTGTTTGAACAAATAAACAATAGATTAACTGAGGAAGAATGGTTCTCAAACTAGAAAATTGGTGGACAATACTAACACATGTCATCTTTTTAAAGAAGAGGTAATGAATTTATTAAAATACTAAAGGAATATAAGCTTTTGGTAGAAACTGACAAATATTTAACAGTTAGACTTCAATACAACATTTCTTTATCAACTTTTGTTTCTTTATATTTTTCCCTTCATTTTCTTCCTTGATATTTGTATCATATATTTCTGAAAATACTCATTTATACCTTAGGCTCACTCCCGTGACTTTTCAATGTTTTTTGCTATAATACTTCCTGTTTCCATAGATTCTAAAGTCTCTCTTCCATCATTTTCCTCTTTCTCATTTCTTCTTGGTCTAGTTCTTATAAACTTCTTCCTCATTTTCACTTCCTATAACACTTTTCATTTTTTCTCGCATTTTCCATAGCACTTGTCATATCTTCTTTTTCTCCTTTCTCTTATATCACACTCTTCGTTGTAACTTGCAGTTATTTTCCTCTATGTTGCATGCTTTTCTGATTCATCTGAGCCTATTATTCCTCATACTCAAAAACTCTACTTCTTTTTAGGAATGACCCTAATTTAGTTTCCCATTCTTCAAGAGGCCACATCTAATTGCACCTGTTATTGCCATCAGAAGAGATTCTTTTGCAAAGGAATCTTTCACATATTTCACAGACTTGAGTTTTTTTTCCATTTCTAGTGAAAATTCAGTTAATGAATTTAAGAAGATTCATCTGGAATTTATGATACATATCCTATCTTCAACAACCCCCATCTTATCTCAATCATTTCCATTTTAATGCCCAGAATATAATAATCCCAGTTAGAAAGTTGATTTTTTTTGTTTATTTTAAATTCAACAATAAAATACTAGTTAACACCAAACAATTAAAAACAACCCAGACATTTTTTTATTCACAGCTTATCCACTTTTATGAAAATCAAAATATTGGTATTAAAAACACATGTGGTCAGGTACACACTTCAATGTCCAAACGGATGCCACTTAATTCTTCTCAATGGGCTATAAAATGGCAATAGTTACTTTCAAAAATAGCTTACTTTAACAGAACATTTGCTATTTGCCAGGTGCTATCCTAAAAGTTTTAAATGTAGGAACTAAGTCTTCACTACAACACTATGAGGTGTATGTTATTTTTATCCTTGTTTGTACAGATGAGAAAACTGAGATACAAAGAGCCTGAGTAACTTCTTCTGGGTCTCAGCCCAGGGTCATCCCAGACCCAGACAGCTTGCATTCAAGGCTGAATACATGAGATGCTCAAATACATGCCCGGCCTCCCATGTAGTCTATAGAGGTTGACAGGTACTCTTTGTTCAGTGAATACTCACTATGAGTAGACACAGTAAGTGACTAAAGTTAAGAATGTAGGTGAACATAAAGAGGCAGGATTGGTTGGTTTAGCTTTTCTCATCATGGTTCACAATGGCCAATTGTTGAATGCTGCTGAGGATCTCTCACAGTACTAGAACAAAAATATTTGCATGCTTTGTGGGAATTTGTTGACACAAATCATGTAAACACATATATAAATTAAATAATCCAAGATAATCAATACATATCTAAGTCTGAGTCCTATACTGATTCAATGAAAATGTTAACAAAATTACAATTTTGCATTGATTGTAATGTTAAATGTTCAATTATATACACACATATTTACACAGAGGATTTTTCTGCATTAATATTTGTTTACATAAAGTTCTTTTAAAAAAATAAATCAATTGCAAATATTTATAATTTTGTGTGTTGTTATTTATTTTGGATTTCATGCAATTCAATGCATAGCCAATTCAAAATCAAATATATTATTCCTTATTGATGAAATATAACTGAAGATATCAAATATAGAAGCCTGTGTTTACCACAACATATTTGTAAAACTGGTATATTTTAGTGTTTACTTATACAAATACACAGATTTTTAAATTGTTCCTTGCATGCATTATATAATCTCATTCCTAAAACAACCCTTTGGGATAGGTTCTATTTTTATCACTGCTAGGAAGAATATTCACAATATTAAGTAACAGGTATAGCAAGAGTATGGACCATTTAGAATGCAAGCCAACCATGATGGAGCAGGATTCTGAAGGATTCTTACTGAGTCCAGTTCTGTGTTGGGGAGGACCAGGGGAGGGCATTCTTGAGGAGAACTTAGGTAGCCAGAGAAGTGGTGGGGGGAGGAGGCACTTAGAGGACTCAGGACATTAATTGTTTACCAACTGGTATGCCTCATAAAATGATTTTAATTTGTTCATTAAAACCTTGCCATTAGTTGCACAGCTATTAAAATGTATATATTTCCATTAATTTTAATGGGAAAAATTATGATGCATTTCATCCCAACCCAAGACACTCAAACAACTTTCAAAGATAGAAAAATACGAACAATTTAAATAACACAAAATATTATTGTACTAAACAAGAAGGAAAATATGACTCAATAGTAGGTGGAGCTAAGTGGAAAAGGATACAAAGAAATCATACTGGGGAAGGAATGAAGAAATGAAGAGCCAGGTGATTGACTTTGACCCAGCTAAGCCTTTTGGGAGGTACATGGTTAGTCTGCACTCAAATACAATTAAAAATAGTTACAGTACAGAAAAACAACAACAATAAGAAGCACAAAATAAAAATAAAACCAGAGAGCACTTCAAAATAAATCAAATTTGTGTGGGCTCACAACAGAGAGACGGAGGTGTCAGAGAAGCATCTACCTCTTCATATCTCTCACTTGTGCTAATTATACAAAGCAAACATGCTAACACAGTGATTGGATATTGTTTTGTACTATATTCTCTAACCAAAAGCTGATGTTTTTTTTAAAAATTAGTACACGTGTCTTTGCCTGAAACTAATGTGTCAATATGGTAATATATTTATTTAGTAAGGTGTGGGATGGAAAAAGTATTATACTGAAATAAAGAGGTCATCTGAACAGTGGTGTAACTTTTTAAGAATCATTATGACTCTTAAATGATTGAAGAGTTAGCAATCAATACAGCCATATGGGGCATAAAAGCTGAGTATTAGACCTGATCATTTCCATTTTCCATTGCAGCAAATGAGACTGAATTAGCCAAACCTCCGTCACAAAGGTAGTAAAATATAGAGTCAGAACTTCACCCCAATTCTGTCTCATATCAAAGCCTATGTCCTAAATAATTGCATTACGTATGAAGAATTTCCTTGTTGATGTCTATTGCCAACATTTGAATGATAAAAAAGAATTATACAATTTTTTATCAAAAAGTGGAGTAAGAAAATGATCAGATTTGCAAGGGTCTGCTTTGCAAATCTGATCATTTACAGGTGAAGTCAGTAGATTTTTCCTAAAATATTTCCACTGCCAAAACTCTGTTGCTAGTGACTGAAACTCTACCATTTGATAGTCTTTCAACTGGGCTTAGAAATTGTCCCTAATACAACGTATTCTGGTATAAAAGCTAAAGAAAGCTTTTATCATACATAAATACCACATGAGATTTAACTAATAAGTGTCTTTCCAGAGTAGTGCCATGGAAAGCATGCTGACGTATGGTTTTAGTTCTCTGTTGGCCACTTACTAACTGATTGTCATTGGTGATGTCAATTGACCTTTCTGAAGTGAGTTTGTTTATGTACTGGAGGTAACAATGCCTTCCTAATTACACTGCAGCTTTGCTGCAGAATATTCCACGTAATAAGGCAAGTTAATGTATTCTTAAAGCTACTTATCCCATCAACACATAAGCTCTCAGTTCAGTTGGATGGAAAGGGGATAGATTCATATTCCACAGACAAAAGCTTTATTTGAAATAGTGAAATAAGAAGAAGCTGAAAAGGGTCTCTGGGTACCTGGTGTCAGGGTGGGGAGTGGAGAAATAGAGAGAGAGGTGCTAAAAAACAGAGAGAAGAAAGGCAAACTTCATCTATTTTACAATTTTGTTTCTAGATGGCCATGAGATTTAATGTACAAGAAAATAGAAGTAAAACTAACTAAATGAAAAATAAAATGCAAGTTCTTTTTCATAGCCTATCCACAGCTAAGTCTCTTGTTCCACGTACTCTGGAAATGTAGGCTCCTTTAAAATGGAAATCATTCTTGCATATTGTTTACAAATATAAATCAATTCTAAGATACAGTCTAGGTTGGTTCTACAAAGAAAGAAGTGGGAAGGGAGGAAAGAAAGAAAGAGGAAAGGAGGGAAGGAAGGAAGAAAAAAAGGAGAGAGGGAGGGAAGGAAGGAGGGAAGGAAGGAAGAAAAAAAGGAGAGAGGGAGGGAAGGAAGGAGGAAAGAAGGAAGGGACAGAGAGAAGGAAAGATTTAAGTATGAATGCTATGAAATAGGCAATTTCTTGTTAAGAGTACCTCTGTGGACTCTGGCTTTAAATTTCTGCCATCACATTATTCCTCCTGTGTTATGGAATTTAACTTACCAACACTCATTCTGAATGCTGAGCCATTTAGAAATCATTCATTCATAGCTTAGAAAGCAAATAGGTCAGAATATTTTCAGAGTACAGATAAATTATGACTACCAACTTACGACAGCCATCTCAGCTGGACTGCTGAATGGATCTAAATTGATCTCTGTCAATTTTAACCCATAGAAGATATGACCATTAGGCTTTTCTTCAATAAAAATCAGTTGCAGCAAAATAACTTTGCTTCATTAGTAAACAGTCATAACTTGAGCGCTATCTAGCTGCTAGTTAACAAGCAGTGTCTCATCCTAAAGGTACCCAGAGCACAAATCATAAAATATTGCAACTTATATTCTTCTAGTTTTATTTCAACATATAACTAAAGTTAATTTTAAGGAGACCGTATAACATTAACACAGCTATCACTGTGTTGTATTTACTATATCCAATGCTTTTACCTTTACTTTAATATCAAAAAAGTCCCTTAAACTTGAGAAATGACAATCGTTTTTCTAATCATGAAATGTTAAAAATACCTCTTTTACAACTCATGATTCTAGTGAGAAATAAGAGAATATTCTATTCATTGTACTTCCCATGTGTTATTAGTAATTTATTGATCAGCCATAATTTTAAATGTCTGTAAATAGTTATACCTCTGAAAACTCCCACCATTTTTTCTCTCCCAATTTCAGTTTAAAAAGTTTATAGATCTAAACATGAAATAATCTTTCATCTTTCTTCAAATTTCAGCCACATAAGTGGTACTCAGAGAGAGAAACTTGAGAGCACTCCTTATATCTAATAAGAAACAATACGGAAAATTGATAACTCCTACATAGCCATTGTTCCTTTAGACAGGAAGGAGACATATGTGAGAGAAAAAGAGAGAGATTTTTGTTGTCCAAAAATGCCAGTAGTATATTGTATTAGTAATGAATACATGAAAGAGTAATTGATTAAAAAGGCCAAGGCTCTGTCCCAAAAAACATCTTTACATGACCCCCAAAACTAGAGGATGCTAATGGAGGCCTGGACATCAGGATATCTATCGCGTTCAGACTAGCTCTTTCTTGTATCACAAGCCAATAAACCCACCAAAGCAAGCAGCCATTAATAATGCACATAATGTGTTCCTTCCCTCAGTACCAGACTTCACTTACCCATTTGCATCAATGTATTTCCAGGAGGGAGAAACAAAAACTCACTGATGGCCCAGCCACAAAATCAGAATCTCTCTTGAAGTAAATGTGAGTATATCCTACAACTTAACATGAAATTCTTTTTTTCACACAAAACATATTCTGAAATTATTATTCATTTCAAAGTAAAAAATTTGAGTCTACAAATATAAAACTCCTATTTATTTGCCTTTCAATCATATACATGTGATGTACATATGTATGTATGTGTGTATAAGAACATATGTATAGCTCCTCTCATCCCCCATGTGAGGGGCAGGTGCTAATCATACCACAGAAGACTGGGTACCCTGGAAATGGCTGAGTCACAGGGTAACAGGAACCTGAGTGCCCACATGGCCATGTGGAACGCCACTGTCAACCTGGAATATTTTCACTGGATTCTGAGTGAGCAAGTATGGAGCTGTAACTCTGACTTCTCAGGAGGGGACAGTGGCCTGCAGGGCAGTACTGATATCTCTGGGAGCTTGATGAGGCTCATTCTGGGAAAGAGGAAAAAAACTGGAAACCAGAACCAACTGCTTCTAAAACTAGCTGCAGCCACCACTTGTTTCCACAAGCCTACTGACAATATAAAATTTTGGCAAACTGACCTCCTTCGAAGAAGACTGGTTGCTAAGGAGTCTGGCCAAGGACAATTTTGGGATGTTGTAAGCAATCAAATACGTCATGTTGAGTTGAGGCTCATGGATAGTACAAACACAGGAAAACTCTGTTGTTCCCTTGTGAAGATTGTCTAGGTGTCAGGAGAAGTCTGGAGGACAGAGAAAAGTTTTATGAAAGTTCCTTTTCACAGGTCTCATCCAGTGATATTCTTCTCTTCTTATGGACCTTGAATCCTTGTGATACAGAGCCAGGTATCACTTGGCTGCCTTCATCTGCATCAAAATCTTATTGATATCGATTGCCAGAATAATTTATCTCTGAAGACACACTGAATCCCTCAGGAGAATGTTCCCACAGTTTTTGCTGTAGGCTCAGAAATGAGTCCAGGAGGGACCTTCAAGATGGTGGAGAAGTAAGACATGTAGATCACCTTCCTCCCCACAAATACATCAGAAATACATCTACATGTAGAACAACTCCTACAGAACACCAACTGAATGCTGGCAGAAGACTTCAGACGTCCCAAAAGCCTTAGGAGCAGCAGACTAAATCTCCATAATCAACTTGATGTACCTTGCATCTGTGGAATACCTGAATAGACAACGAATCATCCCAAAATTGAGGCGGTGGACTTTGGGAGCAACGGTAGATTTGGGGTTTGCTTTCTGCATCTAATTTGTTTCTGGTTTTATGTTTATCTTAGTTTAGTATTTAGAACTTATTATCATTAGTAGATTTGTTTATTGATTTAGGTTGCTCTCTTTTTTTTTTAATATATATTTTTTTTCCTTCTTCTCCTTTTGTGAGTGTGTATGTATATGCTTCTTTCTGTGATTTTGTCCGTATAGCTTTGCTTTTACCATTTGTCCTAGGGTTATGTCTGTCTAGTTTTTTCTGTGTTTTTTTTTTGTGTGTGTGTGTTTTTATTAGTACAGTTTTTAGCACTTGCTATCATTGGTGGATTTGTTTTTTGGATTAGTTGCTCTCTTTTTGCTTTCTTTCTTTTATTTATTACTTTTTTATTTTTTTTGTTTTTAATAACATATTTTTTATCTTAATAACTTTATTTTCTTTTCTTTCTTTCTTTTTCTATTATTTTTTTAAATTTTTTTATTTATTTATTTATTTTTTTCACACACACACTGTATGTTATTTTTACAAAAGATAAATAGACTGACACCAAGCATTGTACATGGATGACCACAACAAAAGCAACAATGATTGCAATTACCAAACATGAAACACACTCATACTATGTCATAATATTGACATTCAGTCCAGTAATCCTCCACTGTAACAGCTCCTTTACTTTGCAGTTAAAATTGATTTGTATATTTTCTTTCTTTTTTTTTTTTCTCCCTTTTCTTCTGAGCCATGTGGCTGACAGGGTCTTGGTGCTCCGGCCAGGTGTCAGGCCTGAGCCTCTGATGTGGGAGAGCTGAGTTCAGGACATTGGTGCACCAGAGACCTCCTAGCCCCACATAATATCAAACGGGAAAAGCTCTCTTGGAGATCTCCATCTCAACGCTAAGACCCAGCTCCACTCGACGACCAGCAAGCTCCAGTACTGGACACCCTATGCCAAACAACTAGCAAGACAGGAACACAAACACACCCATTAGCAGAGAAGCTGCCTAGAATCGTAATAAGGTCACAGACAAGCAAAAACACACCACCGGATGCGGTCCTGCCAACCAGAAAGACAACATCCAGCCCCATCCACCAAAACACAGGCACCAGTCCCCTCCACCAGGAAGCCTACACAACACACTGAACCAACCTTACCCACTGGGGGCAGACACCAAAAACAACGGGAACTGCGAACCTGCAGCCTGAGAAAAGGAGACCTCAACACAGTAAGTTAAACAAAATGAGAAGACAGAGAAATACACAACAGATGAAGGAGCAAAGTAAAAAACCCACCAGACCAAACAAATGAAGAGGAAATAGGCAGTCTACCCGAAAAAGAATTCAGAGTAATGATAGTAAAGATGATCCAAAATCTTGGAAAAAGAATGGAGAAAATACAAGAAACGTTTAACAAGGACCTAGAAGAACTAAAGAGCAAACAAACAGAGATGAACAACACAATAAATGAAATTTAAAATTCTCTAGAAGGGATCAATAGCAGAATAACTGAGGTGGAAGAACGGATAAGTGACCTGGAAGATAAAATAGTGGAAATAACTACTGCAGAGCAGAATAAAGAAAAAAGAATGAAAAGAACTGAGGACAGTCTCAGAGACCTCTGGGACAACGTTAAACGCACCAACATTCAAATTATAGGGGTCCCAGAAGAAGGAGAGAAAAAGGGAATGAGAAAATATTTGAAGAGATTACAGTTGATAAATTGCCTAATACTGGAAAGGAAATAGTTAATCAAGTCCAGGAAGCACAGAGCATCCCATACAGGATAAATCCAAGGAGAAACACGCCAAGACACATATTAATCAAACTATCAAAAATTAAATACAAAGAACAAATATTAAAAGCAGCAAGGGAAAAAAACCAAGTAACACATAAGGGAATCGCCATAAGGTTAACAGCTGATCTTTCAGCAGAAACTCTGCAAGCCAGAAGGGAGTGGCAGGACATATTTAAAGTGATGAAAGAGAAAAACCTACAACCAAGATTACTCTACCCAGCAAGGATCTCATTCAGATTTGACACAGAAACTAAAAGCTTTACAGACAAGCAAAAGCTAAGAGAATTCAGCACCACCAAACCAGCTTTACAACAAATGCTAAAGGAACTTCTCTAGGCAGGAAGCACAAGAGAAGGAAAAGACCTACAATAATAAGCCCAAAACAATTAAGAAAATGGTAATAGGAACATACGTATTGATAATTACCTTAAAAGTAAATGGAATAAATGCTCCAACCAAAAGAGATAGACAGGCTGAATGGATAGAAAAACAAGACCCGTCTATATGCTGTCTACAAGAGACCCACTTCAGACCTAGGGACACATACAGACTGAAAGTGAGGGGATGGAAAAAGATATTCCACACAAATGGAAATCAAAAGAAAGCTGGAGTAGCAATTCTCATATCAGACAAAATACACTTTAAAACAAAGACTATTACAAGACACAAATAAGGACACAACATAATGATCAAGGGATCAATCCAAGAAGAAGATGTAACAATTATAAATATTTATGCACCCAACACAGGAGCACCTCAATACATAAGGCAAATACTAAGAGCCATAAAAGGGGAAATCGACAGCAACACAATCATAGTAGGGGACTTTAACACCCCATTTTCACCAATGGACAGATCATCCAAAATGAAAATAAATAAGGAAACACAAGCTTTAAATGATACATTAAACAAGATAGACTTAATTGATATTTATAGGACATTCCATCCAAAAACAACAGAATACACATTCTTTTCAAGTGCTCATGGAACATTCTCCAGGACAGATCATATCTTGGGTCACAAATCAAGCCTTGGTAAATTTAAGAAAATTGAAATCGTATCAAGTATCTTTTCTGACCACAAAGCTATGAGACTAGATATCAATTACAGGAAAAATCTGTAAGAAATACAAGCACATGGAGGCTAAACAACACACTACTTAATAACCAAGAGATCACTGAAGACAGCAAAGAGGAAAACAAAAAATACCTAGAAACAAATGACAATGAAAACACAACGACCCAATACCTATGGGATGCAGCAAAAGCAGTTCTAAGAGGGAAGTTTATAGCTATAGAAGCCTACCTTAAGAAACAAAAATCATCTCAATTAAACAACCTAACCTTACACCTAAAGCAACTAGAGAAAGAACAAAAAAACCCCAAAGTTAGCAGAAGGAAAGAAATCATAAACATCAGATCAGAAATAAAGGAAAAAGAAATGAAGGAAACGATAGCAAAGATCAATATAACTAAAAGCTGGTTCTTTGAGAAGATAAACAAAATTGATAAACCATTAGCCAGACTTATCAAGAAAAAAAGGGAGAAGACTCAAATCAATAGAATTAGAAATGAAAAAGGAGAAGTAACAACTGACACTGCAGAAATACAAAGGATCATGAGAGATTACTACAAGCAACTATATGCCAATAAAATGGACAACCTGAAACAAACGGACAAATTCTTAGAAATGCACAATCTTCTGAGACTGAACCAGGAAGAAATAGAAAATATGAACAGACGAATCACAAGCACTGAAATTGAAACTGTGATTAAAAATCTTCCAACAAACAAAAGCCCAGGACCAGATGACTTCACAGGCAAATTCTATCAGACATTTAGAGGAAAGCTAACACCTATTCTTCTCAAACTCTTCCAAAATATAGCAGACGGAGGAACACTCCCAACCTCATTCTACGAGGCCACCATCACCTTGATAACAAAACCAGAGAAAGCTGTCACAAAGAAAACTGCAGACCAATATCCCTGATGAACATAGATGCAAAAATCCTCAACAAAATACTAGCAAACAGAATCCAACAGCACATTAAAAGCATCATACACCATGATCAAATGGGGTTTATCCCAGGAATGCAAGGATTCATCAATATACACAAATTAATCAATGTGATAAACCATATTAACAAATTGAAGGAGGAAAACCACATGATCATCTCAATAGATGCAGAAAAAGTTTCTGACAAAATTCAACACCGATTTATGACAAAAACTCTCCAGAAAGTAGGCACAGAGGGAACTTACCTCAACATAATAAACGCCATATATGACACACCCACAGCCAACATCGTTCTCAATGGTGAAAAACTGAAACCATTTCCACTAACATCAGGAACAAGACAAGATGCCCACTCTCGCCACTATTATTCAACATAGTTTTGGAAGTTTTAGCCACAGCAATCAGAGAAGAAGAAATAAAAAGAATCCAAATCAGAAAAGAAGAAATAAAATTGTCATTGTTTGCAGATGACATGATACCATAAATAGAGAATCCCAAAGATGCTACCAGAAAACTACTAGAGCTAATCAATGAATTTGGTAAAGTAGCAGGATATAAAATTAATGTACAGAAATTGCATTCCTATACACTAATGATTAAAAATCTGAAAGAGAAATTAAGGAAACACTCCCATTTAGCATTGCAACAAAAAGAATAAAACACCTAGGAATAAACCTACCTAAGGAGACAAAAGACCTGTATGCAGAAAGCCATAAGACACTGATGAAAGAAATTAAAGATGATACAAACAGATGGAGAGATATTCCATGTTCTTGGATTGGAAGAATCAACACTGTGAAAGTGAATATACTACCCAAAGCAATTTACAGATTCAGTGCAATCCCTATCAAACTACCAATGGCATTTTTCACAGAACTATAACAAAAAAATTTCACAATTTGTATGGAAACACAAAAGACCCCAAATAGCCAAAGCCATCTTGAGAAAGAAAAACGGAGCTGGAGGAATCAGGCGCCCTGACTTCAGACTATACTACAAAGCTACAGTAATCAAGACAGTATGGTACTTGCACAAAGACAGAAATACAGATCAATGGAATAGGATAGAAAGCCCAGAGATACACCCACATACATATGGTCACCTTATCTTTGATAAAGGAGGCAAGAATATACAATGGAGAAAAGACAGCCTCTTCAATAAGTGGTGTTGAGAAAACTGGACAGCTACATGAAAAGAATGAAATTAGAACAGTCCCTAACACCATACACAAAAATAAACTCAAAATGGATTAAAGACCTAAATGTAAGGCCAGAAACTCTCAAACTCCTAGAGGAAAACATAGGCAGAATACTCTATGACATACATCACAGGAAGATCCTTTTTGACCCACCTCCTAGACAAATGGAAATAAAGACAAAAATAAACAAATGGGACCTAAGGAAACTTAAAAGCTTTTGCACATCAAAGGAAACCATAAACAAGACCAAAAGACAACCCTCAGAATGGGAGAAAATATTTGCAAATGAAGCAACTGACAAAGGATTAATCTCCAAAATATACAGGCAGCTCATGCAGCTCAATATGAAAAACACAAACAAGCCAATCCAAAAATGGGCAGAAGACCTAAATAGACCTTTCTCCAAAGAAGATATACAGATTGCCAACAAACACATGAAAGGATGCTCAACATCACTAATCATTAGAGAAACGCAAATCAAAACTACAATGAGTTATCACCTCACAGCAGTCAGAATGGCCATCATCAAAAAATCTACAAACAATAAATGCCAGAGAGGGTGTGGAGAAAAGGGAACACTCTTGCACTCTTGGTGGGAATGTAAACTGATACAGCCACTTCGGGGAACAGTATGGAGGTTCCTTAAAAAACTAAAAATAGAACTACCATAGGACCCAGCAATCCCACTACTGGGCATATACCCTTTAGAAAACCGTAATTCAAAAAGAGTCGTGTACCACTACGTTCATTGCAGCTCTATTTACAATAGCCAGGACATGGAAGCAACCTCAGTGTCCTTCGACAGATGAATGGATAAAGAAGATGTGGCACATGTATACAATGGAATATCACTCAGCCTTAAAAAGAAACGAAATTGAGTTATCTGTAGTGAGGTGGATGGACCTAGAGACTGTCATACAGAGTGAAGTAAGTCAGAAAGAGAAAAACAACTACAGTATGCTAACACTTATATATGGAATCTAAAAAAAGAAAAAAAAGGTTCTGAAGAACCTAGGGGCAGGACAGGAATAAAGACGCAGACATAGAGAATGGACCTGAGGACACGGGCAAGGGGAAGTGTAAGGTGGGACAAAGTGAGAGAGTGGCATGGATATATATACACTACCAAATGTAAAATAGACAGCTAGTGGGGAGAAGCCACATAGCACTGGGAGATCAGCTCGGTGCTTTGTGTCTACCTAGAGGGGTGGGATTGGGAGGGTGGGAGGGAGATGAAGAGGGAGAAGATATGGGGATATAAGTTTATGTATAGCTGATTCACTTTGTTATACAGCAGAAACTAACACACCATTGTAAAGCAATTATACTCCAATAAAGATGTTAAAAAAAGAAAAAAAAAAAACAAATAAAACATTAGCCCAGTCCCTGGCACATAGTAATATTTTTAAAAATTTAGATATTATTTTTCCTATGATGATGGAATTTGTATAACCTATACCTCAGAAGACCTATCTATACCTTCCCACCTCAGGGTCATAACCAGTCCTGGGAGCCTTAATGAGATTTATGTCTATTATACAAGAGTTTTCAGATGGACAAGTTCTTTAGGCAAAGTCGCAATCTGTCAATGACTGACCAAATGCTAACCCCCCAGAGAAGGCCAGAGTTAGCAGAACAGGGAAATCCAGCTCACAGTCTCCACTGGTAAGGAGCAGTTGTGATTCTTTTTTCCCTAAAAAATCCATTCATAAACCATTTGGTCTCATTCAGTACAGGTTTACTATGTAAAGACATAGGTTTAAACCTCATCTAATCCCTCATGGTTATTAGTTCCACTTTACTGATGGGAAAAGGTCTAGAAAATGACAAAACAACCACTAAGAGCTGGGTCTGTCTGTATCCCTAGCCCAGGTTGTAACCACTCTGTACATTCCCCTCCCTCAGGAACTATTGTCCCAATAAATGTTCACTTTGTCACACTATCTAAATAAGCAAAAGCAAATTGTTTTTTTTAAAAAAAAAAAGATGCACACACTAAAACAAAGTAATACAGTATAGAAATAAAAGGATAGGCAAGCAAATAGTAAGAAAATATAAAAATTTTTTAAAACGTAAACAAGTGATATCATTAATTACACACAAGTTTTATTTTTAAGGACAAAAGCATTGAGCAGCTGAACAGCATAAAAGGAACATTATGTAATGATAAAAGACAAGATTTATAGACTAGATGTTATTCTCATATATTTGTGTGTTTTAGAAGATAAAGTAGCTAATTTTATACAGTAAAAGTGATTTGAAATTGCAGAGTAAACTTAATAGTGTTACTAGCGTAGTAAGTGATACTGAAAAAAACTTTTTAAAGAATTTTTAAGATCTACGTAAAAAATAAGACAGAGTATGACTAAATAATTACCAAGAAACAAACATGATTATATAAAGTCTAGAGTTTATATAGATTACATACACACATATATATGCACACATATACATATATCACATACCTGTGGGGGGTGTGTGTGTGTATATGTATTTATATATATATATATCAAAAGAGAGAGAGAGAAGAGTGAGAAATTTGCATCCTATCAAGAGTATAAACCTTTTTCATATGTATGAAATTTTTCCAAAAAATAGAAATCTTCTTGTTTACAAAGTGAATCGTAAAAATTTTTAAAAGTAGAGATCTTACAGGTGGCATTTTTGTAATTTAATAAAGATAAAACTGAAACAATGATAAAATATTTTATTGCCTAAGTAATAAGAATCAACAGTCTCATTTAAAGCTTGGGTCAAAGAGGGAACAAAATTTAAATTTGAGACAAAATAAAAACCAATTGGGGGGCTTCCCTGGTGGTGCAGTGGTTGAGAGTCTGCCTGCTGGTGCAGGGGGCACGGGTTCGAGCCCTGGTCTGGGAAGATCCCACATGCCGCGGAGCAACTAGGCCCATGAGCCACAACTACTGAGCCTACGCGTCTGGAGCCTGTGCTCCACAACAAGAGAGGCCGCGATAGTGAGAGGCCCGCGCACCGCGATGAAGAGTGGCCCCCGCTTGCCGCAACTAGAGAAAGCCCTAGCACAGAAACGAAGACCCAACATAACAAACAATCAATCAATCAATCAATCAATCTTTAAAAAAAAAAAAAAAACCAATTGGGGGACTGCACTGGTGGCACAGTGGTTAAGAATCTGCCTGCCAATGTAGGGAACACGGGTTCGAGCCCTGGTCCGGGAAGATCCCACATACCATGGAGCAGCTAAGCCCGTGCACCACAACTACTGAGCCTGCACTCTAAGGCCCATGAGCCACAACTACTGAGCCCACGTGCCACAACTACTGAAGCCCATGTGCCTAGAGCCTGTGCTTTGCAACAAGAGAAGCCACCACAACGAGAAGCCCACACACCGCAACAAAGAGTAGCCCCCGTTCGCCACAACTAGAGAAAGCCTGCGTGCAGCAACGAAGACCCAACGCAGCCAAAAATAAATAATAAATAAATAAATATGTTTATCAAAAAAAAAAATTGGGAAAAAAACCACTTTTCATGCTCAAACCTTTGAATATAGTCACATTTCCGTTACACTATAATCAAATGGAATTTATAGTTATAAATCCATTTATTTATTCACCAACAAAGAACAAAAGCCAAGCCATGAAAAGGACATTATAAGGACAGTTAATCCTGAAGGACTGGAAAATGTGAGAATGCAGAAAATAATTACCTAAAAAAATATAAAATATGCCTGTACTTATAAATAATAAGTTTTGTAAATGGTTATTAAATGTATTTATAAGGCAACAATAGTAATAAATTAATAGCTAGTATTTACTGAGTAACTACTGTGTGCCTGATATTACTCTAATATTTTTATATGTGCTATTTTATTTGATCTTCACAATATCCCCACTAGGCAGGTGCTTTTAGAGACACTAAAAAAAAGCAAAGGTTTCACGTATGCTGCCTCACACTCTGAGCAGCGGGTAAGGATAACAGAAGTTTTAGGTTGAGAGGACAGTCTCAGCCTAAATGAAGGATGTAGAGAGGAGGTGACACCATGACATTTAGTATCTGACTGTGCTACTTCAAAAGGCTTTTAAAGGCTTTTAAAGCCAACTATCCAAGATCATGGAGAAAATGTGTAAATCACAGTTACAGAAAAATTTCTTCAATTTTATAAGAAAGAAAGGATGAGGAATGAAGAACTAACACTTTTAAGAAACAGACTCTTTCCAGTAGCAAAAATATATAAACCTTATGAATATGCAGTGAACTCCACAGAACAGTCCAAAAAGGTAAACACATTATATAATAAAGGAGGATGAAATAGATTATGGCAAAACAATACAAACAGGTCTGTGTTGAATTAGTTAGAAACTACTGTGCAGGGGGGAGGGGCAAGATGGCGGAAGAGTAATACGCGGAGATCACCTTCCTCCCCACAGATACATGAGAAATACATCTACACGTGGAACTGCTCCTACAGAACACCCACTGAACGCTGGCAGAAGATGTCAGACCTCCCAAAAGGCAAGAAAATCCCCACGTACTTGGGTAGGGCAAAAGAAAAAAGAAATAACAGAGACAAAAGAATAGGGACGGGACCTGCACCAGTGGGAGGGAGCTGTGAAGGAGGAAAGGTTTCCACACACTAGGAAGCCCCTTCGTGGGCAGAGACTGCGGGTAGCAGAGGGGGGAAGCTTCGGAGCCACGGAGGAGAGCGCAGCCACAGTGGTGCGGAGGGCAAAGCGGAGATTCCCGCACAGAGGAGCGGTGCCGACTAGCACTCACCAGCCCGAGAGGCTTGTCTGCTCACCCGCCGGGGCGGGCGGGGCCTGCGAGCTGGGGCTCGGGCTTCGGTGCTAGCCGGGAGGGAGTCCGGGAAAAAGACTGCAGCTGCCAAAGAGGCAAGAGAATTTTTCTTGCCTCTTTGTTTCGCGGCGCGCAAGGAGAGGGGACTCAGAGCGCCGCCTAAACGAGCTCCAGAGACGGGCGCGAGCCGCGGCTATCAGCGCGGATCCCACAGCAACAGGGACGCAGAGGGAAAAACGGAGAGATTCCCGCACAGAGGCTCGGCGCCGAGCAGCACTCACCAGCCCGAGGGGCTTGTCTGCTCACCCGCCGGGGCGGGCGGGGGCTGGGAGCTGAGGCGCGGGCTTCGGTCGGATCCCAGGGAGGGACTGGGGTTGGCTGCGTGAACACAGCCTGAAGGGTCTAGCGCACCACAACTAGCCGGGAGGGTGCACGAGAAAAAGTCTGCAGCTGCCGAAGAGGCGGGAGACTTTTTCTTGCCTCTTTGTTTCGCGGCGTGCAAGGAGAGGGGATTCAGAGCGCCACTTAAACGAACTCCAGAGACGGGCGCGAGCCGCGGCTATCAGCGCGGACCCCAGAGACGGGCATGAGACGCTAAGGCTGCTGCTGCCGCCACCAAACAGCCTGTGGGCGAGCACAGGTCATTCTCCACACCGCCCCTCCCGGGAGCCTGTGCAGCCCGCCACGGCCAGGCTCCCGTAATCCGGGGACAACTTCCCCGGGAGAGCGCACGGCGCGCCTCAGGCTGCTGCAACGTCACGCCGGCTTCTGCCGCCGCAGGCTCGCCCCGCCTCCTCCGTACCGCTCCCTCCCCCCGGCCTGACTGAGCCAGAGCCCCCGAATCAGCTGCTCCTTTAACCCCGTTCTGTCTGGGCGGGGAACAGATGCCCTCAGGGGACCTACATGCAGAGGCGGGTCCAAATCCAAAGCTGAACCCCGGGAGCTGTACGAACAAAGAAGAGAAAGGGAAATCTCTCCCAGCAGCCTCAGAAGCAGCGGATTAAAGCTCCACAAACAACTTGATGTGCCTGCATCTGTTGAATACCTGAATAGACAACGGATCATCCCAAATTTAGGAGATGGACTTTGGGAGCAGGATATATTAACTTTTCCCCTTTTCCTTTTTTTTTGTGAGTGTAGATGTGTATGCTTCTGGGTGAGATTTTGTCTGTATAGCTTTGCTCTCACCGTTAGTCCTAGGGTTAGGTCCGTCCGTTTTTTTTTTTTTTTTTTTTTTTTTTTTTTTGGCTTAAAAATTTTTTTTTCCCTAATAAATGTTTTCTTAATAATTTTTTCCTTATTTTCTATTTTTAAAAAAATTTTTAATAAGTTTTTTCATATTTTTTATTTTAAAAAATTAAAAAATTTTTTTTTCTTAATAAATTTTTTCTAAATAATTTTTTTCTTATTTTTAGTATAAAAAATTAATAAATCTATTTTTAAAAATTAAAAAAAATTTTTTTTCTTAATAAATTTACTCTTAATAATTTTTTTTCTTATTTTTTATTATAATTGCTTTATTTTATTTTATTTTATCCTCTTTTTTTCTTTCTTTCCATTTTTTCTCCCTTTTATTCTGAGCCGTGTGGATGAAAGGCTCTTGGCGCTCCAGCCAGGCATCAGGGCTGTGCCTCTGAGGTGGGAGAGCCAACTTCAGGACACTGGTCCACAAGAGACCTCCCAGCTCCACGTAATACCAAACGGCGAAAATCTCTCACAGATCTCCATCTCAACATCAAGACCCAGCTTCACTCAACGACCAGCAAGCTACAGTGCTGGACACCCTATGCCAAACAACTAGCAAGAGAGGAACACAGCCCCATCCATTAACAGAGAGGCTGCCTAAAATCATAATAAGGCCACAGACACCCCAAAACACACCACCAGACGTGGACGAACCCACCAGAAAGACAACATCCAGCCTCATCCACCAGAACACAGGCACTAGTTCCCTCCACCAGGAAACCTACACAACCCACTGAACCAACCTTAGCCACTGGGGACAGATACCAAAAACAACGGGAACTACGAACCTGCAGCCTGTGAAAAGGAGACCCCAAACACAGTAAGATAAGCAAAATGAGAAGACAGAAAAACACACAGCAGATGAAGGAGCAGGGTCAAAACACACCAGACCTAACAAATGAAGAGGAAATAGGTAGTCTACCTGAAAAAGAATTCAGAATAATGATAGTAAGGATGATCCAAAGTCTTGGAAATAGAATAGACAAAATGCAAGAAACATTTAACAAGGACGTAGAAGAACTAAAGAGGAACCAAGAAACGATGACAAGCACAATAAATGAAATTAAAAATACTCTAGATGGGATCAATAGCAGAATAACTGAGGCAGAAGAACGGATAAGTGACCTAGAAGATAAAATGGTGGAAATAACTACTGCAGACCAGAATAAAGAAAAAAGAATGAAAAGAACTGAGGACAGTCTCAGAGACCTCTGGGACAACATTAAACGCACCAACATTCGAATTATAGGGGTCCCAGAAGAAGAAGAGAAAAAGAAAGGGACTGAGAAAATATTTGAAGAGATTATAGTTGAAAACTTCCCTAATATGGGAAAGGAAATAGTTAATCAAGTCCTGGAAGCACAGAGAGTCCCATACAGGATAAATCCAAGGAGAAACACACCAAGACACATATTAATCAAACTATCAAAAATTAAATATAAAGAAAACATATTAAAAGCAGCAAGGGAAAAACAACAGATAACACACAAGGGCATCCCCATAAGGTTAACAGCTGATCTTTCAGCAGAAACGCTGCAAGCCGAAGGGAGTGGCAGGATATACTTAAAGTGATGAAGGAGAAAAACCTACAACCAAGATTACTCTACCCAGCAAGGATCTCATTCAGATTTGATGGAGAAATTAAAACCTTTACAGACAAGCAAAAGCTGAGAGAGTTCAGCACCACCAAACCAGCTTTACAACAAATGCTAAAGGAACTTCTCTAGGCAAGAAACACAAGAGAAGGAAAACACCTACAATAACAAACCCAAAACATTTAAGAAAATGGGAATAGGAACATACATATCGATAATTACCTTAAATGTAAATGGATTAAATGCTCCCACCAAAAGACACAGACTGGCTGAATGGATACAAAAACAAGACCCATATATATGCTGTCTACAAGAGACCCACTTCAGACCTAGAGACACATACAGACTGAAAGTGAGGGGATGGAAAAAGATATTCCATGCAAATGGAAATCAAAAGAAAGCTGGAGTAGCAATTCTCATATCAGACAAAATAGACTTTAAAATAAAGACAATTACAAGAGACAAAGACGGACACTATATAATGATCAAGGGATCGATCCAAGAGGAAGGTATAACAATTGTAAATATTTATGCACCCAACATAGGAGCACCCCAATACATAAGGCAAATACTAACAGCCATAAAAGGGGAAATCGACAGTAACACAATCATAGTAGGGGACTTTAACACCCCACTTTCACCAATGGACAGATCATCCAAAATGAAAATAAATAAGGAAACACAAGCTTTAAATGATACATTAAACAAGATGGACTTAATTGATATTTATAGGACATTCCACCCAAAAACAACAGAATACACATTTTTCTCAAGTGCTCATGGAACATTCTCCAGGATAGATCATATCTTGGGTCACAAATCAAGCCTTGGTAAATTTAAAAAAATTGAAATCGTATCAAGTATCTTTTCCGACCACAACGCTATGAGACTAGATATCAATTACAGGAAAAGATCTGTAAAAAATACAAACACATGGAGGCTACACAATACACTACTTAATAACGAAGTGATCACTGAAGAAATCAAAGGGGAAATCAAAAAATACCTAGAAACAAATGACAATGGAGACACGATGATCCAAAACCTATGGGATGCAGCAAAAGCAGTTCTAAGAGGGAAGTTTACAGCAATACAAGCCTACATCAAGAAACAGGAAACATCTCGAATAAACAACCTAACCTTGCACCTAAAGCAATTAGAGAAAGAAGAACAAAAAAACCCCAAAGCTAGCAGAAGGAAAGAAATCATAAAGATCAGATCAGAAATAAATGAAAAAGAAATGAAGGAAACAATAGCAAAAATCAATGAAACTAAAAGCTGGTTCTTTGAGAAGATAAACAAAATTGATAAACCATTAGCCAGACTCATCAAGAGAAAAAAGGAGAAGACTCAAATTAATAGAATTAGAAATGAAAAAGGAGAAGTAACCACTGACACTGCAGAAATACAAACGATCATAAGAGATTACTACAAGCAACTCTATGCTAATAAAATGGACAACCTGGAAGAAATGGACAGATTCTTAGAAATGCACAACCTGCCGAGACTGAACCAGGAAGAAATAGAAAATATGAACAGACCAATCACAAGCACTGAAATTGAAACTGTGATTAAAAATCTTCCAACACACAAAAGCCCAGGACCAGATGGCTTCACAGGCAAATTCTATCAAACATTTAGAGAAGAGCTAACACCTATCCTTCTCAAACTCTTCCAAAATATTGCAGAGGGAGGAACACTCCCCAACTCATTCTACGAGGCCACCATCACCCTGATACCAAAACCAGGCAAAGATGTCACAAAGAAAGAAAACTACAGGCCAATATCACTGATGAACATAGATGCAAAAATCCTCAACAAAATACTAGCAAACAGAATCCAACAGCACATTAAAAGGATCATACACCATGATCAAGTGGGGTTTATTCCAGGAATGCAAGGATTCTTCAATATACGCAAATCAATCAACGTGATACATCATATTAACAAATTGAAGGAGAAAAACCATATGATCATCTCAATAGATGCAGAGAAAGCTTTCGACAAAATTCAACACCCATTTATGATAAAAGTCCTGCAGAAAGTAGGCATAGAGGGAACTTTCCTCAACATAATAAAGGCCGTATATGACAAACCCACAGCCAACATTGTCCTCAATGGTGAAAAACTGAAACCATTTCCACTAAGATCAGGAACAAGACAAGGTTGCCCACTCTCACCACTATTATTCAACATAGTTTTGGAAGTGTTAGCCACAGCAATCAGAGACGAAAAAGAAATAAAAGGAATCCAAATCGGAAAAGAAGAAGTAAAGCTGTCACTGTTTGCAGATGACATGATACTATACATAGAGAATCCAAAAGATGCTACCAGAAAACTACTAGAGCTAATCAATGAATTTGGTAAAGTAGCAGGATACAAAATTAATGCACAGAAATCTCTTGCATTCCTGTATACTAATGATGAAAAATCTGAAAGTGAAATTAAGAAAACACTCCCGTTTACCATTGCAACAAAAAGAATAAAATACCTAGGAATAAACCTACCTAAGGAGACAAAAGACCTGTATGCAGAAAATTACAGGACACTGATGAAAGAAATTAAAGATGATACAAATAGATGGAGAGATATACCATGTTCTTGGATTGGAAGAATAAACATTGTGAAAATGACTCTGCTACCCAAAGCAATCTACAGATTCAATGCAATCCCTATCAAACTACCACTGGCATTTTTCACAGAACTAGAACAAAAAATTTCACAATTTGTATGGAAACACAAAAGACCCCGAATAGCCAAAGCAATCTTGAGAACGAAAAATGGAGCTGGAGGAATCAGGCTCCCTGACTTCAGACTATATTACAAAGCTACAGTAATCAAGACAGTTTGGTACTGGCACAAAAACAGAAATATAGATCAATGGAACAGGATAGAAAGCCCAGAGATAAGCCCACGCACATATGGTCACCTTATCTTTGATAAAGGAGGCAAGCATATACAGTGGAGAAAAGACAGCCTCTTCAATAAGTGGTGCTGGGAAAATTGGACAGGTACATGTAAAAGTATGAAATTAGAACACTCCCTAACACCATACACAAAAATAAACTCAAAATGGATTAAAGACCTAAGTGTAAGGCCAGACACTATCAAACTCTTAGAGGAAAACATAGGCAGAACACTGTATGACATAAGTCACAGCAAGATCCTTTTTGACCCAGGTCCTAGAGAAATGGAAATAAAAACACAAATAAACAAATGGGACCTAATGAAACTTAAAAGCTTTTGCACAGCAAAGGAAACCATAAACAAGACCAAAAGACAACCCTCAGAATGGGAGAAAATATTTGCAAATGAAGCAACGGACAAAGGATTAATCTCCAAGATTTACAAGCAGCTCATGCAGCTCAATAACAAAAAAACAAACAACCCAATCCAAAAATGGGCAGAAGACCTAAATAGACATTTCTCCAAAAAAGAGATACAGATTGCCAACGGACACATGAAAGAATGCTCAACATCATTAATCATTAGAGAAATGCAAATCAAAACTACAATGAGGTATCATCTCACACCGGTCAGAATGGCCATCATCAAAAAATCTAGAAACAATAAATGCTGGAGAGGGTGTGGAGAAAAGGGAACACTCTTGCACTCTTGGTGGGAATGTAAATTGATACAGCCACTATGGAGAACAGTATGGAGGTTCCTTAAAAAACTAAAAATAGAACTACCATATGACCCAGCAATCCCACTACTGGGCATATACCCTGAGAAAACCATAATTCAGAAAGAGTCATGTACCAAAATATTCATTGCAGCTCTGTTTACAATAGCCAGGACATGGAAGCAACCTAGGTGTCCATCATCGGATGAATCTATAAAGAAGATGTGGCACATATATACAATGGAATATTACTCAGCCATAAAAAGAAATGAAATGGAGGTGTTTGTAATGAGGTGGATGGAGTTAGAGTCTGTCATACAGAGTGAAGTAAGTCAGAAAGAGAAAAACAAATACAGTATGCTAACACACATATATGGAATCTAAGGGAAAAAAAAAAAAAAAAAAAAAAAAAAAGAGGTCATGAAGAACCTAGTGGCAAGATGGGAATAAAGACACAGACCTACTAGAGAATGGACTTGAGGATATGGGGAGGGGGAGGGGTGAGATGTGACAGGGTGAGAGAGTGTCATGGACATATATACACTATCAAACGTAAAATAGATAGCTAGTGGGAAGCAGCCGCATAGCACAGGGAGATCAGCTCGGTGCTTTGTGACCACCTAGAGGGGTGGGATAGGGAGGGTGGGAGGGAGGGAGATGCAAGAGGGAAGAGATATGGCAACATATGTATATGTGTAACTGATTCACTTTGTTGTAAAGCAGAAGCTAGCACACCATTGTAAAGCAATTATACTTCAATAAAGATGTTTAAAAAAAAAATAAAAAATAAAACACACACAATTCAAAAGAAAGAAAAAAAAAAAAAAAAAGAAACTACTGTGCAATGTTTGAAGTATTTCTATTGATCTGTGTTGGAGAATCATTAATATGTATTATATGTAAATAAATTTAATAATAACCTGTGAGGATCAAATGAATGATGGACATGAGAGAAATCTGAAAGGATATTAAAGCACTAAACAGATGTAAAGTAATTTTAATCCCCCTCCTTAGTAAAGTCAGTTATTTGATCAAATCAGCAACAGATTTTTTAAAAAATATCAGCCCTAATTTACCTTTAAAAGGACCAAGAGATATCCAACAAAGTGTGTGTGTGTGTGTGTGTGTGTGTGTGTGAGAGAGAGAGAGAGGGAGAGAGAGAGAGAGGGAGAGAGGGAGAGAGAGAGAGAGAGAGAGAGAGAGAGAGAGAAGATATTTGAAGGGAAAGGCTCTGGATTCAAACTTCACCAACTAGTTTAAGAAACTTGGTAATTACCCTCTAGGAACCTCAGTTTTATCAGAAAACTATGTTACCCATTATCACTCAGATCATTTTTGCATGAGATTTTTTTTTTTTAATTTTAAAGAATAAAATACAGTTGAAGAAATTCCAACCCTCTTTCATATTCCATCTCTTCCTCCCCAGAAATAATTGCTACTCTGAATTTGGGGTGTGTCCTTCCATTCATGGTTTTAAACATTTACCACATATATGTTTATTCATAAATAATAGGTAGTATTGTCTTATCTTTTTAAAATTGATATTAATGATACCTTAATATACCTTTTTCAATATTTTATTTCACTTTGCATTAGTTTTTCAAGTTTTATTCAAGCTGATACATATAAATCTAGTTCACTCATTTTAACATCTGAATTTTATTTGTACTACAACCCACTCCAGTAAGACTTATGGACTTTCCACTGGAATTGCTCTTTTCAGCATCATCAATTACCCTTATTTTGAAATTCAATGGACACTTTCTTCTGTAATCTTGAATTCCTTAGCAGAATTGAATCTAGTTGAATACTCTCTCCTCATTCCTGCTTTTCTTTTGGGTTATGTGAAACAATGCTCGCCCGGTTTTACTATACCTCTTTGAACTAATTTCAGTTTCCTGTGCTATCTATTCTCATCTAGATTCTAAATATTGAAGTTCCTCAGCAAGAGTCCCTCTCTTTCTTGCTCATTATTTTCCCATTGTAGAAGCAGCCTTAGAAAGTTCTTGTATCACAATCAATGTTTTCCCATCTTAGACCCTTGGCATATCATTCATCCTATAGGCAACCTTATTCTTCACATGACTGTCAGGTTCTCTTCAAGTCTCATCTTAGAAGTTATCACCTTAGAGAGCCTTCCCTGTCCACCTAATCTGTAGTAATCTCCATTCATTATTCTCTATCACAGAATTCTGTTTAATGTATTTCATATCAACTAATGAGAAACTGATTCTGGCTAATATAAGGAAAAAATGTGTTTGGCATAATTTCCAAAATTGATAAAAAATAACTGGAGATCCAAGCTCAGTAAATAGGGAGGAACCTTAAGAGGCTAAATAGCCAGGCAACCTCAGTCCTGGTCACACTACAGAAACAGTCCAGCTTTAGTGTTAATGCTATTCACTGCTGGGCATTCATGCCACTTGTATTGGACTCTGGAGGCTGTTTTAGTATATCTTCTGCTCCTGGAATGAATCTGCCCTACTTCACACATCCTAGATTCAAGTTCTGGGTAGTTCCATCTGAATAAGGAAGTTACTTACCAGTAAGACTCATTCAGCAGCAGATTTTTCAAACATAGAAAAGGTACTCAGATGCTAGATAAAAGAAAGAGGATAAATGAGTCCGGAAGTTCACTATCGCTACAAACAGTTTTGTAATTGTATATCTATTGATTTATTTGCCTATTTTCCATATTCCATGGTTAGTGTGTTAGGTCCATACAGGCAAAACAATATTTGACTCATCACTCAGTACCTAGTTCCTGGAATTGACTGGGAAATGGTAAGTGCATAATAAATACTTGTTCCACACCACTCAATATAGCACATTCTTGGTCATTTTTAAAAAATGACACACAACTAGTTAGAGTCTATATGTCAGTAAAGGATCTCCTTTGTTTTCAAACTGACTCTTTTACCTTTAGGAAAACATGTGGCTACATAGCTAATGCTTTAACTTCATGATTTTCTCTTTTGTGTTTATGAACGGTGAGGGCAGGAGGATGCACTTCGTACAACTAAATATCTGACCCTAATCAACAATCTTTTTTTAAGGAGAAACTAAAATAGGTTATTAGAATAAAAGCAAAAGTTTGGATGAACACATGTCTTCAGTGCTCTTTAGGTTTTGCTGACCTCCTTAAAAGATTTCAAGACATATTCTGTTCCAAAGTGCAGTGTTCAAGTGCCCTCTTTGAGCATTGATTTGACGGCATTTACTTTTACTGAAAAGAAAGGAGCAGAGGTAGGCTTCATTTTACGGCCATGTCCATTAGACTATGTCTTTGAAGAACTTCCTAAGAGAAGGGAGAAAGGCTGTAATTTTATTTTCTCAAAAGATATAATGATAGATCCCTTCTCTCACCATACTGATGCTTATCTCACCAAACTAAAGGAAATAATGGCAAAATAAGATAGTTTAAACAGTATTTTAAACTCTACAAGTGATTACTTTCTCTTTCTTGATTTTACCTTAGTTTCAATGTGAAATAAAGGGCTTCCGAAGTTATTATACTAGCTCAGCAGAAAACATGTCAAATTATAAATGTCCTTCTCAGGAAAAAAGTGGTGTTTACATGGCTTTTAATTTCTAGCGAAGTGAGAACCAGGTAAATTACAAAGTGCAGAAGTTTAAAAAACATAATTTTAAATGAACTGTGGGTAGTTTAGGAATGGATGGCTGAATCAGATGTTAGCTACATATTTAACTTTTTAAGAAAGTGTCAAACTGTTTTCCAAAGTGGTGGTAACTTTTTACTTTATCACCAGCTGTATATGAGGATTCCAACTCTTCCAGATCCTTGTCAACATTTGGTATGGCCAGGCTTTTTAAACTTTAGCTATTCAAATAGGTTTGTAGAGGCAGCTCACTGTGCTTTTAATTTGTATTTCCCGAATGGCTAATGATGTTGAGGGTTTTTTTCATGTGCTTATTTACCATCCATATATCTTTTTTAGTGGAACGTCCATTTAAAATTTTTGCTCATTTTTCCTTGGTGTTTTTTGTTTGTTTTCATATTACTGAATTTTGAAAGTTCCTTATATATTCTAAATACAAGTCATTTCCTAAGTCTGCGGCTTGCAAAGTCTGTGGTATATGAAGTCATATATCCATTCATAAAATTGTACACGGACAGTCATAACAGCTTTATTTATAATAATTCATAACTGGAAACAACTCAAATTTCCTTCAAGAGGTGATTGCGTAAATAAACTAATGTATCCATACAGAGGAATACTATTCAGCATTTAAAAGCAATAAATATCAACACATGTGGCAGCATGAATGAGTCTCAAAATAATTATGTAGAAACAAGACAGACAAAAATGTACTTACTATATGATTTTATTTACATAAAATTTGAGAAAATACAACCTAATCTATAGTGAAAGAAACAAAAGTATACTTTGCCTAGAGAGAGGGGTAGGGGTAGGTGGGATGAATTCGAAAGGCACATGAAGAATCTTTTGGGGGGTAATGGATTTATGCATTATTTTAAAATATATATAGATATATGAAACCTTGTCAGATGATATGTGTTAAATGTGTGCAGTTTGTTTTTTTGTTAGTTATACCTCAATGAAGGTACTTAAAAAATATACTAGGGAATTCTTTATTAAAAGAAACCTAAAGTGAACAACTGTTTTGTAATGCAGATTACCCCTGCACTCTAGGCCTGCAAATATAGTACGTAGATTTTGGATTGGGTACAGTTCTCATCTGTGAGATGTTTGCCTCAGCACCTGGTTACTCATTGCCCTTGTGGCCCTCTTGAAAGGTGTGTAATGCTGTGTGTTTATTTTGCCTGTGGTGCTGCACCAGGACACCCTACCAACATCTTACCAAGGCCTTGTCAATCCGCATGAATCCCTTGGTCCTACAGCTGTCAATGCAAACATACCACATCTGTCTTTCATTCCTTCAGGAAGTGTCACCTGGTCAGCTGACGAGGGAGACCTCTACATTAATTCTGTGAAAGCTTCTTTAGAGAGTTTGTTTCCCTTACTACACAGGGAACTACTACTACTATTGCTACTACTGCTACTACTACTGCACAATACAGCCCTAACCCATGTAACAACAGGATTTTCTGCTCAATGTTTCTCTATTTTCCGGTCAATGTTTCTGTATTTTCCTATTCAATTCTGTAGCTGATGCAGACCTTTTTTGTTTTTGTTTTTAATTCAATCAGGTGTTTCTTTAGATTATCCTACCAAATAATTAATGATTTTGTCTTGATTGTAACCTAGTTTTGTTTGACACTACACCAGATTTGTATTCTGGTTAACTAGTAACAGATATTTTATGCTGTCTCTGTTACTTATTATTTGTAATTAAATATTCACAGCTGAAAGCAATTTATTTTGATAGTGAAAGATTCCTGCTGAGGAACATATCCAGGATATCCTAGGGGAAAGGAGAATAGAAACTCACCACTTGGGTGTGATTTCAGAGTGCCAAAAGGCCCTTATGTAAAAATATTGGAAATATTTCCCCTGGCTGTTACTACCACAGTGGCTGAATTTCCCATGACAGGCATTTTTCCTTACAGATCTTACCAAGAATCTATGTATATTTTTACGTGACAAAAGCATGGTGCTTTCTGGAAAATGAAGTATACCAGGTATCATTTTAGTACGGGGACATTTATAAGATTAAACAAAATTTGTATATGTTTTATATTGAAAAATGATAAACCACCTATTGGCCCAACTTTTAGCAAAAAGAGACATAATAAACAAGCTTGATACCCAGTTAACATGTTTGCAAAGCTATTAAATTTAATTGTCTTTAATCGGTTTTGGGAAAAAAAAATAAAATCACTTAGTACTTGATCATAGTTAGGGATAGCATTTATACATGTTATGCACTCAAGTATGTTAATTTGAACTCTTTCTCAAAATGGAAAAGAAACATTCAAAATCATAAAAGAATGAATCACGTGGCCTAACATTTTTACACTATACATATGTTTCGGTTTTTTTTAAATATCTTTATTGGAGTATAATTGCTCTACAATGGTGTGTTAGTTTCTGCTCTATAAAAGTGAATCAGCTATACATATACATATATCCCCATATCTCCTCCCTCCTGCGTCTCCCTCCCACCCTCCCCATCCCACCCCTCTAGGTGGTCACAAAGCACCGAGCTGATCTCCCTGTGCTATGCGGCTGCTTCCCACTAGCTATCTATTTTACATTTGGTAGTGTATATATGTCCATGCCACTCTCTCACTTCGTCCCAACTTACCCTTCCCCCTACCTGTGTCCCCAAGTCCACTCTCTACATCCATGTCTGCATTCCTGTTCCGCCCCTAGGTTCCTCACAACCACCTTTTTTTCCTTTTAGATTCCATATATATGTGTTAGCATACGGTATTTGTTTTTCTTTTTCTGACTTACTTCACTCCATATGACAGTCTCTAGGTACATCCACTCACTACAAATAACTCAATTTCACTTCTTTTTATGGCTAAGTAATATTCCATTGTATATATGTGCCACATCTTCTTTATCCATTCATCTGTCGACGGACATTTAGGCTGCTTCCATGTCCTGGCTATTGTAAACAGAGCTGCAGTGAAGATTGTGGTACATGACTCTTTTGAATTATGGTTTTCTCAGGGTATATGCCCAGTAGTGGGATTGCTGGGTCATATGGTAGTTCTATTTTTAGTGTTTTAAGGAACCTCCATACTGTTCTCCATAGTGGCTGTATCAATTTACCTTCCCAACAGCAGTGCAAGAGGGTTCCCTTTTCTCCACACCCTCTCCAGCATTTATTGTTTGTAGATTTTTTGATGATGGCCATTCTGACTGGTGTGAGGTGATACCTCGTTGTAGTTTTCATTTGCATTTCTCTAATGATTAGTGATGTTGAGCATCCTTTCATGTGTCCGTTGGCAATCTGTATATCTTCTTTGGAGAAATGTCTATTTAGGTCTTCTGCCCATTTTTGGATTGGGTTGTTTGTTTTCTTGATATTGAGCTGAATGAGCCGCTTGTAAATTGTGGAGATTGATCTTTTGTCAGTTGCTTCATTTGCAAATATTTTCTTCCATTCTGAGGGCTCTCTTTTCGTCTTGTTTATGGTTTCCCTTGTTGTGCAAAAGCTTTTAAGTTTCATTAGGTCTCATTTGTTTTTTTTGTTTTTATTTCCATTTCTCTAGGAGGTGGGTCAAAAAGGATCTTCCTGTGACAAAAAGGATCTTCCTGTGACAAAAAGGATCTTGCTGTGATTTATGTCATAGAGTGTTCTGCCTATGTTTTCCTCTCAGAGTTTTACAGTGTCTCGCCTTACATTTAGGTCTTTAATCCATTTTGAGTTTACTTTTGTGTATGGTGTTAGGGAGTGTTCTAATTTCATTCTTTTACATGTAGCTGTCCAGTTTTTCCAGAACCACTTATTGAAGAGGCTGTCTTTTCTCCATTGTATATTCTTGTCTCCTTTATCAAAGATAAGGTGACCATATGTGTGTGGATTTATTCCTGGGCTTTCTACCCTATTCCACTGATCTATATTTCTGTTTTTGTGCAAGTACAATACTGTCTGATTACTGTAGCTTTGTAGTATAGTCTGAAGTCAGGGAACCTGATTCCTCCAGCTCCATTCTTCTTTCTCAAGACTGCGTTGGCTCTTTGGGGTCTTTTGTGTTTCCATACAAATTGTGAAATATTTTGTTCTTGTTCTGTGAACAATGTCATTGGTCGTTTGATAGGGATTGCATTGAATCTGTAGATTGCTTTGGGTGGTATAGTCATTTTCACAATGTTGATTCTTCCCATCCAAGAACATGGTATATCTCCCCATCTGTTTGTATAATCTTTAATTTCTTTCATCAGTGTCTTATAGTTTTCTGCATACAGGTCTTTTGTCTCCTTAGGTAGGTATATTTCTAGGTATCTTATTCTATTTGTTGCAATAGTAAATGGGAGTGTTTCCTTAATTTCTCCTCCAGATTTTTCATCATTAGTGTATAGGAATGCAAGAGATTTCTGTGCATTAATTTTGTATCATGCTACTTTACCAAATTCATTAGCTCTAGTAGTTTTCTGGTGGCATATTTAGGATTCTCTATGTATAGTATCATGTCATCTGCAAACAGTGACAGTTTTACTTCTTTTTTTCTGATTTGGATTCCTTTTATTTCTTTTTCTTCTCTGATTGCTGTGGCTAAAACTTCCAAAACTATGTTGAATAACAGTGGTGAGAGTGGGCAACCTTGTCTTGTTCCTGATCTTAGTGGAAATGGTTTCAGTTTTTCACCATTGAGAACAAAGCTGGCTGTGGGTGTGTCATATATGGCCTTTATCAGGTTGAAATAAGCTCCCTCTGTGCCTGTTTTCTGCAGGATTTTTATCATAAATGGGTGTTGAATTTTGTCAAAAGCTTTTTCTGCATCTATTGAGATGATCATATGGTTTTCCTCCTTCAATTTGTTAATATGGTGTATCACATTGATTGATTTGCATATATTGAAGAATCCTTGCATTCCTGGGATAAACCCCACTTGATCATGGTGTATGATGCTTTTAATGTACTGTTGGATTCTGTTTGCTAGTATTTTGTTGAGGATTTTTGCATCTATGTTCATCAGTGATAATGGCCTGCAGTTTTCTTTCTTTATAACATCTTTCTCTGGTTTTGGTATCAGGGAGATGGTGGCTTCGTAGAATGAGTTGGGGAGTGTTCCTTCATCTGCTATATTTTGGAAGAGTTTGAGAAGAATAGGTGTTAGCTCTTCTCTAAATGTTTGATAGAATTTGCCTGTGAAGCCATCTGGTCCTGGGCTTTTGTTTGTTGGAAGATTTTTAATCACAGTCTCAATTTCAGTGCTTGTGATTGGTCTGTTTATATTTTCTATTTCTTCCTGGTTCAGTCTCGGAAGGTTGTGCTTTTCTAAGAATTTGTCCATTTCTTCCAGGTTGCCCATTTTATTGGCATATAGTTGCCTGTAGTAACCTCTCATGATCCTTTGTATTTCTGCAGTGTCAGTTGTTACTTCTCCTTTTTTATTTCTAATTGTTGATTTGAGTCTTCTCCCTTTTTTTTCTTGATGAGCCTGGTTAATGGTTTATCCATTTTGTTTATCTTCTCAAAGAACCAGCATTTAGTTTTATTGATCTCAGCTATCGTTTCCTTCATTTCTTTTTCATTTATTTCTGATCTGATCTCTATGACTTCTTTCCTTCTGCTAACTTTGGGGGGTTTTTTATTCTTCTTTCTCTAATTGCTTTATGTATAAGGTTAGGTTGTTTATTTGAGAGATTTCTTGTTTCTTGAGGTAGGATTGTACTGCTATAAACTTCCCTCTTAGAACTGCTTTTGCTGCATCCCATAGGTTTTGGGTCATCATGTTTTCATTGTCATTTGTTTCTAGGTATTTTTTTATTTCCTGTTTGATTTCTTCAGTAATCTCTTGCTTATTTAGTAGTGTATTGTTTAGCCTCCATGTGTGTGTATTTTTTACAGATTTTTTCCTGTAATTGATATCTAGTCTTATAGCATTGTGGTCAGAAAAGATACTTGATACGATTTCAATTTTCCTAAATTTACCAAGGCTTGATTTGTGACCCAAAATATGATCTATCCTGGAGAATATTCCATGAGCACTTGAGAAGAAAGTATAATCTGCTGTTTTGGGATAGAATGTCCTATAAATATGAATTAAGTCCATCTTGTTTAATGTATCATTTAAAGTTTGTGTTTCCTTATTTATTTTCATTTTGGATGATCTGTCCATTGGTGAAAGCGGGGTGTTAAAGTCCTCTACTATTATTGTGTTACTGTTGATTTCCCCTTTTATGGCTGTTAGCATTTGCCTTATGTATTGATGTGCTCCTATGTTGGGTGCATAAATATTTACAATTGTTATATCTTCTTCTTGGATTGATCCCTTGATCATTATGTAGTGTCCTTCTTTATCTCTTGTAATAGTCGTTATTTTAAAGTCTATTTTGTCTCAATATGTGAATTGCTACTCTAACTTTCTTTGATTTCCATTTGCATGGAGTATCTTTTTCCATCCCCTCACTTTCAGTCTGTATGTGTCCCTAGGTCTGAAGTGGGTCTCTTGTAGACAGCATATAGACGGGTCTTGTTTTTGTATCCATTCAGCCAGTCTATGTCTTTTGGTTGGAGCATTTAATCCATTTACATTTAAGGTAGTTATCGATATGTGTGTTCCTATTACCATTTTCTTAATTATTTTGGGTTTGTTATTGCAGGTATTTTCCTTCTCCTGTGTTTCCTGCCTAGAGAAGTTCCTTTAGCATTTGTTGTAAAGCTGGTTTGGTGGTGCTGAATTCTCTTAGCTTTTGCCTGTCTGTAAAGATTTTAATTTCTCCGTCAAATCTGAATGAGATCCTTGTTGGGTAGAGTAAGCTTGGTTGAAGGTTTTTCTCTTTCATCACTTTAAATATGTCCTGCCACTCCCTTCTGGCTTGCAGAGTTTCTGCTGAAAGATCAGCTGTTAACCCTATGGGGATTCCATTGTATGTTATTTGTTGCTTTTCCCTTGCTTCTTTTAATATTTGTTCTTTGTATTTAATTTTGATAGTTTGATTAATACATGTCTTGGCATGTTTCTCCTTGGATTTATCCTGTATGGGACTCTCTGCACTTCCTGGACTTGACTATTTCTTTTCCCATATTAGGGAAGTTTTCAACTATAATCTCTTCAAATATTTTCTCAGTCCCTTTTTTTTTCTCTTCTTCTTCTGGGACCCCTATAATTCGAATGTTGGGGCGTTTAATATTGTCCCAGAGGTCTTTGAGACTGTCCTCAATTCTTTTCTTTCTTTTTTCTTTATTCTGCTCTGCAGTAGTTATTTCCACTATTTTATTTTCCAGGTCACTTATCCGTTCTTCTGCCTCAGTTATTCTGCTAGTGATTCCTTCTAGGGAATTTTAAATTTCATTTATTGTGTTGTTCATCATTGTTTGTTTGTTCTTTAGTTCTTCTAGGTCCTTGTTAAATGTTTCTTTTATTTTCTCCACTCTATTTCCAAGATTTTGGATCATCTTTACTATCATTACTCTGATTTCTTTTTCAGGTAGACTGCCTATTTCCTCTTCATTTGTTTGGTCTGGTGGGTTTTTTACTTTGCTCCTTCATCTGTTGTGTATTTCTCTGTCTTCTCATTTTGCTTAACTTACTGTGTTTGGGGTCTCCTTTTCTCAGGCTGCTGGTTCGTAGTTCCCGTTGTTTTTGTTGTCTGTCCCCAGTGGGCAAGGTTGGTTCAGTGGGTTGTGTAGGCTTCCTAGTGGAGGGGACTGGTGCCCGTGTTCTCATGGATGAGCCTGAATCTTGTCTTTCTGGTGGGGAGGACCACGTTCGGTGGTGTGTTTTGGTTGTCTGTGACCTTATTATGATTTTAGGCAGCTTCTCTGCTAATGGGTGTGTTTGTGTTCCTGTCTTGCTAGTTGTTTGGCATAGGGTGTCCAGCACTGGAGCTTGCTGGTCGTTGAATGGAGCTGGGGCTTAGCATTGAGATGGAGATCTCTGAGAGAGCTTTTCCCATTTGATATTACATGGGGCCGGGAGGTCTCTGGTGGACCAATGTCCTGAACTCGGCTCTCCCACCTCAGAGGCTCAGGTCTGACACCTGGCCAGAGCACCAAGACCCTGTCAGCCACACAGCTCAGAAGAAAAGGGAGAAGAAAGAAAAGAAAGAAAAGAAAAAAAAAGAAAGAAAGGAAGGAAGAAAAGAAGAAAGAAAGAAAAAAATAAAGTTATTAAAATAAAAAATATATTATTAAAAATAAAAAAATAAAAAGTAATAAAAAAAAGAAATGAGAGCAACCAAACCAAAAAACAAATCCACCAATGATAACAAGCGCTACAACCTATACTAAAAAAAAAACAAAAACGGACAGACAGAACCCTAGGACAAATGGTAAAAGCAAAGCTATACAGACAAAATCACAGAAAGAAGCATACACATACACACTCACAAAAGGAGAAAAAGGAAAAATATATATATTTTTTAAAAAAAAGGAAGAGAGCAACCAAATCAATAATCAAATCTACCAATGATAATAAGCTCTAAATACTAAACTAACATAAACATAAAATCAGAAACAAATTAGATGCAGAAAGCAAACCCCAAGTCTACATTTGCTCCCAAAGTCCTCTGCCTCAATTTTCGGATGATTTGTTGTCTATTCAGGTATTCCACAGATGCAGTGTACATCAATTTGATTGTGGAGACTTAATCTGCTGCTCCTGAGGCTGCTGGGAGAGATTTCCCTTTCTCTTCTTTGTTCACACAGCTCCTGGGGTTCAGCTTTGGATTTGGCCCTGCCTCTGTGTGTGGGTCACCTGAAGGTGTCTGTTCCCCGCCCTGACAGGACGGGGTTAAAGTAGCAGCTGATTAGGGAGCTCTGGCTCACTTAGGCCGGGGGGAGGGAGGGGTACGGAATGCAGGGCGAGCCTGCGGTGGCAGAGGTTATCGTGACGTTGCAACAGCCTGAGGTACGACGTGTGTCCTCCCAGGGAAGTTGTCCCTGGATCACGGGACCCTGGCAGTGGCGGGCTGCACAGGCTCCTTGGAGGGGAGGTGTGGATAGTGACCTGTGCTTTCACACAGGTTTCTTGGTGGCTGCAGCAGCAGCCTTAGCGTTTCATGCCGGTCTCTGGTGTCCGTGCTGATAGCCGCGGCTCGCGCCTATCTCTTGAGCTCATTTAGGCGGTGCTCTGAATCCCCTCTCCTCACGCACCCTAAAACATTGGTCTCTTGCCTCTCAGGCAGTTCCAGACTTTTCCCTGGACTCCCTCCTGGCTAGCTCTTGTGCACTAGTCCCCTTCAGGCTGTGTTTACTCAGCCAACCCCAGTCCTCTCCCTGGGATCTGAACTCTGAAGCCTGAGCCTCAGCTCCCAGCCCTCATCTGCCCTGGCGGGTGAGCAGACAAGCCTCTCAGGCTGGTGAGTGCTGGTTAGCAGCAATCCTCTGTGCGGGAATCTCTCCGCTTTGCCCTCTGTACCCCTGTTGCTGCGCTCTCCTCCGTGGCTCTGAAGCTTACCCCCCGCCCACCCACTGTCTCTGCCAATGAAGGGGCTTCCTAGCGTGTGGAAGCTTTTCCTCCTTCACAGCTCCTTCCCAGAGGTGCAGGTCCTGTCCCTATTCTTTTGTCTCTTTCTTTTTTCTTTTGCCCTACCCAGGTGCGTGGGGAGTTTCTTGCCTTTGGGGAAGTCTGAGGTCTTCTACCAGCGTTCAGTAGGTGTTCTGTAGGAGCTGTTCCACATGTAGATGTATTTTTGATATATTTGTGGGGAGGAAGGTGATCTCCACGTCTTACTCCTCCGCCATCTTGAAGCTATCTCTAATGTTTTATTTTTAAATTTTTTTTGGCCATGCTGCGCAGCGTGTGGGATCTTAGTTCACTTGACCAGAGTTCGAACCTGCAACCCCTGCAGTGGTAGCGTGGAGTCTTAACCACTCTAGTGTGTTCATCTTTAATGAACATTTTCTAGACATTTTTCTAGAAAATATCTAACTATTTTCACAGTATATGTGTTTTAACAGAAAAATGTAGATTATTCACATTTTGTATAATGATAGATTTAATTTTATTTCTTGATCTTACTTTATGTTTACTATTCATTTCCTTGGTTATGTTTTTTTCCTCTTCCTTTTTTTAATTTTGCCTAGTTTTATAGAATCATTACATAACCCCCTTTTCCTCTTGTTACTCTGGAGATGTTTTTCCTGCAATGTTTATTCTTATTCTGAGGACTCATTAAGGAATACATGTCTCTACTCTTACATGAAAGAAAGATGAGAACTGTTTTTCCCCACTCACGGCTCTATTTCCAATTTGCTTTTCCCACCCAACAAGATGAGGCTTGGGGTGTCAGTACTTCCCCCAACCCACTCCAACCCAATGTCAGAAGAGACCTTTGCTGGCTCTTCTGTCTTTTCCTCTTCCCTCATCCCCAGTCCTTGGTTTCACGGGATACAGTGAGATAGTTTAGCACTTTTCACTGCAGACCCTTATTAGGTTTGCTTTGCATGATGCCTCGTCTACTTTCAGAATCGTCATTTAGCCTCATTAATGTTCCTTCCCCTCTTTGTCTTCCATTCTCCTAAGGTCACGGCTGTGATTCATCATTTGGGTGGAATTCTTAGCAAGGATTTTCTTCAGATGGACTGTGTGGGTCTTATATACTCTGAGTCTTTGCTTATCAACTAATATCTTTCTTTCCCCTTGACAGGTGAATTATATCTCATCCACATGTAGGATTCTCGAGTTGCAGTCCTTTTCTTTCACTAGTCAGCAGAAGTTATTAAACTGTGCTTTTAGCTTCCAATATTAAAGATAAGAAGTCCAACGAAAGCTTGACTTTTTTTCTTTGTATGTAACTTTTTTTCTTCTGTTTGGAGCCTTATAAAAATTTTCTCTTTATTTTCTGAATCAGAAACTTCACTGGGATATACCTAAATATGTCTTTTTATATCAATCCTGCCTGGAACCTATTAAGTCCTTTCAATTAACAAACTAAAAATCATTTTTCAAACTAGGGAAATTTTCCTTTGTCATTTCTTTAATTACTATAATTCTTCCATGTATTCATTATTCTCCTTCTAAATTTCTATTAACCAACACTTTCCCAAATCTCTAATCTTTTCCTTCCTGATTTCAACGTCTTTGTATTTCCATTCAGAAATTTTTGTTATTTCTTCTATTTGATCTTCCAGGCCACTAAACTGGTTCTCAGTAGTGATCATCCTATTCTTTAAGATAATTTCTCAATGAAATATTACGGAAATTTTCACACTTATACATAAGTTGAAAGAATACTATAATAACATACACACCTTCCCTTCCCACCTCCCATGTACCCACTACCTAGCTTCAACTACTACCAGCGCATGGCCAATTTTGCTTCATGGAAACCCATACCCACTACCTCCTAACCCAAATGGACTATTTTATAACAAATCTCAGACATCACATCCTTTCATCCCTAAATATATCAGGATCTAAGGTCATCTTTCAGTGTCATCTTATGTCTTTATGTGTCCAATTATTTTCTGTTAAAGTTCTTATTGTCTCCTTCACGATTCCTATTTCAACAAGAGGCAACTGTTCTGGGTGCTCTATCTTCCTTTGTATACAAAAGGTTCTAGGCACCTGAGGTCAAGATGCTGCAATGCTTTACACTGTAGGCATTGCATGTAATCAGCATTCTTATCTGCAGGCTCAGAAGACAAAAGTAACAAAATTCCATTATCTGCTTTCCTTCCTTTTTCCCCTTCTTTGACCTCTCAGTCTCTGCCTCTGTAAACTGGCAATCTGAGAGCTGGTAAACTGTCACTCTCTTATAGTGGAAAGAGGAAGAAACCTTTGTTCTATTCTCTCTTCAGCTGCAAATCTGTGGTCTGCATGCCCCAGGATAGGGATGGGTTAAAGCCATCAGTTTCTGTCTTCTGTAAATCCTTAAGGTCCAAAGAGACTAGCAAGTCTTCCTCCCATGACCACTCATGAAAGATAGTGTTGCCCTTCCTCTCAGGGGTCAGTGGATCTCCACGGGCCAGTTTTTTTCCGATAACCACAGAGTCTTGACTCTTGCCTCAGAGCTCTCTACTATCATCCCAGAGCTTAGTCAGTTCTAAAGGAGAACCAAGCCCTAAGCCCCCAGTCCCATCTCCTTCTGAAAACTAGGGAGGCCATTTCTCTCATGAACTTGTCAGACTCCTCCTGCTTGCTGGCCCTGGTATCTGTGCTTGTGGATGGACTGTAATTCACATTGGAGGATGATGAGGCAGTGCAGATGAATCACCATCTCTACAGAACCACTCTTCTTAGCCCTCTGTTCATAATACATTTTTTCTCAAACCACATGTCATTTTAAGGAGTCTGAAGCATACCAAATGTCTTGTGCCTAAAAATCTGAGCTTAAGCAAACATTACCAATATCAAGTCTCCATCCTATGCACCTTTCCTAAGCAGATATCACCTCTTGTAGAAAAGAGGATAAAGTATAAAGGGAACAAAATTTATTGAGGTTGTTCTGGCCTCTGTTTCTAAGAAAACTCATCATGTCTAAATGGAGGCTTTTATAAGGCTGATCACTAGTATATGGGCCCCACAGGAAGATGACTTGGTCCAACACAACACTTGAGTATTAGAAACCTATAGAGTATAACGGAATTATGCAATCTTAGTACTTGGAAGTATATAAAGATCATGTGCATGCACGCACACACACACACACACACAAATTCTACCTCCTCTTCTATACTAAAGGAATCACGTGATTTTTCTCGAGGTGACTGATGCAAATTTCTCCAGGCCACCAATATGTGTTTTACAATGTACACAAGAAAATATCATTTTCTCTGCATATAGACTTGTCCAATGTGGTTGTCTGTTATATTTGGTTAAAAATATGTAACAAAATAGCACCATAGGTGTTCAATCATACAAAAGAATCCATCAAAATTAAGTCTGGCAAAAATAAGCATAATACATAGACGAGGTAAATCTATGCTTTAAGAAAAAACATTCTGTAGAAGTATTGTGGGCATTTTTTATAAGTATAGAGCAAAATTAGATGGATGACACTATCTACTTGCTAATATTTGAAATTGAAGTACCTAAATAAGCATAGAAAATCTGTGTCTACTCACCTGAATTGTTAAAATGCAACATCCCACGGGATTTATATTAGAATTAGATTGACCTTTATACCAATCAGAATATAATACATATGGGGAGGCTACATTGAACCCTACAATATTTCTTCTTTGGCTTTGCCAAAGAAATTAAGTCCATATTATTTTCAAATAATGGAAGTAATTGCATGTGAGACCATAATAAAATCATAAAGAGAAAAAAGCAAGATACGTATATTAAAGTGAAGTGAAATGCAGAGTTAGGAAGGCACAGAGGGTTCTTTTGGAAACAGAATGATGGCTGGAGACATCTGTGTGTGTGATTGGCAACTAACATCAGCCATTATTTGTCATATCTGTTTCATCAGTGAATGAGAAGTCTCATAATTTTTAATGAAATTGACCAGATAAATTCCCAGAGTTCTCTATCAAAACTCTTATACAATATACTTGCTAAATTACAAGTCATCTCTTCAACACCTCTTTTACAATACAGTGTGGTGTACCTTTCAGGTGCTCTCAGTAAACTAATCTGATGACTATAAAGTTGAATTATGAAAAGGTAAAAACTATCTACAGCAGGACATACATTTATTTTTAAAGAAAACAGTCTTACATCAAAGATGTCCATTTTTTATGTTTGATAGGTAGAAGTAATATGGATACTACTTTAATAAATAATCTTAAATACAGAATAAGCCCCCATTTGTGTTAAATATATTTTTAGATTTCTAAGAATTCTTCAGTATTAATGAAATATTGTCATCAAAAGATATAGATCAATAATTGAAATAATCCAGTTTTATTCTAATATCACAAATGGATGATATGTCCTAAAAACATCTGAAATTTAGCTTAAAAAAAAAACACACAACCAAAAAATCCACATGTCATTCCTGCATACCTTATGGAGCACAGGGTTATTTTATCCCATAATCTAGTGCATCTGTACTAGTATTTAGGACCATGGCCCATCTGAGAGATAGTTAATTTTTTCTCACCCATCTGGGACAGGTAGGCAGAGAGGAGCAAAGAAAGAATCCTACTGATGATCAGTTTCAGAACCAGTGCCTCCAACTGCCCATAAAAGAGAGACATAAAAAACAAAAACTGTGGCTGCTAGGCATGATTTTTTTTCACTATGGTATCAGGAGGTCATGGTATGAGCCAATTGCAAAATATAACAATGATTCTCATTTAAAAACAAAAATTGGGGTAAAGGACATAAACAGAAACTTAAAGAAATCTAAAGGGTAAAACACCACAAATTAAACATGTTTAAACTCATTTTAATAAACATAAATAAAAATAATAAAATATTGCTTCTTATCTTCCAGATTAGCAAATATAAAAAGACTGAAAATACCCAGCATTATAGAGGGCACAAAGAACTATCTATCCCATGTAGTGTCAGTAGGAAATTAAAGTGCCTTTTATCCTGGAAATTCTATCACTAAGAATATATCTTCCAGAGATACATCAGTAAGAGTACAGAAGCAAGAATATTCACAGAAGCATTTTTTAACACCAGAAGTTTGGAAACAATCTAAATTTCTATCAATTAGGAACTTAACTTTCCTGAGTTATCTAAGTTCCACTTAAGAAGGATCATGAATACCAATGTTCATTTGAGCCTCTGCATTTACAGCTCCCCATATACCCATGTGCTCCCCCAATATATCCATGGATTCCCCACACTTCCCAACACCCTTTCAGTTAAGCCAGGGAATATGACTAATTATGGACAATGGTGGTCAGCAGAAGTCATCAATGACATGTCCATGTTAAAGCATTTACAAGCCAGTGTGTGAACACCCAACTCCCCCTACCGCTGACTTAGAAACTACATATTCTAAACAGCATGTCTGCAAGGCAACTGTCTGAATCATTGAGTTACTACTTGGAAAATAGCTACTGGACCCACAACAGACTTTGTGAGAACAAGAAACAAATAGGTTGTTAGGGAAATTTGGGGATACATTAATTACCATCACAGAGACTAGACTAACCTGAGTAATAAAAACATTATGGCAAAAGTGAGATACTGTTCTAAGAAAAAAAAAAAAAAACGCTAAAATTTATGACACTGGCTTAGTTATCATGTGGAAGGTAGTGAGAAAACTATTTCCAGACAGCAGTGAGATACAGATTTATGCTGCACAGTAGCAAAATATTTAATAAAACTGAAGACTTGATAACTTGAAAGAGGCTACATAGCTAATGAACTTGTAGCTCTAGGCTGATGATCATGATGATTAAATTAACTTAATAGCATGTGTTAATTGCTAATTGATTGTGTATGGCAAGATATTACAAGAAAACAATGAGTTCAGGATAGAATTAGTAAATTCACAAGAAGAAATAAAAGATAACTTGGGGACTTGCAGACTTGGAAAAGACATTTCTTCTAGACACCAAGTATTTGGAAATGAAATTAAAGATGGCTTTGATTGGCACGATGACCTGGGTTGTGCAGTAAGCTGAAAAGGAAGGTTGTGCCCCTGCAGCTCTGCCTTCATGGGTCTTTGCCAATTCTTAAGAACAGCAACAAATGAACAAATCATAGAGGTCAGTAACACTCAAGAATGTGACTATTTATTCCTGGACCCTACTCAAAGAACCTGGTCAGAGAGGTGATAATGGAGATCTAGAGGACCATCTTACCAGTGGATTACCATAAAACCAAACAGACATTTCAGTAGGAGCAAGGAGAAGAGCTCAAGGCAGTAGAGGGAGAATTTCCAAGTCAGAGCTACCCAGGAAAAGTCTGGAGAGTTAATGATTTGATGATAGCAAGATTCCAGAGAAAGCCACCTGATCATTCAATGTGTTCACCAAGCAAAATTTTGATATGTTCAATAACAGCAAAGTGCTGATAGAGATACTCTATTTAAAAAGTATAAACACAGACATTTAATCTGAGTATAAGACCTCTTCCTTCAAAAAAAAGTAGACTGTGAATATGACTCCTGTAAAAAGGGAAGGATATATAATTTAGAATAAATGCTTACAAAGAAAAAAAACTTTAAAATAAGTTCCAGTGAGACTAACTAACCTGGAAAATCAACACTTGATTCCAAAAGTGAGAAAATATATATTGGAACAAGTCCCTGTAGATATACAGGTCTTCTCTGTGATTCTGGAGCTGGGACTTGGCAAACTACGTTTATTTATCAGCTGGCTTTGTATTTGATTCGGGTAAATGGAGTACTCAAAGGAGTCGATAAGGTGAGAGAAATGAAAAGGATTTGCTTCTTTCTATGAGCTTACTGTTACTGGCAGCATTGTCTCAGCAACTGGTGCCAGTCTCGAGTATCTTTCAGCTCTTTCAGAACGAGCTTCATTGCCCCCTCTCAATGGTTACCAGCAGAATCCATCCAGACAGCAACCGTCCCCAGAGTCTGAACTCCAGCTCCATAAATTGCCTCCTCCAAGCTCCTGGTGAAGTACTAACAGCAGCCAAGTTGTGTCCCCTTCTAAGAGATTAGAGTCTTAACTGTTGGGCCTCTTCTCTGGGCTTTCAGGTTTGATAATGCCAACCAACTTTTCTGTTTGGTCCTCCTACCCTAGGAGTAGCAACAGCTCCTGCAGTTCTTACCTTTGTGTTTCTTTCCTTTTTTGCTGTTTAATGCTTTAATTGCTGCAACACCTGCTAGCCAATTCCCTATATTTAACTCTCTCTTTTGAGATACTTAGTATGGTTTCTGTTATCCTGTCTGAACTCTGAATGATACAATGCATGGTATCAAAAGAGGTCCTACAAAGCAAGCCCTCAAAATAAAATTCTAGGACAATTAATTTTTACCTTGGCCGTGAAAACAGAGCTGGGTTCCTTTTTTAATAGAATAGGATGCTGGTAATCCATGATGTTCCATGGTATTCACAATTAATTAAAAGATCATCTGTGACTGATTGTGAAGGTCTGTCAATTCACGTGCTTTGAGATACTAAGGGGTGCTGCATGTTTCTGTCATGTAACTATAATTTAAAAACACTAGTGAGGAAGGGATAATTCTGCACTGCAAAGTTTGCAGAAAGAAATGGCAAGCTTGGGTTTTGAACATCCTGACTTCAAAGCAAAAGATGATTTCGCAGAATATTAATGGACAAGTGGCAGTACTTCCGCTGAGAAGGTAAGTGGCAATTACTGAAATATGCCTCAAGAATGAAGTTGTGATGTGAATGTTTTGAACATGGATTTTGGGGGGTTTGTTTATTTACCAATGTGTAATTGATCATGGTATCTTTAGAAGTAAAATACATAGCCTACTAAATATTACTTGCTACAGTCTGAATGTTTATATCTCCCCAAAATTCATATGTTGAAATCCTAATGTCCAACGTGGTATTAGGAGGTGGGGGCTTTGGTGATTAGATCAGGAAGGTGGAACCCTCATGAATGATATTAATGCACTTATAAAAGAGGCCCAAGAAAGCTCCTTTGCCCTTTCCACCATATTAGGACCCAATGAGAAGTTTATGAATTGGAAGAAGGCCTTCACAAGAACCCAGCCATGCTAGCACCCTGATCCTGCACTTCCAGCCTCTACAACTGTGAGAATTAAATTTATGTTGTTTATAAGCTACCCATCTATGGGTATACAGCCTGAACAGACTAAGCCATTACTTCATCTATATAACAGATAAAAAAACAAAAAATAGGTCTTGTGGCCAAAAACCAGACTTGAGTCACCACAACTGAAGTCATAGCTACTTACCTAGTTTACAGATCTAAGTTCACAGACCTAAAGCTTTTGACTGATGGGGAGGCTAGTTTCCCTTTAGGACTGACCCTGAATAACTGCCATACATACATACTATAAACCTCTTAATCTGCTCAAAGGTATTTACCACCATTTGCTTTGATGAGTGGTACACAGGAAAAGTGAAGTGCCTAGACCTTCAAAAATTTATTAAATACAGGCTCAAAACTGGTGTTTATCTCTGGAGGCCCAAAATACCACAATATTTTGCAAGTCAAAAGAGGGCATGTGGTGGTAATTTGACATACGGTGTTTTCATTCAAGTCTGGATCACGACAACCTCAGTGGACCCAAGGACCCATATTATGATTATATTCCCATTTCCTGGATAAGTGATTTAAATAGATATACTCAGTAAGTGGCAGAACCCACAGATTGGCTCTCTACCTCATGAAATAAAAGCAGGACAGGGCTTCCCTGGTGGCGCAGTGGTTAAGAATCCGCCTGCCAATGCAGGGGACACGGACTCGAGCCCTGGTCCGGGAAGATCCCACATGCCGCGGAGCAACTAAGCCCGTGCGCCACAACTACTTAGCCTGCGCTCTAGAGCCCACGAGCCACAACTACTGAGCCCACGAGCCACAACTATTGAAGCCCACGCGCCTAGAGCCTGTGCTCCACAACAGGAGAGGCCACCGCAATGAGAAGCCCGCGCACCACAATGAAGAGCAGCCCCCGCTCGCTGCAACTACAGAAAGCCCGCGGGCAGCAACGAAGACCCAACACAGCCAAAAATAAATAAATAAATCTATTTTTAAAAAAGCAGGTCAATGTAAAATCCCCTAGATTTTCCTCTATCATAATAGTGAAACATAGCTATAGCACAACTGGGAATTTGAAGAGATAGCCACCAGCAGTAAGCAGCTGGATCTCAGCAAATAACTATGCACTATCATAAACTTAATCAGGCGATTATACCAATTACAGCTTCTATTCTAGAAACAGTATGTTTATTTGAGCAGATTATCAAAGCCTCTGGTACCTGGTATGCAGCTGGTATAGGCGAATTTCTCTGCATTCTTCTTCCAGGCCGTGGGAGGTGGGGATGCAAGAAGCCATTTAGGGCAGTAGAACAAGTGACACAAGGGAGGAGTTCCAAGCATGCGTGTGCTGATACCTGAGACACATTTACCAGCTTCCCTCTGGTGCCTTGGCTCCCTGCAGCCAGGCTGGGCATCTGAAGCCCCCAGGCTTCCCGTGTCAAAGGGAGACTCCTTGCTGGGAAGAACACTGAGGCCACACCACACCATATTCTGGCTCTCTCTCCAGTCAGGATTATATCAGTAACAGCAGTCCAGAACATATTTTGCCTAATGGCGTTCTGCATTTTCTTTCCTTTTTTTTTTTTTTTTTTTTAATCACTAATAGTACATTGACAGTTGATCTTGCGCTAGAAACTTGATATACTTGGAGTTCAGAATGAGTACAGACAACATTCTGCCCGGGGCTGCGGAGAAAGTCCAGGAGAGAGTGCTGGGAGGGTAGGGCCGCCCAGGACTGTGCACTTCCTATCTGAGAATAAAGGGCTGCCAGAGAAGCGATGTTGGCGTTCACTGAGTACTGCCTCCATTGCATAACGGCTTCAGTGCTCTCATTTCCACACGTGTCAACTTCATTATTTTTTTTCGTTTTTTTAAAATTCAATCCATTTTTTAAAATGTATATTGTACGTAACTTACAAATCCTCACTTCTGCCACTCTGCTAGAACTTTCCACAAAAGCCTCCATTTCTTCCTTGATCCTGTTTCTCACAAGTAGCACAACGTTACAGTCTGTGATTTGAGGGTTACAGCTGACAAACACCTGTTTGTTGGTCTTCCGGGCTAGGCGGCGGCGAGGCCAGCGGAGGTCGCGTGGGAAGTGTCTCAAGGAGAAAGGAGGCGACCACCGGATAGCGTCCTGGCGGTACCACGTGGCCAGGCGACTGTGCGCAGGTGCAGCTTGGCCCCGCCCACAGCAAGAGCTAGTGCGTCAGCCGGGACGTGGACGCACTGACGCACCGGCATCGATCAGGGAGCCGGCCAGGCGGACGGAGGGCCCTCTAAGCCTCCCTGCAGGCTCGGCCCACAAGCGTCCTGAGCCTTGTACCCGCCTCAGTCGCCATCATGGCCAGACCCGAGCAAGCGAGCGCCGAGAGGACGAGCGCACCTCTGCTTAAGGTCAGGGCGCGGGTACCTGGTCCGCAGCCGTTGATGGACAATTGTTTTTTCTCCCTTTCAGTAACTGTGAAGAAACATGAAGTCGGCTTTTACCCACCAGGGTCGAAAGTAATTTAGAGCCAAATTAACTCTCCAGTTCTCTACCAAACTCTAGTCTGACTGGGTTTGGGTCTGAATGAAATCCTACAGATTACATTTCTTCAGTACACTGATGACATGAAAATTGGACCTGATGAGTAGGAAGCAGGAATTACCTCAGATGATTTAATGAGACACATGTTAACAGGAAGTGGGAGAGATACATCGAACGAAATTTCAGGGGTTAATTACTTCAATGATGTTTCTGGGATCTAGTTATTGGGATAGTCCCTACAAAGTGAAAGATAAATTACTGCATTTTCACTTTTTTGGTATTGAAAAAGAGGTACAATGGTTAGAAGTCATTTGGATTCTTGAGAGGAAGTATACCACTTTGGAATGTGCTATTCTCACCAATTTACAGAGTAACCCATAAGGTTAACAGTTTTGAGTGGGATCCAGAGGAAGAGAGGGGCCTGAGATTGGCCCAGGTTTTAATGCAAGCCCCTCTACTACTTGAGCCTATTGTCACAGCAGATTTAATGCTACTTACAATGTCTAAGAAAAACAAGGATATTACGATATACACAGCTCTGGTAATTTTTCAGTAGGAGAAATGCAGTGCAGACACATAGGGATTGGGAGTAAAACCACTACTCCCTGGTGCTCTTACACAGAAAATCATTTATTTGACAACTACCTCTTCTGCCTTGTCCCTTCTTCCTCATCCTGGGACGTTCCAATAACAAGTTGTGTAAGCCGTTCACCCTGTGCACAAGAGCTGACTGTAGCAAAGAGCTTGGTTGTACACAGTGGGGTGCCACACACCCTCACAAAATGCACCTCACAGGGCAAAATGATGCTGGTTATGGGAAGAGTGGGGACGGTGGGCTGCAGGCCCAGAAGAATTGACTCATTCCAGTGATAAGGCCTCTGGATGCAAAATGTGAGCACTTGTGAACAGAGGAGAATTGAAATAGGAGGAAAACACTATAAACATTTGAAAGTGTGAATGTGTGCAACAGTAAATGGAAACTTGTATCAAAGAATTCGTAGTAGGGAAAATCTTATCAAATGTGATATTAGGGGGAAATAAAGCTTTTCCCTTAGATACAATCTTGTGTTATAAACCATGTTTCAGATGTGATACCAAACATTTTCTAGAAAAGATTACAGAATTTTTTAGTAATAAGTTCAGTCACTGTAGAATATAAAGCTATTCAAAAAGCAATTGAATAATTTTAACAGTCGGACCATGTACATTAGCGTAAATACAAACTTTCCCTGGAAAAGAAAGGGTTTATATAACTGAAAATGTTGATTAGACCTTCTTATTAATCTAACATAGCTATAACGATGAAATTAATACAGTAAATATTATCATAACTCATTATGGTAAAATATACAGTGGAATAGCACATTTAGAAATTTAGCTATCATTCTACAAACCTTTTCTCCTATTATTTCTTGGCAATTAGAAATAGCTCTGACACTTGTAACTGAATAGTTCTTTCAATAAAAAGCTATTATTTTGGTTAAGTTGCAAAAAAAGACTTTGTGTGAAACATGGTAAAACATATCAGCAGATTGAAAAGTTTCAGGTCTAAAATTAGGCTAAGGGCATTGTCAGGAAGTGAATATTTTCATGTTAAGGTTTTAGAAAGGCATTTTGCTGAAACTTGAGTTAAGGAAAAGACTTGGAAGTTAATAGATAACTGAATAAACAATAACCTCAGGAAGGGATTAAAGATTTGCCTTGCTAGAAGTCTGTGTTATCTATCAAAAGGGAATGAGATCTGGGCCATAGAGATATTCTAGGGGCTGTAAACTGGAAGAGACTTGCCTAATCCCACTCCCATACCTCCAGATGTTTATTTACATTCTAGAGAGCAAGATCCAAGGGTATTGTGTTTACATGTTAAAGATTACTACCCCTCTCTCAGGAGGAGAAGAGGAACAGTTATTTTCCTATATAAACTCTCAGCTTCATATTTTGAGGGTTCCTCATTTAGAAATCCAGGGACATTAAAGTCACCTTTATCTGACTTTCATCACGTCACCAAGAACATGGGGGAGAATTGAGGCAAAGAGAACCAATGTAGTTATTCCTAAAAGTAATAATTAATATGACCCTGCCTCAGAAACCTTGTACCTATTTTTGGAATAATACATATAAATACACATATTAAAAACTTAATAGGTATGACCTTCCTGCTTCCTCTTCCAGAGAGTCTCACATTACACACTATTAAATTGAGAGAGAAAGACCTTTGAAGGCAAGAAAGAAAAGAAGTAAAACAGATAGAAGGGCTATTATAGATTATTATAGATGAGGCTACTGGCACGTGGAATAGAGTAACCTGAAAGATAGGAAGTCTTTTAAGATTATGAGAGAGCTATAGTGCCAAAAACAATTATGAGTTTTACCTTAAAAAGCCCATGATTGTTCAACACTTGAAACAACCCTTGGCTCCACAGTTCTCCATCATCAGGAACTAGACAAACAAAGGTATGCAATTACCAAAAAGAGCAAAACCCTAACACCCACTTCAAACGTGCCCAAGAAAGATGAAAAGGTAAGAAACCTCATGGTAAGTGGAGTCTGGGAGCCTCAGATTCAAGAGCAGATCCAGAAGCCTAGTCACTGGCCTTTCTTAGGGTAAAAGATTTTCCCATGATTACCCTACCTGGAATAAATCCCCCCTCTTTTCATTCTTTATCCCCTTACCCTACTTTGTTTTCCCTCACAGAACTTATCGTACCTGAAATTTTGCTATGTATTTTTTTTGTTTGTTTACAATTGCCCTCACCAGAATTAGCTCCACAAAGTAAAGGTTTAATATTTTCCCTACAACATTTCTGAGCGTAGAATCATGACTAGATCAAAGTAAGTACGCAATGAGTACTTGTTGAATAAATGTCTAAATGCATGGATGTCAGTGCATTGAGAGATACTAGGAACTATGTCAAAATGTTAATATCAATCACCTTTCAGTTGTACAATTTCAGAAGATTTTCATTTTCGTACAGTTTTATACATTGCCTCATTTTCTACCTATGTTACCTTTATAAACCAAATTTTCATTTTACTTTCCGAAGAAAAAATACAAACATGAATGTATGACATGAAAATATGTTGTGCATACTGAACAACAATTATGTTGTACATAATGAACATGAAAATGCAAACATGCAAGAAGATTGAGTTTTGGAGGCAATTTCTTTATTATATACATGAATAGAGAAATTATATAGCAAATCTACATGTTTGCCTATTATATTCTCTTGGAATCAAATGGAATAGCCAGATTCCTCTAATTTTATACTTTAATAAGAATTTTTCTTTTGGTTGATACTAAGTTCACCTGAGGAATATAGGAGTAGGAGAAATTTCCCCTAATACCTCAAAGGATTTCAATTGAAATTACCAGGATCAAGTTAAAAGAAAGTCCCACAAATAACATGTGGTTATAAAATAATATGATTCCTACCCAATCTCAATCTTCAGAATAGCTCTTAGAAACTAAAAGCAGGGACTTCCCTGGTGGCACAGTGGTTAAGACTCCGCCTGCCAATGCATGGGACACGGGTTAGAGCCCTGGTCCGGGAAGACCCCACATGCCGCGGAGCAACTAAGCCCCTGTGCCACAACAGCTGAGCCCATGTGCCACTACTACTGAAACCCGTGCTCCTAGAGCCCGTGCTCTGCAACAAGAGAAGCCACCGCAAGGAGAAGCCTGCGCACCACAACGAAGAGTAGCCTCTTCTCACTGCAACTAGAGAAAGCCCGCGCACTGCAATGAAGACCCAACGCAGCCAAAAATAAATAAATAAATAAATTAATTAATTAAAAACAAAAAAGAAACTAAAAGCAGTCGTATATTCATCACTAGTGGGCTCTGAATGAACTGCAAAGCAATGATAAAAGAAAACTCTGAATTTTCCTAATGAGAAACTCTGGGTACAAGCCACATTTGAGATAATTAAAAAATAATGGGCATTGAGTATTGAGAAAGGATGTTAATCTTCACTAATGAATGAGACTATATTATGATGTTATAATTAAAATGTCTGTAGTTTATATTTGAAATGACAGACACAAACAAAATAAGGAAGCTGTGAGATGGGCTTATGAAAGTCCAATCTGAGTGAATATCTAAAGAAAAATCTGTAGCAGATATGTGTAGTGAATAAAAAAGAACATGCTTTCTTCACATACTAGAATGAGAAATTTTCAGGGGGTAAAAACAAATAGTGTATGAAAGCATTTTATGTTTTCAGGTTATAAACAGTTTCAATAAAAACAATATCCTAAACAAATAATATAACACTGAAAAACGTTCAACTGGTGTTCTTTAAATATCTCTCAGTATGTTTGTTTTTGGACTATGTCCAATAGGAAAGGAAAATACAAATGGACAACTGGAAAGTATTTCAAAAACTAAAACACTAGATACTAATGACAAAATTGATATAAAACTTTGAATAAGTAATATCCATGTTAGCACAACTATTTGCTTTGTGTCTTAAAGAACATGGCTGACCAAAATACTGAGTCATTTATAAAATCCACATCTCCCTTAAAGAGATAAAATACCTGTTCATATAAATGGTCATTCAATCAAGATAGCACAAAAAATATTGAGATAATATATCCAAGTATCTGGAGAGTGGGTAAAGAAATCAAGAGTAATAAGCCAGTAATGTGACAAAGTTACACTTAATAGATTTTCTTTTACTAATAGCTTTACTCAGTTGAAGAGTGTGACTATGAACAGAATACAATAGATGTTTTATATTAAGGATTCATTAACGATTTTGACATGATGTCCCCTGACTTTGAAAATTAATACAAATTGGTTTGGATATGAACATAATCCTGTAGATAGGAAACAGATTTTTAGATTAAGTAAAAGTTAACCACAAATTAATAGTAATGGAGCCTACTGGATAAGGGTCCAATCAGCTCACATAGCAGTGAACTTATGCATTGGAAGCCATTGGGTTTAATGGTAAACAAAGTATTTGAGCACTTACTAATGGGTTAAAAATGAGCTTTAATTACATCTGCTGATTATATTAAAATGGAAGAGTAGTGAAAAATGACAGAATGTGTTGTGCTGGGCTTCAGCAAGAATGAAGTTCAGGGTGTGGGGGACAGGTGATTTAGACAAGTATTGTTTGGGATTCTGTCTCAGTGAGATGATATTTGGGCATTTTGTTTATTTATGTGTTTCTCTCCTAAAGCAGTCACTTTCTTTGCCTGAAGAAAGCAGCAACCACAAAAGAGTGGGAAGATTTGGGGATTCATGGCTGTTTTCAATTATATATTTTGTAAATTCACAAAAATTATTTTAACCTGGCAGTTGTTTACCAGAATTTAGCTATTATACTTTATAAGGGTCAAAATGGATAACCATGAAAAAATGTGAAAATATAATTTGATAATTTTTCATTCTACACATATTTATTATGCTCCTAATCTGTGCCATGCATTGTTTTAAAAGATTAGAGTATTTGTGAACAAAAGAAATTAATCTTTGCCCACTCCCCCATGTGAAATTTACACTGTAGTAAAATTACTTCCTCCTGGATTTTTTTTTTACTCCTTCAGTTATACTATAATAAAGTTTTACATGAGAGCATAATAACCATCCTCGGTGCTAGCAGAGAAAGTGGGAGAAAGGAATTGGCATTTATGCAGCACCTACTGGTTTTCTGTGTTGTGGCTTGGAGGACACAGAGATGAAAATCATCTACAGCTGCTGGGGAAGTATATGGGGCAGAAAAGGTTGGGGGGAATGGGGGTTACCTGAGACCATGAAATTTGTTAGACAGATGAGGGAGCAGCATGTGAAAAGGCACTGAGGTAAGAGAAAGCATGACATTTTCTTTGAACTTAAAGAATGGTAAGAGATGAAGGTATGCAAAGACCAGATCATAATGAGCCTTATGTATCATGCAGATAGGTTTAGAATGATATCATGGTGAAAGAGGACTCATTGAAGGATTCATAGTAGCAGGGAAATATGAACAAATTTGTATAAGGCTCATGCTGTCAAAGAAGAATATGAGCCTAAGTACAGGGACACTGATGAGTCTATTGCAGTAGCCCTGGGGACAGATGAAAAGCCAGTGCTATCTAATATGGGAGCTCCTAGTCACATGTGCTATAAAAATGTAAATTGAAATTAAGTAAAATTAAGAATTCAGTTCCTTAATCATACTAGCCATGCTTCAAATATTATGTAGCACAGATGTAGAACATTTCCGTCTTCCAAAAACGTTCAGTGGCACCATTGGATACCTAACTGTGGACAGTAGTCACCTCTTCTGGGGAAGAAAGTGAGATTAGACTGAGGGAGGAAAGGTGAGCATTTTAAGGGGAGAGAACTTTAGAATTTACTTAATATGTCTCTATGCTTTTTATTCTTTCACAACAAGAATGTTGTGGCATTCACTACTTGTAAAAATTGGGGAAAAAAATCAAACACTAAGTTTGGTTTGAGGGGATGAAAAAGAAGGAACAGGCAGAGAGGTAGACTAAATCTCTCTTCAAATTTTGTTGCCTATTTTTAATGCTCTCCACTTGATCTTGGCTAGAAAATCCAGAATTTAGAGTATAAACTCTGAATTTGTCAAATGCTTAGTAGTAATAATAGAATATCTACATTTAACAAAAAAAAATTGATGCTGCATGATATTGAACATCATCATTATTATTGTTGTTGTTGTTATTTACTGGAAAAAAATAACACTTAAAGGCATGAAATTACACTGACCATGAATTATACATGAAGAAGATTCAGAGAGAAGACACAGGACCATCTCTCCCTACTTACTACCTAGAGAGCGAGCAGAAAGACAGCCTGGGAGTGGAACAGCCCTTGGCCGAAGACAGATGTGTACTGGCACAGTGGACTGCCAGTGACTTCATGCTTCCAGGGCAAGTGTGCCAGGCTCATGGTGTATTTGGAGGATGCCCAGAGAGCCCAACCAGAGTGCGGCACCACAGTCTTCTAGCTCTCTAGCTGCCAAATTCCCAAGCTGCCAGATTCCTAAGCTGCAGAGTCAAAGAAGGCTTCACAACAATCTACCCAGGAAGTTTCAGCACTTGGATCTGTCTAACCTGCCTGGTGCGGTGAATGTGATGTTGCTTCTTTAGCCAAAATAAAGCAAATTAAACTTAAGGATGAAAACAAAATTAATGCATTCACTGGAAAAATCAACTGTTTTCAGAGCTAAATTACAAGATGGTGTCAAATGGTTTTCAACTTGCCACACTTCCATTCAAATTGTAGAAATTATATTTTTAAAGAGATTAATTTTTAAATCCCTGAATTGAAAATATGAGGCAGACGTTCACAGGAACAAATCTATATAAATTAACCACTATTTATCAATGAACTGCAACAGTTTGTTTATCAATAAACTGGAAAGCTTAAACATTCCCTAACTCCTGTCAGCTGCAGAATTAATTGCTTGGATTTAGATTGCTGCTATCAGGAGAGTTCTAATTTTTATTTTGCAATAGAAACAAGACAGGCTAGGAATGCAATACAGAGATTATATATTACATGGTTATCCTAGCTGAAATCTTCTGTGGCATGTTTTGTCAGAGTTATTTCAGAAGTGCTGAAAGTCTCTTCCACTCCCAAACTTGCTGGCAACCACAGACCTGCAATTAACAAACGGGTGGGAGAGATCTGCACACTGCTCATTGCAGGAACCCAGAGCCCAAGGGAACTCTCAGTGTAGGCATTGGGACCTTTTGTCACAGGGAGCAATGCTATCCCGATGGGAACTGTCTCTTTACCTCCTAGGCTTCCACTTCTATTCTTTCTAAGAACTTTACAAAGTCTCCAGAGAATATCAAGAGGAACTGGACCAAGAATTTGACCTGGAGACTGAAACTTTATTTGGAGGATTAAAGAAGAACCCAACCGACCTTGAATGGAGCTTCTGGATGAAGTGGGGGAAGCAGTGGCTGGTGTGGTTCTCCTTGGCCACGTGACTAGTCTCAAATGGCCAATGTGCATGAAAGGAAGATTCCTAGTCTAAAAAAGAAAATGAATCTGTGCTTGGAAACTTACCCAGTAAAAACAAAACACAACCAAAAACTGACTTGGAAGTCAACCCAGGAAAAATATTTTATTCTTAGAGGTTCACAGAGGTGAAGAAACTGAAGGGACAGAAGAAACAGGAACCTCTGGGGGAGAGAGGCCAGAACATGAGACTGAGAAAACAGGGTGCCATGTGGATAGAGATATGCAACGAACTTGGGCAATTTTTCAGCTCTTTCCTGCTACCTTCTGGGCCTGCTTCTCATCCTGGAATATAAGAAATCCCAATAGCATACTTTCTATGCTTTAAATATAATATTGATTACTTTTTTGTACTCAAGAAGTTTTCATCTTCTGTAGTGGCAAAAACTAAAATATTAGATGCTGTCAGGTCTGGATATATTTAAAATTTTCATATAACTTCCCTTTTGTTCAGTTTTACTGACATCAGCACTGTAGAAGTGTAAGGTATATAGCATAATGATTTAACTTATATATATTGGGAAATGATTACCACAACGAGTTTAGTTAACATTAATCATCTCATATAGACACAGAAAAAAAAAGAGAAAAAAGAATAAAATGTTTTTTCCTTACGATGAGAAAAAGAAGTGCTAAAAGTCATTTATATCTACCACATACCAACATACTATATTTTATATATTTATACAATTATATATAATAATAGAAATTATATATCATGTCTTAGAGGACATGAACAATGTATTATTATGTATTATCTTATATCCACTACATACCTATTTTTGCCTAAAAAACTGGAAATGGTATCTAAACATGTTAGAACTGTATATTGTCCTGGCACATCATAGCTTTTATTTCTAATTTAATAATTCTGTGAAAGCAAACTAAATATTACCACTGAAATATTTCTTATTACTATAGAAAAGGAAAGAGACAATATTACATGATTCAAAAGTGAATACCCCTCATGTGATGTGAGGAACAGAACCCAGGTCAGATTATCTTTTGATTGAGAGTAAACCTTTACAGAAAATAATCCCTTAAAAGTAAAATTGAAGATTGTTATTCTTTTTGTTCTAACACTGTAATTAGTACAGCATTTTTCCCAGCTGTCTCAAACCAGGTCCTCTGCTGGCTTTTCCAAATAGTGTACCAGCCCATTTTCATTCTCCCAAGGTCTATTGGTGTTTCTGCACCTCCAGGGCCCACCTTTCATATCCAGAACCTGCTGCAATCAAAGACACACACCCCAAGCCAATTTGTATAATAGTGGTTTCCAGCAGTGTTAGCGGGCTTTTTGGCTAGTTCTATCTAGATTGCTGGGCCGTGGCTCACACTTCCCCTGCAGCTCTGTCAGACAGAATTGAAGTTTGAGGAGTTCTGGAAGCCTGTGTCTTATGTTAATTATAATTTGCTGTGAATTCAAAGGAATTTCACATAGAAGACAAAATATGTTTTTTCACAGTAATATGAAAAAATGTGTGTGGAGATATATATGGCACACACACATATGTATTTGGTTCAATTCCATAAATATACATTGATCAACTCCTGTGTGCAAGTACTAGGTTCATATGTGTTTATAAACTGTGACCCATGATTTTTAGGAGCTTATAATCTAACTAGCAGATCAGCAATCTTGGGTTAAAAGGTTGCCTGAAGTCATTTTATTTTGTTTCTAAAATGGGATATAACTTAAGCATAATATTGTTGAAATACAGATGGATTTTCCTGCGTAAAGCTTCCTATCATTTTTTGAAAACATCTAAATGATAAAATCCTGATTTCCCCAATTAATTCACAAGCATGAATAGCTTTTCTTTTTTATGTACAAACCAAAACTTTAAAGTGTTGTGCTGTGCATTAATTTTACATTTATCTAGACCTCTCACTTGTTGGGACATCTGCAAGATTAGTAATGAAGAAAATCTTTAAAAACTTAATTCACTATTTACCACTCTTAGTCTCACCAAGTCAAGAATGTGCTAACTCAAGTGAGTACTTTTTATATTGTGTAGTTTCCAAATCACTTACCAATAAGAATAAGAAAACAAGAAAAAACTGAAATAAAACTGGAAATAAAAAAATATGCCATAAAGTAGGTTAATAAAAATAGATGATGAAAACTAAAAACTTAAGATTTAAAATTGTATAACACTGTGACCACATTTGTTTGGTCATAAGAAATTTAATTACTAGGTAATGTTGAGTGCTACTTTCCCTACCCAGTCTTCTCTCACTCTCTGTAAATCAACTTTTCTTGGCTTATTCATACTCAAAAACAATGCATTACCTCTTGTTCACCTTCCCCATACCATACTGAAGTGTTTGTACAAAAGGGTCTGCCAGTTGATCTTCTAGAGGGTGATACATTTTCTCTCCACTCACAAGCATCATACACCCTCCTAACTCTATCCTCACTTCCTCCTTTGCATTTGTTTTCCAGTCTTTAGTAGCAAAATCTTCCCACTCAAGCACTATCTGAATTACATCCATTTCCCAGAACACCTCAGTCCATAGTGATTTCATTCCCCCTTGTCATCACATTAAGTCTTGATCACATGTTCTATGATCCCACTCAGTCTTGTAGTGACTTTTTTTTCCAGCAGAAAAAGCCTTTCAAACCTGCTACACCATGTATTTCCTGATTCCATGTCTATACCAACTTTCACAGTTCTAACATGCTATAAGGATGTCTCCATTTAATGTCATGAAGTACAGTCAAAAATCCTTCATATTTCACCTGCTCTGATAAGCCCATGTTCCTAACTATGTGAGCATATATATGGTATTCCTTACAATTTTGTGTGCCAATACCCAGAGAACCAAATCATTTCCAAGCTAAAAGGACCTTATAGATTACTGGGCAGGTCCAGTCATTCTTTTTTTCACATTAGGCTCATTAACGAATTTTCTCAGGTAACTTGCCTAAGGTCACACAGGTATCAAGGGAGCTGGTTCCAAAATCCTAGCTTCCTAACTCTGGTTTCACAATCTTCCTTCCCGAAAAGACGCACATCAAAATAGATTCCTGTGGTTCCTTTCTTGTGAATACCAACTGTACTGTGTTTTTCCACCCTTCCTCCCCCCAATTACTTCACCCTCCTCCAGCCGCTCACTTCTGTGTGTTTTTCCTTCTATTCATGCCCTCTATTAACTATTCCAAATTTGGAGTCACTCAGTTCTTGGTGGTATTTATTTCCTTTAAATACCTATAGTCTTTCATCTATATTTCTCTTGTTGAATTTATCAAAATCTACCACACATAACAGTTATTTATATTCTTGTTGTATCTTGCTATGAGAAAGTAAGTTACTTGACAGAGAACTCACTGTGTCTTACAGATCCTTGTAACCCTTGTGGTTCTTAATAAATCAGTGTTCACCTGAATATAATTCCACCTATCATAGGATATAGCTGGATGAGAGGCAAGTTAGTTATCACTCTACATTTAATCTATCTGATTTGCCATGGTTTAAAATAGACTTTTTGTTTTTTTTGTTTTAATTTTATTTATTTATTTATTTATTTATGGCTGTGTTGGGTCTTCGTTTCTGTGCGAGGGTTTTCTCTAGTTGTGGCAAGTGGGGGCCACTCTTCATCGCGGTGCGCGGGCCTCTCACCATCGCGGCCTCTCTTGTTGCGGGGCACAGGCTCCAGACACGCGGGCTCAGCAATTGTGGCTCACGGGCCTAGTCGCTCCGCGGCATGTGGGATCTTCCCAGACCAGGGCTCGAACCCGTGTCCCCTGCATTGGCAGGCAGATTCTCAACCACTGTGCCACCAGGGAAGCCCCTAAAATAGTTTTTTGAGTTCAGTATTTCTATTTTTTTTTTTTTGTTATTTGCAGGACCACAATAATAAACTATAGCAAATAGAAATTGAACTTTTTCAGTCACATTCAATTCAATCAAGTTGTAGATCATATGCTCCCAGAAATAAAGCATCTCTTATTTTTCTTACTTCATACCACCTGTAACAGAGCCACATTCGGAAAAGGACTGGGAAATATTTGGGCTCAAAAGTATCAGAATCCCCATTTCAGTATTCAGAATTCTGAATTATGATACAAAAGTTTTACTTTGTGCTTGTCTTGATTGGCAGAAAAAATTTTATATGACCCGAATTTTGTGATTTTCACGGTGTTGTTTTAACATTATGTGGTCACCTAAGATACGCTAAAAGTGACCACGATTTTAGGATATGAATAGCAGAGTTTGGTATAGAATTGATTCTCAATGAAAGCTATATGAATGAACTATTGACTAGTTTACATTAGCCTATCCCTGAACTTATTCTTTTGGTATAATATTTGATGCTTATTTCCTCTATGAGAAGGGGAATTTAGAAACTCATATTCCATTTATTTTGTAGCAGGTGAAAGTAATGTAAATAATTTTCCTCAAGCACAAAAGCTTTCCTTTTAGAACATCATACATCTGAACTTCTTTCTTAACATTCCTGGATAATCATCTTAACAGTTGGGTTTTCCATTGTTCTTAACACTGTGCGAACATAGCAGCTGCTTCAGGATATAAGCTACCACTTCCTCACTCAAAGATGTCAGAGCCCCATCATCTCAAAAGTATGGGTAACCCTTATAAGAAAGAAACTGTTCTATAATCCTCATAAACCAAAGCACTACTTATATTCAGAGTCAGATTTTCTGGAAAAAAATAACCTAAGAGGCATTGTGTTGTCAATAGCTCAAAAACCTCAGCTAATGAGGAGAAAATATGAAGTATGTTAAAACTGGTCTTTGAGGACCTACTGCTATGTGATGCTTACTAGCATAGACAAATGTATGTCAGCATCTGATTGCTATCTGATCAATCTCTCATTGCTATCCGTTGGTCCACCTATCCCTACAGTAGTTTTTGTGGCTGACTCTCTAGTTGGTGTACATTATCTTACTTTGTGCAAAGTAAAATTAAGTGGGTGTTACCTGGAGTAGAAAAGCCCCACAAGCACTCATTAATGACACACGATTTAGATACTTATAATCCCAATTATACTCATACTAGCAACCATGTTTGCAAATGACATTTCATGAAATAGCAAAAGAAACTCAGCGTGCACAGGCTATGGCTATTCTATGTCTTGCCATTTCCATTCCATTCTGTTCTACCTTTACACATATGTAGATATTAATTTCAAAAAGTATTTAATAATGTACATACAAAATGAAAGGCATTGTGCCCTATATTGAAACATTTAATAGTATCTTGACGCTATATACTTAGATCACTCAGTTAAACAAAGCCCTTCTTTAAGATAAACTTCTGTTATAACAGAAATCCATGCAAATGTTATTAAGGAGAAGTTACTGAACCAGGAGTAGCAGACTTTTATACTCATGAATCTGGCATATATGGAAGGAGTTATAAGGGTAGGAAATACCCAATGTCAAATGGTGCATGAAAAATACTTATTCCTCTTGGGGTGCTGTAATGTATTTCTCCAAAAGTCATTTTTACTACACTGCCACTCTTCACACACACATAACCATAGAACTGACAAATAATTCCAACAAGTAGTCAATGGATTTTAGTAATTCACGGCTTAGAAAAGGCAAATTAGGTAGTTCATCCTAAACATCTCCCCTAAGGGTTAATTATGGGCAGTAATACCTGCAACCAAAGAGTCTGTGGAGATGCAAGGATGGGTTTGATTATGTCTAGAATAACTCTTTGAATTGCCTAGTGAATAAAGCTATAATAATTTACAGCAATATTGTGTTATCTATTGCAATGAGACTGTTAACTTGTGTTTATGTAATGTCTTTCTTAGATTAATTGGAAATGCTCCATTTGAAATCAGAACAGTCTCTAGAGAACACTGCTAAAATGTTTTATCCATTAAAAATAATTCAAAGCCAGTTAACTGGCCAATGAAAAAATTTAATGCTTTAGGAAGTCTCTCCTAAACAGTTACTTTGAGCCACCATGCATGTCTGTATTTGGCTTTTGAATTAAACCTCCATGTAGTATATTCCATGTTAGGAACACCAGCAGAAATGAATAGACTCTGTGTGATGCAAGGGATTATAATAATGATTGAAATGATCAATCAGCTCTTTTTCAGTGTGTGCAGGGAAACAACTTGCTAGAGATTGGCCTCAAAAGGAACCACTCATTTTATATTTTATAGCATTTAATAATTGTTAAATAATGTGTATGTAATTCCATAGGTGCCTCAGAAAAATTATATAATCCTCGTAATTATATGAATCCTAATAACTGCAATGTAGAAAGCATATGCTAGGCATACGCACAGATCTGTTTTTTTAAGACAACTGTAGTGCACACTGTAGCATGCCACCCAGTTCCCGCCTCTCAGGAACAAGGCATTCATTTGCCAGCTGCCAAAAGTGTTGGCTTTTAAGCTACTTCCTAGGAATTTCCTTTGGCCAAAGAGAGCTATCTCCCTCAAAATTACATACCTTTTTCTCAGGGCAGCCTGCACCCAATGATTTGTTGATGAAACGTTACAGAGGCCTGAATCACTTACCTCAATTCAAGACACCTTAATTCAAGGGATATTCTATTTCAGAGCCCCCCACAGGCTTGGCCGAGGCCTTTATTTCAAATGTATAGAAGTTCAACTTCCCCTGCTTCCCTCACTTCTTCACAGATGCCATTCCTGAAAGCACCTCTCCCTGTCCAATATACCTCCCCCAGTTTAGTGTCTGTTTCCTCTCTAACATGAGCTAAGACATGAATCTCAGTGTTGGGGATGAGGAAACTGAGGATCAGAATGAATGCAAGAAATAAGCCTCAAACCCACAGCTTTTTTATAGCTCAGTGTTGTCTGGCTAGGAAGAAGCTGATCCAAACTCTAAAACCTCCTATTTCCTAATGAAAAATTATTTCGCCTGTGGGAGGAGGCAGACCTATGTCCAGTCCTGAAAAAATAAATTCTTTAAGAATCTTAGAAAAAGGAAAGGTTATTAAAGAGTTATTCACATCACCTTTTTAAAGTAATATGGTCTAAAATTTTTAACTTCCTACTCATTTTGTTTATGAAGGTAGCAAATTTTAATTCATTCATGCACTATTCCATTTATTTAACATTTTAAAAGGTCTAATACAAAGAAATAGAAAGTAGGGAAATAAAATTTATGCTATTCTGGAATACATGAAGTGAAAAACATTCTATGAATGAGCAAGTTCCATCTCAAAGATCTATAGCTATTGATTGACCTAGTAGTTGTATAACATTGAATGCTGATAACAGAACTTTGGTTAATATGTTTTTAACATTTGCTTTCTGTCCACATGTTTATCTAGAGAGAGCATTTGCTATTCTGTTGATATAAGTATGTTACTAGTAGAACAAACTAACAATATCCTTTTCCTACAAAGTTTACATTCAAGAGGCAAGGAATTAAAATACGCCTAGCACAAAAGGTACAAACTCCAGTTATAAGATAAAAACGTACTAGGGATGTAATGTACAACATGATAAATATATAATGAACACTGCTGTATGCTATATATGAAAGTTGCTAAGAGAGTAAATCCTGAGTTCTCATCACAAAGAAAAATTATTTTTTTCTTTTTCTTTTATGTTGTATCCATATGAGACAGTGGATGTTCATTAAACTTATTGTGGAAATCATTACATGATGTACGTAAGTCAAATCATTATGCTGGTACACCTTAAACTTACACCGTGCGGTATGTCAAATTATACCTCAATAAAACTGAAAGGAAAAATAAAATAAAATACACCTAACATCTTATTTTGCATAGTAGTCATAGCCCTACATAAAGTAATGCTGAAAGTTTTACATAGTTCCATTTCTGATAAGGTGTGTTTGTTTTTGTTTTTAATTCTAAAATTAGAGCAGTGAAGGCCTTCCAAAGCAATGAGATACTGCAATATATAGGTCATTTGCATAATAAATTTGAAAACTAATACCCCATGTATTTTCAAGAAAAGATAATAATTTTCCCACATGTCCTTATAACAACATTCTAATGCTATACAACACTTCAGATTTCTTTTACTTATAAAGGTTCTATTACTTAAAAGGTCCATGTCCCTGTGAGAAATAAAAGCCTTCATATTCTAGATTATATTCTTTTGTTCCTTCTTTTTCTAATGCCTTAGACATTAGACCTCTGCACCTAACATTATAGGAATTAAAAATTAGGAAAAAGTATAACAGCAATGCAATTAGATAATTTGGCTAAAAGCTGTTTGATTTGTTTCCTATGATTTTCTGCATAAAATACAAAACTGTGGCCCATGGCAGAAAATAAAATAGAATTAGACAAGAAAAAGTCAAATATACTATAAATTCTTAAAAACACACAAAATTTGAAAGGTGCATTTTGCCAAACCACCCCCTTACCAATCCCAACTACGTATGAAATATCAGGGATTTAAAATATTTTAAACTGACCAATTTATCATTTTAACCAAATTATCGCCCAAACCCATTGCTGTAACCCAAATCAAGAATCATGATGATAATGCAAGAGTCGTACATTAGCTCTGGGCACAAGAGCTACCCATGACTTGAATCTGGGCTAATGAGACACTTGATATACACATTATCTTTTTCACTAGTACTTGGTCAAACCAAGGAGCTTCTTAGAAGAAATATACTCACGTCTGCTTTATGGAATAAGTCTAAGACAGACTCAAACTCAGTGGTAAAAACTATCCCAGCTGATGAATATACCTGCTAATAAGTAGTCATTGGGAACCGTAAGTCATAACTTGTAGAAAAACCCAATGTTTTCCATGTAATAACTTTTGCTGGAAACTTTACTGAGAAGCTTCTACTCTAGGAAGCTTAATGAATATAAGCAGAAGAATACTAACACTTAGAGTGGAAATAGATGTAAAACCCATGCAACCACAATGATCAGACTGCTTGTCCTTTTTATACAATCATTAAAATCACCACAATCTTAACAGCCACAAAATGAGCCTCTTAGCATTTGGAACTTTCTCACGTGCCTGAACTCTTGTGCTGGCTGACAGCAATGTTCAGAAGGTAATATCTGGTCGTATGAAAATAACGAGCACAGTGATTTAAACAAGAAAAGAGCATTTATTGCTACATATTAAAACACTACTATTTTTGGTTCCTATTAGCACCAGCAAGAAGACAAATTTTCTAATTAGCGGCTGGGCTATAAGAACTGTTGCTGGTAGATATGGAAACTTCTGGGTTGCATAATTGGAATACAAAGGTAAAGAATCTCTGAATTCTTGTAAGCAAAGCTAGGGAATTGTTAACAATAAGGAGACAAGAATTACCACCACATTTCCAGATGCTGAAGACCATTTTAGGTTTGTGTGCATAGAACTGGCTCACTCAAGTTGAAATAACAAGAGACCTCTACCAGTCTCCTGTCTGTGTGTTTTGAGTCTTTGATCTTTAAACGTGACCTAAGTAGTTATAAACATTACAGAGAGGGGAGCACAGCGCTGCACTGTCCCTGCCTGGGATACTTTTCCTCCTCCTTTATGTCACTCCCTGCACCCTGAGATCTTAGAGCCTTTTCCTGTGTTACACAATAACTAGAGGATGAGGGCAGACGCAGCACTGCCCTGTGGTTTTTGCTTGTTTTTATCAGGATACTTAAAGGAATATTCTTCCCAGTAGACACATTTTCTGGGCAAGAAAATTACCTACATTCATTTCAGAGAGAAAAAGAGAGAAAGAAACAAAATTACAGAGCCAAGTAACCACTGTCCTGAGGGAATTGTTGTTTGTCAACCTCCCAGTTGTTCCTCTGGACAGGCGAAAACTCAGAGAGACTCGCTCCACTTTCAATTGTGGGAAAAGCTTATCTATGGCAGCTTATAAATTATCAATGCTCTATACATACTTGATGTCATTTTTTTTGTCTTTCCCTTCAAAAATCTATCAGGTCTGTCATGCTTCATGGCCACAAATTTAAGAGGAAAGCAGAAGGAAAGAGGAATAAAATGATAATAGACCTGCAGCGACTTTATAGTCTATTTATTCTCTTCTTCCATTCCCCTGCTGCCAGTCATGTAGGAATTATGTCATAAGAGTCTAGAAAAATCAGTAATACTTGGTCCTACCTCTGTGCAAGGTGCTTAGTACTTGAAAGATGACAAAGGAACCCTCAGATAGTTTTCAAACAGGCAATGGATAAAACAAGTTTGATATTAAAAAATCCTACTTAGTTTAAATATACATATTTAAATATATATATAAATATATACACATATATAAAATGTCATGACCTTAGGTAAGGTCAGTATCAAAAGCATCAGAAAAGGTTTGAGAGGAGCTGAGGTCTAAGAGAAGCTGTGTATAGGATAGGGCTTTAACAAGAACTATATGTAGTGAAGCTGGAAGTTTGGGCTCAATGGGAAAATGTAAGGAAATGAGGAGAGAAAATGCAGAATGGTTTCAAGGAAATAGTCTGATGGAAAGACCATCAAAGCAATATGTGCAGTAAAATATTAAGCCAAAAGGAAATTATAACCTGGACCTGAGTGACAAAAGGGGAAATTTATACATAATGGGGAAATTTATACATAATACAGAAATTGAGACATCATTGGAGGAATTTTATCAGAACAAGATGATTGAATCTGAAACTTAAGACATGAACTGATTATAATGTATAGCATGGGATTATAGGGCAGAGAGAAAGAACACAAAGAATCCAGTAGAGGCAAGACAGATCAACCAGGATGATGACATAATTAGAAAAAAAAGAACAAAAGATGCATAGATCAAATGTATATGACTTTTGGAACTGGTATGAATGTAGAAAGCAAAGGAGAGTGTGGAAACAAATCTGATCCCCAGGTTTTGAGCCTGGCTTACTGAAAGAATGTTAGTGACAAGGGGAAGAGGAAATATGTGAAATGAAAACAAGTTCAGTTTTTGATACCTTGATATTAAGAAGCTTTCCAAACAAACAGTTAGGAAGGTCGAGCATGCTGCTTTGAGATTTAGAAACAAGGTCTGGACCAGTCTTAGAGTTATGGTAATGATATGCACAGAAGCAATGGGTAGTAGATGTAGAAATGGATGAAATTCCTATGAGACAGAGAAGGCAGGACCATACATAAAGGAGACCAATAATAGAACCTGGGTCAGGCATATCAGGAGCTGGGAAGAGAATAAAACAACAAAGAAGGAAAGGGTGGAATGTCCAAAGTATAAAAGGGGAAAAAAAAAAGTTGAAGAGACTCCGTATTCTCATGTACATGGGACTCAGTATTGAGGACCTACTGATGGCTTTCTAATTTTAAGGAAATAAAAATAAACAGTAAACCAATGAAAAATATAAAAATAGCTAATCCAGACCAGAGTTGCTAAACAACATATCCACACATACAGAAGTAGCATGTGCCTATTTTCTTAAGTCTTGCATATTTTTGGATTTTGACCACTAACATTTTCAAAGACTATTAGGACAAGATTTTTATAAAATATTTGTTCCTCCTTTTCATTTGTCACCAACAATCTCCAGGATACATGGCTGAAGGTGAGAAAAAGCATGGTAAAGAAAGTGCCTTGGAATAACCCAATGTGCTTATTTTATTATTTTTTTTTCTTCAAGAGAAGGTAGTGAATAACAAGTAAAATGGTTTAAAACGTTAGAAAATAACAATAAAGAAAAAGAAATTTAGCATCGTACTGGATAAAAATAGGTGAAAAATCAATTGATGTGAATTTAAATTTTCTCCTTAAAACTACAAAGCTGCATCTCTAGGAAGGAGTTCTGATAGATAAGATTTCAAACATTGTCCTTCTCCACAAACTTGGAGGTGTCCTAGGAGCCAAACGAGCATTCAGCAGGACACACGATTCTTTTCACCACCAATGACTCATATTCAAAAACACAGGACAAAAAGAAAATTTTTAGAAGATGTAAACTTGATTTTAACCAATTACCTATATGCCTCTCTACAGTATCAGCCAACATTTGAGATAAATTTTCTGCAGAGTTACAAACATCAGCAGTCTTTTGACTTTTTGGTAAGAGGGAAAGACTTATAATTAGCATTAAGAATCTTTTTGAAACACTTTCCTGTGATATTTTACCCTACCCTGCAGGACACCATTATGGTGGTATTGTCTCTAAAATATGATTTAAATCTACCTAAGAAGATTTACACAGAGCTTAAAGAAACTTCTAATTATTTACAACATGCAAAAAGCAAGCGTGTGCAGCTACCTGTGAAAATACATTAACACAAACTGGGCAGTGCCTTAGGATGGAAGCCTGCAATTTTATAGTCAAAAAAAGGTAATAGTCCATTTTACAGAAATGGAAGGAAACACTTATAAACGTACCAAAACTGTGCAAAATGGTTCTATCCATGAGAAACCATTAAGAATAATAAAAATATAATTTAATTTTAGATTGAATTTTATAATTGCTCAAAGGTTGGAAGCTAATTAATTTGGGGTACTTGGCCACTAGTCTTAGCAAATATTTCCTAATACTATTTAGCTTCTTATAGCCATGGAAGTAATACTAGTGGGTGTTAAAAACAAGAGAATAGACCCAAAATAGAGTCACTTTTGCTAAGCCCTATGTCACCAATTGAAGACTTGATTACAGTTTCAGCTCTCTCAGAAATGGAATCTTAAAACAGTCAATCAGGAATCACCTGATTAGTTAGGTGCCTGATAGACCCCTGCCATCCCCTAAAGAACCCACTTCTTTGCCTAGTATGTCTTGCTTGTTCCAGCTCCCTTATGGCTATAAGAGTCTTTCATTTTGTAGAGCTCCTTGGAGCTCCTTTCTATCTGCTAGGCTAGATGCTGCCTGATTGGAATCAATTTTTGCTCAAATAAACTCAAAGTTTTTAATATTCTTCACTTTACCTTTTAACAGTTCTGATGTCAGAAGAGGGACCTGAAGGAGACTTCTTACAGCCCCCAAGAGCAAGATATAGTAGATACCTGTTGAACCCCTTGAGCTGGCTGCTTCTTTGCTGCCTCTGGAGGTGGTGGGTAAGTCCTTCTTGGATCCTAGCCCTGCAGTTTTTGCATAATGAGCTTGCAGACTTTATTTGAGCATTTCTTCTTCTAGACTGGTCCAGAAACCAGCCAGAGTCAAACTAGGTTGGTCTTAAAAAACTGGATTGGGTCCGACTTAGAAACTAGACTGGGTCCAGGGTGAGAGTGGATTTGACTTAAACTAGACTGGGTCCAGTGTGAGGACTCAGGTGAATAAAATTTTATTTTAAGCCTGAAAAAACAGATTAGCCTTACCAAAGATAATCTTGAATTACAACAGCCATGGTGGAGAACTTCCAACTATCTTAGATAAGCTTATCCATTTAGGAGATGCCCTAGAGTAAAAGGGGCTCAGCCAGGCACTCACTGCAAAGGGTAGAGGGGAAATTATTTTTCTGCCTCTGTGGTTTCTGGTGACAAGGATGAGACCTGCTGGGACATCCCCACTTGCTCCAGAACCTGCAGATGGCATCCTGAGAAAACTGCAGAAAGCCAGCAAAAGGTGAGAAGCCTCACCAAAGTCAGCTCCCCAACATCCCTGTGGTGCCTGGTCGAGAGAGGAAGCTAAAATTTCATGTTGTTCCTTCCTTTCCAAATTCAGATTGGCAGAAAACACATGTAAGATGTTGTATTATGACTTGTGAATTTGCTTTCAGGTACCCATTGGTTATCGATTTTTTCTATCCCAGAAACAGCTATTGCCCTCTTTGTCTCATCTTGTGTCCTGAGAACCTGGCTTGGCAACCATCAAGTTGGGGCCCCAAAACTATGGCCAGACAGAAATGTGGGTTGCACCCCATTTGTAGCCAGGACCAGATCACACCTAGAGTTGGATGTTAATGGCAATGCTCAGAGCTGTTGTTCACTGCCACTCCTGCTGGCTAATGCAAGCCTGTGCAAAGAGAGCCTCTAATCCATACGGATGAAGAGATGGCCACGAGTTGTGTGCAGGAGATGAGGAATGCTCTACTCTGACAGTGATAGGCTGGTAAATAGTTAACAACAAGCTCTCCAGAAAAAAAAAAAAATTCCTGATTTGTAGCATTTTCCCCCCACAACATAAATACTGCTACCTGTGTAGATGTCATGCTGCCACATGTGAACTGGGATTTTTCCACAGGTCCTCCTAGACTAACAAGACCTTCAAAGAATTAAAACAAAAAAAATTTTAAACTATTAAAAATATAATTACAAACTTGCCAGACATTGCTCCGTGTTTGGTATAGAGCGAGCACCAAACCAGAAAAAAATAACTCCACCTTCTTAAAGGCAGAGTAAAAATTCATAGGCGTCTTTATCACTGTGGGTGCATGAGGCTGAGGTGTGCTTCTGGGAATAAGCTAAATGCAACACCCAGCATCATGTCTCTGCCATCTCCTCAGTGTCATCAACTTTCCCAAGAAAAGAGGGAAATCACTACAGATTCCCTCCTGAGCCTAATCCCATCACCAGAGCCTCTACTAAGAACTTCAGCCTATCATCTTCTCATGAAAGAAAACGAAAATTTTCTTTCTACTTAACAGCATACACATTTTTTTTTTCTGGTATCCTTGCCTTAATCTTAGGGAAGGAAAACTTTAATCTTCACCAAACTGGTAAAGGAAAATAAAGGAAGGAGAGGAAAACATAATCTTTTTCTAGTTTGTGTATATCTACACAATACTCCTTGACCTTTCAAGAGACTCAGACTTCTTTTCTATGCTCCCAGAAAAAGCAGGTAGAAGCTGTTAACTACATGTGATTTTCACCATATTGGCGTAGGGAGTGAAGAAAGATCTGGCTCTGTAGATGTGCAAACTTTACAATTGGCACAGAAATAATTCATCCAATGAATAGAAAGAGTTGTTTAATGAATGGGTGTTAGGTATACGATGAGCTTAATAAAGAATGTGGGAGATCAAAATAAATACTTTGACTCAGAAATGTAAAAGGAAGAAAAATCTACCAATTTTGAAATGCATTACCTATCAATCTTGATATCCATCTTGTATTACAACTATATCCAACCCGTTCTGAAATGCTAACAGCTGCCACTGTGCCTTGGATTAACTTCCTCAGCATAGCCATGGAACTCTGCACATACTAGCACTCTGGTCTTGGATAGATAAATTTTGCTCCCATCTTATCTTGATAAGTGTGTGTTTATCAACATTATCTAATTGAATAGATACCGTAATCTTGTCAATAGAAGTATTGCATAGAGTATGTATGAGGTAAACTAGTGTCTGCCTGTATGTTTTCTTACTTAGTTTACAAATAATAATAAAGCCACATGTAACCATTAACATACCTCTTAAGCTCCTTGAGGCCAAGGACTGTGTTGTGGCCTTTTCACAGACACATCTCCAACCACTAAAGACCTTACAATAGAGAATGATTATTGAATAACAGAGAATACTGAATCTTCCATACAATCTCTACCGTTTGACACTTTTGGTGGGGGGTGGGGGGGGCAGGCAGTGTTAAAGTATTATTTAAAATACTTATTCCTTGGAATAAACATATTTTATCTAGGATGAAATATTTATCATAATGTTTCCTGTATTGGTCTAAGCATGAGAGTCAACTAAGGGAGATTTTTTTTTCCTTAATACAGAGTTTCTGTCATATTGATTCAATATTTATACGCATTGACCCTGGGAATCTGCATTTAACAAGTGCCCCAATGACTATTATGTTATAGTGAGCTTGGGAAATATTGCTTTATCAAACTGACTAACTGAAACCAAGCCAAGTAAAGGATTCTGAAGGCAAGAGGAAAAGCCTGAGCCAGAAGGGCTGCTCAAGCATGATAAATCTGGTTGAATCTTGACAACAGAACAGAAATCAATAGCCAGAAGAGAACTACTGGCCCACAAGAAGTAATGATGAATTATAGATCACTATTGCCCTGGACCAACTTGCCTATTCCTGTACACACTGTTATGCTAAAGGTTTACGCATTTCTTTTTTTTTTTTTTAACTTTGGATTTATTTATTTATTTATGGCTGTGTTGGGTCTTCGTTTCTGTGCGAGGGCCGTCTCTAGCTGCGGCAAGCGGGGGCCACTCTTCATTGCGGTGCGCGGGCCTCTCACTATTGCGGCCTCTCCCGTTGCGGAGCACAGGCTCCAGACGCACAGGCTCAGCAGCTGTGGCTCACGGGCCCAGCCGCTCCGCGGCACGTGGGATCCTCCCAGACCAGGGCCCGAACCCGTGTCCCCTGCATTGGCAGGCAGACTCCCAACCACTGCACCACCAGGGAAGCCCCGGTTTACGCATTTCTAATCCCACAAATTTGATTCTCATCTACCCTAATTTGCCCACTTATGCTTATATCATCTGTGGTGTTCAGTATGTTGTTTTTTATAGTTTAGGTGCTCATAAATGGTCAACTGTTGACCATTCGACCAATGATCAGAATCTGTTGAAGTGTCTGTAAATCTCTGAATACACACTACCTCAGAGCCATGGCATGACTCTAGAAGAATAACCATTATCCCTTCTATTCTGGAAGCTTTATCTGTTTCTGCTTACGACTGTTCAGATCTGTCTAGACTTTAAAGTTTTGTCCAGATTCCTCATGATGGTCATATCCATCCAGACAGAACCATAGCTGCTCTCTTTTCAATATTTATTTCACTTCAGATGTATTGTTTCTCTAATTGCAGCTTAAAAGGAAGATATCTTTGTAACAATTTTGCTTTGTACACAGTTTTCCAGAAAATGAAAAAGCAGTCCAGGTTTGCATATGATAACTCTGAAGAGTTGCACATCTATACCCTTCCACAGCCAGCTTTAGGTATAAAAGCTTTTATAAGGATTCTGAAATAGCAAGAGAACACCAGCTATTGCTCTAATGAATAAAGGCAACTGCTTGACGAACTTCTATTGATATTTATCACTGCTCCATATTCCTGTAATCTATAGGATGGCCATTCAGCATCTGAAGACAAACTTATCTGAGAAAGTCAAAATAATACAGCAATAACTACATCAGCCTGATGCAGAATTTAGACATTCCAGGGCAGGTGGTTTCAGAGTGAAAAGTCTATTAAAGGAGGGAGGCAATTTGACCATGATCTAATTTTGCCTCACTTATTTTCCTGTGAGTGGTTTTCTACCTTATTGTTCTTCATGCTAATAGGGTCGTGTTCCTCTCATTTGTCAGAATCACATCAAATGAAATGAGAAGATTTTTAACCTGTTTATTTGTTGATTGGTTATATCAACCTCTCTCACTAATAGGCTATCTCAAACTACAGCTGGCTGCATTTGATAATATAATCAGCAGTATGTTCCTGCCTTAAAATTGCAGAATAAACCAGATGACTTGCTATGGTCCCCTGTCTGGTATAAGAGCTTTGACAAATGTTAGGCTGCTTTATGTTTGCATTTAAAAACAAGGAAGGAAAATGGTGTTTATTGAAAAGAATCACTTAGGAGGAGTATAAAGTTATGTTACTCTGGGATAAATTGAAGTGATTTTAAACAGTTGTGATTGCATAAGGAAAATGAAAAAATATGGAGAAAAGATTTAAAAGTTTTCTGTTTTATCTTGAGATAAATAAATAATTCAGACAAGCTAATATTTAGTCATAAGCCAATACCAGTATTAAAACCAGCTTAAAAGCCATGGTCTTTATCCTTGAATCACATCAAACTGTTTATAGCTTCTTAAGAAATATTTACTTAAATCTACAATGAAGGAAAAAACATTTTAAATGTCTGAGAAGAAGCACAGGAAATATTAAGGATTTAATGCAAAATTTTTGAAAAACTCTTTAAAGATCATCAAATGTAGTTTACAGGGTAAGATTTAAAAGCCTTCACAGGGAGAGATGATTTTAGCACATTACTGTCAAGTTTCATTATCCCTAAGCAACGTCAAACAGCTAAGCAAACAGCTCAGACGATTCATTTATGGTCTTTCTGAATGATGGAAAAATTCCCACTGAGTCAGTTAAATTCTGGCCAAATTGTTTCTTGGGGAAGCAAGGAGAGCATTTCAATTCCAAACCACTATTTCCATACTGTAGGGACATTAAAATGAAAATTTGATCTTGGAAGATATGTATGTGAGGTATTATTTAGGAGGCTAGAAATAAATGCAGTGGTCTTTTTAGCAGAACCTATTCCTTGGTAAGTTGGGGTCCCACCAAAAATTTAGATGTAAGAAGGAAGATGGAAAAGGGTTAACTTTTATCTCCCATTCACTGGTCAGATTTAGATTTAAGTGTCTCCTTCAAATTTCTCTTTCTCTCTCTCATCTTTTTTTTTTCTGTGACTGAAAAAGCAGCCTTAACAGAGTATCAGAAGCATGTACAAATCATTTGTCAAGGGGCTGCTGAAAGGTATTGAAAGTTATTAGTGAAAAATCTGGACAAAAGAGTAGTATTGTATTGATCTTCTACCTGAAACAGTGTACCCATGTAAGGCATTAAGAGCCTTATCCTTACACTTAATTTTGAAGTATCAGAATTTGTTTATTTTTAAAATAACAATGAATTTATTATCATATTTTTTTATTTATAATGATCAAAGTAATACCTGTACAGTACATAGTTTAAAAAGGAAAATAATGATAAAAGGCTTCACAGACTCATTATTATCTAAAATCTCAACCCTGGAGACTCTTACAGAATTTGAGGTGTTTGACCCTTATTCTGGCTAAGTAGCATTTTATTTAGGAATGTGCTTGGAATAGAAAGAAATATCCTGGAGAATCTGAAGGTAATGAATGAAAAATATATTTATGCCTAAATGCATTGCATTTTTTTTATGAGACTCTAATATTGAAGAGAAATTCCAGGCCCAGCATATGTTCTAATACATAACCACAGAGTCCTAAGTGCAGGATAAACCTACAAGGTTGTCCTACAGGGTGAGAGTCATGTTTCCAGAGAGTCTGATGTGATCCTCACTTTCTCAGGCATTATTTTCACAATATATTCTTCTTAACTGAATCTTAAAAACCTAAAATCTGCAGTTGTATCAACATTCATAATCTTCTGAATCATTTAGAGAAGTAAATAAATGCATAACTTATGAGAGTGTTTATATCTGATCTTATCCTCCATCAATTCTTATTAACCTTTGTCAAAATAGTGATTATGGAAACAAGCAGTCCTTCACTTCCCCCTTGTCTCCTTTCCTTTCTCCTGTTGTTCTTGTTAATATGACCTTTTTATTTTTGTTGTTAAACCTGTATTTAATGTTTTCATCAATATGGCTATGTGTATATGGTTCATTTTTGGTCCAAATTTGTACACTATGATTATACTTCCTTTCTATGTAAGTTTTATATTTCTCAAAGAAAATAACTGTCCCTTTATTTTCCATCTTCTTATTCTTCTTCAAATCTCTTGCATAGCTCCTGACATCAAACTTCAGACAGTCATTATCAGTTCCATTTTTTTCCTTCTGTCCTTATGTTCTTATATGGCCTAATTGCCTACCTTAATCTGCTACTGAGACTAGGGTCCTTGGAATGCCTACTTCTCTTTCATATGTTGGATTCCTTATCTCCTGAATCTTGTATTTTACTCTGTTTTTGTTTTCTTCCTCATTTTGATGGAACATATCCTCTAGTGGCTTCTTAAGTAGGAGTGCAGAGAAGCTTAATATTTCTGAGAATGTGATATCAATAAGATATCCCAATATTACCTTCATACTTGATTGATACTTAGGCTGGGTATAAAAATTTGGGTTAAAACCATTTTACTCAGAATATTGAAGACATTATTCCTTTGTCTTCTAGTTTCCAATACTACTTTTCAGAAGTCTGAGCCCATTTTGATACCTAGTTCTTTGTATGTGATTTGTTTTTTCTTTCTGAAGTTTGTGAGATCTTCTCTGTATCCCCGGTGTTTATCTCTAGTACCTTCAGATAGATCTTTGTGCTGAGGACTCAAACTTTTAGCATGTACAGGTATATCTTTCAGTTCTAGGAAACTTTGGGGGAGATGTTTTTGTATAATACCTCATTCATTTTCTTAGTTTTCTCTTTATAGACCTCCCATTAGATGGATTTTCAATCCCCTGAACATATACCATAAATATCATATTATTTCTCTTCTATTTTTTATCTCTTTGGTTCTTTATTCCAGGTATTGATATTTTCAATTAGAAAAACTAGAATGATAAACAAAAATATATTTTAAATTGTTACATATTGTTGGGATGGGAATAGGGAATAAGGAGTATGGGAAGACAAAACACATATCATTGTGTGTGTCATGTATGTATCTTTCTAATAGTTTGACATCTGAATGATATAAAAAATTATAGTTAAAAAATAAAATAAACTTCAAACATAAAATACAATAACAAGCAGTTCTTGCTACATAACAAACACTGTATAAATGTTACCTATTATTTTATCAGAGATCCATCCGGAAAACAGAAACTCCACTAGATATTTTAAATAAGAATGTATTTAATTCAGAGAAATGGGTTCTTAATATTATGGAAAGGCTATGAGACATAGATTAGATAAAGCCACCCCTAACTTTCAGGAAATAAGGAAGATATACGAATCTCAGAAAACCATGATTGATGTATGCAACACCAAAGCAATTTTCACAAGAGAATGCTTGAAAGTCACTGGCAAAACTGCACACCTGCTGCCTCTTAAAATCACATTCTTGCTTTCCAATCCTGAAGTAGCTGTAACAGCTTTAGTTGTTCTTCTGCCTTCTGAATCTGAATCATGAAATTGCCTCTCATTGGCATTGAATCTGCTGGTAAAGATTTTGAGAAATGAGGTTTCCCAGCTTCCAGCTCCTACGTTACAGGAGAAAGTATAAAGGGAAAAGTGTGGCCAAAAGGCAATGTGACACTATTATGAATATGACTATTTTTTAATATTAATATTTTCTTTTGAAATATTATTCTGTTCCCTACATTGTCTCTGTTTTCTCTTTAATCGTTTTTCTCTGTTTATAGCTCTTTTAGTGTTGCTGTTGTTGTTTATTTCCTCAAATCCTTGGTAACTCTTTCTTAGTGAAACACTAAAAGCCTCCATAAGCTCTGTGTACATGGATGGGACTTGTCTCCAGGTGAATGGAGATTATTTTTAGGTGGTCTGTCACTGTGAGTATATGGGCAGCCAGATAGATTTTATGCTGGGAACTATCAAATGCCAGTATCTTCCTCTATGTTCTAAATGTTCAGTTTCTCTGTTAGGTGGGTCCTCCAGACTTCTCAAGGGAGTGGATAGCCTGAATGACAGTAAGGCTGTCATTAACTATGGTGGGATTGGTACCTCACCATTGAGTATACAGATATTAATGTAATTTCATTTTCAGTAACATACCTCACTCCTGCCCTCCTTTCTACTTAGTGTTTCTGAGTTTGGAGGCTCTCTGCAGAGCCAGCTTCATGGGTGCACCACCCATATAGTTGCACTTAGAAGGACCCTGTACTTTAATTCTCTACTGTAGCCATCTTGAAATTCTTCATTTTTGAACAAGGGTCCCACATTTTCATTTGCACTGGGCCCCACAAGTCGTGTAGCTGTGCTTGGCCCTGTTTCAATTTCTGCCAAGTCTGCCTCCTGACTTGTGCAGGGACTAAAGATGGGTAGTTATACAGGCTTTCACAAACAAACAAAAAAACAAACACAAAAAACCAGACCCCCAAGTGTCTGATAACTCCAAGTACAAGTCTTCCTGAGGCTTCACGGGTAACCTCCTCCACAGACGCTGTGTCGTACCTTCTTCTGCTCGCTGAGTCACTCAGTAACTCCACTGGTTCTCACATCCTGTGGTTAGGGATACTGATGTCTCCTAGTTTTATTGAAGATCAACTTTGTATTTTTACTGTTTCTTTTTTGCTTACTCTATTATTTTGGGGGTCATTTTAGAAAGCAGAAGGGAATAGAAATTTCTGCTTGCTGTCACCTTGAAACCAGAAGCCCACATAACATTTTTACAGTGGTATCTAGAAACAGAAAATTTAAGAGGCTGCCTCAACCTGACCACAAGACTGAAACACACAGTTTTGAAACATATAGCCAAAGGTGAGGTCAATTATCTTTTTCCGTGATTTCAGCTGAATATGTTGCTTGCTCAATGTGTTATAAATATTATTTTCTAGACATCCTTCCTTATTGAAGTGAAATAGCTAACACATTGTTGCAGAAGAGAAGCGTCCCCCACCCAAATCCAAGTGGTTTCTGCTAGTCTTTGCAGTGAATGATTTCCCGATTTCTAAGCTAAAGGCTTTAGCCATTTGTGGCATGTGTTTTCATTTTGTTACTTATAACCCACTTCATTAAAAACATAATTTAAAGTATTTATAGTACATAAAACAGTTAAGTAATTTTTAAAAATAGAAAATTACGTTCATGAAAAGAACGAGGAAGATTTTAGAACTATGAAAACAAAGATTTCCAATGATTGATCATGATGTTAAGATCCGCATTTCCTGAGAACCAGAGCAAAAAGAAAAACAGTTAGTTACATAGTTCTAATTAGCCTCTATGATGGCAGATGATTTGCTCTTTATGCAGCCAACTCCGTTTCAGGATTTTTTCAGTAGATACCTCTCAAGTCCCCTAGTGGGAAAGACTAAATATTTGCCTCTATATAAAACTGTGGAGGGGCATATTCCTCAGTGGCTGTCTGCTATTCCACATTCCCTGACCCAGAGGTAAGCACCGTAGTGTGGGCTGTTTGTTTTTAGCAGACCTCATTCTAAACTTTGAGTTCTTTCTCTTTCCTTCTATGTATGCATGTATTTAATTAGTTTGGACTTCTAGTGTACCAGTAATCTTTGGGTTAGTAACACATCATTAATCCATGCATTTCTATCTATTTAGTTAGTTAGTTGTAATACTGTCACAAGCACTCTTGAAGCCAGTATCCAAATAGAGTCTAGAACCTTAAGAATAAATTTCATCTTACCATAGAGTTCATGGAATAAACTCTACCTCATCCTCCGGCCTCCCCTGTAACCTGAATGCTGTATCCACCATATCCAAATAAAGGGCACATCCTGTATCCTTTATTTAACTTATTACAAATATATGTATTCCTAAAATGTGGAGCACAGGAGTAGGTGTCTATGTGTGTCTGTGTGTGTTCTTTGTTTTAATTTTATGAAAAGTGATTATGCTACACTCAATTCAGGGTACTTACTATTTCTCTGTAATATTATACAGCTAAGATTAATTCATGTTATTGCATGTTTCATGCATTTTTACCATTATATAATATTATATTATACAAATATACTTCTTTACCCCTTTCATTCATTCATTCAGCCAATATTTATTGAGTGTAAACTCTCTTAAGCACTATACATGCAATGGTAAACAAAACAACTCTTTTCTATCATTTTGAATCCCAGTTATGAGGCCAATGCTATCATGTCTCCCAATTTCTCTTCCTTTAAACTTATAGAAATTGTCTGGTAACTTCACCTACACTACACTATTAGTACACTCACGAGCAATAGTCCAAAGCAGTGCAATGTCAATGGTGGAATTTCAGGTTGTAGCACCAGGCAAAAAAAGTGCTGGTGAGTGAAGGAGATGGTTCCATTGCCCTTCATATCTCACATCTTAGGTAACCATCTATGCCACATTCTTTTAATCAACTCTACCCCGAGTAAAATCTTTCAGTTTATAAAAGAACACATAACTATAGCTAAATTGAGATTACATTTAAGAATTCAAAAAGCATGCAATCACTAAATAAATCCTCAAAACAAAAAAAGGACTTTGAATCTAGCATCCAATATACAGAGTAGGATGTAACAATTCCTGGTGAGTACATTTCAGAATTCACACAAAAAGAGAAGGAAGGAATAACAGCATATTCCTTTGAAACTAAATACATTTTTCCTTTTCTCAAACTATGTGAGCACCCTCTTCACCCTCCCTCATTCTAGACTAGTTTACTGAAGAATGGTGCCTCTCCTAAAATGTAGCTTTAGAACAGTTCATTAAAGTGGCCCTTGTTTTTCTCCTCCTTCACGAGAATTGTCTCTACTTCTGACATCATCTTTCTATATTGTTTGCTTCCAGTGATCCTCCGATTCTCTTACACAATTTGTCACCTAGTATCTTCCCTCCCACTTGTGTCTCCACATACTGGCCTCCTCAGAGCAACACCTACTCCATTCTGAAAGTGTTTGCAGTAATACCTCAGCCCTGCCCCGGAGATTACAGAAAACTTTGGCTATTACAACATGTACATTTAAAACCTAGCCACAAAAATGTTTAGCTTTTCAGGCTGGCAACGGTGTCAAGTTAAGTACATAACACATTCTTTCACTCCTCACTATCGTTGAGTTTCTTTTCTTCCCTGTTATTACTTTCCTGGCACCTTCTTAAATCCTGCTTCTAATCCTTTTGTGCAGGTTCTTTAGATTTTCTCCATTATCCCACCTTTATGTTCCCTTACTTTTTCTAGTTCTGATTTCTCTGTCCCTGAAAACCTCTTTCTTCAGGCTGTTTTCATTTTACTACATCAGAAGTGGTTTTTCCATTTTACATGATCATTGGATAAAGTTATTCCTCCTACTTTGTTCTTCTTTATCAAAATTATGTTAGTATCATTCTGTTTTAAATGAGGGACAAGACAAGGATGTCAGCTATTTTAATTCCTACTCAATATTTTAATTTCTAGAGGTCCCAGTCAATACAAAAAATTAGAAAACAAAATTAAAGACTTAAGAATTGTAAAGGAATAGAAACTTCTTATTTCCCGATGTTGAGTATTTATGTTGAAAATCCAAGTGAATCAGGGGCAAAATATATATAAATTGATAAGAAACTTAAGCAAGACCACTGGGTACAAAATCAACTACAAAAATGTAGAGCATTCCCACACCCAAGTAATTAATAAATACAGTAGAAATGAAATCATTCTCAGAATCAACAAAAATGCTAAAGTACTCAGGAATGAATCTAACAAAAACACACAAGTCCTTTCATAGAAATATTGTAAAGATCATTAAAGGACAGAAAAGGTGCTTGAAGAAATGGAGAAATGCAAGTAAAAGATGATAATATTCCCCCAAAGTAACCTGTAAATGTTAACTGATATTCTAATCAAAATTCCAATAGTTATTTAAGGAATTTAGAAGTCAATACTTAAATTGACTTTAAGTCAGTCAAGACTTTAAGTAAGTCAAGTAAAGGACAAAGAATTGTAAAAATAATCCTGTGGGGACAGGATTCCAGTGTTGGGACAACTATCCAATCAAGTATCAAGGCTTACTTACTATAAGTTATATTAATTAAGAGAGTATGGTATTGGTGTAGGCAGAAACAAACACACTTCTGGAACACAGAGATAGGCTTGTGTGTGAAGAAGTGGCAAAATTAATGTGTGGCACAGGTGGCATTACAAATTATGTGGAAAAGATAAACTAGTTTCAATACATTGCAGTGGAACAACTGGTTATCTATATAAAAATAAATAGACCTATGTCCCAGCCTCACAGTATGAGCAAAAAGAAATTCTAATGAATCAATAACTTAAATGTACCAAAGCAAAACTTTACAACTTGTAGAATAAAATATAAGAGCATATTTTAATGATGCTTGGGTAGAAAAAACTTCTTAAACAAGATACAAAGATTGTAAATTCTACAAGGGAAAAAGATTAGTAGATTTAACTGCCTTAAAACTTAATCTTATATTCTAAAAATATACACACAAAAAATTTAAGGGGTCTTCCCTGGTGGTGCAGTGGTTAAGAATCCGCCTGCCAATGCAGGGGACACAGGTTTGAGCCCCGGGAAGATCCCACATGCCGTGAAGCAACTAAGCTTGTGCGCCACAACTACTGAGCCCATGTGCTGCAGCTACTGAAGCCCGCGCGCCTAGAGCCCGTGCTTCACAACAAGAGAAGCCACTGCAATGAGAAGCCTGCGCACCGCAACTAGAGAAAACCCGCGCACAGCAATGAAGACCCAGTGCAGCCAAAAATAAATAAATAAAATAAAATAAAACAAAATAAAAAGACTGGATGCTAGCAGACAATAAAGCAATCCATCAAAAGTCTCAGGGAAAATTTTTTTTAAAATTTAAAAGACAAAGCTTTGGTCTTGGAGAAGATATCTGTTAGTATACAACTGTCAAATGATTAGTATTCAGAATTTATAAATGACTCCTAAAATTAATGAGAAAAAAAAAAGCAGACCATTAGAAAAATTTGAAAAGCATAACAGCAGGCCATTCACACAAAAAATCCAAAAAGAAAAAAACTAAACTTCACAAGGAATCAGAGATGTATAGTTTAAATATATATATACAATTTTTCAGGTCACAGATTAGCAAAAGTCTTTAAGTCTGACAAAACAAAGTTTTGGAGAAGCCGTGGAGAAACGGAAATCCTCTGTAGTGCTTATGAGTTTGTAACTTGGGACAAATATACTATTGAGCATTTTGATAGCAACAAGCAAAGTAAATGTGCATTAATGTGTGTATCCTTCAATCAAGCAGCTCTACTTCTGGGTGCATAATGCAGATAATTTTTGCACGTCTGTACCAGAAGCCTATTACAAGAATTTTTATTGTCTTATTGTTTCTTAATAACAACAAAAAAAATGTTTTAAAATATCCATTAACAGAAGAATGGACAAATAAATAGTGGTGTGGTAATACTGGATACAGCAATTAAAATAGTTACATAACTTAACATGGACAAATCTCAAAAACAGAAAGCTAAGTTTAAAAAGTAAATGGCCTAGCAATGAATTCAGTAAACCTGCAAAACAAAGTCATATAACTGTCTATGGATACACTTCATTTTAGTATTGATATAAAACATGGATAGAATGATAAATACCAAATTCAAGAAAGCAGCTACTGCTCAGGAGAAAGGAATTGGGATGGGAGAGACGTGCATGAGGGGACTTTAGCACTACCTGTAATGCTTTAGAATGTACAAATATTCTGAGGCAAATAAATCAAGATATTAGGATTTGATAAATCATCGAAAGGCAAAATGAAATGGGTACGACAAACCATCAAAACAAGAAGTCAGGTAGGGAGATAGAATCAGGATGTGTTTTAGCACGAAACTCAGAAAACATGAAGCAATTTCTGATGGAAAATGGGAAGTGAAACCAGGAAAAGTTCTCTGAGGTGTGGTAACAGTACCACAGGCTCTTTGTGTAGGTTACATGTGACATCTGATAATTGAAGGTTCCCTTTGCTCTCACACTCACAGAGATAAGGTGCTAGAAGATCTTGCAATAAGGTCTTTGTAATTTTTAAGATCTTTGTAATTTTGCCAACTTTTGAGGAATTTCATGATCAGGGCATATTATGACACCTGGGAATGCCTGGGAAATGCTAGTATCAGACATTTGTGATTGCTGCCTGCATGCAATCTATTGTTGATATGAAAAACGTCAAAGCCTCACCCACATAGCAACTAGGAAATTGGGAGAAACAACCCATTATTACTCCATCAAAACAACCATGGTAAGTAGGGAGGCCAATTGACCATGTGTCACTAAAATTGTCCAGGACCATTTCAGATTACTTGAATTCAGACAGAAAGAGTGGGCTTTAAGGAAATTTGTACACAATTCACGAAGCTCATTATCATACTCCTCTTTACAGCTGTGAGACATTGCACGCGGCAATGTGCCTCCATGAACTGTTCCATCTCTTACGGTATCAGCTTGAAGGCCTGAATTATTTGTGTCATGTGAAAAAGGCCTAGGAAATATTGGATCCCAACTATCTCTTGCTTCTCTTTTCTCCAAATAATCTCTTCCTGCAGTGCACATGGTGAAAGCCTCTCCCAGAGAGAGTAATGAGATTGGGAGATGAATTAAGTCATTTATTTTTCCATTCCATCATGAAAGAGTCCAACACGACTGCTCTCAACAAGCAGCCAATTGGTCATGTGAACACTAAGCAGTCCTCATTCTCTCTCAGCACATCTGAATTTATTCACGAAGGCAGAAAACATCATCAAAAGCCTTGGATGAGGCTACATGAAATTCAATAGGCCTGACAATGCTTCCGAAAAAGCCTTCCTATATGTGTAAGCTGCATATGCATTCTGCAGGATGACCTGTAATAGATAGGAAATATTGACATTCATGAAGCAATGGTCTATTCTGCCTCCCCAAAGGGGCTGACTTCAAAGCCACGATCACCTATGGAGACCAGAAAGACCCAGAAAACGTGAAGTGGTATTCCTGATGCTCTCACAATGCCTCCAACTCTGTATCTAAACATCTCTGATTCTCAGTAGGTATAATTTAAAGTGGTTTTTCAGGGACTTCCCTGGTGACGCAGCGGTTAAGAATCCGCCTGCCAATGCAGGGGGTATGGGTTCGATCCCTAGTCCGGGAAGATCCCACGTGCTGCGGAGCAACTAAGCCTGTGCACCACAACTACTGAGCCTGTGCTCTAGAGCCCGCGAGCCACAACTACTGAAGCCCACGTGCCTAGAGCCTATGCTCTGCAACAAGAGAAGCCACCACAATGAGAAGCCTGTGCACCGCAATGAAGAGTTGCCCCTGCTCACCGCAATTAAGAGAAAGCCTGCGCGCAGCAACAAAGACCCAACGCAAACAAAAATAAATTTATTTTTAAAAAATTGCTTTTTCAGATAATATTTCAGGGAAACCTACAGGAATTTTGGTATCTTCAGCACACTTTCTATCCTCCTCAATATGCCACTCACCCGTGAAATGTTGCTGCTTTCAAGGGTCAAATGTTCTTGAAGACTGAGCCTGCCTTCCAGATAAAAACTTTTTTTACATTTGTCCTACCTCATGTAATCTCTATTTCATAATCAGGCTGTGAAATCCCAGCTGCTTCCTTGAGTGCCTTTTCAACTGGTCCTAAAAGAAAATCTGTATTGCTAACAGTTGATTGCTTACTTGGCAATCTCTTGTCCTTATGTTTCATAGCAATGGGAAATACCACCAAAAAGATGGTCATTTTCCTCATGCAGAGGTGAAAATCCACATTTAGAATAAGAACATCCCTAAGCATCCCCATGAATATGAATGCTTACCCATAATATATTCCCATCAACCATTTTGGGGCAAATATTATCTGATATGCTCTCGTTTCTGTGACACTTCGGACCCGTTCAATAGCCATAGTTTCTGAGTTAGTAAGAATTGATAGAGTTGCTTTTAGATTTTGAAATAAGCTCTTAGACCTTAAAGTCTCCTTGCTCACAGTGAAGGCAGGTGACAAACTCTATCAGGGAGGCAACAAAGCGAAGAGTCTACTGTAAATTAAATAAGATAAAGTACGCACCCCCAATTCTTAAATAGTATACAATTTTCTATTCTCTGTTTAAACTACAAGCTCAGGAACAAACCTCCCCCTAAATTTCTTTGTTACCACCCGGGAGCACAGGAACTAAAAACGTATTGTCTGGGAGATAACCAGTCTAGTGTGGCGGTAAAATTCAGTATTGACAACTTTAAGAATAATGACTCTAGAAAGAGTGAATAATTAGCTATTAAAGAGTTTTTCTTTAAATTCTTGAGAAAGAAGATTGGTGGATATAAAAATAATCTGGGAAAATCTTGTTTATAGTCAGTAAGAAAATCTGGTCTTTCCTCAACCAAATTTTAGGAGTTTACTTTGGATTCCCCAAATTTAAAATTTTACTTTATATTGGTTATTGTGAACTGGTTATTGTTTTATGTGTAGACTGAATTATTACAGCCAGTTCTCTGTCTTATGCATAGAACAATAAAATGGAACCCTACCCCTGCCCTAGGAGGAAGTATTTTAGACATCACTTGGGGGATAGCTGAGTATCCATCTTTCTCATGTACGATCTCTTATTCACAGCAAGGTAGTATGAAAGCCAATGTCTGTAGAATTGTAGGTGTTAAATTGGGAGTATTTAATATGGATTTAAATTGTTAGTTGTTAAGGACTTTAAAGTAGAAATTGGCCCAGAACATAAATTGTGATCCCCTTTTATGAGCTTAGATTGATGAGTGTCTTAATTCACAACAGAAGAAAAACCATTTGGAGTATATGCTAATGCTTCACATATGAATGCCCATGCACACTCTGTGTATACAAATTCACCATTAGAACACAGCACCATATATACATACATAATCACCAAAACATTCAGTCAAGTCTGTGTTGTCTTTTTAAGTCAAAGATATAAGGACAAGCCATGACATAAGTATTATGATAAGAATTTAGAGACACCCATTTTCCAGTTCAAGACAGTAACTTAGAAAGATCCTGAATTCCATTGTAGCACTATTTACAATAACCAGGTCATGGAAGCAACCTAAATGCCCATCGACAGACAAATGGAAAAAGAAGATGTAGTACATATCTACAATGGAATATTACTCAGCCATAAAAAAGAACGAAACTGGGTCATTTGTAGAGACGTGGGTGGACCTAGAGACTGTCATACAGAGTGAAGAAAGTCAGAAAAAGAAAAATAAATATCGTATATTAACGCATATATGTGGAATATAGAAAAATGGTACAGGTGAACCGGTTTGCAAGGCAGAAGTAGAGACACAGTTGTAGAGAACAAGCATATGGACACCAAAGGGGGAAGGCCGGGGGGCAGGGTGGTGGTGGTCAGATGGATTGGGAGACTGGGATTGACATATATACACTAATATGTATAAAATAGATAACTAGTAAGAACCTGCTGTATAAAATAAAATAAAATGAGTCTTAAAAAAAAAAAAATAGAAAGATCCTGAACTCACCTTCTCCCATGAACACACTGAATCTACAGCCACAATAAGGAACAACTTCCTTGAAAAAAAAAAAAAAAGCTAAAAGCTAGATGAGCAACTCCTACACATTAGATAAACAAGAAAAAAACGCACATTAAAGTATGTAGGAGAGGCTGAGATATAATGTCATCATAAACCCCACTGCCAGTGCAGTGACACACAATTAGGAGGGAATTAAAAACCCAGAGCTTCTCCCGGAAAAGCAAAGGGTTTGAACTCCACACAGGGCACTCCCACTTTTAAGTCCCGCAACTGAGAGACAAGCCCCCAAAACATCAATCTTTGAAAGCCAACAGGGCTCGTATTCGGAGACTCTCAAGGCTATAGGCAACTGAGAAATGGCTCTTAAAGGGCTTGCATGCTCAGACTCACTCACCCCAAAACCAGTGCAGAGGCAACTAATTGAGAGGATGCCAGACTTTATGTGAAATAGGCTTATTTGCTTATCTTAAAGTGTCGGACTGAAGGACAGGCATCTAATTTAACACACACACAGGGGCCTGCTGGGGTATGCTCTGGGACAGAGGCTGGCAGGCATCATTTTACACTTTCTCTGTGTCTCTCTCCAACCTTGCTGGCATCTCCCAGAAAGGAGATTATACCCTCATCTGGCACCCTGATTTTTGCAGCAACTGCTAAGGGACACCTCTAGATAACCTGGCTTTAGTGGCAGGTGGGGCTTATGCTCACGGGTCCCATGGGCTGTAACCAACAGAGAAACAGTTTTCAACCAGTTACCACCCGCAGGGCACAGCAAGAGACAACAGACCCGGGAGCCCAGGCTTTCTGTGAAAGAGGTCTATGAGCTTGTCTTCATAGCTGTACTCAGAGGGACAGGCTTCTAATTAAACAGAAGTCTAAGAGCTGACTGTAATCCTTTCCAGAGACCTCTGAGGGTAGGTGCTGTCTTCGTGCTTTTCCTCTGCTGTGCTCCAGAGAGCCAGTATCGCCTGTATGGGAGCTTACACAGGCATCTGGTTCCCCTTATTTATGCAACTGCCACCCAGGAGACACCCCTCGATCACCTGGCTCTGGTGGCCAGGAGAGCTTGTGTTCCTGGGCCCCAAAGGGCTGTAACTACCACAGAGACAGTTCTTAGATGGCTACCATCCCTAGGGCATTGCCCAGACAGAAGACTATAACACACCACCAGTGTTTCTGTGAAAGGGGCTAATTTGCTTGTCCTGGAGCTTTGGCATGTGGGGCAGGGATCTAGTTTGGCACACATCTAGGGATCCACTGATACACCCTTGTGATGGAGGCCAGTGGACACCATCTTTGCATTCTCCCTCTGCCTTGCTCCAGAATGCTGGCATCTCCTGGAAAAGAGCTTGTACACTTCATAATTTTCAACTATTTCAGGTTGGAAGTACTTTATCCGGCTCTTCTTTTTGCTTGCTCCTCAGACTTATGAAGAACATGAGGTAACCCATATTTTAATAACCTCCTCTATTAAACAATTTTATGTATAACAGTGACTTTAAGTTAGTAACCTAAAATGATACCACCAAATGGAAAAATTCAGAGAATCTTTAGAGTGATTAATATCGGGTTATGAGTGAAAATAATGATACTTAAACTTTACTGTAATAGCTGATTTTTTTAAGTCTAAAATCTGCAGTAATAAAAATATTAATTATTATGATAGAACAATATATTACTTTTTGAATGTGAAACATTTTTTACATCTTTTTTTCTCATTTGAAATTTATGTTAACAGTGCCTATTTTTGTTGCTTCCAACTTTGCAATATTTGCCCCTTTCCGTAATTTTGCAAAAATTAGCTACACTCGTGTTTGTTAAATGGTCTTTCTGATGACAATGAGGAAAATAGATTCCAATGATTAGATCATATTATACTAGAGGGCAGTTGTTCTACTCCTCTTTATGAAGTGAATTACAAGATCTTTGCTAGAATGACTTCAGATGTCTGTCCTTCTTGAAAAAGATGACGCTCAACTCATACAACTCAATAGCAAACAAACAATCCACTCAAAAAATGGGCAGAGGACCTGAATAGACATTTTTCAAAGAAGATATACAGATGGCCAACAGGTACATAAAATGGTGCGCAACATCACTCATCATCAGGGAAATGCAAATCAAAACCATACACCTCACACTTGTTAGAAAGGCTTTAATTTTAAAACACACACACACACACACACACACACACACAAGAAATGATGAGTATTGGTGAGGATATGGAGAAAAGGGAACACTTGCACACTGCTGATGGGAATGTAACTTGATGGAGTCACTATGGAAAACAGTATGGGGGCTCCTCAAAAAATTAAAAATATAACTATCATATGATACAGCAATTCCACTTCTTCTGGGTATTTATCTGAAGAAAATAAAAACTCTAACTTGAAAATATATATGCAACCCTCTGTTCATTGCAGCATTATTTACAATAGCCAAGACACAAAAACAACCACCTAAGTGTTCATCGGTGGATGAATGGATAAAGAAAATGTATATTTATACAATGTAATATTATTAAACCATAAAAAATAAGAAAATCTTGCCATTTGTGACAACATGGTTGGAACTTGAGGCCTTATGCTAGGTGAAATAAGTCAAGCAGTGTAAGACAAAATACAGAAAAACAGAGGTAAAACAAAACAAACAAAAAACGAGCTCATAAATACAGAAAACAGATTGGTGGTTGCCAGAGGAGAGGTAGGGGAGAGTAAGAGAGTGAATGAATGGATGAAAGGTACAAACTTACAGTTATAAAATAAATAAGTGCTGAGGATGTAATGTGCAGCATGGTGACTATAGTTACTAATATTGTATCACATATTTGAAAGTTGCCAAGAGAGAAAATCTTAAAAAACTCTCATCACAAGAAAAAAAAATGTGTGTGGTGACAGCCATTTACTAGACTTACTATGGAGATCATTTCACAATATATGCAAATATGGAATACTTATGTTGTATACCTGAAACTAATATAATGTTATATGTCAATATTACATCAACAACAACAAAAAAAAGATTAGCACTTCAGTTTCTGCCTATTTTTGGTCATTCTCCAATGATTTTAAGTAGTTTTGAAATATGTTGCCCAGAGTTATAATTGTTATCTGCAGGGGGACTGGTCTGATACAGGATTCTATGATATTTCTAAAAAGAGAACAGAGCTCTAAGTATGATTTTCTTTTAATTTATTCTGCTTGCAGTTCTTAGTGATTAAGTCTATGCTAGATGTCTCTCATCAGTTTTGGAAAATTTTCAGCCATTATCTCCTCAAACTTTCTTTGTATGTTATTCTATCTTTCCTCCTTTAAAAACAAACAAACAAAAAACCTCTAAATATCAGGTCTTTGACTGTGTCCCATATGACTCCTTTATTTTTTTCTGATTTTAATCCTTTTTCTCTCTCTCTGCTTCAGTCTGAATATTTTCTTCTGACTTATCTTCTGCTTCACTAATTCTTTCAGTGTGTCTAAATGGCTATTAAGTTATATATTAATTTTCTAATTTCCATTATCATATTTTTCAGTCATAGAATTTCCTTTTGATTCTCTTGTCATGTTCCTCATTTTATCATATATTTCTTAAAAACATTAATAATCATTATTTTAATTTAAAACTATATAATCACACCAATATTTGGATCTCTCATGTGTCTGTTTCTGCTGTCTATTTTTTATCTTGGATTTTGGTCAAGTCTTGCAATTTTGTGTATTTACATGTTTTTAATTCAGTCTGGAAATACATGTTTTAAAAATTTAAAGCTAATTTGAGGTCATTTATATATAATAATACAGATAATTTGATAAATATTAACATTTACTAAAGAAGATTTCTATTTCTGGACACCCTCCCAGGATGTAGATCTTTTGGCCCCCAATCTGTACTGTTTACCAGGGCCCCTCCTGCTTTTTGAGCCTGCCAAAACATTTTCTTAGCTTCTAAGCCTCTCAGCTTCTGCATTCATGTTGGCAAATGCCTCAAGGAAAAGAATGAGCCAAATGTCATAACACATCTCTTGGTTTCTTTTATGTTCAGACTCTTGACCCTGAAAGTCCTCGGTAATGCTCAGTAAAATAAATTGCTCAGAGTTTTAGTCATAGTTGATAGGAAGTTTGGTGCAAAGAAGGTGCTCTGCTATTCCAAGATCTAGACTCAAGGGGTAGATGTGCTGGCATAACATTTTAAAACCTCTTTCTGAAATTTTGCAATCCAGAAAAAAAATTTTTGTAATCTTGCCTTTAATATATATCACTGGTTTATGTCTTATCTAATGCATATTACTTGGTTATAAAAACAATACAAATTTAGATGTAATGTGATGTTCAAATTAATCACTATATATATAAATATATATCTTTATAGCTTCCCAGATAATCAAAGGAATCGTATTTGGCAAATATTCATCTTAATGCTGTATTTGATTCTATTCCATAGCTCTTTGGTTCTGTGTGAAATCAGATCAAGTAGTCATTCATTTAACATACATGTGAATGCTTATTATATACCGGAAACTCTACTAGATAATGGTTAGTTAAAACCACAGGGAGGGGGCTTCCTTGGTGGCGCAGTGGCTGAGACTCTGCCTGCTAATGGGGGGGACATGGGTTCGAGCCCTGGTCTGGGAAGATCCCACATGCCGCGGAGCAACTAGGCCCATGAGCCACAACTACTGAGCCTGCGCGTCTGGAGCCTGTGCTCCGCAATAAGAGAGGCCGCGACAGTGAGAAGCCCGCGCACCGCAATGAAAAGTGGCCCCCGCTTGCCAGAACTAGAGAAAGCCCTCGCACAGAAACGAAGACCCAACACAGCCAAAAATAAATAAATTAATTAAAAAAAAAATAATAATAATATAAAAAAAAAACCACAGGGAGAAAGGTCAGGAGGGATAAAGAGAGGTGGAAGCTGAAATTTAATATTTTTAATTTGTGCAGCTAAATAATCCTTATAACGCTATTCCTCCTTACCACAGTTCCTATTCAATTTAGAGCAACCATAGTAGAAACATTGTATTAAGAGATTTGAGTAATTGGATACTGTTTATTTATGTGAGACCATCATTTTTTTATGGTGCTTATTCCAATTCATCAATTATTTTCTAACAGTAAAGAGAGAATCAAAATACTCCTTACTACACAAAATTGTAGAATGTAGTTTTGTGGATTTGGGGGGTAGGAGGAAGGTGGAAATTAATGCTTTCATATTGCTTTCAATGGAAAATATAAATACTATATTAAGTAATAGTTTATGCATTTTGAATTCCCATTAACAGATATCAAATGGTATTTTTAAATTTTATTTTAAAATGATAAAAATTTTTTCAGTTTTGTAAATTGAACATCAAACCTTTTTTAAATTAAATTTAAATAAGTGAATCGAACACAAATGGAGAGAAATCACAGCAACTCTATTAGCAGAAAGGGAATGAATTCTGGAATCTATTGATTTTTAGAAAAATAGTGCTGAGTAGTAGCTGGACAGCATTCTGGGCACTTTCATTTCAGCATCTTCCCAGAAGTCCTTGCAAATGTCATTTATCTCAATGCACGCAGGTTCACAAGAACTTCTAGAGATGAACTACTTTTCTCTTCCTGCTTGTATTACACAATGAACCATTGTACTTGCATCATCTTACCTTATCCACTCTCTTTTTCCATTCCTCATTATTATTCACCAAGTCAGATTCCATTCCTTTTCAGAGACTGCCAAGTTATCAGCTCCATTCTCACTGTGTCAAGCAGTCTTCATGCCAATTTATAGTCTTCTCCTCTTTATTACAACTCTAAATTTCCATAGGGTGAAGTCTAAAGAAGATATGAGCTTTGTTTTTTGTATAGTTTTAATAGCATAAAATACTTTTATAAAGTTCATGTCAGAGCCTACTCTAATACTTGCATTATAGTCTAATATACATATCACCATATTTTTCTTTATTTTTCTAGGAATATTATTTCAATGAAATTTCACTGAATAAAGAGTTTTTAATATGTTAGTTCTTCTACCATAAAATTTAGAGACACTTTTCAGAGACTTACTAAGGGCTCTTGCTTAATAAGTTAGTCTTCAATGAAAGTATATTGCAAAAATATCTCAAAGTGTCTGGCAGAAGTATGAATTAATAAAGCACATAAACTTAGTCTGGATTATGTCGTGACAGAATAAATTTGAAAGTCATTTATTCTTTGTATTTTGGAGTATTCAAACTTTATCTGATAAGCTATGCTTGCTCTCTTATCTTCAAATACTCACTACCAAGTTGCAGAACATGGATGCTTCCAAGTTTTCCATTTTAATTTTCCAGCTTAAAACACTGACAGACTGAGTTATGAGCATGTTTTCCCCTGATGTCATGATTACCATTATTACTCTGCAGTTTTCTCTTCTAAAGCTCTGTTTAGTTTCTAATTGAATAAAAATTACACATTTTTAATCTACTTGAAATTTACATTTTAGGGGATTATTCTGCATTATTAGCTGGATATTCAATACCCTTGTACTAATAATAAATGAAACAAATGACAAATGAATTTTACTTTTTCCTTCAGAAAAGTTCTTCCTAGCTATTGTTTGATCACTCATGGATATCATCTGCACACAAACTGTTCCTGAGTAATCATGTGGTTTTATGTATTAATCCTGTGTTTTGGCATTTAAAGATCTAAATCCTTCATATGCTGCTGTCATTTGACTAATGTACTTTTGATGAGATTATAATTAAAGAAATAGATTTCCCTTAGCTCTCATTTAGTCTCTAAATTTGTCCCTTTATCATCCCAAAACCAAGAGATTTTTTATATCTTCTCCATTTTCCTGTGGCAGCCACATATACTTTAAATCACATTTGGAGACCTTTATAGCAAAACCTAATTTTTCTCATTATGTCAGGTAGATATGAGTATACATTAATTTTTATTGAATTTAATTTTTATATGATTTTTAAAGTAAGGTCATTAAATCTCCTAAATGAGATCAAATTGCTGAAATTATATGATGGTCTGACATATGTCTAGTGGATGAGATAATTTAAATATTTTGCACTTTTTATATCTGAGGTTTTGGTTTCTCATTACTTCTAATTTTCCCTTTGAGAGAAAAAGTATTGAGGTTTGCTAAAGTGTTGCCTTCTCTCCTATGTAATTCTCTCATATTCATGTAATTCTCTCATATTCATGCAATCAGTGTGATCTTTTCCCCATAATTATCTCCATGGTGGAGCACAATGAAGAAGAATTGGGCCCCTAATATCCACTTGTTTTCTCTGACACTATGGCACTATGTAGTGCTATTCCTTCCCAGGGAATAACTCCAGCCAAAAATATGATGATGATGACAAAAATGACAATGACTGCAACCACAATTTAGTGAATACCTTCCATGTATCAGACACTGTTAAGTGATTTACATAAATTATATCATATAATCTTCTCAACAATACTTACTTTAAAAGGTAGATTGCTATTCTTATTATACAGTTGAGAAGGCTGAGGCTCAGAGAAGTTAAATGATTTGCCCAGGGTCACATAGCTAGTAAGTGTAGGGCCAAGATTGGAACCCAGCATCCATCTGGCCCTAAAGCACATTGTCTCCCCTTTATTTCCATGGTTTTCCAACTTGAACCATTGTCACAATCTGCTGGGGGTCACTTTTTTTAATGCAAATAATCATGCATTCTAATTTAACTGTGGGCTTTGCCTAGACAGATGGTTGAGGCAGGAGCAAGGAGTTCGCTTTTCCAGGGTTTTTAGGAGATGCTTTCTTTATTCTTGGGTTACCCCTGGGAAAACATTAAGATTTTTGCAGGAGGTGTGAGGCATAGGTAGTTTTAGGTGAATCATTTTCCATTCTAGATTTTCTAAAATTGCCGTTTGCCTTATTCCCTCTCACAGAAGAAAAGCATACTTTACCAATCCCCAATCTTAGTATGGTACTTTCCCACACACTATAAAATCAAAGACCAAAGAATTTTTTTAAATGGAATACGTTAGATGTTGATAAAGTGAATGACTTTTATACCTAGGTTAAAAAAAATTTTTACAAGTGTAGTCATTTCCAATTCTTTGATTTCAACAAAATTGAGTTGTCAGTTATTTTTAAATGATAGGTTATTATGTCATTTTTTACCTATAACTTGGATGTTTAAAGAACTGAATTCCTTCTTGTAAAAAATCTTTCATTTCTATCTACTTATTTATGTGAGAAACGTTTCTTAATCTCTACATATATGAAAATGAAAAATAGAAATTGAATTGGTGATAAACTTGTCTCATTCTGCCAATATTATTTGTCCATAGATATATGAAAATAAACCTTATATAACTCATTAAAGGATGTGTTTCCAAAAAAATTTAATTTTGAAATTTAATAATTATGAAAATTTCTAAAATATTGTTTAGTTCAATTGTGAACTAATAATAGATATAATAAATAAACAGCCCAGAAAAAATTGTTATAATCCACAGTCTACAGTTATAAGAAATTAAAAAATGATATTGATATACTTATCCATACAAGTCATCTTCTTTAATCGAAGTTAGCTGACAAAACATTGTGTTAGTTTCAGATGTACAGCAAAGTAATTCAGTTATACATACATATATGTATATATCTATATTCATTTTTGATTCTTTTCCATTATAGTTTATTACAAGATATTGAATATAGTTCCCTGTGCTATATAGTAAATCCTTGTTGTTTATCTATTTTATATATGGTAGTGTGCATCGGTTAATCCCATACTCCTGATTTATCCCTCCCCCTCCTCTTCCCCTTTGGTAACCATAAATTTGTTTTCTAGTCTGTGAGTCTGTTCCTATTTTGTAAATAAGTTCATTTGTACTATTTTTTAAGATTCCACATGTAAGTGATATCATATAATGTTTATCTTTCTCTGTATGACTTATTTCACTTAGAATGATAATATCTAGGTTCATCCATGTTGCTACAAATGGCATTATTTCATTCTTTTTTATGGCTGAGTAATGTTCCATTGTGTGTGTGTGTGTGTGTGTATCATATCTTTATCCATTCATCTGTTGATGAACACTTAGGTTGTTTCCATGTCTTGGCTATTGTAAATAGTGCTGCTATGAACATCGGGGTGCATGTATCCTTTTGACTTAGAGCTTTTGTCTTTTCTGGATATATGCCCAGGAGTGGGATTGCTGGATCATTTTTTTGTCTGTACAGTCATCCCTCAGTATTCATAGTTAATTTGTTCCAGGACCTACCACAGATACAAAAATCTGCAGATGATTAAGTCCCATAGTCAGTCCTCCATATCCATGATTCTGTATCCACGAATTCAGACAAATGAGGATCATGTAGAATTGTAGTGTTTATTGAAAAAAGTCCATGTGTAAGTCAACCACAGAATTCAAACCCATGTTGTTCAAGGGTCAGTTGTATTTGCTAAAGTTTAGTGATAGCACTAAATGAAGAAAAAATTCATGGAAACTTTAAGGTCTATGGTCCAGATGCTTATACTTGTTTAGAAGAAAAGGCATTTAATTTTACAATTAATCCAAGGACATTTCAGAAACTCAATGAAGAGGAGATTGTGTACAATACAGCTACCATTTTTGGCACTGCTATGTTTTAATCATTTTAACCTTAAAGTTGCCATGATCACAATCACTGACACTGGGTCAACCACCACCGCTTTTATGTACATGTTACCAAAAAGTACAAAGCCACTTAACAATTTGAGCAGTATGTACTTTTATCTGTCTGCAGTGTCATCAGGAGAAGAACATCCCTTACTCTACCTAAAATCTCCTAAATTACTCTGGTCATAGGCAGTGATATTAATATTGAAAAACATATACTGACATTTTCAAATTGTACCAAACTATTTTCCAAAAAGACTTTGTTCCTGTTTAATCACTTCAAAAGCACATTGTGCTATTAAGAAAACAAAAACTCTACCAAAAGGACAGTCTTTATTCAACACTAAGAAGTTAAAACTAAATGTAAAGGACTTGAGGACAAAGTTAGCTTTGCTGAAATTAAATACTCTCTATCAGAAATAGCTGTTATTTCAAAGTATTTTCCTTTTATTATTAAAGATTGTGTCCAAATCATTGAAAATTTATGCCCTTAGTAAGACTAAGAATCAAGTAGTTTCTTGAAGAATAAAATATAGAAAACCTAGGTATTTCATTCTAATTCCTAAAACTTACTTTTTAAAATAATGTTCATATTTAGTAAGTGCTATTATATGGTTAAACTCACTTTGTTTATTTAATCATATTGTCACATCAGAGAAAAATTGTGACAGCGGAGTTAAACGTACAAGAAAGACTTTATTTGAGACTATCGCAGTAGGAGTCAACACTACTGCAATAGGAGAGAGAGACTGAATTCAACTTCTTTGAAACAAAGCACAGGAGCGTTTTCAAGCATTAGGGTGAACTATGGAAAAATACAGGCAGATGTTAGCGGGGAGGCTGATCAACTGATTAGGCCATCTGTGTTTGGACATTGCTGTTTATAGAAGTTAGATTTTTACCCTTCTACAGAGACGGAGAGGTAGGGACCCAGTCTTTCTTGATGATTACATTTCCAAAGGATGGCTCCCAAGTCCTTGAGAAAGACATTGCTGGGTTGTAAAACGGGCAAGAGGCTGGAAAAAGATTTACATCTCAGAGAGATAGAAAAAAGAATTTACAATTGCAAGTTTGCTAAAATAAATGCTCTAAGAAAAGGGCAGTTAGGGGCCTATAGTCAGGAAGAAATCTGTCTAAAGCTTAGTCAAACTGAGGGGAACAGTAATACTGTCTTGGTCAATCATAAAAAAGGTGATTTTGGCTGTTGAAAAAATCCAGCAAGAATATGGCTCTTCTTTATCTGTAACCATGCATATGTCAATTGTCTTAGGACAGGGTGAACCAGGTGATTTACCTGGTGGAGCCTGGGAATTTTTGCCAGTTAAGATTGGTGATGTAGCTATAACATGTCTCTGTGACCAACTCACTGTAAGAGATCTCACCATGAAAAAAAACAGGGACTCTTGTTACAGAGGTGCTTTATATGCTCTCAAGCAGATGATGGTTACAGACCTGGAAGTAAAGCACATCCTGGCAACCCAGGGATGTTGGCTTGCCAGGATGTGAAGACAAAGAAGCCTGAGCCTGAGATCTCCAGACCCCTTTCTCAATGCACACCCTCCTGCTATTACTATGCTTTAATTTTTGCCTGTGATAAAGCTGTTCTGTGACTGTGAGCTGAGTCTAGTGAGCTCTTTCAGCAATTGAACACTTAGGGTAATTACCATGTAATTAATACAGGTATTATATGCTTATACATTTTGATTCATATATAGAAACTGTCTCATGTAAATTAAAGAGAGATTGCTCATTTTAATTAATAGAATTTATCTTTCAAAAGATTTTGATCATGATGGTTAATAAATGGTTTGTCAAATTTGGACCATCTATATATGGATTGATTTCTGCACATAGGCTCCAAAATGTGTATGTATTAAGGCCTAAAAATTTGAGACTGAGTTTTATAAACTAGAGACCTCCAGGCCAAATTGAGAGATTTTACATATAAATCCTGATTGCCTCCTTCATTTGAAAAATTGGAAGATCTGGCCAAGTGAATATGGCCACCTGGTATATTGGCTTCCCTCTTTATACCAGGCATGGCACTTTCTGTCTACCATAGTCCACACTTAGCCTACTTCACACATTTATATTACCAGCCTAGCTTAGAACCATATGGCAACTGATATAATGCCATTCAAAGAATATCTGAAAGAGGTGGGGAATTTTAGACTAGAGAAAAGAAGCCACAGGAATGACATGATCACTTTCCTCAAATATTTCAAATATTTTTACATGGAAGATGTAATAAAAATATTTTTGTGTTACCCCATTAAAAATTCTGATACCTTAAGTCTCTATAGAACCTTATCTCATTTATTCTTCATGTCTACAAGAAGTGCCAAAATTCTTAAATCCATTTTATAGATGAGAAAACTCAAAAAGATTAAGGAGCTTGCCTATGATCACAGAACTGGGAAAGGTAGAGAGCTGGGAATTGGACCCAAGTCCTTTGATCTCAAGGCCAACTAGCAGACACAAATCCAAATGTTTAGGGGCCAGACAAATAACACAAATATGTGAAGGAGCAGGGAGCGACAGTGGGGAATAGTGGGGCCTGTGGAACATTGGAGAATACCTGCGTCAATTAAAATTTAACATAACACAAAAGCAATGATGGTCAAAACATATTTGCCTTTGGATATAGACTGAAACCATGAGTCTTGAACTTCTATTTTCCACTATATGCTGCCTAGATGTTACTCCACAGCAGAACAGTCTAAAACTGAGTTTACTGTTGCTGTAGGTACTTAAACTACATCGGGATGCTGTACTAGGAAACAAACTCACAATGAATTGAATTAGGAGACTTTTAAAACTTTCCTGACTCGAAAATCCTATGAGTAATTTTTTTAAGATATGTTTCTAGTAGTTATAAAATATAGGATGACCAAGGTGAAATGTGTATCCCATTTAGTTCCCAAAAGGATTGTGTTATACGCTACTGAACACAGAGGTAAAAGAAGTTACACTGACATCTCATGTTTCCTAGCAGTTGTAACACCCTACTTATTCAGCCCCGGAGATTGGCACTGGGTAATTGTACTAATAAAGGTAACACTAGCTGTTATAACAGATAAATCTCAAAGTACAGTAAGTCCCCTACATACGAACGGGTTCTGTTCTGAGAGCACGTTCGTAAGTCCAATTTGTTCGTTAAGTCCAACAAAGTTAGCCTAGGTACCCAGCTAACACAATCGGCTATATAGTACTGTACTGTAATAGGTTTATAATATTTTTCACACAAATAATACATAAGAAAACAAAAAAGTAAAGAAAGCGTTTTTAGTTTTACAGTACAGTACCTTGAAAAAGTACAGTAGTACCATACAACAGCTGGCATACAGGGGCTGGCATTGAGTGAATAGGCAAGAAGAGTTACTGACTGGAGGAGGGAGAAGAGGTGGGAGGTGGTAGAGCTGAAGGATTGTCAGCAACAGGAGATGGAGAGCAAGCTGCAATTTCACTCACGCCTGACACTGGTGGAACACATGTTCACATCTTTGAAAGTTTGCAACTTAAAGGTTCGTATGTAGGGGACCTACTGTATTAGTTTCCAAACACAATAGAAGTTTATTTCTCCTTCAGATGACTTCCAAAATGGGAGGTCCTGCATGGTGGTGGCCCTTGCCCTAGTAGTGATTCAAGGACTCAGTTTCATTCCTTTCTTTCCTTGTCTGTGTGTAGTCCAAAGGTTGCCCTGGAGATCATCTCCTCTCCAACCACCAAAAGGTGAAAAGAATACAAAGAATATTGCACCTAGGAAGTTTTTATGTGCCATATCTGGAAGTAATGCTCAACACTCTTGCCCATATTCCACTGGTCAAAACTCACATGGCATTAGCAAGAGAGGGTGGCAACTGTAGTCTGACTGTGTGCCTAAGAGGAAGAGGAAATGAGTTGGTGAATAGCTAGTCAATTTCTGTCACAGCAATGCTCAGGCTTATTTTAGGCTAAGCAGAGATTGCCAAACTTTTAAAATTTACACAATCAAAAGAGCTCACCTTTGCATAAAGTTATTTATACTTGTCGACATGGTTTTACATTCAATATTGTAGGTGATCCTCACAATCATCCTGTATGAGTGAACTAATCCTCTATTCGCCTCCTCATTTCTGAGCTATGATGCGAATTTAGGCACGTGACCTCTACAGTCAGAGATATTTGGTTTCAAATCCCACTTCAACCACTTACTAACAGTGGGTGAATTATATTACTCCTCTGAATCTATCATTTCCTCTGTAAAATGATTATAATAGAAATAATGTCTAATATTGAACAATTATCATGTGTCAGATACTGATTTTAATGATCTCATTTAATCCTAAAAACAATTCAATGAGAAAGTTCTGTCATTGTCCCCATTCTACAGATGAGGAAACCGAGGTATAGAAAAGTTAAGTGACTTGGGGGTCACAGTAGCTAGGGATTAGTAGAGCCAGGATTTTAAGCTAGGCCTATCAAACTCTCAATCTCTGAGGGCCAATGCTCTTAACCACTTTGATATTCTCTTTTTAGTAGAATACATATTTTGCAAGGTTGCAAAAGGATCAAATTTTTAAAATAAAGGAAAATATGAATGAATGAATTAATGTGAATGAATGAATGAGTGAATGAATCCTCATTTGTCTTATAATGTGACCAAGTGGGACTAAACAAATAAAGATATTTGAGCCCTGTCACCTCATCAGAATCTTCATAATTCAAAAAGTAAATAGCCCTGATAGAGAAGTACAAAAATGTTCATGTGTCTTTATGACTTTTACTAGGTAGTTCTACTGTTAGTGTAAGTGATTAATAACATAACTAATGAAAGAAGTTTGGTTAGCATTCTTTTTTCTGTCTATCTAACTCCTTTTTCAAGGTACATGGTGACAGTTTGTGCTGGTCTTTAAGAAATATTTCAAATACACTAACATTAACTTGTATTTTTTTAAAAAAACACTTCTTAGTAACTTTATAAATTTGTTATAGAAACACCCATTCAGAGCAAAACATGACAGTCAGTGCTGCAGTAGCAGTGATGATTATAAATGATTTGTCTACAAAATGTGACTCTGCAACCTTGAAATGGTGCCACCAGGGTATATTATACATATGGCACTGATGCCCACAAAAAGATTTGTAATTACCAAGCACATGTTACAGGATATAAATAACTTCTTGCTGTGGGAGAAATAAAAAATCTTGTGTCTCTTAGCTCAAGCATGGCTCATATCACTTTAATGTGTGACAAAGGTACCATATACTCAATTTTACATGTTACCTCTGAATGTCAAACAATGCCCTGGAAATGTCCGGTGGAATATGTGTGCAAACCCCAAACAGGAGGTATATCACTCAGGACAAATGTTTCTAGGTATCATTCCCAGAGAAAAGGCTGTTACATTTCCTTGGGGAATGAACTAAACTTTTTAGTTGGAAGAAGCAAAGCTAAAAATAAAAATGCTCCTGGAGAATAAGTCAGGAATAGGCAGCACTTAAGGACTTTGAGTACGTTTAAAGACAAGGCACTGTTTAACAAAAGATAATGAGATGTCCTTATCCTTGATAGTCTGAGGGCAAATGGAAAAGATAACCAGAAATCTTCATAATCTGGGGCCCTAGAACCCATATCTGTGGGGAATCATGTCACTGTGTTCTGATATCAATTGAATCTGTGACTAATTCCATAGTGCCTGCCTCATAAAGGTGCCCTGGAGGGATGAAAAAGTTAAGCTTCTCAAACACCTCCTTTACTCTTTCTGGAGAAGCCAAGATGGTTGCTAAACCTCCCAATTTAAGAGACGCTAACTTCCATCTTCAAATGGATCATTATGCACAAATAATCTTTCCTCTTCATCCTCAAATTTCCCCCTCAGTCCACTTCTACATGGTCCTAGGTGTATGGAGTTCTCACCATCAATCTGAATTAAATAGATCAAAGACAGAACTGCACAGATTCTCTCACCTTTACCAGTTCCTCTCTTAAACTTGCATTTCTGAGTTGTCATTTTATAATGCAAGATAGGAAAGATAAAATGTTAACCTTAGAACATAAAATGAGAAAATGAATATAATGAAAAGTTTTCTTTCCATCAATTCATGCCACAAATATTTATGATGTGCTTACCGTGGACCCTGAGTACTGCTCTTGCTGCTGGGGATGCAGCTAGGAAACAGAGCATGCCTCTGGCTTCATGCAGCCCTCAGTCTGCGGGGAGAGAGAGAACAAAATTACAATCTGATGTGCTAAGTGCTTTGAAAGTACAGGGAAAAGGGGCAGAGACGGATGCAATGGTGGAGGGAAGATCCCACTGAATAGGTGCATTTTGATATGAACCATCAAAAGGGAAAAGTACTTCAGGATGAGGGATGAACCAATGTGAAGATTCTGAAGTGGAACGAGCTTGTCACGTTCAAGCAGCAACAAGAAATTCAGTGTGACTGGAGCTGAGTGAGGTGGCGGAGCGGGGAGGGTGGTGAAAGATGAGTTGAGAGAGAGCAGAGGTTAGATGGCAGAGCAAATATTAATTATCGTCTTCTATGAAGCTGGTCTTTAGTTTTCTCTGTCTCCTCTTTCTAGAGATCTCTGGTCTTTTTGTGACCACGACCACTGTTTTCTATGTGCTTTATACACCAGGGTAGAAATATCTCAGCCTGAAGAGAAAAGATAAAGCACTAAAAAAAGACATCCTGAAGCTATAAACCAGAACTATAGAACCATTACTACAGAGTGTCTACCAGAAAGCCAACTAAGGAGTCTTATGGTAAAGAGAGTCATTTTGGGTTTACACTATACTGCTAAATATTTGGAAAATGAACTATTATTCTACTTCTGTATTTGGCACTCAAATATATGTGCTTTAAAATTACTTTAACCTTTCAGACAGAAATAGCCTAATGCCCTTCAAAAGAAATTATATTACCACAAATATGCATTTACAAAGCGTGTTTTCTTCCCACATTCTCTATCACATTAAGTGAAGTCTTTAAAAGGCGACTCATGAAAATGTACATAGTGATGCTAAACCTTCTGCTGCCCTTTCTGATCAGAAAGACAATGCAGCCATATGCTGAACAGGATGATCTCCAAATGATGGTGCCTCTAAATACGTCCAACCCCTTTTCTAGGTGAAGATTAAAATCAGCACAGTGTAACTCTTTTGGTTTCTTATTTTGGAGCATACACAGAACTAGTCCATAAATGTACCTCATTTTCATAACTGCATTACCTATAGAAGCATCATAAACATTTTGGGAAATGATATTTTTCCTCAAACCTTTAGACTTAATGGACATTTTAGAATAGAAGAAAATTGAAACTTCAAGTTGTGTCCTTACTAAAAACATCTCCCTTTAATGAAAAAGTACTCTATAAAGCTAATGTTTTTCTATTACTGTGTACAGTTCCTTTCCCAATTTTTTAAAATCTAAAACTTCTAGGCTATAAGATTGCTATATAGTAAAAAAGGCACCCAACTGGGAGCCTTGCTCTAATCTTGGTACTATCACTTACTGATGGTTAATCTTGGGCAAGACACTAACTGCATCCTATAAAACTGTGAAGATTTGTTCTGCCCTTTTCAAGAGTTGTTGTGAATACATGAATGAATGAATAAATGAATATTTTCCTCTCTGAGATATCTCTAAGAAGCCTGGATGATTGGATATGGTTCATTCTTCCTGGTATCTGTTTGTGCTTGAACCCTTCTCTTTTATGCTTAGCTGTTCATACCCATTCCGCTGCCCGAAACATGCTTGCCTGCAGCTCATTCTTCAGGTCAGCTATCCTGAACTGCAACACTTTTCTTTCTTTAATTCTTAACAGCAATTGGCACAGTCTATCATATAATAGTTGCTAATAAAGAAATGGAATCCAAATATATCAATGATTCAATAATTCCACTTTACAGTATAACATTTGCTAATTAGAAGAAAGATGATGTATTTTTATAGATCTATTAGCTGAATTATCCTAATCACCTTTTCTCTTCATTCGTCTATCTACTGCTGATAAATAGGACTGTCTGAAATGATAGAAATGTTCTATATCTGTGCTGTCTAATACCACAATCACTAGCTTCCTGTGGTTACTGAGCACCTAAAACTGGTGCTGGTGCAACTGAGGAACTAAATTTTTAATCTTATTTAATTTTAATTAATTAAAATTTAAGTAGCTACATGGCTAGTGATTCTCGTATTAAATAGTGCAGAGCTATATGAAAGTCACAAAAATATTTTTAGGGGTAAAGCAAAGTTTTCATGGCCACTTGGATACTTAAAACAGTTTAGACACGGAACCTGCCTGCCTATGTAAGTTGTGAAATTGGCTTCAGGTTAAACTCTTTATCTATAGCCATCAATTCCCTTTTTAAATAATCTACACAGAGCAGACTAGCACACCTGCTTATTGGTTTCAAGTACTTTTCCATTGGGGGTTAGCAAAGAAAATGTACCAGGGATGATATGTTTTCCTGTAGCTAAAGCTTCCATTTTCAGGGAAGACATTTTGAGCATCTTAATGATCACTGATTTTCAGATGTGACTTCAAAAAATACTGTGAGATGAATTTTTAGACATAGCCACAAGTGAAAAGAAGTTAAATGATTTTCCAGTGATGCCACAGGGTCGTTGGTCTTATAGGAACTAAGGAAGAAATATTTGAGCCTGGTAGTCAAAGAGTATTTTCAAGAGAATTCCATTTTTATCTTCTTTGGGAGAAAGCCACACATGGAGAGCATTTGAATGTAGGTCTTTGTTACTACATCTTTTCCCCCAAAACAGAGTCAAAATTTAAAAACTGTGGTCTTTTTAGCAAAGCCTGCTTCAGAATATAAAAACACCATAAATGAAAAAAAAAAAACAAAGATGGATTAAATACCCTGAGGCCCAGCAAGATACTTAAAAGATGATAAGAAAACTTTGGTTTGACAAGAGCAAACACAATAAATTTGGGATCAGCTATATAAAGTATGACCATATTAAAATTCTCCAAACCTAGACATTTTGACAGCGAGAAGTGGCACTCTAAGTAATTACACTGGGAATATAGGTGGAAATTGGAACTATTTTGAGTAAACACAGATGTATGATCACCCTAACTTTTTGGAAGAATGTGTTCTAGATCGACATTAATTGTTTGACGGTAGTATGACAGCCCTGCTCTGTAGGACATGTCCTTGTTCCTTTAAAAAACTCTACTTCATCTCACACCAGTCAGAATGGCCATCATCAAAAAATCTACAAACAATAAATGCTGGAGAGGGTGTGGAGAAAAGGGAACACTCTTGCACTGTTGGTGGGAATGTAAATTGATACAGCCACTATGGAGAACAGTATGGAGGTTCCTTAAAAAACTAAAAATAGAACTACCATACAACCCAGCAATCCCACTACTGGGCATATACCCTGAGAAAACCATAATTCAAAAAGAGTCATGTACCAAAATGTTCATTGCAGCTCTATTTACAATAGCCAGGACATGGAAGCAACCTAAGTGTCCATCAACAGATGAATGGATAAAGAAGATGTGGCACATATATGCAATGGAATATTACTCAGCCATAAAAAGAAACAAAATTGAGTTATTTGTAGTGAGGTGGATGGACCTAGAGTCTGTCATACAGAGTGAAGTAAGTCAGAAAGAGAAAAACAAATACCGTATGCTAACACGTATATATGGAATCTAAAAAAAAAAAAAAAAATGGTCATGAAGAACCTAGGGGCAAGACGGGAATAAAGAGGCAGACCTACTAGAGAATGGACTTGAGGATATGGGGAGGGGGAAGGGTAAGCTGGGACAAAGTGAGAGAGTGGCATGGACATATATACACTACCAAACGTAAAATAGATAGCTAGTGGGAAGCAGCCACATAGCACAGGGAGATCAGCTCGGTGCTTTGTGACCACCTAGAGGGGTGGGATAGGGAGGGTGGGAGGGAGGGAGATGCAAGAGGAAAGAGATATGGGAACATATGTATATGTATAACTGATTCACTTTGTTATAAAGCAGAAACTAACACACCATTGTAAAGCAATTATACTCCAATAAAGATGTTAAAAAATAAAAAAACAAAAAACATTACTTTCTGAACTACCAGGAATTGGGTTTTTAAGTCAGTAACAGTTTTGAAAGTTCCACTATGCAGCTGTCTTTTGAGGAATGTCCTTCATAACCCTAAAGCTCTGTGTCCAAGTTAGTGATGGAGTCTTCTGATATTATAATACCTGAAACACATCCTCTAGGACAGGCCAGGGCTACATGGAATATTTAGATCAAGGGTTGGTAAACTTTTCCGTAGAGGGCCAGATAGTAAATATTTCACATTTGGTGGTATATGGTCTCTTGTGAAACTACCCAACTCTAGTTGTCATATGAAAGCAGCCATAGGCAACACATAAATGAATGGATGTGGCAGTGTTCCAATAAAAACAGGTGGTGGGCTGATTGACCTAGATATACTCTAGCATAAGAGACATAAAAGTCAGTCCACATTAAGGTTCCCTATATTGCCATAGGGCTTCCCCTCACACACTATGCAAGTCCCTCCCTCCCTCCCTCCCTCCCTCCCTTCCTTCCTTCCTTCCTTCCTTCGGTTTTTTCTATCTTTTTCCCTCCCTTCTTCCTTTTTACTTTTTTTCCTTTCTCCTTCCTTCCTTCTATCTTTCCTTTACTTCTTCTTCATTCATTAAGAAAACATTTGATGAGAAGAAACTCCACACCAGGTGTTAGGATTTCAGAGACAAATAAGATACGATTCTTACTAATTTTTTTTGATAAATTTCTGACATGCTGGGCAAAGGTATGTGATATGTCTTAGTGTTGGAGAAATTGCAGCCCAAGGTTACAGGACAGCTAAAACAGAGACAGCACTAGACCTCATTGACCTGACTCAGTCCACTGCATCATCCTTCACTGCTGCAGCCTGGCATATGTTTGGATGATCAAGAAAAACAGTAGACCAACATCAATCCATTTTTAGAAGCCTCTTTTATAATTTACTTTCTATACATAGTAGCGTTTCCTCAATCTCCCAAAGATGATTTTTGTTTTTAATAACACTAACATAAAATAAATAATAAATGTTTTATATGGTATTACATTTTTATCAGAAACCACTATAAGTATGTAAAACAATATAAGGCAAAGTAATTAGCACTTCCAACATTTTTATGAGATTCAATTAAATATTCTGCTCTAAGTATACACTAATTAGTAAGAACATTTATGCAAAAGTGCTTTGTCTTTCTGCCATTCTATGTTTTTTTTTCCTAAATGATATTTATCTTAAAGTTGCATATTTTCCTTAGATCTAATTCCTAAAAATAAAACAAATTATATTTCGATGTAAAGTTGAGATTGATCTTTGTAGAAATGACTTCTGCTTTGCAGTGGTATTAACCATGCTCAGATCACCTGGCCCTCATCCTGTGATTTATCTCATTTAGTATATGAAATGTACTTAAAGTAGCTTCAACATGTTAAGACAGAGATAGAGCATCTCCGGCTCACTTCATTTCATTAAACTTGAACATAATTTCTTAAAGAAATCTAATATAACATCTAGGTCAGGGCACCTTCTTCTAAGTTTTCAAGGTATATTACATCACATACCTCAAAGAATATTACATCATTGTCCTGGCATTCATGGGAATACCTGTTATACAGGATAGAAAATATTTGTTCAACTTACCCTTACTACGAAATTAATTAAGATATTATACAGAATAAAATGCCAGACTTTGCATTAATGTCTTCCATAATTCTCATTTGATCTTCATTAAAACCATGTGAATGAGTATGGGGAAATAAAACTTCCTTGGATTTCTCAGTGATCTTGTAAAAAAAACAAAAGCAAAAACAAAAAGCTAGCTTTCTGAGACTTCTTTCCATTTAAAAGCAGAGAAAAATTACTTTTCCTCATCCCTCACCTATGGAATGTCCAGCTACTCATGTAGGACAATGCACCTGACTCTTATTGCATTGCTCCAGAGTAAAGACTAGGGAAAGAAGGGATGATGCACTTGTTATTTACTGTGAAGTAATAAGAAATCTGTCTCTGACCCAGAATACCTCGTGTGGAAATTCAGGATAAAATTAATATGAATGAATATGAAAAACCCAACAGTGAGATAAATCCTTTATACAGTTGAGAATTAGGACACTTACTAACATATAAGGAAGTCTAAGTTAACAGATCAAGTATGGAAACTGATATCCCTTCTGTCTTAATCCATTTGGGCTGTTATAACACAATACCAGAGGCTGCATGGCTTATAAACAACAGAATTTTATTTCTCACAGTTCCGGAGGCTGGGAAGTCCAAAATCAAAATCCTGGCAGAGTCAATGTCTAGTAAGAACCTACTTCTTCATCGGTGGCCGTCTTCTCACAGTAACCTCACATAGTGGAAAGGCCAAGGGAGCTTTCACTGGTGGCTTTTATAGGGGCACTAATTTCATTCATGAGGGCTCCACACTCATGATCTCATCACTTCTAAATGGCCCACCTCCTAATACCATCACTTTGGTGGTTAGGTTTCAACATATGAATTTTAGGGGACACAAACATGCAGATCATAGCACCTCACATCACTGAGACTGCAGTTTCCTTGCTCCTGGTTGTTGAAGTGGTAGGAAGATTCCTGGACCACCTTCCTCTTGGCTCCAGTTGCCTGCCCTTGTCTCAAGGCTTAAGCCTCCTCCCGCCTCACTGCCCCATCTCCCCTACCATTTTCTCCAGCACTTTTGGGCCATATTGGCTTCTTTTTTGGTCTCATGCACACTTACATCTGTATCCTTTCTACATTACTCAGGTAATCATGCCCTTGGTGTGGATAAAATGTTCCCACTAAGGTTCCCACCTCTCGGCATTGCCACACTTTCCTCCCTCTTGCAGATGATAATCATTCATTCATTCATTCTTCATTCAACACATGCCTTGGCTAGTTTTGTTTCTGCTTGCTTGTGTCTTCTTTTTTTTTTTTTTCCTTAAAGAGACTCTCCTGCCTCTCTGTATATTCCCTTCTTTATGGTACAGGTTCTCAATATTTTATCCACAATTCTGAAATCCAAAATTTCCTGAAAACTGAGATTTCTTTTTGATTGGTTGGTTGGTTGGTTGTTTTTACCTGTTTGCCAGCAAAGCTCTCCTGATCTGAATTTATTTAGGGTCAAAAACTGGCCTGGACTGACAAAAGGCTATTTAGAGAATACTGTATTTCTCCAACTGTAGGCAGATTGGATAAGGGGTCTTGGGAGGAAGAGAACCAGACATAGCTTTCTTAACATAAGAGGAGTCGTTTTAGGCCTAAACTACTGCGTGACCTAAGCTTGGCCACAGTGCTTGCCCGTGCAGAAGAATAGGTCTCAGTAGTTAATAATTTTAAGGGAACAAAAGAATGTAAGAACAAATAGCTAAATTACCAGGCCAGGGAAATAACTATATCAGAGAAAATAAATCAGTTGTAAAGACACTCAGTTCTGTTTCAAAGGTAAAGATTAACCTGAAGCATATTCTTGAACTATTTGCAGGATCCAAACTCCCTCAAGCACTCAACCACCAGACTAACTAAAACCTAAGGAATGAAGATATAGACATTTGCTGACCCTCAAGACTTCAATCAATTAGAGCCTTGATTCTGTCAACCTTTGCCCCAATTCTACACTGAATTCTCCTTGGCTCAGCCCTTCATGAATATGCATGCACCCTTAGCTTAAGACTTCCCCAATTTTGCTGTTTGGGAAGACACTGCTTTGGGAAATATCCCCAATGTTCTCCTTACTTGTTGCAAGTAATAATAACACTTCCTTCTCCTACTCTTTGGCTTGGTTGTGTCTTTTGGCTCGACACCCACCAAGAGGCTAACCCAGTTTTCAGGTAACACAACCTGATGTGTATATTTGTACATTTCATGGCAGCCCCTTAATATGCTTACTTGAGAGTGCTGCCTCTGATCCCCTGGACTTGAGAAGGGGATTCTGCAATCTATACTATAATCTCCATATTTATCACTCAAAAATGTTAGAAATATATTTGGTTTCCAAAACACACCTGGCCCAAGGGGTTCAGAGAAGGGATTGGGCACTGCACTCCCTGACACCTCCCCTTCCAAGGAGATGAGCTGTGTCTCAGAACTGTTTTCTAACTGTGTCATGCCTACTCAACTGAGCATGAAATGCTGTTAGGCCTTCTTACCCCTTATGTTAAAATTAAATTCAATTTTCTGCTTATCTGAGGAGAGTTCTGGAGTGAAGATAAAGATCTAAATACTTTATAAAAGGGTCTTTCCGTTCAGTGGCAGAGAAACACAGTGCTTTCTGAAGGGAGGGAAGACATCTTGGAATTAAATTCTGGATGGTGATGCTGACTGTGACTGCAGACTAGGGATCTGTTTGAACCTCAGTCCTCCATTCTAGGAGAAATCCAATACCACCCTTGAAATTCCTCTTAGGTTTTTAGATGTTAAGACATGTTTAGTCCAGTGGTAAACGGGGGAGAAAATGCTGCATCTAAAGGCATTCAAATCCAATTAAAAAGAGTAAACAGCCTTCTGATGACAAATTGGCAAATGAGCCACCACTTTGTGAGCTGCCTAAAGGGACTACTGGTGACAGTTGATAATTGTTTTTTTCTCTCATGTTGCTATGGATGGTAGATATTGATCTTGTTCCTTCATGATCTTCCTTCTGTCATTGACTCACCTGTCTTGCTTTCCTTTGATATATATCTCTCTTTCTCAATGCCCCATCCTCACTCCTTTGTTCTCTTGTATCCCCCTAGCATTCCACTATCCTGTCTCATATGCCTCTCTTTACTCCACGTGTCTCTCTCTGTGCCCCTGGCTGTTTGCACATCCTCATCCTGATCTCGTGTGGCCATGGCCTACAGCAGCTTGAAGTAGGATTTCAGTTCCCAGCCAGAGATTCAAGTCAGGTTACAGCAGTGAGAGCGCTGAATCCTAGCCACTAGACCAGGTGGCCAGTGACAAGGCCCTGGCCCATATAGCTTTGCAGAAAATGAATTTCCACAAAGAAACAGAAAGTAGTGAAACAAGTGTTTATTAGGAGGAAAAAGAGTACATGTGGATAGACACACCGGCGGGTTCAGAGAGAGTCGCGCCCTTGTGGTAGTTTGAATCACTTACATGGGGCATTTCTTCTGGGTTTCCTTTGGCCAATCATCTTGCTTTGCCTGGTTCTGAGTCCGTATTTGGTATATCTCAGGGTCCTCCCATGTGTGCGTGCTCATCTCTTAGCCAAGATGGATTCTAGCGAAGAGGCCTATGGGTAGGTTGACGTCACTCCCTTTTTGACCTCCAAGGAGTTTTTCTGCACATGTATAATTGGGAATGTCTCCTTTACCTCGAGAATGAGAACTATGTGGTCTCTTATCTGGGCAGGGCTTAGCTCCTCCTCTTCTTCTGTCCACAGGGGACAAACTCCTGCTGTTCAGCCTGGGGCCCATCTATCTCCTGCCTCAATCCTGACAATAATGAACATAGTAAGCCCATTTATAAGTTTATTTATTGAATAGTAATTGTTAAAAAAACAAAATTCAACTGAGAAAATTTGAAGATCTAATTGACTTTATTGAACAATTCATGAATTGGGTGGTATCCCATCTAATAAATAGAAGAGAACTCCAAGAGACTGTACAAAATGGAAGGTTTTTTTCAATAGGCAGAAGGAGGGTGATGCAAGAAGATAGCAGCAGAATAAAAGAATGGGTTGTTTCAAGCCAGGCCTTCTTCTTTTGGAGTAAGGGAAAGGCAGGGGTCTTTATCATGCAGATGATCTCACTAGTGTTGATCAGGAAATTTCAGATTGACTGTTTAAAGATCACATTCCTGGGAGAGGCTGAAACAGTAATTAAGTCATGTTTTGCTGTCACCGGGGAAAATGACTCCATTTGGGGCCTTTTTTTTTTTCTTAACAATAATATATAATTCTGATTGTAATTTAACATGAAACTGAACGGAAAGATTTGTTTTCCTCAAAAAATTTTGTCCTTTGTCTACCCTTCCACCTCCATTAAATACAATCTGAATTTGAGTATGGCTTTTGAGTACATATATTTTTTTTCTATTGGTCACTTATTCTTAATTTACAGAAATTACTGTTTTCTCTTATTTAAGATTTAACTCGTACTAAAGCCTTTTTTTTTTTAAGAGAAGCAACTGTCCTAAAGAGTTAACTATAATTCACAGTTAATGGTCTTTCTTTTTTTTATTTTTAACATAATAAAGAACATAATTGAAATGTCCTTGGGAAATCATATACATTAATTTTTTCCGACCAGGAATTTCCCTAAAGCAAAATTCCAGCACAGTCAAATTTACTTTCATATACTTGTTCAGTAATCTAGAGAATTTCATTCAGAGAATGAGCAAATATTGACTGCCCACCATGGAAGATAATTAGGAAAAGGGTGGAACTGGGATTTGGGAGAAGAAAATGGGGCTTGAGCATGTGATTAAGCAGGAATAGAGGGCTTTGCAACAGTTTTCAAAGAGAAAAAGGAGGCAGAGAGGGCATAACTTGGGTCTTAGAACCTTCTTCCTGGGTGTTGGGAGGAGCAGAAGACCTGAGTCCTACAAAAGTTGCTGGTGGAGCCAAGTCTAAGAATTCTGCTTCATTCTAGGATCCTCTGGTGAATAACTTGTGTTCAGGAATTTTAAACATACCCCATTTTCTGCTAGAACATATGTGCTAAATAAGATAACACAAGCATGTTATCTGAAGCATGCAATTTATTCTGTAGCCATGCAGTAAGGTTGGACAGAAGAAGTTGGGAGACAGAAGTTAATAACTCTGATTTATAAAATTAGAAAGAGATTGGTGTCTTGGAGGGAAGAAGAGACTAGAGGAGAAGTGGGGTGGAAGAAAATGCCTCTCACAAGGCATAGATTTGTTGACTGAAATAAAAAACTCACAACATGAGAGCTGTGAGTTTCACTTTTATTCTGGAACGTTATTGAGGACTATAGCCCAGGAGGAGGCAGCTTCTCCGATAGCTCTGAGGAACTGCTCCTAGGAGAGGCCCCTATATATATTGGCTAAGAAGTACATGCAATCAAGCATACATCTCAATAGACGTTTACTGTAAGTCAGAAGAAACAGATTTCTCAGTTAATGATTTTAGTGTTTTTCTAAGTATAGGAAGATGCAAGAATTTGGGTTCATAAAACACTTTTTTTCCTAAAATATAGCTATCTGAGGGCCTGTTTTGCCTGTTTTCCCAAAGCACAGAGTGCCTCATTCTGTCCTTTGTCCTGAATTCCTTTCAGGTGTACTGTAGGTCAGGAACTGAAGTGCCTAATGACTTAATCCTTGTAGAACTGGATGGTAGGCAACATTCTTTGTTTTACAGTTTCTACAACAAAGCACAATTGATTTCAAGCATTTCTTTGATAATGAATAAAAAGAAGATCATGAGCAAAGGATGATATGAAAACTGCATCTCAGGACCAATTATTACTATTTAAGTTATATAAAAGTTACTGATAACCTCTTTATTTGCTGTGTGTGGAGGTTGTTATTGTCTTAGTTTTAGCAAATGTTTAAAATATTTTGATTCCCTTTCATGACCTTAGTTGTTCTAACATTCATTATCCCACTAAGGTTTTTAGTTCCTCAACGTAAAGTTCTCTTGCTACAGGGGATTTCAGAAATGTAGTCTTTACAGTTGTTGTTGGTGCTGGAAGGAATACTGGACATTTGATTTAAGGAATTTGGGAGGACTTTATCAGTGTAGGATTCCTAAGAAGCAGTTACCCAAGTTTTGTTTAATTGCCCCAAGTTATGGAAAATTCACTGACATATAGACAGCCCGTTAATTTTCAGATAGGGATATTTGTTTGAAAATTTTCCTTACAGCAGTCCAAGATTTTCTTCTTGGCAATTTCTTCTGCCCTCTGAAGTAATAAAATAAAATCTGTATCCTTTCCTAAGAGATGATGGCAACTTTTATGCTTGTGGTGCAATTTCCTTCTTTTAGTAGCAGGTTTCCTGTGCATTCCTTCACAACATGCTATTTTTCATGACCAATATGATATTTTTATTACTATAATACCATTATATCCAATATTGTTGCAGGAAGGGGGACCCCTTCCAGGGCCCGAGAGTGGGCTCTCGTCTAACACTTAGAAATGAATTGTCTGAGGAGATACATGTGCTCACAAAGCAAGAGACTTTACTGGATAGGGGTGCCCGGGGGTGGGGGTGGGGGTGGAGAGCAGCAGGGTAAGGGAAACCAGGAGAACTGTTCTGCCACGTGGCTCGCAGTCTCGGGTTTTATGGTAGTGAGGTTAGTTTCTGGCCAGTCATCTTGCTTGGTCCATAGTCGGACTCAGAGTCCTTCCTGGTGGTGCGCATCTCTCAGCCAACATGGACTCCAGTGAGAAGGACTCTGGGAGGCTGGTCATCTCCTCCCTCTTTTGGTCCCTCCCAAATTCTCCCGGGAATTAGTTTTTGGAGGCAGCACCATGTTCCTTATCGGGACCTCATGGCGTGAGACAACTCAGGCAAGCGGGCCTGGCCAAGGTGGGTAATTTCGGTCAACAGTTCCCTATCAATACAGTTCAGCGGTTTCATTTAATCTTCTTTCCTTAATTTCTCTCTCTGATCCCTCTTCCTTCCTCTGCCCTGGCTCCAATACTTGTCATTCATTCTCCCAGCCTTTCTGGAACTCCTAGAACTCCCACCTTTGTCCCTGATTCCTCCTCCTCTCCTGCAAACTAACAAATGAGAGCCTAGGCCTGAGTTTGACAGATGGCTCCTCTGAGGCAGGTGGACGAGCAGGAGTCAGGCCTAGGACAGGCCACCTCTGGGTCAGGGAGAGAAATTAGAACTGTTGTAACTCAGAGCCACCAGCCTGAGCAGAGGAGAGTCCCAGAGGCAGTGCCTCTAAAAGATCCCTTAAGGGAGCTGAACAGGGTGGGAAGGTGCTGGAATCCCAACGGACCAGCCACATCTGAGCCTGCAGCTCTGAGGCCCCTGGGAGCCTGGTGTTGAAGTCAGAGGAGCCTGGGAGCCAGAGGGATATCTGACAGGGTTTATACACTTCATATTTGAAATGCTTTAAGAACATGGATTCCCTGATTTTTACAAAAACAAATTCTGACACTTAAAAATAATAAAATACTAGTGGTAATATTGGTAGATCAGTGTCTTGGGAAATAACACCAAATGCAGGAATGAGAGCTACTTCCTTTCCTTTTGTAGTCACTCCACTCCGACAGAGCCTTCCTGCCTGCAGCCTTCATTCATTCATCAGTTTCCTCCTCTGTTCCTAAATAACAGGATTTCAGTCCCATTTCCTGGATACCTTGTTTTAATGTATAACACATTTATGTGACTAATTTTGGTATTGACCTAACAGCTATTAGGTATTCATTCAATGAAGACTTAGTGAAAGTAGACAGTCAGGCACTGGGCTTATTGCTGGGGATTCAACAGTGAATGAGACAGAGGGTCACGATCAGGTGGTTAAAGGTCAGGATGATGGTTAAGCCTGTGGGCTCTGGAGTGAGGCTGACTACATTCAAGCCTAGCCCTTCCACTTTCTAGCTCTTCTAGCTTTTATGTACTGTTTCTGTGCCTCAATTTTCTCATCTATCAAAAGGTGATAATAATAGTAATTATTAATTAAAAATCTTATAGGGTTATTATGAGGATTAAATGTCTTCATAGTCATAAATGTAAACCACTTAGAACAGCACTTGGCAGCCACTAAATATTTAATAACTGACATATGTTAGTATGTTAAATGGGTCCTGCCCTCAAATTCTTTATAATTTAGTAAATAGAACAAGAATTCCAGACAGTGATAAACTGATTGGAAACTTTGGCTAAGGTCATTTGGTCAAGTAAGGATCTACCAACAGCTATTTTTCAGTCATTATTTTTTATTTCTCCATCTAGTCCATGAAGATATCTCAAGATTGGCCAATGACATTCAGATGCCATTGCTTAGTATATTATGATTACTGATACTATGTGTGGAATATAAAGCTGTGCGATACCTTTGAAAAGGTGTGTATCGGCTGTCAAAGAGCCTGCTATTAATTTTCTGTGAAAAGTCGGACAATGTCTTAGTTGGCTTGGACTGCTCTAACAAAATACCATAGACTATGTGGCTTCAAAGACGGACATTTATTTCTCACAGTTCTGGAGGTTGAGAAGACCAAGATCAAGGTGCTGGCAGATTTGGTTCCTGGTAAGGACTCATTTCCTGGCTTGTATACAGCTATCTTCTCACTGTGTCCTTACATGACAGTTCCTCAGTGCACATGTATGGAGAGAGAGATATCTCTCTGTCTTCCTCTTCTTATTAGGGCACGAATTTCATCATGAGGGCCCCACCCTCATGATCTAATCTAAATCTAACTATCTCCCAAATGTTCTATCTCTAAATACTATCACAGTAGAAGTTATGGCTCCAACAAACAAATTTTGGTGGGGACACAAACATTCGGCCCATAACAGGCAAGTTACAAAACTTATCAACAACTCAAATTCTTCATCTGTAGAGTGAAGATCAACAATACCAATAATACTTAATAGGATTGTTGTGCGTTTGCAATGAGATACTCTATATAAAGCCCAGTTCTCAGTATCTCAGAGGTTCTTTTGAGTTAATAACCTATGTGCATAATAAATTTCCAAGAATACATCCTGGAGGTAGAAACATGTATTCTATATTCTATTAATTTGCTACCTCTTGGTGGGATTACACATTGGTGTCATCTTGTTGGACATGCGCCAAATTTAACATGCTAGTGATCAGAGCAAAAAAACAGAAAGAAAACAAATCCTTGATAACATCATTACATTGCTGAATTAACTGATCCCTGATATCCCCCCATATTTCTTGTTACGTAAGATAATAATAAATTTTGTTTTAGGTTTTCCATTACTTGCAGCCTGAAGCTCTCTAATTTATAAAACGGCTTTGCTATAATAAAAGACAAGTTAAATTCAAAGTGAAGAGAAATAGTAATAAACATGATGGTATTGTGGCTATACTTCCAGTGTGTGATTTAAAGGAATATTTCTGGAGTACCTCAAGTTGTCCCAGGTATCCAGGCACCCTCTCACTTTCCATCCTCACAAGGGCCTTCTGAGATGGGTATTTAACATACAGGGAAACTGGGTGGTGAAGAGATTGAATAACTTGACCAAAACAACACAGCTTGGAAGTAAAGGAACTGGGAATCCAAGACTGCCTGACTGAGCCTGGCCTTCTCTCAGACACTATTTTGCTTCCAAATAACCTAAAGATTTTCTTGGTAGCTGTAAAAAGGCCAAAATATTAATGCAAACATGTATTTCCACAGGCCAATATTTCAACAAAGACCAAACAAATGTCTGAATGTTATTCAGTCTCTAATAATGGTCTGTATCTGGCATACCCTTGTCTTCTAGAACAGGGGTCCCCAACCCCTGGGGACCAAGAACCGGTACCGGTCCATGGCTTGTTAGGAACCAGGCCGCACAGCAGGAGGTAAGTGGGGGGGGGGCAAGTGAGTGAAGCTTCATCTGCTGCTCCTCATCCCATTGCTCGCATTACCCCCTGAACCATCCCCTCCCACACCCCGTCCATGGAAAAACTGTCTTCCACGAAACTGGTCCTTGGTGCCAAAAATGCTGGGGAACGCTGCTCTAGAAGTCTTCAGTAAAAGTGGAAATGTTCCACATATGTCAGTCCCACAACATCCCACGTATGTGCCCAAGGCTGTCTGCCACTCACAAACACTCTCTTCTCAAGACTCCCATTGGTCTGCAGCACCTGAGGATTATGGTGACTATTGGCAGGAATCTTTGGATGCAACATTGAAGCCACTGAGGCAGCCCAAGTATTTTTGAGAATACTTCCTTGTATCCCAATAGTCACAGGATGCCTACTTCAATATTTTATAAAATGCCTAAGCCTCACAAAGAAAAGGATCCATTTCTTGAAACTACAAAATAAAGCACCAATGAAAGAATATTTAACATCAATTAAAATTCTATTTGACAATCTTTGAACAGTAAGAAATATTGAAATGCCTCTCAACTTCCATCTACTAAATAGAATTGTGCTCTCAAAAGATGCATACATGGTCATTCTCTAAGGATGTTGAAATAATTCTTTGATGCACTTGCAAAAATTGTGTGGAAAGATACTGAGGAGATTAAATTTTATGCATCTATCAACTGCAAATTAATAGAATATAGACTACTGAATTAACTCCCAAGGCATAGTAAAGATTTATAATTAGAGCTTCATTTTAATAATGAAGCTTGGAGGCTAGAGAAACTAAAAGTATTAGATCACTTGATTTTGAAATTTAAACAATGAATTTCTGAAACGATGACAACCTCGTTTCTATACTGTCCCTTCAGATCATGACTGGCTAGACTGCAGTGTTTAAGCAGCATTTTCCTGACTGTACATAATAATTTGTTTGCTTCTCTTTTTTTTTTTTTTTTTTGGTTTTCTTTTGTTTTTTATTTTGTTTAATGATCCACCATATCAAAGACAAAACAGATATATACCTATACTATCTCCTTCAGAGTTCATCTTTTATTTTTTTTTCTTAAACATCTTTATTGAAGTATAATTGCTTTACAATGGTGTGTTAGTTTCTGCTTTATAACAAAGTGAATCAGTTATACCTATACATATGTTCCCATATCTCTTCCCTCTTGCATCTCCCTCCCTCCCACCCTCCCTATCCCACCCCTCTAGGTGGTCACAAAGCACCGAGCTGATCTCCCTGTGCTATGCGGCTGCTTCCCACTAGCTATCTATTTTACATTTGGTAGTGTATATATGTCCATGACACTCTCTCACCCTGACACATCTCACCCCTCCCCCTCCCCATATCCTCAAGTCCATTCTCTAGTAGGTCTGTGTCTTTATTCCCGTCTGCCACTAGGTTCTTCATGACCTTTTTTTTTTTCCTTAGATTCCATATATATGTGTTAGTATACTGTATTTGTTTTTCTCTTTCTGACTTACTTCACTCTGTATGACAGACTCTAACTCCATCCACCTCATTACAAATACCTCCATTTCATTTCTTTTTATGGCTGAGTAATATTCCATTGTATATATGTGCCACATATTCTTTATGCATTAATCCGATGATGGACACTTAGGTTGCTTCCATGTCCTGGCTATTGTAAACAGAGCTGCAATGAATATTTTGGTACATGACTCTTTCTGAATTATGGTTTTCTCAGGGTATATGCCCAGTAGTGGGATTGCTGGGTCGTATGGTAGTTCTATTTTTAGTTTTTTAAGGAAGCTCCATACTGTTCTCCATAGTGGCTGTATCAATTTACATTCCCACCAACAGTGCAAGAGTGTTCCCTTTTCTCCACACCCTCTCCAGCATTTATTGTTTCTAGATTTTTTGATGATGGCCATTCTGACCGGTGTGAGATGATACCTCATTGTAGTTTTGATTTGCATTTCTCTAATGATTAATGATGTTGAGCATTCTTTCATGTGTCTGTTGGCAATCTGTATATCTTCTTTGGAGAAATGTCTATTTAGGTCTTCTGCCCATTTTTGGATTGGGTTGTGTGTTTTTTTGTTATTGAGCTGCATGAGCTGCTTGTACATCTTGGAGATTAATCCTTTGTCAGTTGCTTCATTTGCAAATATTTTCTCCCATTCTGAGGGTTGTCTTTTGGTCTTGTTTATGGTTTCCTTTGCTGTGCAAAAGCTTTTAAGTTTCATTAGGTCCCATTTGTTTATTTGTGTTTTTATTTCCATTTCTCTAGGAGCTGGGTCAAAAAGGATCTTGCTGTGATTTATGTCATAGAGTGTTCTGCCTATGTTTTCCTCTAAGAGTTTGATAGTGTCTGGCCTTACACTTAGGTCTTTAATCCATTTTGAGTTTATTTTTGTGTATGGTGTTAGGGAGTGTTCTAATTTCATACTTTTACATGTACCTGTCCAATTTTCCCAGCACCACTTATTGAAGAGGCTGTCTTTTCTCCACTGTATATGCTTGCCTCCTTTATCAAAGATAAGGTGACCATATGTGCGTGGGTTTATCTCTGGGCTTTCTATCCTGTTCCATTGATCTATATTTCTGTTTTTGTGCCAGTACCAAACTGTCTTGATTACTGTAGCTTTGTAATATAGTCTGAAGTCAGGGAGCCTGATTCCTCCAGCTCCATTTTTCGTTCTCAAGATTGCTTTGGCTATTCGGGGTCTTTTGTGTTTCCATACAAATTGTGAAATTTTTTGTTCTAGTTCTGTGAAAAATGCCAGTGGTAGTTTGATAGGGATTGCATTGAATCTGTAGATTGCTTTGGGTAGTAGAGTCATTTTCACAATGTTTATTCTTCCAATCCAAGAACATGGTATATCTCTCCATCTATTTGTATCATCTTTAATTTCTTTCATCAGTGTCCTATAATTTTCTGCATACAGGTCTTTTGTCTCCTTAGGTAGGTTTATTCCTAGATATTTTATTCTTTTTGTTGCAATGGTAAACGGGAGTGTTTTCTTAATTTCACTTTCAGATTTTTCATCATTAGTATATAGGAATGCAAGAGATTTCTGTGCATTAATTTTGTATCCTGCTACTTTACCAAATTCATTGATTAGCTCTAGTAGTTTTCTGGTAGCATCTTTAGGATTCTCTATGTATAGTATCATGTCATCTGCAAACAGTGACAGCTTTACTTCTTCTTTTCCGATTTGGATTCCTTTTATTTCTTTTTCTTCTCTGATTGCTGTGGCTAACACTTCCAAAACTATGTTGAATAATAGTGGTGAGAGTGGGCAACCTTGTCTTGTTCCTGATCTTAGTGGAAATGGTTTCAGTTTTTCACCATTGAGGACAATGTTGGCTGTGGGTTTGTCATATATGGCCTTTATTATGTTGAGGAAAGTTCCCTCTGTGCCTACTTTCTGCAGGGCTTTTATCATAAATGGGTGTTGAATTTTGTCGAAAGCTTTCTCTGCATCTATTGAGATGATCATATGGTTTTTCTCCTTCAATTTGTTAATATGATGTATCACGTTGATTGATTTGCGTATATTGAAGAATCCTTGCATTCCTGGGATAAATCCCACTTGATCATGGTGTATAATCCTTTTAATGTGCTGTTGGATTCTGTTTGCTAGTATTTTGTTGAGGATTTTTGCATCTATGTTCATCAGTGATATTAGTCTGTAGTTTTCTTTCTTTGTGACATCTTTGTCTAGTTTTGGTATCAGGGTGATGGTGGCCTCGTAGAATGAGTTGGGGAGTGTTCCTCCCTCTGCAATATTTTGGAAGAGTTTGAGAAGGATAGGTGTTAGCTCTTCTCTAAATGTTTGATAGAATTTGCCCGTGAAGCCATCTGGTCCTGGGCTTTTGTGTGTTGGAAGATTTTTAATCACAGTTTCAATTTCAGTGCTTGTGATTGGTCTGTTCATATTTTCTATTCCTTCCTGGTTCAGTCTCGGCAGGTTGTGCATTTCTAAGAATCTGTCCATTTCTTCCAGGTTGTCCATTTTATTGGCATAGAGTTGCTTGTAGTAATCTCTCATGATCGTTTGTATTTCTGCAGTGTCAGTGGTTACTTCTCCTTTTTCATTTCTAATTCTATTGATTTGAGTCTTCTCCCTTTTTCTCTTGATGAGTCTGGCTAATGGTTTATCAATTTTGTTTATCTTCTCAAAGAACCAGCTTTTAGTTTCATTGATTTTTGCTATTGTTTCCTTCATTTCTTTTTCATTTATTTCTGACCTGATCTTTATGATTTCTTTCCTTCTGCTAGCTTTGGGGTTTTTTTGTTCTTCTTTCTCTAATTGCTTTAGGTGCAAGGTTAGGTTGTTTATTCGAGATGTTTCCTGTCTCTTGAGGTAGGCTTGTATTGCTATAAACTTCCCTCTTAGCACTGCTTTTGCTGCATCCCATAGGTTTTGGGTCGTCGTGTCTCCATTGTCATTTGTTTCTAGGTATTTTTTGATTTCCCCTTTGATTTCTTCAGTGATCCCTTCGTTATTAAGTAGTGTATTGTGTAGCCTCCATGTGTTTGTATTTTTTACAGATCTTTTCCTGTAATTGATATCTAGTCTCATAGCGCTGTGGTCGGAAAAGATACTTGATACGATTTCAATTTTGTTAAATTTACCAAGGCTTGATTTGTGACCCAAGATATGATCTGTCCTGGAGAATGTTCCATGAGCACTTGAGAAAAATGTGTATTCTGTTGTTTTTGGGTGGAATGTCCTATAAATATCAATTAAGTCCATCTTGTTTAATGTATCATTTAAAGCTTGTGTTTCCTTATTTATTTTCATTTTGGATGATCTGTCCATTGGTGAAAGTGCGGTGTTAAAGTCCCCTACTATGATTGTGTTGCTGTCGATTTCCCCTTTTATGGCTGTTAGTATTTGCCTTATGTATTGAGGTGCTCCTATGTTGGGTGCATAAATATTTACAATTGTTATACCTTCCTCTTGGATCGATCCCTTGATCATTATATAGTGTCCTTCTTTGTCTCTTGTAATAGTCTTTATTTTAAAGTCTATTTTGTCTGATATGAGAATTGCTACTCCAGCTTTCTTTTGATTTCCATTTGCATGGAATATCTTTTTCCAACCCCTCACTTTCAGTCTGTATGTGTCCCTAGGTCTGAAGTGGGTCTCTTGTAGACAGCATATATATGGTTCTTGTTTTTGTATCCATTCAACCAGTCTGTGTCTTTTGGTGGGAGCATTTAATACATTTACATTTAAGGTAATTATCGATATGTATGTTCCTATTCCCATTTTCTTAAATGTTTTGCGTTTGTTATTGTAGGTGTTTTCCTTCTCTTGTGTTTCTTGCCTAGAGAAGTTCCTTTAGCATTTGTTGTAAAGCTGGTTTGGTGGTGCTGAACTCTCTCAGCTTTTGCTTGTCTGTAAAGGTTTTAATTTCTCCATCAAATCTGAATGAGATCCTTGCTGGGTAGAGTAATCTTGTTTGTAGGTTTTTCTCCTTCATCACTTTAAGTATATCCTGCCACTCCCTTCTGGCTTGCAGAGTTTCTGCTGAAAGATCAGCTGTTAACCTTATGGGGATGCCCTTGTGTGTTATTTGTTGTTTTTCCCTTGCTGCTTTTAATATGTTTTCTTTATATTTAATTTTTGATAGTTTGATTAATATGTGTCTTGGTGTGTTTCTCCTTGGATTTATCCTGTATGGGACTCTCTGTGCTTCCAGGACTTGATTAACTATTTCCTTTCCCATATTAGGGAAGTTTTCAACTATAATCTCTTCCAATATTTTCTCAGTCCCTTTCTTTTTCTCTTCTTCTTCTGGAACCCCTATAATTCGAATGTTGGTGCGTTTAATGTTGTCCCAGAGGTCTCTGAGACTGTCCTCAGTTCTTTTCATTCTTTTTTCTTTATTCTGCTCTGCAGTAGTTATTTCCACCATTTTATCTTCCAGGTCACTTATCCGTTCTTCTGCCTCAGTTATTCTGCTATTGATCCCATCTAGAGTATTTTTAATTTCATTTATTGTGCTTTTCATCATTGCTTGGTTCCTCTTTTGTTCTTCTAGGTCCTTGTTAAATGTTTCTTGCATTTTGTCTATTCTATTTCCAAGATTTTGGATCATCCTTACTATCATTATTCTGAATTCTTTTTCAGGTAGACTACCTATTTCCTCTTCATTTGTTAGGTCTGGTGTGTTTTGACCCTGCTCCTTCATCTGCTGTGTGTTTTTCTGTCTTCTCATTTTGCTTATCTTACTGTGTTTGGGGTCTCCTTTTCACAGGCTGCAGGTTCGTAGTTCCCGTTGTTTTTGGTCTCTGTCCCCAGTGGCTAAGGTTGGTTCAGTGGGTTGTGTAGGCTTCCTGGTGGAGGGAACTAGTGCCTGTGTTCTGGTGGATGAGGCTGGATCTTGTCTTTCTGGTGGGCACGTCCACGTCTGGTGGTGTGTTTTGGGGTGTCTGTGGCCTTATTATGATTTTAGGCAGCCTCTCTGCTAATGGATGGGGCTGTGTTCCTGTCTTGCTAGTTGTTTGTCATAGGGTGTCCAGCACTGTAGCTTGCTGGTCATTGAGTGAAGCTGGGTCTTGATGTTGAGATGGAGATCTCTGAGAGATTTTCGCCGTTTGGTATTACGTGGAGCTGGGAGGTCTCTTGTGGACCAGTGTCCTGAAGTTGGCTCTCCCACCTCAGAGGCACAGCCCTTATGCCTGGCTGGAGCACCAAGAGCCTTTCATCCACATGGCTTTTGGGAGGTCTGACGTCTTCTGCCAGCATTCAGTGGGTGTTCTGTAGGAGCAGTTCCCCGTGTAGATGTATTTCTAATGTATCTGTGGGAAGGAAGGTGATCTCCGCGTCTTACTCTTCCGCCATCTTCCCACAGCCCCCCCTGTTTGCTTCTCTTACGTGTCTAATTTTTCATTACTGTGCCAGTCTCACTTTTAAAATTTAATATGTAATTTCAAAGCAGAAAATCAACTCTAGTTTTTATATTAATTATGGGAATTATCCAATTTCGTTTTCCTCTTTCCCTCTCTCTCTATCTCAATAAACCACAGTGGGAAACCTATGCCAGAAATCCCCACAAAGCCTTCCCTTCATTAATAAGAGATGTGTCATGTGCCCATGTCCAGACCAGTCATAGCTAGAAGAGCTATGATGTGGCCATAATCAACATTCATCTCCTGTGTCTAGGGGCAGGCTTACAAACCACTTAGGCCTCCGGGTACCTAAACCATTGTGCAAGGACAGCCATACTTGTCTATGAGATGAAAAAGAAGCTACCAGGACTTTAACTTCAAGGAAAAACCAAGAAGTGGGGAGAAAAATGCCACCTGTTTAACAAGTAAGAGCCTTATAGTAACACTTTCAGTATTTTGAATACTGCCCAGAAGATAATGAGACAGTGTCTCCCCTTAAACTTTAAAGAGGGACATTTACTATTTATAGAGAAAAATAATTGGCCAATAAAATCTATGGAATCTGTTTGCATTCGAGGTGCAGATGAGAGGGCTGGGTTGAATTGTTGAGTTCAAATATAAAAGTGCTGCTTTGCAGAGGATAATGGCTGGTTGTTTTCGTTTCACGCACAGGTCATGAATGGAACTTGAGTTTACATTAAGGTATGAGGTTTTGGAATAAGTGACAGAGAAGAATTTCTTGAGCACTTTCGCCATTACAAATCAGAATAAGTTGCTAATGGAGAAACAGTGTCCTATTCCTTTGCCAATTTCTACGAAAGAATAATTTCTTATTTGCTGTGGTTTAAGTATGATTCAAGAAGTTGGGGTTAGATTAGATTTCAAGTCCTAGTAGTCCTTTAAAATAACTCTTAGTCATTTGAAGGCTCCTTGGGTGAAGTGTTGATATGCAAGTTTCCCTTCATGAATAGCACTGGTATAGGAGCAGTATAGGAGCACTGGTATAGGCTGCTAGCAAAACAATCACCAGAAAAGGGTGGGCTGCTTGCATTTCAACACACTTGTGAAGGCATATATTTCCACACACTTTTATTTATCTTTCTCATCCATTACACTGCTATATCAGCAGAAGTAGCAGTAAATATATATATATATGATATATATATATATATGTATATTTTACATATATATATTCTCTTTTTGATGAAATACAAATAGGTGCTGGGTGAGGAGGGCTGTCAATAAAAAAACAGTGATATTCCATGCTTGGTAACACCTGAGAGGATGCTGAACACAGTGCTGACCACCCTGGAAACTTCTCTTTGTTCTTAAGTGGTATGTATTAGATTTTTTTTTTAGCAAAAATATTTTTAAAAAATGAAAATGGAAACTGACGAATAAGACTGGAGAGTATAATTCAGCTCATCTAGTTCACGTCAGAATTTAGATTCAAAATATTTTTAAAGGGATGGAGAAAATAAACGTTCAAAGGGACGTATGTCTAACTCATCTAATATTCCATTAACAGAATGCAGAAAACAACGTATTTACAGGAAGCTATCACCCTGCCCTTCCATTCATTCAAACACATTTCTTTCTGTTTTTAGTCTCATGGACAAAAGGTGGCTATATAATTACTTACCCCGGGAAAACCACAGCCTTTCATTACAATAAAGTCGATGGGGACTCAACCAAAGGTTTAGCATATTCCAGGCTCTGTCAATGCTTAAAAAGAAATTGGATAATTCCCATAATTAATATAGAAACTAGAGTTGATTTTCTGCTTTGAAATTACATATCAAACTTAAAAAGTAAGACTGGCACAGTAATGAAAAATTAGATACATAAGAGAAGTAAACAAATTATTATGTACAGTCAAGAAAATGCTGCTTAAACATTGCAGTCTAGCCAGTCATGATCTGAAGGGACAGTATAGAAACAAGGTTGTCATCGTTTCAAAAATTCATTGTTTAAATTTCAAAATCAAGTGATCTAATACTTTTAGTTTCTCATTATTAAAATGAAGCTCTAATTATAAATCTTTACTATGCCCTTGGGAGTTAATTCAGTAGTGACATCATGTATTCATTATATATACTATGATGCTTTATTGCATATTATATTCTGAAAAAATTAATTTTGCTTGTGGAAGGAGACCATGTTTCAAAATAGTAGGTCAACTCTAGGTCTTTTGAACTGGGTCAACCATATTTTATGATTTTCATCAAAGTTGCCTCATATGTAGAGAAAATGAAGTTCCCAAAACCAAATCCTATTTAGTCTGAATATATGAAATGTACATGATCCATATCGCTAAACATTTAAAAGGTTGTTCCAGAATCAAGTATTTCTATTGCAAAATCTTCTCTCCTTAGTTTAGTTGTGAAGATGAATTAGCTGGTTGTGTATAGGAACTGATCAAATGTATCTGTTTTGGATAATCATATACATAGTCTTGCCATATTTTCCTTTAAATGCATTCTTGTCACCTTTGACTATCAGAAAGATAAGGAAGGAAGAGAGGAAGGGACGGAGAGAAGGAGACAAAGAAAGAGAGAAAGAGACAACTATGCATGCATGTGCCCTTATTACTAACCCAAACCTTCTTCAGTCCATTCTGGCTGGCATCATTATTGATTTTATCTGCAGCTGCTGCCTTAATTGAGCTCATCCTGACTAATCAGGACAGATAGGCAGTAGGTGGAGTTGGAACCAATATCTGAGTGATTGAGGTGAGCCCTGGGCATCTGAATGTTCACTGAAAGGAAGCCTGCTTTTACTCATGACCTGTCTTTCAGCCTAGTCTGCATAATTGTACAACCGTTCTTAAAAAGGATGCTTAAAAAGGAATTGGGCAGTTTCCTTGCCCAGCTCTCTTCAACTGAAGACTTGCAAAGGGCTGCTCCACTGATAAGCTTTGTGAACCCTCCACTCTGGACAAAGTAAGGGAGGAGCTATTCCTCTGGACAACACCCAACACCCTAGGCACTACCTCGAGGCCACCTTTCAATGTTGCCACCCACCTGGCTCTACTTTATTCTCCAGGCCTTCTTTTCCAATCCCCTTTATTCCCTTATTTTCTATCTTAAAAAATATATTAAGTACCTACTTTGTGTCAGTCATTGTGCTAGATACTGGAGAAATCAAGGGGAAAAACTGCCATTCTTGTCTCACGCAAGTTTGAGATGAGTGAGGAAAACAGACATTAACCCATCACCAAGCCAATTGCCCTTACCCTGGTCTACCCTGTGCAATGGGAGGCCAGAGGAGAGAGACCTGAGTCGGCTTGTGGAGGTGGTGTTGTTAACAAACCAGGTTCTTTTTGCCTGATGCACAGCAAGCCAAAACACTGAGACAACGAGGTTTGCAGAAAAATAAGGGTTTACTCACAAGGCAGCCAAGCAAGGATACAGGAGAACTAGTCTCAGATCTGCCTCCCAAAAAGTAAGGGGCTCAGGGTACTTATGGGATAAAGAATAAAGCAGCAGGGCAGACGTGGAAAGCATGGGGAGCGTGGGGAAATGTGATTGGAAACATGTGCGGTAATCATCATTCTGCACAAGTGTAGCTAAGCTACAGGCCTCTGCACATTCAAAATGGAGGTGTTTAGGAATATCTGAGGGTGGAGCTTTTAGCTCTCTGAGGTCAAAGGATCACCGAGTGGACACTTGCTCATGCCTATTTGGAAGGTCAGTGGTCCTATCCAGTCTTAACCAGCTCAGCTTGAACTAGACACAGCTGATTCCAAGTTCTTGGAAAACAACTCTGGCAAACATTGTATTGTTTAGGCTACACCACCTGGAGGACATGCAAGTCTTAAAACAACCTTGATTATGCTGTGGAGCAACTAAGCCCCTGTGCCACAACTACTGAGCCTGCACTCTAGAGCCAGTGAGCCACAACTACTGAGCTCGTGTGCCACAACTACTGAAGCCCACGTGCCTAGAGCCCATGCTTCACAACAAAGACAAGCCACCGCAATGAGAAGCCCAAGCACTGCAAGGAAGAGTAGCCCCCACTCGCCACAACTAGAGGAAGCTGGTGCACAGCAACAAAGACCCAACGCAGCCAAAAATAAATAAATAAATAAATAAATAAATAAATTTATATTAAAAACAAAGAAAAGAAAATGAGTGCAGAGATATGAACAGGGATCAGATTTTAAAAAAATAACTTGATTAGTGAAGACAGGTGATATGGATTTGGCTAATAATTACCCACGGTTTCAGTGTATCAGGGGTGGATGGAGAGAGGGTAGCTGAAGGGAATGTTAACTTCCTAAAATCCCTTTTCTGGCTTCCAACGGAATGTGGTATATGATCTAAATCTTTTTGGTGACCCCTGAGGCTCCCCATGATCTTCCCTCATCAGGTGCATCCCTGCCTGGCCAGCCTTCGCTTGGGTTCTCTAATGCACTGGGCCTTTTCTCAGAACTTTTGCATGTGTTTCTCCCTCTTCAAGGAAAACGTTTGTGCCTACTTGTCCAGCTTAATGCCCAGCCATACTTTAGATTTCATCTTAAATGTTATTTTTTCAAAGAGACTTTCTCAGTTTCTCCAATTTATATTAGCTTTCCTCACCTTTGCACTCTCTGGCCTTGATCTCCTGAGCACTTAGCACAGGTTAGAATTATGTATTTTTTTGGTCAAGCGCTGTGTTGTTCAAGATGGTAGCCACTAGTCACGTGAGGCTATTGAACACCCGGACTACGGCTCGTCTGAATTGCGACATGCTGTACGTGTAAAATACACTTTGACAACTTAATACAAAAAGAGAACATAAAATATCTCATTAATAATATTTAATATTGGTTACAGATTGAAATGATTTTGATACATTGTGTTAAATAAAACATTATTCATTTTGCCTGTTTTTTTTGTAATGTTGTTACTAGAAGGTTTAACATTAATATGATCTTTCTTGTCCTTTCCACTTCTGCCTTGGGACTCGTTCCTCAGCCTTTGGTTCTCAGCTTGAGTCACTTCCTCAGGGAAGATTTCCTTATAGAATCACCCTGTCCCAGCTGCTTTTGTGCAGTATTCCTCCAGTATCCTGTTTTGTTTTGTTTTCTTTCAAAGCGTTCCCATTTGTGTGACTATTTGATTTATCTTTGGTGCCTCAGCTAGACTCTCAGCATCATGTATGTCTGTTTTCCTCACCACCTATCCTCTTGGCACATACTTAGTATATATACTTGGTGAAAGAAGTAAGCCGTTGAATAAATGAGTCTGGAGCTTGGGAGGCAGGTTGCAGCTGTTAAGTTCAGATTCACACTTGGATAGCACTTTCCTGGGTCAATCATGAGTACTCTGTGTTCCCTTGCATCAAGAGCTTGCATGATTACCTGCACTTCCAAAACATCCCTTGAGAGGGGTAGGAATAACTATTCACTTCTCTTCCCTGAAGGCCCACCCAGGTACCTCCTGTTTCTTTCCAGCTTGATTTTCTAATGAGCCAAGCTGAATTTTGCAAGTCTTACATGCTGAGAGTAAATAACAGGTGATTTGGCAGATTTAGTGAAGGATGAAATAGAATATTTTGGCAATTAATGATCTCAATTTTGAATTTTTTTTTTTACTTTTCTTTTACACGTAATTCACGAACTATGTCAATGAATTCAAGAATTATTGCAGAATCCAGCCACCCAGAAAGTTCACATTAGAAGAATCAGCATTAGAAATGCTAGAATATAGAAATATAATGAAAGTAGACCCTACATTTTATCATGAATAACTTATGTGATTCTCCTATTAACTATTCAATGGATTTTCACTCCTCAAGCTCTTGGCCAGTGTGAGTTATATTCATTTCAAGCTCTGTGATGTTTAATTTGGTTAGCTTTGTCTTTAAATACTAAACAGCTGGTTTTGAAAGCTGAATTTGTTTAACACTCAATAACCAGATTGAAGAGGGAACTGCTGTTTGCTATGCATGGGGTATCTATATTCAGTGATAAATCTTCGTTTAAACTTTAATGTGACACTTCAAAAATAAATAGGGAAAAAACTGCATAATTATCCCAAACACGTGTACTTGCCTGAGCAATAGTTTAACACATGCAACCTGGCTGCAATCTGTACAAAGAATATCTTTAAATGTTTAATGTGGCACCTCATGGATGGAAAAGTTACCATTATAATGTTGTTAAGATTGTAGTTTTTCCTTGTTGGTTGGAAAACAATTCTAATTAGGCCAATGATAATGGTGGGTACAAATTATCTACAAAAAGGGAAAACTAAAGATCCTGTATTTCTTTTAGCTCACTTAAAAGCAGTGCTCTTTGAAAGTGGGAAAGAGTAACCTTGTGGATGACTCAACCCAATTCAGTATGGTTACCAAAAAAGAAAAAAAAACAACTTATTACTAACATTTATGATTGTTCACTATTATCATAAGCAATAATATGGTAAGACTTTTTTTACACTGTCCAAGTCATCTTTGCTCTGTGGAATATCTCTTGTTTGTATTTATCTAGATCTCTTCCTCTTCTACCACAGAAATGAATGCCCTAGGTATTGTGGTGGGCATTGACCTTGAGGGAGTGGGGGTCTAACAGAATTTTTCAGCTCTTGTCCATGTGACTGATCCAAGCAATGAGCAGGTGATCCAAGTTGGGACAATGCAATTCCTTTACGGGGACTTTTCAAGGTCAAGTTGCGAAAAGAGAGCCTTTTCCCTCTAGTCATAAGCTCTGGGAGCATGAGTCAGATAAACCCAGGGCTATGTTTTTGTTGTTGTTGCTTTTGCCACATGGAGAAGATAATCTGAGGGAAGGAAAATGATAGAAAGATTTGAGAGGTAGAACATCCAACTAAAGAGGTCTGAGTCCTTTGTTTCAGGTCCAGAGGTCAGGTCCACATCTGCCTTTTCAGCAGATGGGTTATATGAGCCAATAAATTTCCCATTGTCCATTTTAGCTGGTTCACTTGGTGATTCAGTCACTTGAAACAGGAAACATCATGACTGATACATCCCATTAATAAGGCAGCAACTCAATAAAAAAAAATGAAGAGGCCATTACCTTTAGTATCCTTAAATCCAAATACACAAATGTGGCTTTCACCATCATTCTGTTTCTTTCAAATAAGTTTACTTTCCTAAAAAAACAAAAGCAAAAACAAGCAAAAAAACAAAAACAAGAAAAACAAACAAAAAAACCTCCACAAGACTTCAATGAAGTAATTAATTTTTGCCATTCTTAATTATGAGAATTTTAATTTTAAAAAATTAAAAAACAGCATTTCATTCAACCTAATCTCTAAAAAGGACCTCCTAATAGGCAATCAGGACTGTCAAAGATAAATATTACACCGTTGATGTAAAGTGGAATTTACATCTGAATATTCTGCTGTGAGTTGTCAGAAGCATTTGTCATGATGTTTTTCAAATCCTATCACCCTGAAGCAGCAGTGTCATCTGTCTTTGCTTATAGCGATTTCCATGCAGTGACATTAAGAACAAACTTAACTGACAGTCAGTAGGAACCCAAGGGCAGCACACATGATCAATTATCTAAACATGCTTGTGGTTACTGGAGAGAATGGAGTTCATGAATCTCATATAGCAAGGTTTTTATGTAAAAAGAGTTTTGTTCTTTGGTGGCATAGAGCTATCACCTGAACCTGAGTTATTTTTATTTCAAATATATATTAAATGAAAGTTCAATAAGCTTTCCCCCTTTTGAAATCTGGGAAGAGCTTGCATTTTACTTGAAGAATTCTGGATAGTAAGCAACATACTCCGGTCATGAAGGCAGGCTTTGGAGCTTGGAATCAGACAGACTTAGGTTTGAATCTCAATGCTGCCTTTTACCAGCTGTGTAACCCTAGGCAAGTTTCTCAACTCCTTAATTTCTTCATGTGTAAACTAAGCAGTGATAGTACCTCCCTCATAAGATTGTTCTGAGAATTAAGTGAGATAATGTTTGAAAAGAGCTTAGCAAAGAACTGAGCACAGAGTAATCATTCAATACATTGTATTCCTTTAAGAATCATTGCATGTTTCTTTCCAAAATTAAGTCTAGATTGAAATATGTATCCTGATGAGAACTGGTTCCAATGGTTTGAAGTGTTAAAAGTCCTTTTAAAAGCCCTTTTGGACATGCGTATCCTATAAAATTTGACGACAGTTTAGCAAGACTTAATTTGTGTATATCATAGTTAAGCTTCCTTTCTTCTTTTTATCATTGCTTGGCAGGGTCCCAGAGATGGTGATAAACAATTTAGAATTTCTGACAGTCTGATAAAACTAGCACTCATTACAAAACGTACATCTTTATTATAGTTTTGAAAAGTATATTTTATTCTAAATATTTTTATCTCTAAGTTTATATACTTTATGTTTTCATGAATCAATTATTATTACCTATTACATGTTAGGCACTGTGGTAGGTAATATGGCATGGACCTTGTCCCCAAAGAACATACAATCTGGGAGAGGTTTTGATTCAGGCACATATCTAACCACAGTAGAAGTCAGTAAGAGAGAAATGAAAAGTGCTGTGGAAGTTCAGGAGCAGGAGAGATTTACTTTCAGCTGTGGATGTGAAAGAATGAGTCATTGTTCTGGAACAGTAGTCCTCAATCTTGGCTGAACATTAGAATCACCTGAAAAGGTTTAAAAAACAGAAAACAATGTCTGTGCCCTCCCCCAGATCAATTAAATCAGAAACTCTGGGAAAGGGTCCCAGGCAGGCATAAGTAGTTTTAAAAATCTCCCCAGATGATTATAATATCTAACTATTTTTGAGAACAATTTTCCTAGAAGTAGAAGCAGTAGTTTAGCTGACTGATTGAAATAGGGGTTGGTGGAATTTCCAGGTGGACACATTAATGCCCACAAAGTCAAGAACATGAGATGGAGCAGAGCACATGGAGAATAGTGAGTGACATGGTTTGGTTGGAGTGTAAAGAGTGGTCATGTTTTAAGGCTGTGTTGGGACCAAATTATAGGGAAATATGAATTTAGTGTTAAAAGCATTTAGCTGTTATTTTGTAAGACAAAAAGAACCATAATGACATGATCAGATTTGTATTTTAGGGAAACAATGTGAGTAATCTATGATATGTCATCCTGTTGATCACTTTTTGATTTGGCATCCTTACTCTCTTCTTCCTGATAGAAACATGACTTTGTTTAGGTATCCCAGACATTGCTCACATGACTTGAGGGAATATGACTCTATCTGCCTTCCTCCTGGAATGGATTCTTGTTAAAGTAACTAATAAGTAATGAATAGCTTTCACCTGGCAACTCTTTAGACTCCAGAGGCAGGCTTGTGAGTGAAATTGGCTCAGTCAGATGGAAGGGAAGGATTTATATTCAATGAGAACATGCTTTCTTCCTCCTGCTAGAACAAGGAGTATTGTTTTAATTTTCACATTAAGAATCTTTGTCCACAAAGAAAATTAGACTTAGGATGAAACAACAGAGCACAGAGGTTGAAAGAACCTAAGTCCTTGTTGAAATCATTGGGCTGTGGATTAGGTTCTACTCTACTCTTCTTCCCTTTCCTCCGTACTGCCCCTGTACTTGCAGTTGCACAAGGTAATAACTTCCTTACTGTTTAAGACAGTTTGAGAAGCAGTTTCTGTTAAACAACCAGAATCACCCTTATAGATCCAAGGGAGTTTGGGTGGAAAGGGATAATAATGTATTCAAGGTTTCAAATTGATCAGGAGAATGATAGTACCATTAATAGAAATAGCAATGTGGGGAAGAGGAGTAAATAGTGGTTCTTGTCATGTGTTTGAGGGGCTGCTGGGAAGTAGGTACAAATGTCCGGTAGACTTTTGAATATGCTGCTTTGAGATTCAGAAGACAGGATGAGACTAAAGAAACATATTTGAGAGACAGCTGTATACATATCTGGAATTTTAAAAAGTAAGTGAGAATCCCAAGACAGAGATTGGAAGAGCCTGGCCTCACCTACCTGCGTCTACAAAATCAATTCACATTTGCATTTATGTTCTTGTTATGGTATCTTATCTCTTCCTCACCTGCCTAAGCAGGAACTTAGCTGCGGATCACTGTGGGAATGATTTCTGGGAGTCCCTAGAGGGAGAATCCCACAGAATGCCAAGTTTTCTGACCCTAGAAGCTTAGGGGCTAGAGTGGTCCTAGTCCTACAAGGTGAGTCCGCTCTTTTATCAGACTTCTGTGGTTTGTCACTTGAACCTCAATGCAATTTTCTACAGAGTTTCACAAAGACTCTAGGAATTCTTTCCTATTCTAGGCCTTACCTTCTCTTGAAACTGCAGTTTTTCTTAAAAATGGATTCTTCAGGTTTTAGCCTGTGCCCCTTCAATCACAGTGCCTCACACTCAGTCCAAGGGTCTAAATCAACCAAAGAAGCCAAACCATTTCTTCCAGTTTTCCCTTCTTTCCACCCAATCCCTTCTCCATCAAAAGAGTCTCCTTTTCTTAACAGTTATAGAACAAATATTCATTCATATAAGTTACTACAAATAGATACAGGGTGCTAGGGGTTAATTAGGGAGAAAGCGTCTGATATTAACAGCTGATTGTACAGGAGTAATCAGCTTCCAAGGTGACCCCAAGTGATCCCTGCCTCTTGTAGTCCCTCCCACGTTATAGCAGGGATGGACTGTGTGACCAGAGCATATGGCAGAAGTGGTAGTGTGTCACTTCCAAGATCAGGTTATAAAAGACTGTGGCTTCCATCTTAGGTTTTAAAAGTTAGGAAATGAGTGGGGAGTAGAGACATGGAAACAATATGTGCAGTTGTTTTTTGAATAGTTTGTTAGTTGTAATTTCAGGGAAATTAAATTTAGGGAAAACAGGGTAAAATAAATATTATTTTCATTTAAAAGTTTAATTTTATATTATTTTATTATATTTGTGTTGTGTTGGAATTGAACTACTTAAGCTATTCTATTTTGCATTTGAAAGCAGAAACAAAGTAGTCCTACCCGAAAACATATACAGATATGAATTATGCATGTTACATAGATATGAACATACTATATATGAATTAATGAGGTATAAATCAATAAGGCTGTAAGATATTAAGTGTAGTGTCTTTTTAAAAAACTAATTAATTAATTAATGTTATGTATATATTTGGCTGCATTGGGTCTTCGTTGCTGTGAGCAGGCTTTCTCTAGTTGCGCCAAGCGGGGGCTGCTCTTCGTTGTCGTGCGCGGGTTTCTCGTGGCGGTGGCTTCACTTGTTGCGGAGCACGGGCTCTAGGCGCGCCGGCTTCAGTAGTTGTGGCACACGGGCTTACTTGCTCCGCTGCACGTGGGATCTTCTTGGACCAGGGCTCGAACCTCTGTCCCCTACATTGGCAGGTGGATTCTTAACCACTGCGCCACCAGGGAAGTCCTGAATTGTAGTATCTTTAATGCGTATTCCAATGTTCATTACAACGAAGACTTCATTAATAGTCTCACTGTTTTTAAGGAATAAAATGGTGGATATTACAAGAGTTACTAAAGGCTTTAGAGAAAATATCTTGAACATTCATCTGAAAGAGTACTGGTCAAGTATTTTGAAGAATGTCCTCTGATGTGGTTTTATATGGTGTTTTTCTCATGATTGGACTGGGGTTGTAGGTTTTGGGGAGGAAAAACACAGGTGAAAATTACCATTCTCATCATACCATATCAAGAATATAGCTATTAACTACTGATGTTAATGTTGAACATTCATTTTTAGGGATTTCCATTTGTTCAGTGTTCAGGACCGTGTAATCAGAGACTCATATATTGATGGGGATGCTAGAGCCTAGAAAGTAGGAGATTTTGATTGGAGTTACACCCAGGCTGAGGGCTATCTGAAGGGTGCTGAATCATGGAGGAAAGAAGAAAATGTTTGACTAAATGTTACCACAGAGAAGATGCAGCTGCTGTGGGACCACCACCCACCCCTGAGGCAGAGCAAAGGACGGAGAAATACCTGGCTTCTCCCATTCTCTGAAGCTCCAGCCATTCACTATCTCCCACTGGCTGAGCCTATGTGGATGCCAGTTGACAAGAGAGGGAGGGAAATGTAATGGTCCTAGTAGGCAGGACAGAGCAGGAGAAGGACAGAGTATGGCTCTAAGCCTCAAACAGGCAAAAGACTGGTACTGCATGTAAAAGGATGTGGTCTGTGCCATAAAATAAGGGTGAACAATTTATGATGGAGCCAGAGAAAAAGATTAATTTCCACTGGGGTGAGAGTGCACCTGATAATGGCCTATAGAGAACAATGTGTTTACAAATGAATGAGGGCTGATTTGGGAACAAAAAGAGCAAATTTGATTATAAATACAGCTGCAACTAAATTGTAAGGAGCTTGATTATATCATTAGAAGGAGGTTTTAAGTCTGCAAATTTCATTTATGTATAAGGAAAAGTATAGAAATTTTATATGGAATATAGTAATAAATTGGATGGAGATTTGTAAATATCCAGAAAAACAGCCTTAGGAAGTGACCTCTAAGTTCTGTCTCTGTGACATGGTGTTGAACTTGATTTCACCTTCAAGAGAAATTCCCACTAAATCTGAAACCATTGTTTCTTCATTTGGGAAATGGAGTTTATATAACTTTCATACAGCTCATTCACACCGAGTAATTACATTTTAAATAAGAAATAACATGAGACCAAACTCATTACTAATGCCAGACTTCAGACTAGTATAGACCATGATTCCAGCTCTAAAATGATCATATGGTCTTAAATACAAAACTGTATTTATCTCTATAAATAAATACCAACTCCATTCACGTTGAATTCAGCTGAGCTATCTTTGGCAACTAGCACCTAGGGAAGACTGTAGCTTTTTGGTTTAGGTATTTTTTAATATGATTTTAGTCATGGGACGTATTATCTCAATTATGTAAATATAGAAAGTAGGCACAGCAATAATCCTTTTTATGTGATTTACCTATATTTTTATGTGATCACTGAGTAAATCTGGCTTATACATGATTCTAATGAAGAGCTGCTTAAGATTCATTGTGTATTTTACATCTACAAAGAAGAAAATTGCTCATCTACTCCTATTCTTAGATCCTATGGAAGAGGGGCACCTTGCCTCCCAAATACCAAACACTGCAGTCAATTCTACTAGAGCTTCATTCTTTGGGTATAGAACAATTTTTTCTTTAAAAATACCTATAGGACCTATCACGTCTTAGATAATTGTTATCCTTCCTTACCTGAAACTTATGAATATCATTTAAATACTTTCTGAGGAAGATAATGAAAATTGAGAAATGTACATGGAGTAGTAGGAGAGGGGGGAAATACAGCTGGTGAAAAGAAAGGGTCTTACTTCGTTAAAAAAAAAAAAAAAAAAAAGGCAAAGAATTTCAAATCCTTCAATTTGGCTTAAGACCAGTCTTGCATATGTTCTTTTGAAACATGATTTTCTGATTGTGAATTGCCTTCACATCTTACAATAACAGTTGGAATTTTAAAATAATTATTATCTTAATAGTTAATATCAGAATCCTCTTAGGAGGGAATTATCTTTATTAGAAAAATTCCTTGACCAATGCCTATGCTAGAAGAAAGGCCCACAGGCCTGGACATGGGTGGGTCTCAAGGCTTCTGAGCGGAGAGCTGAATTGTTCTGCCTAACCAAAGGAGTTTTTGTAGCTCCTAGGACTGTAGAACAAGGCAGAATTAGAAGACAGAACTAGTTGATAATGGCTTTATGGTCTGTAATGTGATCACTCTTGTTGACCTCCAATTCTCCAGTAAGATCTACTAAACTCATAATTATATATGTGTATTTAGTGAAAACAAGTGATGGGAATTTCATATCTGGGGTGATGTAGTATAAATAGAAACACTGTCTCCACTTGTGGGGATCCAGAAACCAGAAGAACCCATGAACAGGGATGCTCCAAGAGAATTTTCAGAAGTCTTGAGGTGCACTCTGAACTTGTACCAGCTAGGGAAATGGTGAAGGAGTGTGTGTGTATGGGGGTAGGGGTGTTGAGTTAAACTAACTTGGCTCAGAATGGCATGGGGGACCCCAACTGCCATCTGGGTTTCACTGCTTGCAAGTTATGACTGTCCTGGCCACTCCTTCTACACACTCTAACTAGGAGAAAGACAAAAGAAAGAAGGTGAAAGAAAGTGCAGCATAGGTCTGAATCTGAATGAGCTAAGGTGTCAAGGACTAATGTGGGCAGTTGAGGACAGAAAATCAATAGCATGAGTCAAAGGTTGTGGCCACTGGCTCTCTTCAGAATTCGAGTGTACTTGAACTTAATACTCTGCTTCTCATGCCTTTCACAGTTTTCTGCATGCCTTTTCCCCACCACAAGTCACTGGTTTGTTGATTGGTCATGCAGGTTACTTGAAAGTAATAATAACCATGTCAACAGTAATACTTTATTTTGTACAGATAGCTCCTTAGAATTTGCTAAACATTTTACAATCATCTCATTTGAACTTTACAGTAACCTTGAGGATACATAGGATTTTATTATTATTGTCATTTACAAATAAAGAAAGTAAATTTCAGACAGGTCAAGTACTTACTCTCAGTCGCACAATTAGCAAGGGTTGAAGTTTTTTTTAATAGCTTTATTGAGGTGCAATTGACATAAAATAAATTGCACATATTGAAAGCATGCAATTTGATTAATTTTGACATATGTATACATCAGTGAAACAATCACTTCAATTAACATAGTGAATATATCCATCACCCCCAAAAGTTTCTGAGTTTTACTTTATAATCTCTCCCACCTGACCTTTCTGCATCACCCCAACTCCCATTTCCAGGCAACCACTGATCTGATTTCTGTCTCTATATATTAGTTTGCATTTCCCAGAATTTTATATAAATTAAATCATACAGTATATGTTCCTTTTTGTCTGTCTTCATCACTCAATATATATATTTTGAGATTCATCCAAATTGTATGAACATCAATAGTTCATTTCTTTAATTACTGAGTTGTATTCCATTGTATGAATATACACAAGTTGTATATCTACTAACATGTTGAAAGACATTTTGGTTGTTTCCAGCTTTTGGCTATTCCAAATAAATCTGCTATGGACATTCGTGTACAAGTCTGCATATGAACATATTCCTTCCTTTCTCTTAGGTAAATACCTAGGAGTGGAATGGGTGGATTATACGGTAGGCATATGTTTAAATTTTAAGAAACTGTCAAAATGTTTTCTAAAGTTGTCATTCAATTGTACATTCCCACTAGCAGTGTATGAGACTGCCAATTGCTTCATATTCCTGCCAAAACTTCTCATAGTCAATCTTTTTCATTTTATCCACTCTAGTCCATATATAGTTGTATCTCATTGTGGTTCTAATTTACATTTCCCTAATGACTAATGATGTTGAGCATTTTTTCGTGTGTTTATCTGTCATCCACATATCTCCTTTGTTGAAGTGTCTGTTGAAATCTTTTGCCTATATTTAAATTAGGTTTTTAGGCACGTTATTATTGAGTTCTTTATATATTCTATACACGAGTCCTTTAATTATATGTTTTGTAATTATTTTCTCCCAGTCTGTGGCTTGCATTTTCATTTTCTTTTTTCCTTAAATAAATTTATTTATTTATTCATTTATTTTGGGCTGCGTTGGGGCATCGTTGCTGCATGCGGGCTTTCTCTAGTTGCGGCGAGCGGGGACTACTCTTCGTTGCAGTGTGCGGGCTTCTCATGGTGGTGGCTTCTCTTGTTGCAGAGCACAGGCTCCAGGCGTGCGGGGTTCAGTAGTTGTGCCACGTGGGCTCAGTAGTTGTGCTCACGGGCTCTAGAGCACAGGCTCAGTAGTTGTGGCGCACGGACTTAGTTGCTCCATGGCATGTGGGATCTTCCCGGACTAGGGCTCAAACCCATGTCCCCTGCATTGGAAGGCGGATTCTTAACCACTGTGCCACCAGGGAAGTCTGCATTTTCATTTTCTTAACAGTGGTTTTTAAAACACAGAAATTTTTTATTTTGATTAAGTCCAATTTATCAATTTCTTTCTTTATGAATTATGCTTTTCATATTGTATCTAAGAAAGTTTTCCCAAAGTTACAATGTTTTCTCCTGTAGGTTTTATAAGTTTTAGGTATTACATTTTAGTTTATCATCTATTTTTGAGTTAATAATTTTATATATGGTGTGAGAAATGAATTGAAGTTTTGCAGGGTTTTTTGTTGGTTTTTTGCATCGGATTTTCAATGGTTCTAGGACCATTTCTTGAAAAGACTATCCTTTCTCCACTAAATTGCCTTTGCAGCGCTACCAGTTTAATCGTTCTCAGGCCTAGAGTAGGAAATGAAAGCTTAAAAATCTATGATTTGAGACTCTTGGATTGAAGGATGTAGTGCTTTTAAATGATTTCCCCATTTCGTAAGAGTCTCTTTAGTCAAAGACCAGGGTCCTCCTGTCAACATTTATTATAGTCATCAACTTTGGTGCAGAGTGTCCAAGGCACTTGTGAGTAACTGTGATAATTAAAGTGTCTATTTCCTCCTAAGCACATGTCAAACTTTCATCTGTCAGTCAGACAGATCCAGGAGGCATTGTGACCTCAGCTGAGTAAGCCCTATTATTATATACGGAAAGGACTCATTGAGATCATCACTGTCAGAGAAGTCAAAGGACAATATATAAGTGGGGGAATATAATGCTTGATCTGATCCAAAGCAATTAATATAATTTTCTGTTTAAGTTAAATTTGCTGATATGACACTGGTGCAGGGTTTGATTCATAAGGATTTGGTTTAAATCCTAATAAAAGAAAGAAAATTAATCCAGAAAGAATAAGATCTAAAAATATATTATGATGGATTTCCTTATCATTATTATTATTAATATAACACGGTTAATTATATTCTTAGTAATATAGTAATCATTAATATGCTGATACTACGATCATTATGTGTCAATTTTGATTTAAAAGGAATCACTGAGACTTTGGTTATTGGTGATTTATTATTTCTCATTTGGAGTTGAGGAATGGCTCATTTTACCCTACACAGTCAAAAAACTTTGTTTCAGTGCTTACACAATGAACAAAAAGTAATGTGTTCTCAGTGTTTTATGTCACCATTGTTTCTATGTCTCTAAGAGAAGAAAGACATTCTCTTTTTAAAACCAGAAATATATCCTGCCTGAAGTAACTTGAAAACTTCCTCATTGTGAAGTCTGCAGGGACATCAAGGATCACAGAGATTTCTGTTACTCAGATATATCTTCTCCTTCGTCGCTTAGTGTATTTGTGGCTATACTTCCTACAGGGAGGGACAATTTTACAATCATGACCAAGGGTTGCTTCAAGATTTGTTGTACATATAGATGTTTCATTCATTTTGAATTAATTTTTATATATGGTATGAGATCCAAATTAATTCTTTTGCACATAGATATCCAGCTCTACAAGCACCATTAGTTCAAAAGACTATCCTTTCTCCATTTAATGGTTTTGGCACTCTTACTGAAAATCAATTGACCAAAGATGTATGTATTTACTTCTGGACTCTCAAGTCTATTGAGAGTCCAGAAACAAATATATATCTACCTTATGCCAATAGTACACTGTTTTTGATTACTGTAGCTTGGTAGTAAGTTTTAAAAATCTGGAAATATGATTTCACTTTGTTCTTTTTTCAAGATTGTTTTGGATATTTGGAGTCCTTTGAAATTATATATGAATTTTAGGATCATATTTTTTGTTTGCTATATAAACTTTGACTTAATTCCTATCTTCAGTATAATTCCCCCACCCTCATCTGTGCCAGAGATGCTCTATCTACTGTCCAGGAAATAAGTCTCCAGTCCTCTTCTGGGTAAGGGAATAGTAGTTGCTAGCTGCATGGAATCAGGAAGAGTCTCTAGGTGTCTGGCTGCTTCTAATTCTTTTTTAAAATATACATTTTTAGCTTTTATTAGAAGAAAAATAAAAGGAAGAAAATGAATTCTGAGAAAACTTCTTGACCCACAGAGCTTGAGGTTTAGCCTCTGATTGCTTTCCTATTTTGCTTTGTCAATAAAAATTTTTTCCCTTACTACCTCTTAATCTAACTTTCAATCAATCTTTATATGTTTAGTACCTCCTTTAGGCTACTTTCATAAGTACCTGATGCCATCAATTTCTGAGTTTTTCATGAGTTCTGGAACAAAATGGAAATCGAGTTGCTTATTGGTTCTCTACATTGTTGACTTAGGGCTCAGCTTTCTTGTATCTAGGTTAGTGACCCCATGTCTATCTGCTTTCCAGCATCTGAAATGTTGCTGTTATTGTTTCCTCTATTCCTGTCTTTGTGCCTGTGGGGTTTTTTCCTTTAAAAAACCTCTTTACTGTCACTTTTAGGGTTCAGGAAGGAGTGAGCCTAAATGTATGTGTTCAATCTACCATTACCATCTTTTACTGGAAGTCTCCTTAGCAATACTTTCTTTGTATAATATATTTAGAACGTCCTTCAATATGATTACATTCTTCTACTACACAATGTTTAATAGCTGCATTATATTCTATTGTGGGAATATATGATCATTTATTTAATGAGTTTCTTTTGGGTTATTTCCAATTTTTTAGTTTTAGAAGCAATGCTGTGATGAATATCTGTGTAGAAAATTTTGTACATGCCCATAAGTATTTCCCTAAAATAAATTCCTAGAACTGGTATTATTTAATCAAAAGGTACACACATATATTAAGAATTCTGATATTTATTGATAACCCAGAAGAGGGGTTTTATTGATTTCATGTCTACTAGCTGTTTATGAAAATGTTCTTTTCCCACACACTCATCAACATTAGGCATTATCATTTAAAAAATTCCCTTATACTCTTTTTTTTTATTTTTTCAAGTTGGAAGTGAACTCAACACAATTGGTTTTGCTATAATGTAATTATTAGAGAGAATGGATTAAAATCCATTATTCTAAAACTGAATATATTATAATTGGCAGAAGTCTCTAAATTGTAATCAATTTATATTAAAAAATAAAACTCTCCGTAGAGCAGATCATTTGTTTTGGTTGTTTAGAAATATGTCTTCCTACTAAGTTTTCTAGCAATTTCAATAGGGGACTTTCTTACTCAATTAGATATTCACTGAGGAAAAGTGAACCTTACTTCCTATGGAATTGGTGGAAATTTTATAAATCCTACTTAAATAATTGTGCTACTCACTGTAGAACAACATTTTAAGGGACTTGATCAATCATTTGTTCATGTCTGGAGCACATCTGGGACTCTTTTTTTCTGTATCTGTTAATTTAGGGGAAATATCCTGGCCTTGCTTGAAGGTATTCCTTTGGCCACAGCAGAACAAAATGGAAAGACCATGTATTCAGGAATGAGTCATAGTTAGCTGCTCCAAAATTTCATCCAGTAATGTTAGGCTTACCTGCTGTTTATTTGGCCTTTAAAGAGTATGGAACTGTTCATAATAGCATTAGGGAATGCCTGTGAACAAAGCTGATTCCCTCCAGTTCACATTTATTAAAATCCTAGAGACAACTAGCAGTTATGAAAGATTGTTTGAATGACAGGCAATTCATCCATCCCAACTGAACTGTGACTTTCAAATACATTTTTAATTGCTGAACCCTTTCTTTACATGAAATTTTAAGTCTTATTTGCTTGACTTCCCCCACTTCTGATAAGGTGAGCAATCTCCATCAGATGGAAATGCCAAGAACACTTTGCTAGCCCTCTGAAAGAGAGGCACTTCACTGAGAGTCTCCTTCTTATGATTGTCAAAATGTTTGGAGAACAAATTTTGTAACTGTATGTCTCCTTTCCAACTTTTCTTCTGGTGTAATCCACTTATTTACTTGTTCTATGGTGATGACGAGTTTATAGTCATATTTTCTCTTTTATTAAATATATTTTGTCAGCTTCTAATTCACTGAAAAACAGGTTAAAAAACAAAGGAAATTTAAAAAAAATGGCACAGACAATGGGGACCCCTCAGAGATTCCTAAAAAGAATGATGAATTAATTATACCTGTAGTTTAGAAAGATATCAATAATACAGGTAGCTTTGTCAACATAGATTAAAGAGGGGACTTCCCTGGTGGTCCAGTGGTTAAGACTTCGCCTTCCAATGCAGGGGGTGCTGGTTCGACCCCTGGTCGGGGAGCTAAGATCCCACATGCCTCGGGGCCAAAAAACCCCCAAAAAACATTAAACAGAAGCAATATTGTAACAAATTCAATAAAGACTTAAAAAAAGAAAGATTAAAGGGGAGTTCAGATTGGAAGCAGAATGACAGACTAAGGACATTATAAAAGCTCTTGGCCTCCAGGGGTTCACAGCCAAGAAGAGGATTACAACCCTGTATATCAGACAGTTTACAGTCCCCAAAACAGAAACCATTCTTGTTATTTCAAACAGAGGGATTTTAATGAAGAAACTTGGTTACAAAGATGCTGGAAAAGCTGGGAAGCCAAACATGAAGTCGTGAGGCAACCCAGATATTAGCAACAACAAGAAGCACAAGACTACTCTGAAGGGAAAGAGAGAGGAAGGAGGTGAGGTGACAAAGCCCCAGCTGGGGCCGTTTGACTGGAGCTGCTCTCATGGTGAGGACTGTCTGGAAGGTGCTAAGCCGTGGAGGAAGAAGATGTCTGTTGAAGGTTACTACAGAGAAGATGCAGCTGCTGCGGTGGGACCACCACCCACCCCTGAGGAAGACAAGGGAGGGAGAAATGCCCTGGCTTCTCCTTCCCTCCCATGCTCCAGTCCTTGACAATCTCCCACTGGCTGTGCCTACCTGGATGCCACCTGACAAGAGAGGGAGGGAAATGTAGTGGTACTACTAGGCAGGACGGAACAGGAAGAGGACAGAGTATGGGTCTGAGCCTCAAACAGGCAAAAGACTCGTAATGCATGGAAAGGATGTGGTTTGTACAATAAAATAAGTGTGAACAATTTATGATGGAGCCAGAGAGAAAGATCAATTTCTGCTGAGGTGACAGTGCAGCTGATAAAGACCCACAGAGAACAAAGTTTTGCAGATGAATGAGGGCTGATTTAGGAACAAAGGAAAGAAATTCGATTATAAATATAGCTGCCACTAAATTTTAAGGGGTTTGGTTGTCTTACCAGAATTTTAAAGGAGTCTGAGAGCATAAATCCTTAGATTTTCAAAGACATTTTAAAGTCTACTGTCAATTTTTGCATGTAGAAAAACACACAGAAGTTAATTAAAAAAAAAAAAAAACGGATGAAGATTTGCTAATATTCAAAAGAAAAATGGCTTATGGAATTGACTTCTAAGGGCTCCAAAGAGAGGGACCTTGAACTTTACTGTGTGACATTCAGCTTGATTTCAAGAGAGTTGAGTTCTGCCACTGTACTGAGACTTTGGGCAGAGCTTTTGGCCTTCCTGTTGCTTGCAAAACCATTGAACAATTATGGGCACATTTTAAACGCCCAGAATTACCACAAAGAACACGAGACTAAACTCACTGTTAATGCCAGACCTCAGACTATATACCATGATTCCAGCTCTGAAATGATTATATGGTCCTAATATCATAGCCGTATTTATTACCATACATAAATATCAACTTTCTTCCCTTTGAATTTGACCAAGCCGCCTTTGGCTGCTATTGTACGCCTCTTTGGCTTCTTTGTTTAGGTGTATTTTTCACTTGATTTTTAAATCCTAGGATATAGTTATCTCATTTTCTAAATACAGATAAACATGCACAAAATTATTCTTTTTTCACTATTTATACTGAGTGAATCTATCATGTATGTGATTCTATTGAAGACCTAACTATAATTTTTTATGTGTCTCTATATCTATAAAGAGGGTACTTGCCCTGACTTCTAGGGTCTTAATGTACATACTATTCTCTTCGTTTTCTCATATTTTGCCCTACATGACCCTAGTCTATTCAAGAGCTCAACATTTAATTTTGCAGACCAGATTTTCTAGAATGTTTAAGGATTCCATTTATCTCTGGGCTTTTTACAATAACTACTTAAACATTTATTTGTAAGATTTCTAAGCAATTAGTCTTGACAAAGAACACCATCATTCTGATATTGAGTAAAATTCTAAAAGTTTTGTAACTGGTTAACACAAGGATGTTCCAGAAGTTTCATTTGGTGAAGCCTATTCTAGCTGCACTTCACATTTCCATAGTTAACTATGGAAAACCACTGGGGCCCTCAGTTAAATGTCATTATGTACAGAGTAGAGCCCTAGACCTTTTAGATCTGGAGGAAACCTAACTGGTGAACTGTTTCTATCTTTACATGTGAGGGAAGAAAATAAACTTCTTTTTCTGATATTTTATTATTGAGACATTTTCAACAATGTTTTAGAGTGTCATCCTTCTCTCTTGTTTTCTTTCACAGTTTATATAGAATGTCCTGGAATATAGTCTGGTTTGGTGCTTTCGCCACTCTAAGAATGACTACTCTTCTGTATATCTAAAAATCACATTTGAAATGAAATTATAACATACTGAGGACTATTTAGTCTTTTATCTTGAAGCCAGAAGAGAGAAATTTTTATAGTATTTGGATTCTGAATATCGGCTGGTTTGAATTCTTAAGTCTTTCATTAGAAAGTTGATTAGTATGAAAAAAAAAGTTGATTAGTATGAATTACAGGGGTGATGGTGGGATAGAAGGAATCTAATTTCATCTAGCTGCTTAAATCCCTACCCAGGTGGGTCTAATTCCCCACACAGAATTAAGATGCACAGAGCTAGCTGCTCAAGTTTTCCTGGTGGTCAACAATACTATGGAACTGTTCTTGAATGTATTCAGTGCTTTTGTGGACTCTAAGTTCTCTCTTTTTCTCTTTTCTCTCTCAAACTCTCTGCTTCCCTCCCTCCCTCTTTAATAGAAATCATATATAAATCCAGGTTAAGATGGACTTTTAGCAGGGATTTCAAATTTCATAAACCTTATAAAAAAGATGGAAGTGTGACATGGTGATGCTATTCTTTGCTGGGTACAAGCAGACATCTTATAGTCCTGAAAGTGTTAATACAGCTTTCAAGACAGAGAATGGTGAAATCAGGCCTGAGGCAAGGTCACCCTGACCACTCTTCCCAGAAGAAACCCAATCTGGGATCTCAGGCGTTCTCTATGGGGAGTCCTGGATGAGAAACACCTGGGTGCCCTGGGATGGGCGGCCCCACCTCCCAGGCTAGTCCATAAAGAGTTTGGCTCACAGCACTTGTGGAGCAAGCTCTACCCATCGTGGAAGACGCGCTTCTCTACCTGCTCAGAGACACAGTGGAGCAGTGCCTTGCCCCAGAGGCTGTCCAAGAGGCCAAAGGCTTACTTGCAGCAAAGTGGGCTTCTGGAGCTGAACCTGGGGCCCCAATCTGACATCTGCCAAGGTATGAACACAAATGTTTTTTTCCTAGTATTTCACAAAACTTTGAGATGTGTTATGGTTTGTGGGATACCATAGTAATGAATTTACCCTTCAGACTTTTCATTAGGGATACCTTCTAAAAGAGCTGAGAAATATCCCTTCTTAAAGAGCATTATACTTTTCTTGCTTTTTTTCTACTTTTGCATTATCATGTCTTTGGAATGTTTCTATTCTCAAGCATTACTGTGCGCTGGGGTCTCACAAGGTAAATTGGTTTATGCTTCAGGCTATAATTAGTTACCTTTAGGTCTCCTTTCCATCTCTTAGAAACTTGTAGGTATCTTTCATCTGCCTAAGGCCCTTCTCTTATTGTCTTTGTTGACTTACACTGTTTTGTTTCAATCATTTGACACAATTTGTTTTAATGTTTTTGTATCCCTTACACATAATATAAAAATTACTATCTTAACCATTTTTAAATGTATAGTTTACGGGTATTAAATATATTCACATTGTTGTGCAACTATGGCCACCATCCATCCCCATATCCCTTTCATCTTGTAAAACTGAAACCCTATACCTATTAAAAAAAAAAATAACTCCTCATTCTCCTCTCCCCTAAGCCTGTGGCAACTATCATTACACTTTCTGTCTTAATGATTTTGACTAAGTGCTGCATATAGGTGGAACCAGACAGTTTTTTTGTTGTTTTTGTAACTGGCTTATTTTACTTAGCATGAAGTCCTCAAGTTTCATCCATGTTGTAGCTTATTTAATCTCCTTTGTTGCTTGGGAGGACGTGTAGGGGGTCAACTGGTTCAAGGGCCAGAGTGGGGGACGCTAAAGGGCCACTCTCTCTTTGGTTAGGTTCTTAACCTTTAAAAAAAATTTTTTTTAAAGTCTATAACACTTTCATTGTCACTCCCAACACCCACTGCCCCAGAAACCCCATTGCAGGAGCCTGTTTTTATGGGAAGTTCTTAGAACTCCTAACCATCCCCTACTTTTCACTTTCCACCCCCATTTTTTCTCTGTAGTTACTAGGGTATTTTGCACTTGATTACATATCCTTCACTCTCTTCTCTTCATCCCATCACCCCCTAAATAGGTCTTGGGAGAGAGGCTAGGGGACGGTGGGGGGGAGGGGCAGAGGTGGAGGAAGAAAGCGAAGGATGTTACCTCTTCTGTTATTGATATTTATATGAAAAAAAGTTTTGGTGGCAGCAATCTCCCTGTCGCTGTTAGAGGCCTAATTTTATAGCTATAAACATATTAAAAAGCAAGTGAGACTTGGATTATCATGCTAATATTATTGTCAAAGTTTAAATAACTATATATTCTCTGACTGCAATGAAGGGCTTATAGGGAGGGGGAGAACAAAGCTTGATTACCTTTCTTTCAGTCAGAAGATTTCTTTCAGCTGTACTTTCTAGAGCTGGACTTCTAGTATCTGACTCACTGTACTGGTAGCTGTGGTTTTAGCAGCTGAGTTGTGTCCAAAGGCTACTTTATAAAGATGCTCCTTGCCTGGGAACATTCTGAAGTGGATAGGGTATCTACATTAAAATAGAGAAGCTAAATTGCTCATTTTGCACCCGAGCCTTTAGCCTTACCACTAACCATGCCATGAAAGGACATTAAGGTAACCCAAGAGTGGAGAAAAAAAGAGGGCTCTGAGAAAGTCCAAATTAATTTTTAAAATGCCTTCTTTGACTAAGAAACATTTTAGACTTGGACTCAGTACAAAATTTCAAAACTTAAGCTCAATGAGCCATAATAGGGGCTAATCATAAAATTCTTAACTGTAACAGCATTTAATTACTGCAAGCTGTAGTAATGCTAACAGCAGTGAGATGCTACACCACTATCTTTTCAAACAGTAGAACTATTTCAAGTACGCTACAAAATAATTACAATTCAAATTGCTCCCTAGGCTTGAGACCAAAAGAGAAAAAAAGAAAAACGGAGAAAGTAAAATCAGGCAAAGACAGAAAGCTTTCACCTTCTGTAGTATTTTTTTAATCTCAATTTATTGACATAATATGATAATTATAATTGAAGTTATAGCTTAATTCCATGAATTCGGATCTGGGGAATGAAAATTCATAGGCTTATTCATGTTAAAACTGAGAGTAATTTGTTCAAAATATCCTGCTGAGAAGAAAATTGCCTTATGTCTTTGAGGGGTCATAATAGTTTGCACAGTGTCTACAATAACCCCATTGCAGGACATAAGAGATAATTGAAAACAAAAGCTGAATTTATTAAGTCTGTTGGTATCAAGTTTAAAGTAGTGGAATGAAGTATTCAGGTTAAGTGATGCTATTAATGCAATGCTTTCACATGTGGTACGTCTAGCACATTAATACTTAATATGGCACTTATGCTTTGCATATAAAGCTTCCACTCTCGCTTGTAATTTGAATATTTTTTAGAAGATAGGGCATTTTTTCTACATGAAAATTTTTTTCTAAAAGCCTTTTAACTGTAGGTTAAACAAGCAATTCTGTCATGATCAAAGAGAACCAAAACTAACCTGAGGGATAAATCATTACTACTGGCAAACACATGAGTTTATTGTCCTATGCAGTAAAATAAAAGCATACCATTTTCAAACGTGTCAATATCGGTAATACATAGGCTCATGAAAGCAACCATATCAAACTCAAAAATTGTATTAAGGCTCTATTTTTTCAAAACCTTGAGAGAAAGAAATAGTTTATTTTTCAGGCATTTAGAAAAGAATACGTTCCCTCATTTTCCTCCATTTCCATCTTTCCCTCTCCTTGCATTCCATGTTTGCCCACAGTAATTTTGTTCACTCTTTCCTATTGTCCCTCTTCTCTTTTCTCCCTCTCTCGTGCTCTTTTCACATTTTACTTCTGCAGCCTTCTTCTAAAGAAAAGACAGAAGCATCAAATTACGTAATGTTTATTCAAAGTGTTGATGAGATCTCAGGGTCTTCAGTATTATACACATCAGAGCCAATGAGAAGGCACCAATCTTCAAATGTTCTCATTCCTATTCTGTATCTCCAGTGGTAGCCACAATTATTGTTGAATAAATTAATATTATTTGATCAGGCTTAGCCTCCTAAGTAGACTCTCACTCCAGTCTTTATTCCCTCCAGTCCAAACTGTATGCTGCCATGAAGAATTTTCAGGCACACAAATTAGGTATATCCTCAGAAATACTTAATGGGTCCGCATCAACCACAATAGGGCCACCACCCTTGGCATATTAGGCTCATCACTATATGAGCTCTGTCTACAGGTCTAGTTCCTGCTTCCTCCCCATCCCTTGTTCTAGCCCTCCCTCTGACTTTGATTACTCCTTCCTTTCTCCCTGCTGTCTCATTCTTCCCCCAATTATCCGACTCTTTAGCAGTCTTCACATTTCAATTCAAATTCTCCCTTCTCATGGTACGCTTTCCTTAATACCTCCTGCTTATGCAAACTAAAGCACAGTTTTTTTTTCTGCGCTCCCACTTCATTTTGTAAGTACCCACATATTAGCATGTGTTGTAATTCCACTGGCGTTTCCCTGCTTCTCTTTCACACAAGACACAGGATTCTAAACTCTTTGAGAGCAGGACAGGAATTTGGATTCAGGTCTTTTTGACTTGAAGGGTCACTATGTTTTGGGTCATATTGAATGTGAGGAATCAATAGCAAATGGAGAAATTGCAGGAACAACTGTGATTTCAAATTTAAGTGATTGGGCATATGGTGATAACTTGGATCAAGAGAGAATATGGAAGGAGTAGGTTATGGGTGGTAACATTAAACACCCATAGTGAAAGATCTGAATAAGAAAGTGTGAAGAATGGCTTCCCTAAGAAATGCTAGCGGTTAAGGCATGAGGACTGGAGCTCAGAAGAAGGGAAAGATGCAAGGATAGAAGCCAAGGTGGGCAGATTTTTAAGGAGAAAAGAATTATCACTGGAAAATGCTTTAAAAATCCATTACATTTTGGGGCTGAAAATAGACCAGTGATAAACAGAAAATCATTCCAAAGAAATCTCAATATCTAGGGTGGGGCAAATCAAATTATAAATTCTAGAGTGAGATGAAGTTAAGTGTAGATGTAGTATATGCGTACTAAGTTTGGACCTGAAAGCGGGTTAGAAATGGGGGTTGTGTGGTTGGTGCAGGACATTGCCTTGAAGTGAGAAATAAGTATATGTGAAAGTATTTCTAATGTACTTGTAGGTTGAAGGGAGGGAGCTGGTAGGGATGAAGGGTTTGAATGTACAGAAAAGAGGAAATATAATTGAAGGAACTAGTGTGCAGAGGAAAAAGAAGGGGACAGGATGCAGAGCACAAATGGAGAGTTTGGCCTGGGGTTGATTTTTTCTCTGGAGGGATAGATGGGATACTGGGTGAAGATACAGTTATGTTTGAGAAGGAAGGGAAAAAAGATTGGATAACTTTATGACTCATAATTCTGATTTTTCTCTTGTTAAATGGAGTGAACCCTTTTAATTCAGATGATATCATAGGTGCCTATTTCTTTGATTTGCCTTTTTGGATTTTGTGATGTCAGGGTGGGCACCACCTTGCCTTGGTTCAGCTTATGAATCTATCGGTGGCAATTCTTATAAGTCTCAGGAGAGCAATTATGTTCTGCAGCTCAATTTAAGAAAGCAGTTAAGGGGTACTAATATACCGCACAAGCATTTACCTCCAGTTGTGATATCTGAAAGTTTAAAAAAATTCTTATGCAGAAAAATAATTTTTTCTAGACTATTTAAGTAGTCATTAATTCAGTTAAAGCAAGCAAGCTTTGCACTTTGTGGCTCTGCTTACTCCGGGACTTTTATTGCACAGTGAGTTTGGAGATGTGCATATTAATACTTGGCAAGCGTTGAAGAGCTCAGGGATATCAGTCTTCATAGAAGTCAAGTGGCACACAATTATGACCAGAAACCCCAGTGTAGCCCAGGGATCTACATGAGGAAGTCAGCATTTTTGTCCTCTTACCTTAAATCTTTGGGCAGTGTAACTTTCTGTAGGCCATATTTTAATTCATATTTTAAGGAATATACGCATTTAATTCTGCATGATTGCATAGGGCATAGTTATCAATACTCCTTCAAAATCTTCACTATGTTTAATTCATGAAATCCTTGCCTTCATGAGCTCATATGCCTTCAACTTTTAAGTATAGTCTACTTGAAATATTTCATAGGTTAATGAAAAACCTTTTGAGCATTTAGTTTTATAAATGGATTTATTTGAACATGTATTAGAACTCAACATAAAGAGAGCCTTGGGATTAACTTTTTTGGCAAAATTATAATAGCTACTATTTATAGAGTCCCTACCACATGCTAAAAGCTTTGCATTCATCATCTTATTTATTTGAACAGCCAGTGTCTAATCTCACTGTGGTGTCAGTTTGAACTTCTGTATGTTGACTCTTCAATTCTTCTGTAACGAGAGAATTAGCATTTTAAAAAAAAATTCCTCCCAACCTAGCCCACGGTTAAGCCAGAAAGAGAAACTAAATAATTGCTATCCAAATAAAGCAACACATGAAATGAAGCAATACTTTCCTTCACAGGGACTGGTTTAGAAAGTGATTAATGCAAGGTTATTTAAAAAGGCATTAATAAAATGTGAATGAATTAATTCAACATTGTGAATACTACACTTTTGATTTTTTTTTTTTTAATAAATTTATTTTATTTTTGGCTGCGTTGGGTCTTTTTTGCTGCACGCGGCCTTTCTCTAGTTGCGGTGAGCGGGGGCTACTCTTTGCCGTGCGTGGGCTTCTCATTGCAGTGGCTTCTCTTGTTGCAGAGCACGGGCTCCAGGCACCTGGGCTTCAGTAGTTGTGGCATGTGGGCTCTAGAGCGCAGGGTCAGTAGTTGTGGCACACGGGCTTAGTTACTCCGCGGAATGTGGGATCTTCCCGGACCAGGGCTCGAACCTGTGTCCCCTGCATTGGCAGGCGGATTCTTAACCACTGCGCCACCAGGGAAGCCATACACTTTTTTTTTTTTTTAATTTTATTTATTTATTTATTTATGGCTGTGTTGGGTCTTCGTTTCTGTGCAAGGGCTTTCTCTAGTTGTGGCAAGCGGGGGCCACTCTTCATCGCGGTGCGCGGGCCTCTCACTATCGCAGCCTCTCTTGTTGCAGAGCACAGGCTCCAGACGTGCAGGCTCAGTAACTGTGGCTCACGGGCCTAGTTGCTCCGCGGCATGTGGGATCTTCCCAGACCAGAGCTCGCACCCTTGTCCCCTGCACTGGCAGGCAGATTCTCAACCTCTGCGCCACCAGGGAAGCCCAGCCCTACACTTTTGATTTTTAAATGTTGTACATAGCCTGGAATTACTTGGCTCCTTTTTCATACTGCTTGTGAGGTTCTGATTTTCTGGTGGTGTTTGTCGGAATAGTGTAAATTCATAGTTCTAATGGTTTCTTCTTTTAACAGAGCAATATACAATTCACACAGTATTTGATAAGCACCTCTGATATATCTGCAAGGTTCTGTGATAGGTCTCAGAAGGGAAGACGCTAGGGGTAAGGGTTAGGGATTGGGTAGGAAGGATGCAAAAATCAATAAGATATTTCCTGCCAGTGGAGTTGACACACTATTGTGGGGGAAGAAGGGATAAAACAAATTACTATGGCACATTTAACAAATGCAGAGTAGTGACCGATGAAGGTACTGAAAACACTACCATTTTTATGATTCTATATTTAAAAGTTAAAATTTCTTTTTTTAAAAAATATTTTAAAGGATGCAACGAAGCATGAGAAAAAGTAGTTATATATTCTGCTTCATTTCCCTTCTTCCACTCTCCACCACCAAGAAGTGCTGTTTTCAAGGATGGAGTCACTCCAGGAAAGGCGTTTGTTAGCACTAGAACTCCTTTCCAAACTGACCCTTCTATTTTCTGTTACAGCTGGCATTTGCTAAGGGCTTTACAATCTAGATGATAAGCCAATTAGCAATTAGGCATTAATGACTCACTGCGGCAGCTCTTAGAGATAATATATTTACAAATTGATAGGAGCTTTCTTTAATCAAAAGATTGGCTGTGGTGGTAGTATTTAGTGTCCCCATGGCAAATCCATGGGGAAATATTTTGGAGATGAACTGGGTTTTGAATGCTCTGTCAAGAACTATGAAGCTCTGAGATTGTCCTTCTTGACAGCTAACGAGTTAGCCCACCACAATTAAACAGAAGCTGGCGGAAATTCTGAGACTCCTGGGACAGACACAAAGGACAAGTTATGTGATAGGCCTCACAGCAGTAGCGGTAGCCAGTCTCACTGATTTCTCCTGCCATTTCCCGAGGCCCAGTTCCCATAGGATGATGTAACAAGCTTCTAGTGATGCCTGCACACCTGATGGATCGTGTGACAGGAGAGGAGAGGTACCCCAAGCCCAGGTAACCCAACTCTTTTATTATGCGTTTTCTGGCAAGTAAACCTGCCAGAACTTTGCCCCAGAGGAGGACATTCTCCTTATGATACTGGATAGTAAGCAAACCTGCATTCTGCTCTGGAGAGAGAGACTATCTTCCTCATCCAAGGTATTTACTGGATAAATGTCCTTGAAAGAGTCCAGAACAGAAGGGCAGTTAGTGCCTCTGCATTGAAAACATGCAGAAATGCATAACACACTTAGAAAACTGTCTCGTGGCACTCTGTATCGAGTTGCTTTTTCAACAAGTATCTCCTATTACATGGCAAACAATGTTCTAGGTGCTTTAAAGAGTACTTACAAACACCCTCCTTTACTTTCCAAATGATCCTTTTGCATATTTTATATTCCTACTATATTTTCTATTCCTATTTCATAGATGAGGAGCCTGAGGCTTAGAGAGATCAGGTTACTTGCTTAGTTATAAACAATGAGCACCGCTGATGAGATTTAACCCCAGGCTTCTCTGCCTCCCATACCCATGCTTTTAATTACTGCACTCTCCCACTGAAAAAAATCAACCTACTTTAATTTTCTGTATGGATTTTGTTGACAACCTTAAGGGACCCCACAGGAGCATGATCTAACTTGAAGATCTTCATGCAAAAGGTGATTATACATAGCAATTCATTAAACAAATAAATAATACCCCTCTTTGTATACATACTCCATTAACTAAGTTCATTTTTTAAAAGGAATTAGTGAAAAAAGAAGAAAAGAAAATATCAGGCTCAATTAAGTAAAGAATCTCTGACAAGCCTCCAGTTTGCTTCATGTTTTGGTAGTTTAGTTGTTAAATTAGTTCTCTGGTAAATATTTTATTTTCTCTTGGTTCATTACTTTGTTTGGAATACTTTATTGCTGTTAAGGAATTGGTAGAATGAGGTAGTCTTGACTCACTAGCTACTAAAATATGATCTGTGTTTTTGACCACCCAGGAGTGTTGAAAGTCACTTATTAAAGGCCTCTAGGGTCCCACTTTTGTCCTATCTGCGTGCACATGTTTTATGCACCACTCCTAGGACGCGCTCTGTGTGGCAGTAACATTTAGGCTGCGCTCTCTGTCGCCAGTGCTCTCCTTCCACGGTATTCTATGATCTTCCAGCTTCATCCCACGAAGGTGTTTCTGATCTCTCCCACAGATTATAATCTTTCCTCTGGTGAGCTTAGATTTTATTTTTCCTTTTCTTGGCTCATCTTGACTGTGTATCTGTTTTATCCACACAGTCATAATATAAACTTCTTTTGTCAGTAATGGGTGTCTTACTTATCTTTGTGTATTGTTACACTGTATAAATTATATTTGATGTAATGTAGCCTTGAGGAGGCCTGTTTATGCTTCAGAGGAACTGGCAAGGAGGACATAATGAATGCAATGTGAAGAGGGCAGACGTTTCCCTTTTGTGGCTAGGTCCCAGGTCCTTCTGCAGTGTGCAAAAAAGGGGGTATGTGCTCGCTTCCTGTCCTGGCCTGGTGCACCCATTTTGTTTGTCTTGCTTCCCGAATTAGATATTTCCCGTTGAGAGTTTGAGGGGAGCTCCTTCATATGTTATTGGCTTACCTGAAACATTCTGGATCTTCCTTTGCATCACTTGTTCCAAAGTCTCACTATAGGATATACCAAGCCGAAAGAAAAAAGAATAAACCAAACAAACAAAAAAAGCAAACCTCTGTTCTCTCTGTTCTCAGTGTTGTCTCTGTTTAAAAATATATATATATTCTTTTAATAATTAGTACTAATTAGTGTTGTGAACAGATGGCTTTCCATTTTCTTCCTATTCACAGTAGATGACAGGTTGTACTTCAGTTCTTTGTATGCCATGTTCTCTGTGACATCAATCCGAAATAAGCAGAAAAATAAATGGAATGTGTGTGTTCACATAGATGTAAATACAAAGTTTTTCCATGACCTTTCCTTTTTCTAATATATGTATTCAGTGTATTTTTGTATATATAAATGTAGGTTTATGCATATCTGTGACATGATATTGACATATACACACATACACCTCAATTCTAAGATGCGTATTTTTACACATTAAAATGTTTTCTGATACTAGCATGCTTTTTACATTGACTCATTTAATGTAGTGTTTCTTCCTCTGAAAAGCTATTATTAACTGACGGTGCCTTTCACAATTGATACCTTCTTAAGAACAACTAAATAAATCACTTATATAAGGAAGAGGCCAATTGAAAGAAAATGACCATAGTCTGTAATGGGAAATAAGCCTTTTGCCAGAGTTAAGCACCCAAATATGGCTGCTATCCCCTGAGGTTTCTGAGTAGGAGAGGTAGAGTCAGTGTTTCATGTCAATTTGGCGTTAGTACGAGATGGCAAGTATTCCTGGGGCTGCTATAAATCCAACAACACAATCTTCTCCTGCCTAACATCACAGTACTCTTTGTTGGCATTAAAGCTATTTCATCTCTGGCAGAGCAATATTCAGTGGATGGATTAGGAGCCTTATCTTACTAAGACCAGCAACATAAGGAATCAATAGATGAGTGACTTGTGCAAATAGTACCTGGGGGAGGAACACACTTTTCCCCGAAGTTTCTAGGGATGATCCTAACACCGCAGATGGCATAAATGGTGAGGTGGAAGAATTTGTTTTTCTGAGTATTTTTCAAGCTCAGATTAGGTCCTAGGGGATGAACAATTTAAGTTCAGCTGTTTTTTTGTTTTTGTTTTTAAAGCAATAGGAGGAAAACAAACATTTTTGTTCCATTTTCAGGTACAGAAATTGATGTAGAATGTAAACTTTGCTGCAAACACCTAAATGAACACTGCCACACTGCTTGTAAAAATCCAATTTTATTTTTCATAGACGATTTTACTCACCTCTGATACAATGTGTATATTTCAATCACATAGGCAGAGATAAAATTTTTTCTTCTGCAGTAACATTCTTTTCTTTTTAAAAATGGTTACTTAGCAAGGAAGCACTTTTCTAGTCTTCAGTTTCCCCATCTGAAAAATGGTGAAAATAATAGTTCCTACTTCAAAGTTCGTTACAGAGAGTGGATTATACAATGAAAGTAAGGTACTTGTCCTGGTGCCTGACCGTAGTAGATTTCAGTAAACAATAAATAAATAATAATTGCATGGACATCCTTTTCACACTGATGCATTTTTTAGGTGCTTTCACAACTTGTATGTCCATCTCTCCCTGGTCAGCAGAGCATGCAGGCATGTGCCAGTGAAAGCTGGGCTTCGGTCTTCTCTAGTCCATGCATCCCTACTCTTGGCAGACAACTCCCCTGATTCTGTCTGTAAGAGGCTTATTTCTAGGATCCAGAGATTAGACTGTCCACATCCAGCTCCATGCAGGGTTGGTTTCAGTGGCGTTTCACAGTGAGATGGGTCACCATACTCAGAGCCAAGCTCATAAAAACCACATTCAGCTTCTATCTCATCTTCCAGCCTTTCTCTATCTTGTGATGAGCCCCACCTGCCACCACTGGCACCTCACTCAATCACTTTCTGTCTCAAAACGCAGTGAAGCTTCTCTTCTCTGATCTCCTTACACTGAAGCAAATCATTCTCATTCTTGTTGGTGGTGGAAAGTGAATTAAATTGAAGTCGGGAGTGCAGCTGCCTATAGATGTGACTCTGGGGGTTTTTTTGCAAAGTGATGTCATCAACGAACAGCTAACATCTTTCTTCCTGGTTTTGTTTGTTTGCAATTTGCCTACAGAAGGCATTAAACAAGAGCCTAGAAAAAGAGAGAAATATGCAGAAGCTGACAATAAGAAACAGATCATTGACACCCCTATCACAAATCCCTTTTCTTCTCTGTCTCTATTTCTCTGAATGGAAAGGGAAGACAACTCTACACTAGCAGTTACACCTTGGCCAAATAATACGGAGGCAAGCTTCCATCCAGTCTCCTGGGGTAGACACAGGGAGCTCATTCGAGATAAAGAACAACTCCTGGGACAGGTTTTCTTCCACACCATACATGCCACTGGCATGAATGGAAAAGGGTAGTCAGGGGCCTAACGTATTGACTGCCATTCATGTTCCAGGAGCTGTTAAATGTTTACATTCTTAAAAATAATCAATTACAGGTGATTTTTTTCAGACCCCTGAGGCAGCTGTGGGGTAATGCGTGGGAAACACTACCCGGGAAGTTAGGAGACCTTCACTAAAGGTGGTTCAGCCACCAAGGACCTGTGGGATATGGCACAGACCCTTCACCACAGTCACCACAGTTCCTTTGCACAGTGAAACGGTTGGGTTTGTAAATTTTATTCTGAGGGTAACAAAGTGGACACATGCTGGGACCACTTTATGACCTGAATGTACTTACCAGTATGTCATTTTCATTCTCAATTATTTAGAGAATGATTAGCCAGTTGATGAAGTTTGAGCTTTTTGATTATTTTCCTTTCCTCCTGCAGCTCACTTTTGGGTCATTTCGGCACTCGCCAATTACAACACACACACACACATACCCCAGGCTGAGGAAATCATAAATATAGGAACTTGAAGTCCATCTAACTCTTGTAATAACTCTGATGAAAAGGGCTTCAAGGGAAAAAACTGAAACCCATGATTACAACAAGATTTGGAGATTAAGATTTTGACAAGGTTCAGAAACATACTTTTACGTGTTCTATTGCAATTGATAGGCAGGTAATGGCTATAACGTAAAGGAGAGTTTGAGGCAGGAGATGCATAATTCTTAAATACATTGAGAGACTTGTTATGCATAACCTCGATTTCCAAATTTATTGGATACAGGACTAAAAACTAATTATCATTCTTGAAGTGCCAGCAAAGCTTACGGCTTATGACAGTAGATGGAGTATTTTATGTATCTATCAGGACAAGGCTTTTCCCGGAAGCTTAGACTAGTCCAAACTCTCCCAGTAATTAAACATTATCATTATTGTTATCCTAATTAGCCACATTGTATATTTATAGAGTACACAAACAAAAACACCATTTGGGGGAAGGAAAAGACCTAACAGTTACTTTGTGTCTGGCATTTTGAGTGCCATTATACATGTTATTTTATACATGTTATTTTATTGTAACATGTTATTTTATACATGTTATAATGTTATACATGTTATTTTATTTAATTCTCAGAAAAGCAGTAACATCTACAGTGCCAAAAACATATTGTGTTACTTGAATGCCATTGGGAAGGCCATTGTTCTTCACTACACTTTCGTTCTTCCATTTATTTCCCTGTACCTTTCTTTCCAAGTTCCTTTCTTTATTCTTCCCTGGACTCCTTGGTCCTAGTTGTTGATATTCAATCCCGTTCTTCTTTCCCCTTCCCTGTGCTTCTTCTCTGTAGTTCTGAGTCTGCCAAAGGCTCCTGTGGGTGTCCTTTAATTCCACTGGTAACTTTTATAGCTAAAACTGTTGCAGGCTACGGGCATAAGTCAAATCACATTTGTTAAAATGTATGTTATATATCTGGAAACTGGGTTATACTCATTCTAGAGCAATTAACTAAATAATTGCACTGGTGTAAAACAGCCTTGTACAATTCTTGTAATGAAATAGATAATTTTAACTAGAGCTCCACCTAATACTTCCAGGGAGTGCTAAAAAACAAAACAAAACAAAACAAAAAAAAAAAACTGGCCTATTCTTGCTTCAGATCAATTAAGTGTCTCCTAAGCTTTTTTATTTTCTTTTTTACAGGAATTGTGCTGGCCTTAATCACTGTTTTTGAACCGGGAGTCTTTGGTCTTTGAAATAAAAACCAAGCGCTCTTTGAGTTCAGCGAAGTATACAATGGAGAAAGCAAAACCTTCACCACATTTTAATCCTCTAATTTTTTTTTTTTTTTTTTTTTTTTTTGCTAGGGCATTTTCCTGGCTTGTTCAGCACTTCAGATCAGTCAGTGCAAAAAGGTGAGTGCAAAAAGAACTAGGCAAGTCACCCAGTTCTAAGGTGTGAGATTGGAAAGAATTTCGCCAAGGAGAGGAGGAGGTATGTTTCTGGTCTGATATTGGTGTCGTTTATATCACTGTCTCATCCTCCAGCTGATCTAACAGTCAGTTGGGTAGTTAGAGACCCAAACCTGTGTGCTCAGCTGTGTGCTGTTCTACTGTTCTACAAATAGGGAAAATGATAGGTATCTTGCCCGTAGGAGTTTATGGTATAGTTGGGGAGTTTAGAGGATCCCACACACATAAGAACAAGCTCTGCAGGAGAGCTGGGGGTAACTTATGTCGTCGTTGTTGTTCTTTAATGGATATTACAAACTGATGGTGTTCAGAGAAAACAAAACAAGCTGAACAGCCAATGAAGGTTTCTTGGGGCTGGAGATGAGCCCTAAAGAATGTGGCAAGCGATTGAGAAAGAAGAGCGTCTCTAGCAAGGAATCTTTTTTTCCTTTTTCCTCGTGTCTTCTCTCACCTCCTCCTTTGCTGTGAAACTGGGCAAACCAATTGGTAAGGCAGAGTGGAGATGCCTTTATCTGGTAGTGTTTTGTAATCTGAGAGCATTAGTTTGAATTGTTTGTTTCTACCTGGCTCTATGACCTTTACCTGTCTCCAGTCTGTCATCTATAAAAGGAGGATGATAATAGCACTTATCTCTGAGGGGTCTCAGAGCATTCTTTGATGTTCTTCATTCACTGCATGCATGTGTTTTCAGCACTTAATTCTAGGTCCTCTGCTAGACTTGGGGAATACAGAGGTAAGCATATTGAGAATGTTTTTATCCTCAAGGAGCTTAGAGGCCAGCAGAGAGGATAGATGCAATTATATAAAATCCTCTGCACAGTTCCTGACGCATAGCAAGACTTCAGTGAGTACTGGGGCATATCGGTGGCTATTTTCAATAATCATAGTAACCCAGTGGGGAAATTTAAAATAGAAGAAATACCCTCAACTTTCTGCCAACACAATTGGACCAGCCAGTGGTATTATGCAAATTCAATATTCTATACTGTCATTAGACCTCCTCAAAAGCTTCCCAGTATTGAGTACCATAATATGCTGACTTTTTATATATGCAGTAATACATTAGGCTGGACTGCACCTCCTTCAACAGAAATTCAGCCTTTATATTTGTATGATCAGTGACAGGAAACTATAGCGTAAAGGGGTTCCTCATCTTTGGAACTGAGATACCTGTTATTTTCTTGACTTCACTGTGAATAAAGTGTACCCAGTCATCCAAGCCTTTGGCCCTCAAAGATGTACCACTATGCAAATGACACCTGGGGACATACCTCAATCCAGTATCTATTTATTTAGTCTTATACAATTTTTGTCTTTTCTACATACCTTTTGTCTCCTCCCACAAGTCACTGTCACAGATTCCTAAGAAGCAGGAATCTGAATCTGATTCAGAGATTAGTGTGCACAAAGTTTATTAGAGAGCGTGCTAGGGATCACACCCAAGGCAGAGATGGGAAGAGAGAAAGTAGAATTGGGCAGAGGGAAAACTTGGGCTGTGGTATGGTCTCACTGCAATCCTTAGCCAGCCCAATGGGAGCTTTGAACCTGGAAGATTGCTTCAGAGTTGTCACAAGCTGAGGCAATGTTGCTGGGCCTTTATATACCCATGTTGATCAATCATTGGATGAGGGCTATCCCAGGAGTAAGGGCATGGCCTTGGGTGAGGTGGCTCTCTTCAGCCAAGGTAACTCCCTAAGAGGGCTGGCAGAGCAAGTCCCTTATTCCTGAAGAGGGACCAGAATGGTGCATCACAGCATCTCCTACATTTATACTCTTCCCTAAAAGGCAAATTTAGGGTAGCAGCCCAAGTGATTTATTTGTAATTTTTATGTTCTACCATGAGATTGCCGATGCCTGCGTAAAATGATTATGAAACTGGTATTCAGATACACTTAGGTCCTCCAAGAGCCTCCATTACAACAGAAACTTGACACAATATTGAGACTTGGATTCTCTGAGATGTGTAGTTGTTGGGGTTAGAGAAGAGACTCAGTGTTATCCAGATAATCAACCCACTTCTACAACTAAACGTTTTACCCGTATTTGGTTACATAATTAGAGCTGAAACTTTGGCTCTTTTATGAGCTCTTTCTTGGGTCCTGAGTCAGCATTCTCATGAAAATGTTACAGTCAAATTAGGTAGTTGCCTATCACTTACTGCCTTCCCTATTGCATGTATATTCCTCTTAATCTTATTTACATTAGCAATAAATAGCTCCTAGAGAGCATAATGATACTTTTATTTCCATCAAGCACTATGATCACTGGTTCAGCCATATCACAATACATTGCTGTACTGAGCTAAGCTAATGAGTCCTCAAAACAGTGTAACAAAGTCACAAGTGAGAGTTTATTCAGTTTGTGGGTTAAATCTCCCAGGAATATATAAAATATAGGCCTTCTGAGTTTATGATTATTTTCTTTTAATTTGTTAACTTACATCTGATATATTTTAGTTCCAATTCAGAAATGGTGAAATCTTATTTTGTTTAAAAATTTGTTCTTTAATGTTTTTATGCTTTTTAAAAGTAAAAGAGCTATAAGGTAATACAGTGAAAGGGGGGAGTAAATTACACATAAAAAAATCTATTCCCATGTTAATGAAGTGTGCTTTTGGAGAGAGAATAGATGAAACTTAAATTTATTTCCTTCAAAAAAAGGTGTTTGTTAAAAATATAAATGTGAGATTTCTAGTTAGTTACATTTTTCTATTTATGTCTTAAAAGAAGTGTTTTGTTTAAAATTACCAGGAAAAAAAATCCAAAAACAAAACAGATTAATGACTGGTTACAGATTTAAGACTCCATTTCTTATTTTAAACCTAGGGCTGTTGTTTTCAAACTTTTTAAAGAATTGGAGTATTTTTACTCCATAACTGTAATACAAGTTGAAACAAATTATTCATTTTATTTTAATAAGCAAGGATTCCTACTCCTCCCCCCCTCAACTAGTATTCTTTTTATTGCTTCCTTTCTGTACTTAAAACAAACTTGAAATTTTTCAAATATATACAAATTGTAAAGGATAAGATTATAAAATCTCTATGTATCCATCACTCAGTTTCTCCAGTTATCAACTCATGTTTAACCTTGTTTTGCCTACACTACCCACTCACCCTACCCCTGTCCAGATTATTTTAATGTTATATAATTTCTCTATGTAAATATTTCAATATGTATCTTTATAAGATAAGGACTCTTCAAAACACAGAACCACAGACCTATTATTATACTTAAAAATTAACAATTTTCTAGGAGTATTAGATACCCAGTAAGTGTTCAAGTTCTTTGAGTATGTCAGAAATTATGTTTCAAATCATCAACATTCGAATAAGACTCACGCATTACAACTGGTTGATATAACTCTGAAATCTCTTTTGCTATGTAGGTTTCCTCTCCAACTCTAATTTTGTTTCTTACAATTTCTTTGAAGAAACCAGGTCATTTATTCTGTATGGATTTTGCTGATTGCATTCCAATGTGTCAATCAACTGTCCCATCTATTTCCTGTAAATTGGTAGTAAAATCTTGAATTGATTAGATTTAGTTTTAAGTTTTGGACAAGAATACTTGAGATAATGTCTCATACTTCTACTAGGAAGCATACAATATCCTGTTAACTTTTTTATGACATTAACAATAGCCATTAATGATTATTGCCTAGATCCATTATTTAATTATGGTGCTAAAATATTAAAATTCTATCACTCCCACTTCATTTTTTTAGCTGTGATACTTCTGTAAATAAATACTTCTCCTTATCAACTATTTAGGTATCTTAAGGTTCAGTTTATATACAGATTCAGTTTGCATGATTCTTTATTTACTAGTTCAAAATAACAATTGGTTCCCAACATCCTCTAGGTATAACCAGTAAATTATATTATCTACTACATACTATATATTTTTGTTGTGTCAATCCATAGAAGCTATTATACGTATTGATGTTTAATTGTCCTATCTTCAGCCAATGGAAGCCTCTTTAAGTTGGTTTGTACACCCTTTTGACTCTTCTGTAATACTCTTTAGCAGCTTCCTAATTTTCTGGTGCGACAAAAAGTGCCAGTTTCATTTTATACATTTTATATTACAAACCTAGAAATCTCCAGAATTCCAGGAAATGGTATTAAAAGTAACAGTTTGGGTGCTAAGGGTTATTTGCTTATTGTTAAAGTTATTGCTTTTAGTTTGGTCATTGTACCTAGGCTTATTCAGTGAACAGAGCTTTTTTTGTCTTAATAAATTACATCATGAGTTCTTACTGATACAGTCTACTCACTTAAGACTATAGAGTTTATTTAACTGCATCGATCTTACATATACGTCTTCTTTGTCTCGTGCTGAAAATCTCAGTTCTCAAAGAAATCAATATAATCATTCATTTACTTTATCCCATGATACGCAATGAACTCATAAAATACAAACACTACCACAGGCAATGTGATTAAGATTTTTTTCCCAATTCCTTTTGTACTCAGGTTATGTCTCACCTGACATACATGGTAAAAGTTGCTGTGTTTCAGAGTCACTTAAAATAGTCCTATTTTGCTACAAACTCAATACATAGTTGGGTTTATTTGCTTTGCTTTAGCATTTTAGAATTTGCCTTTTAAAAAATTTTATGTACATATTCATCGTTCCAATGTAAAATCTATAAACAAGGTAAATTCCGAGAAAAGATTCTCTCTGTCTTCCTGACCTCATGCCTTACCTTCCATATAGGTAAACACTGAAAAAATTTTAATTGATCCATCAAAACCTTCTTTTTTTTTTTTTTTTTGGTACTTAGGAAGGTTTGTGGTTTTGTTCTAATGATTATACTAATACTTTTATATAATAACCAGAGTCCCTTTCTTTCTAGATGTTGTCCTTTGGTTTCCTACTATGAGTTCTACTGAAAGTAGCTAATGACCTATTTCCCTCTCCCCATTCTCTCCCAGCATTATTCTTTCTCAGTTAATAAAAATAATCATTTCTTTATAATTATCTACTTTTCATATACTCCCCATTATTCACCTCTTTCGATAGCTGTATTTAAGGATATATAGCCATTACATACTATGTTTTCTCTACTATAAACACCATTTAGCTTTAATTTTTCAGGCATATATTCATTTAATGTTCATTGCTAGTCCTAATGTTTTCACTCTAGTCATTTTGATTTTCAGAAGCCCATCCTTAGAAAATGCCTGAAGAAGGGTTTATAGGCATAATATTCTTAGAACTCTTGAATTTTCATAACATTTTGTCATGGCTTTTGTACTTGAAATTGTTTATGCTAAATATTAAATCATTGGCTCACATTTACTCCATAAATGTGTTTCTTTTTTACTAAATTGTCTTCTGTCATGAACTGTGGCTAGAGACAATTTGATAATCTCATCTTTTTTTTAATTAGTAACTTAGTATTTTCCCTGGCTGTCCCATGGACTCCATTTTTTCTTTTTTCTTTAAGGTTTACCATATTATTGTATTTTTCTATGTTGGCTGTTCTGGTTGTAATGCCAAGTTGCTGTTTATTTTAAAGTTTATCAAATTAAAATTTTTAGTATTCTATTTCATTGTAGTTCTTTTCTTGCCTTTTAGTATATATTATATCTTTTGCTTCCTCTATTTCTATCACTATCTCTTGAATCTTATATCTTCATTTTTTAATTTTTAGAATTTTCTCCTTCTCATATGCTTTTGCTCTTAATATATTATCCCTAGTATTTATTCACTCTTATGTTCTTCTAGTTATTTATTTCTGAAATATTTTTCTTTATTTCTAAGTCTTTTCTGTATTTTTCCAGCTATCCAAGTCTTTTCTCTAGTCACCTAAATTGAGTTTTGTACATCAGATATGTCATTACTTCATTATTTCCTTAATTTCTTGTAACTTATTTTGATGTGTTAAATTACAATTTTCACCTTTTCAGGAATCTTTCTGATATGCATTCATTTGTTTATAGAACCATTATTCACCTTATTTTTTATTGAAGTATAGTTGACTTATAATACTGTGTTAGTTTCAGGTGTATAGCATAGTGATCTGTACCTTATTCTTTTTTTTTTTTTAAATTAATTAATTATTTATTTTTGGCTGTGTTGGGTCTTCGTTTCTGTGCGAGGGCTTTCTCTAGTTGCGGCAAGCGGGGGCCACTCTTCATCGCGGTGTGCGGGCCTCTCACTGTCGCGGCCTCTCTTGTTGCGGAGCACAGGCTCCAGACGCGCAGGCTCAGTAATTGTGGCTCACGGGCCTAGTCGCTCCGTGGCATGTGGGATCCTCCCAGACCAGGGCTTGAACCCGTGTCCCCTGCATTAGCAGGCAGACTCTCAACCACTGCGCCACCAGGGAAGCCCTGTACCTTATTCTTTAAACATATTTTGAATGGGGTTTTATCGTAAACCTTTTGCTACTGATGTCTAAATGGCATCGTTTTCCCTCTATTCTTATTAGAAGATGGGCCAGGATAGCTCTCCTCACATCAGAGCTTAAGAATTACTTCTGTTATTTTCACAAAGTGTTCAAAATTATGGCCTTGTACTTTCTGTGATATGGAAGCCCTCCTTCTCACTTCTACTTTTATCGGGACCTTTCCTTTGTCTCTCTTATTCCTCTCATTCAATTTGGTTTCTATTTCCAATAGTTTCTTCTCAGTGAGACCTTTTGTCCTAGAAGAAACCTTCAGCTAGTTAGTTTCCAGAGTTTAAAAGACCCAGACCATTCCACCACCACCTGACTTTATTGTGGTTCTATTCCTCTAACCTGCAAATTGGAGCCCATAAACCTCCCTGCCGTCTTTGGCTGCTTCTCTCAGCTTGGCCTATTGAGTATCCTGGTCAGTACTGTTAATTTTCTGGGTCTTCGTGCCATTGGAAGTCTTTATTTTTCCTTTTTCCTCTCCTACAGTTGCAGATTCCACATGGGTCTTATTGTTATTGGTGCCTTATCTCTCAGTTTGTATTTTCAGGTTTGGGAGACACCTTGCAGCTGCTTTTTTGCAGAAGTACTTTGAGACTTTGGTTTTAGTATTCTCGTTGCTCTGTCAGTTATGGAAGAGGATGGGATTCAGATAGATATTCAAAAACTTTTCTGCCATCATCATTTTCCCAAGCCAGTATCTTAAGCCTAAGTCTAAGTTCTACTCAACATTTCTGAAAGAGAAAAACTGTATGGAAACTTTCCATCAAAAACTGTCTAACTCAGCTTAATTAGGTAAAGTGATATATTTCTGTAGAAAAAAAACTTCTGTGAGAATCGTGTTCTAGGAAAAAATAACATATAAAAATAAACCAGTCCTACATCTTAGCAAGAGGAAGAGGAGAGCACAGACAATGTAGTTAGATTTGGATGTGACAGTCACCAGTATCCCTGAGTAATTTTCTAGCCATTTCAGTGCTGAGCTCATTGTAGGCACCTGGTGAATTTCATGAATTAATAATTAAAATCATTTGAGCCTTGGTAGCTTCCTTGCTGAGTTACTCTGAGAGTAACAAAGAATATATGTAAAGTGCTTCACACATCACTCTCCTGCCTTCATTACCTTAGGTCTCCTGATGACAAATGAGTGTGTTTATGTGTGAGGGCTCATGCAGGTATGGAGCATCCCCACTCCCCAGTACTGAAGATCTGTGTTCATCATGGCTTTATATGATAATATTCAAGTAAATTGTAGGCTTTTTAAAAGTTAGAAATATGCCTTCATGACTGACATATTTAATTTTGAAATTGCTGACAATCCCAGGCCTCTGTCATGGGGGATCCTGGCTAGTAAATTATCATTTGACCTCAAAAAAATCTCGGACACATCAGCAAGGCTTGGAAACGGCAAAGACACTTAACTGAGGCTTTTAGTGGAAGCTTAACTGGAGCAATGATAGGACTGGTGATTAGGAACAAGCAGAGGAAGAAAGTGCCAATTTTTTAGAAAAGATCAACACTCACAACAATTCAAAAAATGAAGGCTGATAGGGAATTGATTGCTTCACTCCACTTCCACTAACCATAAGGGCAATAAAACTAGATGGAGAAAAACAACTGATGAATGCTCAGGCTTTGCCTCATAAAGAGAACAATCCACTTAATAGAAGCCAGGAATATCTTTACTCTGTCTCAGTATTAGTTTCTAGATTCATAGACTAGGTTCAGATCAAGCAGAAAGGTTAGACAACTGCTTTTTTTTTCTTCTACCTTTCAAAACTTATATATATTATACTCCATTAATAGTTATTATAAAATATTGGCTGTATTCCCTGTGATGTAAAATATATCCTTGTAGCTTACCTATTTTATACATAGTTGTTTGTACCTCTTAATCCCCAACCCCTATCTTGTCCTTCCCTGCTTCCCTCTCCCCATTGGTCACCACTAGTTTGTTCTCTGTATCTGTGAGTTGTTTCTTATTTTTTATACTTATTTATTTTTTTTTAGAGTCCACATGTAAGTGATATCATACAGTATTTGTCTTTCTCTGTCTGAATTATTTCACTAAATATGATACCCTCTGGGTCTATCCAAGTTGTTGGAAATGGCAAAATTTCTTTTGTTATGACTGAGCAGTGTGTGTGTGTGTGTGTGTGTGTGTGTGTGTATGTGTGTGTAGTCATAGCTGCTTTATCTGTTTATCTTTTGATTGATACTTAGGTTGCTTCCATATCTTGGCTATTGTAAATAATGCTACTATGAACATTGGGGTGCATGTATCTTTATGAAGTAGTGTTTTCATTTTCTTCAGATATATACCCAGGAGTGGTATTGCTGGATCATAGGGTAGTTCTATTCTTAATTTTTTGAGGGGGCTTCTTTCTGTTTTCCACAGTAACTGTACCAATTTACATTCCCACCAACAGTGTACAAGGGTTCCCTTTTCTCCACATCCTCACCAACATTTGTTATTTGTAGACTTTTTTGATGATAGCCATTCTGACATGTGAGGTAATATCTCATTGTGGTTTTGCTTTCTGTTTCTCTGGATGTTGAGCATCTTTTCATGTGCCTGTTGGCCGTATGTGTGTCCTCTTTGGGGAAAAATGTCTATTTGGGTCTTCTGCCCATGGGCAAACTGCTGTTTATGCTAGAAATGGTGTTTTTTAAGGTAACAGGTCACTATCCTCAGTTTCATGTCTCTATGCTTCTTATCTCCATTTGGAGTTTAATTTCAATAAATGAACAGGGTGGGGAGTAGGGGAGGTTGATGACGGTTTAAGCATTTGTGACAGCTGTAAACACCTCAAATGTGGTGCTGTAGATAGGGGCTGAAGTTACACAGTACATAAAAAACAAGATTCTTATAAGTTCAAGACTTTAGAGGAACAGAAAAACAGGCATGGAGAAGATTTTCCTTAGCATAGTAGAAATATAAGGATGAATGCTTGATAAAGACTGGGAATTAAACAACAACCTGGGCCCATAAATTTGCCACTGGCTTTAAGGCAGAGAAAGGAACTACAAGCACCTAAGTGGGCAATGAGCATAATCATGGTAAATTGTCTACACTACCTGCCAGCAAATGTTGCATCTGGATAGAGTTCTTGTCATACACAGGTAAGTAAATAGAAAAAAAAAAAAAAAAAGCAAGGTGAGCCTGTAAAAAAACAGCAAGGACAGTAATAGCAACAGCAGCGGCGACAACAAAGCTGCAGAGCAGGAAAATGGGATTATTACAACTAGTGAGAAGCAGAACATGCCACTGAAAATAGTCTATTTTCAGACTTCATGAAGGAACCAGAAATGCAACATCAAAATGTCGTTCTGCTGCTTCAAGAGTTTATTGGAAGGAGAGAAGAGATTTTGGTGAAAAGTTAAAATAAGAAACAAAGGGAGATGGTAAAATGCTTGCAAAGAACCAAAAAATGCAACAGCAAAATCAAAAGCTACATTGGAGATATAGTATATAGTAGAATGACATTGTGGAAAATAAAATCAATAAAGAACAAACGTAAAGTTCTCCAAGAATATAAAGTAAAAGTACAAAGAGATTAATGTCATGATAGGGACAGTAATAACAAAACAGAACAAAGATTCACTCTAGAAATTAAAGGTACTTCTGAATTAGATATTAGAATAAAAACCATATTTAAAAATACAATTAAATACATTACTGAACTTTAGTGAAATTTTATTTTTAAAATATCTGAGAGTGTAGATTTAAAGACTTCCCATACTGATGTAAAAGTCAAAGGAAAGAGATTCATATCTAAACTCATTCCACCAAAAGTTTTTAGGAAAGGTAAAGAAAATTAAGCACTCATGAGTCAGGGTAAATGATTATTGATTACAAAGTAACACAAATCAGGTGGACCTGAGACTATTCCTCTGTAACACAGAAAACATAATAAGTGGATCAGGATATTTTGGGGGAAAAAAAAAAAAAAAAGAATTGGGAGGGGTGCAGATTAACCAGTAGTGATTGTCTTTCATATGTAAAGGCAAAAATCTATAAAGTGTGCAAGGACTTCGAAGAGAAGATACATTATCTACATATTTTTCTTAATAAAGACTACTGAGCATAATTAGTCAAAAATGAATAACTTCACTATGAGAATGTCAAGCTAAAGTGAATCTTTTCTTGTTTATTTTATATAAAATTATGGTATCTAAGTGTCATCAGGTGGCTTTTGTAACCTGGATCCAAACCTGAGGCCTATAATACGTTACTTAATCATTTCTTTTTTATAGATAATTTTTTAAATGGAAGTATAGTTGACTTACAATGTTGTGTTAGTTTCAGGTGTACAGCAAAGTGATTGTTATATATATATTCTTTTTTAGATTCTTTTCCCTTATAAGTTATTACAAAATACTGAGTATAGTTCCCTGTGCCATACAGTAGGTCCTTGTTGGTTATCTATTTTATATAAATCATTTCTCTCTTGATTTCTGCACCTTTTCCTGAAGCAGAAAAATGTTTCTTATACCTTTAAGCAACAAGTCATATCATTTATTCCACAGTTAAGGTGTAACCTCTTGCTATCTTTGAAGACTACCTCAAATAATTTGGTTCCAGCTATAGATAAGTATGTATGCATAAATATAAAAATTGGTAAGTGTATATAAACACAAATATATACATTAATATCTATACATTTAGATAGGTATAATTATAAACAGAACTGCTACATACAGTTGAATGGTTGTGCCTTATACAAATGTGACTGAATGGGCAGGAAGGGACTGAAGTCTGGCCCAGTGTCCTCTCATCAAGGAGCACCCTAGGAAAGGGCTGTGTCTACATGAAGAAAGACAAAGAGGTGACTTTTCCTGGTCAGCATTTCAAACCTTGTGCCCACAAGGCTGTACCCCTTCCTAATCCATTCTCCCGGGAAGGGTGGGATATTCTAGTTGTCATGAAGGCACCATGTAGACCACCAGTATGATATACTGTAGGCAGAATTCTTAAATAGCAGCTTCTCTCCCTCATACAAAAGTTGTGAAGAACAACATAAAAGCCATTTTGATCACAAGAGACCTTGAGTGATGACTTTTTACATCTTTAAATCCATATTGAATAACCTGGGTTATGCATTTTAATTAATAAAGAGTAGTGAACAAACCACTGGCAGATTTTTACCTATGGCTAAACTCTCATGTCATAGTCCAATTAAACCCAGTATGTGTCCCTGAGGTAACAATACTTTAAAAATCACCACTGCATGTACTAGTACATGTACTAAAAATACCCTCCAGTCTCACTTGACAGACCGAAAGGAGGGAAATTTAAAGAAATGAAGGGGAGGGAGACATTACACATAGAACTGAAAAAGCCATGCTGAACTAGGGGAAAAAAAAAAACTATAAGGAAATAATAAAAGTATCAGTTCTTAATTCTGTCAGGTGATACTCTTGAAAATTTCTAGTTTTGTTCAAATTGTAAATAAAAATCTATACCATCTTATACCAGTATAAAATCATATGTCATATGATTAGAACTCTGAAATATTTTCAGAACAAAAAGATTAGAAGTAATTAAATCCATGTGCTATTTTCCAAGGTGGTGAAACTAGGGATTTTATTTTCTGTACTTTGAGATAATCTATAATTTACCAAATCTTATTTCTTTAAAGCAAAATATACACAAGTGCACTTCATTTAAATTTTTTAAAAAATAGGAAACTTGTGGCAAGACTGAAGAAATAAAGAAAATTCCATCTTATAGAACTGATTTCAATGCTCTAGGACCACTGCTGCTCTTCTATTGTTATTTATACAATACTTAGCTTATTCTTCATTTACACTCACAAAGAAATTCCTCATAATGAAGCTCTTGTACAAATAATGTCTTATAGAAGAATAGTTAAGGTTCTTTTTTTTTTCAGATTTAATTTACTTTGGTCCTTAACAAGCTTGCTAATAATACTTTCATCTGAATTTATAGGAATCATACCTTGTACTTAAATGTTTTTTTCTACATCTGAAAATTGAAAGATTTTATAAGCATTGCCTATTACTTCTCACAACATTTTTGTGAAGTAGAAAGCAATAGTTTTTATCTCCGTATTAGCTGAACCAACTGAGTTGAAAAGATTTGCCTCAGTCAATGGAAATGCAGAAGAGGAACTTTCTAGGCTCTGGCCACTAGCCAGGTCACTAATGTGCCTGAAAAAATAATATGGGAAAGACATTTTTCCTTAAGTTTGGTTTTCAAGCTCCCTAGGGACAGACTTGTTCTCCTGTAGCCATCACCAGTGAGAGTTCATTCCATATGCCTGCCTGAGAGTCTTCTCAGATTGACTAAATTTTAACAGGCTTCTTCCTGACTCTAGGTCCCCGACCTCCCTTTCTTAGAGTATTTACTTTAGAAAACTTGTAAATTACAATTTACAGTTTCTCTGCCTGAGATGTAAATATTCTCCCAGTCTCTTGCCAGTTCAACCCAGGAGCGTCTTTCTCAAGGACCTGGTATCCAACCTTTTGAAATGTAAATTGTTGAGAAGGGAAGGTAGTGCCCCTATTTCTCAGTCTCTGTGGGAAGATAGGAGCCTAACTTCAATGAGGGCCAATTAGGAAACAAAATGCCCTGATCCCATTGACCAAGCTGCCCTATAACTTTCTTCAGTACTTTTCCACTAACTCTCTCCTGCTTTTTGTTTCAGTAGAGTTGAATTCAGTCTCTTTCGCCTATTTCAAGAGTCTTTAGAAAGTCTTCCTTGCCTGTTTTAATTCTGTGTGGTACAGTTTTTTCTTTGACATGTCATGTAATGTATATTTTTTGAGTCTTAGATCTTTGCATCTGAAAGGACCAAATCTAGGACTCTGACTACTCTTTCTGAAATAATGTGCTAACGGAGCAATGAAAGACCATCTCCTTGAGGGCATCCAAGAGGGAATAACAAAGAGCTGATGTGACACCAGTATCTCTCATTTTTTCTTCAGTGTCAGTGTAGTATTCCTGTTGAGAAAAGTTTCACAATATTAAAATGTGAACATTTTAGTCAAACTCACATTTTTAATATGTCTACTGAGTGTGCAATATTGAAGAAAGTTTACCCCAAGACATTCAGAATTATAGCCTTTCAACTTAAAAGTCATCTGACAGGGCTCATGTAGCATAGTTTGGGTAGTTTTCTATTTCAACTTTTAGCTTCTTTATTACAAGACTCTTTTTGGTGGGGGAGGGGTTTAATCTTTGGTGGGACTCAGCAGTGATAGGAGATCAAATTTGAACTCAGTACTCTATATTGAATGGAAACCTGAGCATTTTGTTCAGATTCATCACTTTTGTTGCCTTGAATTTTGGCTTGTTGTCATTTCATGTTTGAGTGCTGCATAGTACAAAAGAGCTGTCCTCACAGGTTCTTGGATGTTTAAATATGTTTCTGTATTGGCTTTATACTTGAACAACTTGGCGATGTATTCAGTCTTTGGTTCTACTTTCCTAGCAATTTGGTACACTTTGTTCTACTCTCTTCTCATTGTATTACTGTGGCAGAGTCTGAAGCCAGCCTGATTTTTTTTGTGTGTATATGTGCACCCTTCCCATATAATTTTTTGGTCTGCATACCCATGTTTTTATGGCTTTAAATTTAGTAACTTTCCTTAAGTGTCGGTCTCGTGATTTTTCCTAAATGACTCTTGCTTTATCTTTTTTTTTTTTTTTTAATATATTTATTTATTTATGGCCGCTTTGGGTCTTCATTGCTGTGCGCAGGCTTTCTCTAGTTGCGGCGAGCTGGGGCTACTCTTCGTTGCGGTGCGCTGACTTCTCACTGCAGTGGCTTCTCTTGTTGCGGAGCACCGGCTCTAGGCGCATGGGCTTCAGTAGTTGTGGCACATGGGCTCAGTAGTTGTGGCTCACGGGCTCTAAAGCGCAGGCTCAGTTGTGGCGCACCGGCCTAGTTGCTCCACGGCATGCGGCATCTTCCCGGACCAGGGCTCCAACCTGTGTCCCCTGCATTGCCAGGCGGACTCTTAACCATTGTGCCACCAGGGAAGCCCTCTTGCTTTATCTTTAAATGGAGATGCCTATTATCTGAAAAATAGCAGTGGGCAGAGGGTAGGGAGGGAGATTAGCTAGAGGCTGTTTACAGTCTTTACTTGGGTTTATTGTCTCTTACACCTGTCACTAAATCCATTTCTTTTGACTTAGGGTGTATTTCTTCCTAATTTTCCTTTGGGTCACAGCAGAGCCTTGTAAATCTAAATTGCATTTGGCGATCACTTAGAACCTGTTTCCTCTCCCTCTGTCACTTCACTTCTTCTCTTGTAGCCTCCCTCCATTAGAAGGCAGGATAGGAGATATAAAATATCTTTTTGATGTTTTTCCTTCATCTTCTCCTGCTTTGCTGTTCGACAGTGTCAAACCTATTCTCCACAAGGATGTCCCCACCTCTAAAAGACCGCTGTACATATCTTCTAGGACTGACACATACTTTTGAGGTTCAAGGAGGTATGTGCTGGTAATTAGCATGACCTTTTATTTCTCTCCAGCTTTTGCTATGGCCAGTGTGTTCCATAAATTGCAGTTTAGGATTATGATAGTTTCTTTGTTCCATTTGAGAGAGATTCCCCTCTCTGTTTTTCATTCTGTTGTTTTTTGATGAGGGTTGAGAGGGAAATGGATAATAAAACACATTTTGTCTTTGTTACTGAAATTCATGATTGTAATTTTAATATTGAGTTGTGTAATTAAATGAAATGCTTATCTCCCCTTCTAGACTCTAAGACTGATGAGGACAGGCACCATGTCTATTTTTTTGTATATTTGACTCAGGCAGTGCTTCCTCTAGCCTCCACGTTAGAGCAGTCATCCATCCTAGCCTCTGAGATTCTACTAGGTCCATTTTCTGTTAAGCCTTCTTTGCCTCTCTAAGGTCCTTCTGTGAGGTCTACATTTGGTCCAAGAGAACCATGCACATTTGTTCCATGGGGGTTTAAGTCAGCACATTCTTAATACTGCTGCAGATACGCCTCCCCTTCAGAGTCTACCATGGAAGAGTTAGACACCAGGGAATACGTTACAATCTGTCTCAGTGGTTCTCCTAAAGCTCCTTCCTTTGGTTAAAGGTGAGTGGGAGAGAATCTCCCTTTGAAGTGGAGGGACCAGCCAACTGTACATTACTAGCAGTCTTTAAAATATACTATACAGTTGACCCTTGAACAATGAGGGGGTTAGGGGTGCCATCCCTCCAGGCAGTCGAAAATCACATATAACTTACGGTCGGCCCTTCGTATCAGTGGTTCCTCTGCATCCCCAGATTCATCCAACCTCAGTCGTGAATTGATCGCTATTGAAAAACATCTGCGTATAAGTGGACCTGCCTTAGTTCAAGCCCGTGTTGTTCAAGGGTCAACTGTATATGTTTATATATAAAAATCTATCTTTCTATATTTTTCTATTTATATTATATAAATCTCTTAATATATAATCTATGTCTATATAATCTCTAAATATATATGTAAGATATCTCATACTGTATATAATGTAAATATTTAGATTTATATATAATCTCTTCTATTATAGACTTTATATATACCAATGATATGTATTTAATAGGTTTATGTACTATGTATGTTAGATATATCATAGGTATAAGATTATATAATCTTTTTATATAGATTATATAATCTTTATCAAATCACTTACCTGTCATCAATATTTTCATCTTGGTGAACCACCTGAGTGTAATTTACAGGCATCATGATACTTTTTCCTAAATTTTTCACATACATTTCCTATCTATAAGGATGCTCTCCTAGATAACCACAAAACAATTTTCACCCTCAAATTTAACATTGCTATAATACTATTATGTAACATAGCCTAAATTCACATTCCTTAATACCCAATAATGTTCTTCATAGTTTTGCTTTTTAAAAAAATGTAGAATATAATTTTAAAAATCACTTATTAAATTTAGTAGTCAAATCACTTTTGATCTTCATTCTAGAATAGTTTTCTTTTCCTCCCTCCCCCCTGCTTGCCACCCCCCCTTTTTTTTCTTTTAAGACATTGGCATTTTTGAAAACCAGTTGTCTGGTTTTGTCTTGTTTTCTCATGTTAAGCTTCAAGTAAACCTTTTTGAAATGAGCACTACATAGACACAACTGTGTGTACCTTCTGCAACATCACACTAGGAGAAACATAATGTCTGTTTGTCACATTATTAGGGATGATCTATTAGATCGTTTGTTAAGGGAGCACCCTAACAGATCCCTCTTGTGCACTTTTCTTTTTGTAACTAATAGGTAATCTGGTAGCTTATACTTCAGACAGTGTGAATATCCTGATCCCAAATCAGCTTTCTCCTAAATATTTTAGCATTCACTAATCATTATTGCCTGAATTGATTATTAAAATGGTGTTGCAAAGTGAGGTCCATTCTTTTTCTGCCATCAGTAATTTAGCCTTTGGATTTTGGGCACTTTGGCACCTATATCTGGTTTTTAGCTTTTAGTGCATTAGCCTAAACTGGTACAGATAGAATTTCAGTATAGCATCCTGACATAAATTGTTGTTATTAATATTTTTTTTTAAAGCAGAGACTTCTGCTACTTTTCATTATAAACATTCCAGGACCTAGCATAGTTACTTCCAAATGAAATGTGCTCAAAAGACTGAATAAGTTTGACTAAATGTGAAAAATATTGTACATCTATGAATATATATCTTTACATTAGAATTTTGCACTGGCCCTAATTGGTAGAAAACCCTAGGTTAAAATAATACATGAGTTTGGAATTTCAAGAAGCTTTCTTGATTGTGCCTAAAATATTTGACAATTAGGATGTAGTATAGTCATGGGTAAATATAGGCTTAGACTTAGACATCTGTGTGACCTTGAGTATATTCCATAAGTTCTCTATATCATTTCTGTAATATTTAAAATGGGACTAATAATACCCACCTCTCAGGAAAGTTTTAAGTTAAAATGACATAACGTAGAAATTGTTTGGCATGATGCCTGACACAAGGCCATGCCTGGAACAGGGCACTTGATAAATGGTGGCTAATATAATTTTTGCTACTGAAAAATAATAAAAAAACAGTACTGCTCTGTCAAGTATACTAATTGTGTATGCTATTGAGTGTATACAAATACTATATCCAATTAACAAGTGAAATATAAACTAAATGTCAAAAATTTGACATTATCTGCTGGCTCTTCCATGATACAGATATTTGTAAATATTCTTTATGAGCTTTGCTTATAGCAGATATTTACAAATTAAATCGTATTGTAGGTTCCTAAAAATACAGCTTATCCCCTCTCAAGTCATGACATGTAATTTTTTCAAAAGCCTTTCTAAAGAGACAAATGCAGGTTGTTTGAGGCTTATTTTCCCAAGCATGGTGTCCTTTGACTCTCCTTATTTATATCTTCTTACTAAGACATCCAGATTCACTTTGTCTCTTTTTCCCAGGAACCCAGCACTCACAATTTTTTATAGCTCTTTTTTCTTCTATAGCCATTTCACCTTGCCAAACTGTGTGCACTGCTCTCTGAAGAGTTAAAGTCCATCTGGTATCTCATAACAGCATGCCCGTAGTCCATCTTCATTTTATCATAAATTATCTTATCACGCTGCACGGAGTCCTTGCAGTGTTCAGCCAAATTGAAACAATCTTTCTGAAGCCCAGCCCTGGTCATCTGTTCTTAATGGTTTTGCCTTCACTTTGAACAGGGTTAGTGCACCTTACAGCAAAATCATCTTCGAAGCCGTGGAATTTTTAATGACTCCTAATGTAATAGAGTTCACTATGAAAGACTTGAATGGTAATATTTATACAAATCATATCTAAATTAAGCTGGCTCCTCAGGCTAGAAAAACCTTCAAGAATCATTCCCCCTCTCCCTGGATGGAAAAAAGTCTTCAGAGACTAGGGTGTAACCATGGACGATGAGTACTGAATGACCCACCTGGAAATCAAGGAGGTGGTGCTGGTAGAAAATTACATTTAATTTGCCTTGTCTGGCTTTTCTTTTTCTTTTGGGGAAATCATGATGTGAATAATTTTAAAAAAACCTTTTGGCAAGGAATATGCTGGTACATGTGCATGGTACCTGTGTGAGCGCAGCAGGATATTAATACAGAGAACTCCAAACCCTAAGATATTTTCTACTAAATATATTTTTCTGTGATTCGTATATAGCTGAGCTCAATTATATGTATTGCAGAACTTAAATTATCAAGTCTACATCTTTTTAAAACTTACCTTTGAGAGTAAACAAGGTTCTGACTTATCAGCACCACCTGATGCTGGCTGTCTGCTCTGTACACCCAAAGTGAGGCTGCCTGTGGATGGGCCAGTGAGTGGGTAATACTGGATTATGCTGGAGAGCTGGGTTCTAATGTATTAAAAATCTTTTAGTCTAGGGCAACAAATTCTGCTAGAGGAACCAGTATGTGATTTGTGTATGTAAATACTTGGGAATTTGAAGTCATCTTTTTTTATTGTTATCTTTTTGATGTTGAGCTTTTCTTTCAGTCTCAGATTTGGTTTGGGGGAAAAAAAAAAAAATCTGCCAGGTAGCTTACCACCTACTTCTGGCAGAAGTATGGTTGGCCATCCTGAGGCTGTGATTTTGATTACGGTCTCAGGCTTAAAATGCCTCCATGTGGCTGGTGATCTGAGAACAGTCACCTTATATGTAGGAGCACCTAAATGGGCAGATGGGGGCAGCCATTTTGCCTAGGCTTTTCACCTTCCTTGATTTGGACCCCGTGGAAGGAGAAAGAGGAGAGAGATACAGGCCAAAGTTATAGTGAGCTTGGGCCCAGCAAGGGAGTGGGGACATCAGATGGGCAGGACCTTGGTTGGGGTGTTCCTGTCTGTGTACATATATTCAATCCAGAAGGTACACAAAGATTCTGCTGCTCAGAGTGGCTGGTATGAACCTGAGAAATTGCTCATGTCTTCACTCTATCTAGTCTCTGGTTCAGATATTTGATTTGATTATTGCCTTCTTCTGTCCTGAGATGGTGCCCCTTTTTTTCTCTCCTCCCAACCAGTTTTCAGGTATGGCTTGCATTGTACTGACATTGTTAGTCTCTACAGCCTCAAGATTTCCTTCTCTTGCTCTCCATTCTGTAGATCCCAGTCTTGATCAACTTTAAGTCCTAGGTCAGAGCCTGGCTGGGTCATTCTCCATCATGGCAAAATAAGGATGTGTGATTTGGGTGGTAAAAGTGAGGACAGATGTCCTTTCACTCGTATACCTTCTCCTCCCATTCAGATAGAAATTGGCATTGCATACATTTACATTGCCAGAGCTATGAAGAACACTCAGATGCCATCTTCTCCTTTAACTTATGGAGAGGGAGGGGGAAATAGATATTTCAGAAACTGTGGCAATCCCTGCCTGTCTTTACTGTAGTAGGGTCTAGAGTGAGTATTTATGCTGTTAGGTTAAAATTGACTTTGAAACTAAATAATTTATAGTATTGCCAAATCTAATGAACTCTTTGGCCCATTTCTTGGTTAACTTCCTTCCCTTCGTCCCTTCTTGAGATACTTTTTTCCTTGGCTTTTGTGATGATACTTCCATATTTTCTCCTCTCTCATATCTTCTTCTTAGTATATTTGCTTCTTTTCCAAAACTAAAACTTTAACTATTGAAGGGCCCTTGGGCACTGTCCTAGGCTCTTTATATTCTCTCTCCTGATGTCATCTCCTCCTGTCCTATAGCTTTGCATTTTTTCTCTATGCTCATGGCTCACAAACTTATGTCTCCAGACCAGATTTCTCCCTTGAGTGGCTTATCCTAAACTTAGGCCTACCAATTTATCTCTTTACTTTCCCATCTACACCTATTCCATGATCAAGTCTTGCCATTGCCCTGCATATTTCCCCCTCTGCTATCCCACTCTATCCTAAAACACCACGATCGTTCCCCTAAACTGCTACAAGTCTAACATGTTTTCTTTTTTATTCTTTATGACCTCTAGTAATCCAATATCCACACAGAAATCAGAGTGATTTTTTAAAAAAATTTATTTAGATTTATGGAACTCTCTGCTTAAAGCATTTTACTGGCTTATTGTACCTAGAGTGAATAGGCTTATTGTACCTATTGTACCTAGTGGTCTATAAGGCCATGTCTGACTGTGTCTGACCCCTGCTACCTCATTGGTTGTATCTTGTAAGACTACCCCCTTAACTCACTACTGTCTAGGTGTACTTCCCTCCTTTCTGGCCTTTAAATTTACCAAACTCTTTCATACTTCAGTCTTTACACTTGTAATTCCTTCTTTTTGGAAAACTTGACTCCTGGTTGGCACCTGGTTTCTGTTGCATACTTGAGATTTATCCAGTTTATCTGAAATCTACTCCACACCCAGTTATTCTCTCCAATCTCTTTATGGCCTTTCTTACTTGTGCTCTATAATTACTTACTTGCTGTTTATTTTCCATTCATTCATCTCCACACCCCACCTCCCGAGAATGTAAACTCTGTGGGCACGTAGTGCTTGGCTGCCTTGCTCACGGCAGTATCCCTTGTTCCAGCAGTTTCTGACACATATAAGGTGCTCAATAAAATTTTGATGAATGAATTCATGGGAAGTTATATATGACCACATCTGGCTTCTGAAGGATAACAGTCCATTCTTTCTTTTCAGTAAAACTTTTTTCTTTCTTTAGAAGGAGGCAGTGCTGAGAGAGTATAAGCAAACAGAAGCAGGTAAGGGTCCATGGAGCTCTTTGTCATGCTGAAAAAGATTGTAGACTAAATATATCTGGAACCCTCTGTATAGGGGGTTTCTTGTTCAACTCCACTGCAGGTTTTAATGCATTTCCTCTGTTTCCTCAGACCACAAAAATGAAAATTCATGGCTTAGTACAACCAGAAATAAGTATTCAGCTGCAAGAAAATGATGATCAGAGTTAATGAGGGGTTAACAGTGCAAGCCAATTTTTGTGAAAGCCAAATATAAACACCGAGCCTAGGTTGTAAGTCCAAAATCCAAAACACTCTGAAAAGTGAACAGTTTTCTTGAAAGTTTTTGGCAAACTCTTTTTGCAACAAACCCTGATCTGAACTTATATGAGCCAATTTCAAGTTTTTATTTATCCAAAATCGTATGTTTCCCTGGAGGAATGTTAAAGTTTTTAGTCAATATAAGATATTTGTAGCTCATGTACATGAAGATCCAGATCTTTAGGATGCTTTGAGGGGCTTGTGAAATGGTAGTCCCATGCATTCTGAGCTGGACTCAGTGTGGGTTTTTTGTGGTGTCCCAGAACTACATTATATTATTCGATTCAAAATATTTCCCACTTCCTTTCATCACTTATTATTTAAGTAAGCACCTATAAAGGTGCATGGAAATGTTTTTGTCCAGGAAATTAAAACATACAAGCTTCTGACTATAATTTATTTGGAGAAGGAAAATAAGTTTCCTTTTAATAAGTGATATCCAACACTATTGAGGAAATTGCAACAGATAAGTGGTAGCACATGGAATGAAACAAGATAGGTAGTAATAAGGTAGATCTTATAGTCTTAATGGCTTTTCAAACAAATGACAGGTGGTGACAAGATTTTGAGTGTGATCCATGTTGAATTGGCCATCACTAATTACCAGGTATTTTGTTCGTACTTGGCTTTCATACCGATTGGCTTACAATATGCCAGATTGAATCAACTGCAAATTCAAACTCAACATTTTCCAGCCCTGACAACTCTTCATTAACTCTGACCAGCAATTCACTGCAACTGAATCCTCATCTATCTGGAGGTGGGGTACATGAGGAACCAGCCTTGTTTCAAGTTCTACTGCGGGATATTTATGTCCTCAGGTGCTGCCACTGCAATTAGTCAAGCCCATGTTTGCTACTTCTTATTTCTAAGGCTCAGGACTGCATGTTTGATAGCTGATAGATTGTTTGACATCGGGTACTATTGAAAGCAGTGTTAGTTCCAAGGAAAAAATAATAGACTGTCAGTGCATTTTATTTTCTTTCCTATACCTGGTGCTTTGTTCTTTTTCTGCTTCTTCAGTCTGTCTCTAATGGACCCTGGTGAACTTAGAAACCAGCAGTTAAAAATAGGAGCTTTCAAGGACAAAGAAGAGAAATGACTCTAGGTTGGTAAATATTATCTGTCCTAAAGAAATGGGAATAAAGTGCTTGATACAGAACACGTAAATAGAATTTGTGAGTTCTAAGTGTGCATAGATGATCTCCTAGATGGGGAAAAAAATGCTTTCTGTATGAAATACAAAGAACAGTTTACTATTTCCTACTCTTGCAAAATATACAAGAATAACAAAAAATATCTGCCATAAATTTTAATAGTACTTTTTTGAGGTAAAATCTATGTACAGTGAAATGTGTTTATCTTAAACACCTCAATGAGTTTTGATAAACGTCTATACCCATGTAACCCACACCCCTATCAAGATGTAGAATATTTTCATCAACTCAAAAAGTATCCCCTTTCTAATCTCCCACTCTCAAAAGGCAAATACTTTTCTGATTTCTATTACCATAGATAAATTTTTTCTATTCTTCAACTTTATATAAGGAGACTTTATATAACTTTATACAATCATACAATGATTTGTATCTGACTTTCTTTGCTCAACATAGTGTTTTTTGAGATACATCCATGCTGTTTTATGTATCTATTTGGTTTATTTTTATTGCTGAGTAGTATTTTACTGTGTGAGAATAACACAGGCTTATTTTTAAAAATCTGTTGATGGACTCATGGGTTATTTCTAGGTTCAGCTATTATGGATAAAGCTGCTTGAACATTCTTGCACATTGTATAGCTATTGTATAGCTACGCTTTCATTTTGTCTGGATGAACATCTAGAAGTGTGATTGCTAGGTCATAGGGTGAGTGTATGCTTCACTTTGTAAGAAACCATCAAACAGTGTTCCAAAGTGATTGTATCATTTTACGTTCCCATCAGTAGTGTATGAGGGTTCTAGCTGCTCCACAAACTCCTTACACTAGTAGAATTAGCCACTCTAGTTAGTGCTTTTACATTCTGACAATTTTAATTTGCATTCTCAGATGACTGAGTCTGGGACATCTCTTATGCACCTTCTCTGACATGGCGTAGGGGAGGAAGGGGGGTGCAGTTTACAGAAATAGGTAATACAGGAGGGAAAAAGGGGAAGACAGAATTTTGTTTTGGGTATATCTGACAGTTGGAAATATGGCACTGGATTTCAGAAGAGTTGGGAGACACAAGTTTAGGAATCCATGACATGTTAAATGTGAAAGCATTTGGGTCCTAGTAAAAGGACCCAAATCCAGTTTTATAATTCCACAAATTGTCGCAAAATAATTCTCTCTAGCCTTTCTCCTTTCCCTCTCTGCCCCATTAGAGTGAGAAACCATCTGGTCAGGGGAAGAGAAGGCTTTCATTGTGTTGAGGATATATATGGGTCTTTTTTCTAACTCCAAAATATGAGAGGCTCTGTGTCATTGACACCCCTAAAAGAGAAGAAAAGGATACAGGCACACCTCGTTTTATTGTGTTTTACTTAAAAATGCAGTATTTGTGAAGTGCAATGTTTTTTTTACAAATTGAAGGTTTGGAAGGAACAACCTGATGTTGTCAGATGATTGTTAGCATTTTTTAGCAATAGAGTATTTTTTAAATATGTACATTGTTTTTTAGACATAATGCTATTGCACACTTAATAGACTACAGTATAGCGTAAACATAATTTTGTTATGCGCTGGGAAACCAGAAAATTTGTGACTCACTTTATTGTGATATTTGCTTTACTGAGGTGGTCTGGAAGTGAAACCACAATATCTCCAAGGTATACCTATGTATGTTTTCCAAAGAACACGACCTTTCTAAATTAAACTCTGGGTGTTCATAATTACTCCTTTCCAGACCTCAGAATTCCCTGGGAGAGAAGACCTACCAAAAAGTATATGATGCTCTCTGGTCTGGGCTCTTTGAAAAGTCCCAGCCCTGGTCCCTTTCTACAAACTTAACCCTCTCCCACAAAGTTATTCTATCTGGAAGTGGGTAAGTGAGTGGTTCTCTAACTCTGCATATCAACAGATCCCAGATCTCTTTTTGAGATTCCAAAAGCAAAATTCATGGGCCTCCAGAGATCCTGATTTACTAGCCATGGGATGAGATCTGGGAATTTAAAGTCAAACACCACCGGTAATTCTGAGGCAGATGAGCTACAGACATATTTTAGGAAAAATTAGTGTCGATGAATAGAACTATTAGCTCTAGTTTCCTCTTGTTCATTCTTCTTATACTTCGAGTGTGAAAGTGAGTCTGTTAAGATTTCATATCCTGTTATCCTATTCATACACAGTTCTTCTCAGATTAAAATGTCATCTTCCTTTTAAACTTATAGTTAATAATAAATTAATACACAATCCATTTCATCTATTACAATGCTTATCTGAAGCCATTCTATTGAGCCTTAGGGACCACTTTTTTCAAATTTCTCCAGGGCTAAGCCACTAATCTGTGGCTTCAGAAAGGACCCAGTCTTTTTTTTTTTTTTTAATTTTTATGTCATTGTGGTAAGAACATTTAACATGAGATGTACCCTTTTAACAACATTATAAATGTATGATACAATCCTGTTAACTGCAGGCACAATGTTTTACAGCAGATCTCTAGAACTTACTCATCTTGCAGAACTGAAACTTTATTCCTATTGATAAGCAACTCCCCATTTTCCCATATCCCTTGCCCCTGACAACTACTGGTCTGCTCTCTGTTTCCATTAGATTAACTATTTTTGATACTCTGTATAAGTGACACAGGTTATATCTGTCCTTCTGTGACTTGACTTGTTTTACTTAGCATAAAGTGCTCAGGGTTCATCGATGTTCTATATAGCAGGATCTTCTTTTTAAAGGCTGAATTAGGTCAGATCCACTCGGGATAATCTTCCTTTGATAAACTCAGAGTCAACTGCTTTTGGGGCCTTACTTACATCTTCAAGGTCCCTTTCACCTTGCCACGTAAGTAACCTAATAACGGAAGTAGCCTCCTTATCCACAGTGCCACCTCCACTCTAGAGGAGGGGATTATACAGAAATAGTTAAACCAGGAGGCAAGGATCTTGGGGTCCATCCTAGAATTCTACCTACTACCCCTCCTCCTGATGGCTGCTTGATGACGTTTCTTTGTTTAACATACAGAACTTGCTGAGTGTTGCTGGGTGATAAGTACTCAAAAGACAGGTAAATAACTCCGTTGGCTTGTATCCTGTAGTGTAGATAGACTATATTTCTCAACAAATAAAAACATGACTTGAATGTACTTTTTCATTTCGAAGAAGCATCAATTGCTTTTATCTCCTCACATATAAACCACACAACCTACAAATGACTTATTTTAAAAACAATGGAAATTTAATGCTAGAAATATGAGGAGATATTTGGTGTTACTTTTTAGTATTTGCAGGGAACTATTTTTATGTAACCAAATCCTACTGCAATTCTTATTTGACTTCAGGTAGTTCAATCCCACAAGTTGTTCTCCTCACTGAAAAGACAGTCTCCTTTAGGACAGAAATCAGGAAATACCCTTAATTATGGATGTCTATTGAAATTTTTAAAGAAAACTAAATGCTTACATTGTTTGCCTAGGAGAAAATATTTCTGGAAGTATCTCTTAAGATTCCCGTTGAGTTCCTTAAGTAACTTAATATTGACTTTTCAAATATTCAAGCACCTTACAAATGCATATTACAGAGTAGTTATATAGAAGCGAACATCTTAAAGTGGAGGGGGGAGGGAAACAGAAAGAATAATCCAGAGAGAAATAGATCTTTTATAATTCATTCTTAATTAGCATAATGTAATCTATTAAAATGATTTGATTAAAATGATTTCTCAAATTTCACCTTTTTATTAAACAATTGCGTAGACTGATTAAAATACTGATATTTGCAAGAACTTTGAGTAGCACTAATTTCTTGGTTTTATAGGCTTTACACTTGGCAGTGCCCAGCAGCAACTCTTAACTTCACTTTTCATGTGATTCACCTCATAAGGCAAAGCTTCAATTTAGGAGAAGGCAACAAAGATCAACAACAAACATGTAAAATAAGTAACCCTTATAAATTTTTTAAAGTCTCGTACATAACACTTTAACAGGTTTAGGGAAGGATATAAAAGTACCAAAAATAGTATCCACTCTTTTGTCCCTCAGCCAGTGCAGCTCACATCACTTCTGTAACACAGGATAGTTGCAGAGATTCATTGACCTGCGCTGTGCGTGTATGAGGGTGAGGCGGAAGCATTAAATATACCAACTGAGAACCAGTATTAGAAGGTGTGCTGCAGTGTTTGCTGGTGGCTTCTACCAACAGTAAAGATCATTTTATTTAGCATCTCTTCTTCTGGAAGAAGAAAAAATAAAAGAAGGAAAAGTTGGAACAATAAAGGAAAAGAAAGAAGAAGTTTCACTCTTTCCCTTTACTAATTTATGGGTATTCAGTGGGCTTCAGTAGTCATGGAGAATCAGAGGCCCAGGGCAGGCCGAAACTGGTAGGGATGAGTGTGAGTCTTGAGGCTGGAAACTGGCCATGCAAACCAAAAGCCCAGAGAGTGCTCAGAGCCAGGGCCCAGATGGGGTGGGACTTCTAGGAGTCTCAAAGGGCCCCGGCAGAGTAATACCTCTGGCTGCTCTAAAGAGAAGCAGGGGACATGGAGCATCCAATTACTACTTGCAGAATTTCTTCTCGATATAATAAATACAGTCTGGTAGATGAAGTTCATACTTTTATTCATGTTTGCTGAGGAGTACAGATTGGATGGTGGGGGAGAAGTTTGATTTTCTTAATTTGCACAGGCTAAGAGGCATGTCTTCTCCTTGTAACTGGTGGCAGCATGATAAACTCATCTTGTGCTTTTTACTCCTTTACAACCAGTTACTATTTCAGTAACAAAACCCTGAAGTTGGTGTTCTTTGGGAGTTTAATTATTGAAGAGGGTCTAATTATAAAACACTCAGTGTAATAGATTTAACATAAAATTTCTCTTGTAGAAATTACAGATAGTGATGCAGGATGTGGCTAAACAATCTCCAAAGTGCTTGTTCTATCTTGTTATTACTAAATGCAGTAGCTCAGCCTGGAACAATTCCACTTGAAAGGAAGAAAAACTAGTCTTTTCATCAAATATTTATTTATTTATTTTATTTATTTATTTAATAATTAGTTCTTATTTATTTATTTATTTATTTATTTTTGGCTGCTTTTGGTTCTTCGTTGCTGTGCCCAGCCCCCTCTAGTTGCAGCAAGCGGGAGCTACTCCTCGTTGTGGTACGTGGGCTTCTCACTGCAGTGGCTTCTCTTGTTGCGGAGCACAGGCTCTAGGCACGCGGGCTTTGGTAGTCGTGGCACACGGGCTCCAGAGAGCAGGCCCAGTCATTGTGGTGCACAGGCGTAGTGGCTCCGCAGCATGTGGGATCCTCCCGGACCAGGGCTCGAACCCGTGTACCCTGCATTGGCAGGCGGATTCTTACCCATTGCACCACCAGGGAAGTCCCATCAAATATTTATTGAACCCTTACTTAGGATACTGTTGGAGGAGCTTAGCATAAAAGGAAAAACCCATAGTTTTTGCCCTCAAAGTGTTTATAGTCTCATGAAATAGCTATCCCCTATGTGTACTTACCCCATAATTAAAAAGAAAATTTAATATCCTCAGGGATTTATTTGTTTAAAACAGAACTATGAACACAAAGAGACAGCAAGTATGAGACAGCAAGTATGATCTCTAATCTCTATAGAAAGCATTCATATTCCACCTGCTGGTCTAGGTATACTTTGATAGTTATTGTATTTGATAGAATGACAAAATCTCAGGTGTACAAATGTAGGCATTTATTTAGCTCATACGTTTGAGGGGCAGCTGGAGTTGGTTGATCTAGGCTGGTGCACCTGGACAAGTCTGCATCACATATCTTTCTCCTGGGTCCAGGGGCTACCCTAGACGTGTTCCTTCCATGGCGATGGCAGAATATAAGAACACTGATGGGCACACCATCACGTTTACCTAATTCTGTTGGCCAAAGCAGATCATATGACCTAACCCAAATCAAGAGGTAGAGAAGAAACTTACCCTTTTAGAGGAAGGACTGAAAATCATCATATGACAAAGAGCATGAAGATAGGGAGAGCTGAAGGATTAGGACCAATAATACAATCTACTACAGGTATTAACTTAATCCTGGCAACAACCTAAATTTAAGAGCAGTGTAATGGAGAACATCTGAAGCCAGAATGTACTGAGTCCACTGCTGGCTCTGTCCCTTACTAGCGAAACGACTTTTGGCACTTACTTAACCCATTTGTGCCTCAGTTTCATCATATATAAAATGGAGAAAATAATTTTATTTACAGTATATGGTGTCGTGAAGAATAAATGAGTTTGTGTGCAAGATGTTGAGAATAGTGTTAGATATATAACAATAGTGTTGATAGCTAACATTGCTGGAAAGTCTAACTGGTCACAGAAGCATGTAACTTGGTGTCAACAATAATAATAATGGACAGAACAATTGATATCTTAAATCATATCTACTCCTGTTCTTGATCTTAAAATCTCTGGCTCTGTTCTCCACCTGCTATTTACAACTAGCTTTTTTTGCCTTAAAGGTTCTGTTACATTTTACAATAAAAAACAATATAGCCCTGTTAGTTCATTAATAAGTTACTGAAAATTTCCATTTACCATCAGAAACAGTTTAAGATATATCAATTAGTTCTTATGAAAAGCTCTATTTGCAGAAAATATGCTCTCCATCCAAATGTTAGATGTTTCTTTTTATCTCTAACTCAGATGGACCCAACATTCATAAGTACGTAACTTGGAATTTTCAAATTTACAGAAAAGGTATAAAGATTTAATGTTCTAGAATCTTGCATGCAGGGTTTTGTATTTGAGGAGAAGCTATTTGTTCTTGTGACAAAATACGGAAGAGGATATTTATTCAATCACCATATTATTTGTAGACCATCTACTCTCAGATAAAACTTGTAGTAGGTACAGGGAACGCAGATGATTTAAAACATTGTTCTTGTCTTCAACGAGTTAACCATCTAATGGAGAAATTTTTTTTAAACTAAATGATTATCATACAGTGTGATAAGTTCCAATAATTATCCACACAGTGTTCTGGGCACTTTATCTAAATGACGGAGGGAATCTGGCAAAGCGTAGGAATGAAGCAAGCAGAAAAGGAGTACGCAGAGTGGAAAGGACAGGAACTTATCAGGCAAAGAGAGCAGTGGAGAGCAAGTTTAGGGGCTCTGGCAATAAAATCATTGGGATACATAGAGTATTGAGTTGTTGAAATGGGAGTAGTGAGATGACTGGAGAGAGAGGCATGGATCAGATCTTTAAAGACCTTGGATATCATCCTGAGGATTGTGGACTTTATTTGAAAACGTTGGGCAGCCATTGAAGATTTTTAATACGATCTCATGTGCATGTTCTCATGATGCTTTTAAGAGCTTTCTGGGAGATGGATTGGCAGAGAAAGCAAGACTAATTAGGAGGCTGTTGCCTCCAGATAAGTAAGAACTAATGGAATCAGATGCAAGACACTGACAATAAGAATGGGGAAAAGAGGAAGAATTCCAGAGATATTAAGGATCTGGGCATAGAGGAACAATTACTATGTACTAAAACACCTCCTTTTGGGATTTGTTATATTAAACAGGAGGGTAATGATACATCATTTGAAACTTCACATACCTTCCAATTGTTAACTCTAGGTCTACGGAAAACATTTTAGGCATTTAACAATAAGCACCTGCTACCATAAACCAAGGGTGGATATCATACATAGGCTATTTGAATTGATTGGATGAAAATCCAGATTTATCAGGTGATAAAACTGGCCCTGAGGTAAAGTACCTTCACTTAACCAAATCTGATCCATTAGCAGTTTAGTATTTAAAGGTAACCACAGAAACCCATTGTGCAGATGAGAATAGTGAGGTCAAGAGACCTTAAGGAGTTGTCAGTGATAAAGTGCTACTAAAATCCAAGTAGTTTAACTTAGTTTGCAATACCTTCTGTCACATCATACTACTATTTTATTTGCAAATTATTCTTGCTTGGATTAAATTGTTTTTCTTGTAATCCTTGAATGGGTCTTTAATGATCTGTTTTTATTTAGTTTCAACGTTTTATCCCTACTTGTTTTTTTCATTTTGTGTTTTTAGTTCCACTTGATGACTTTCCTTTAATGGAATAAAATTTTAGTTTTACCTTGTACTGGAAAAGAAATGGAGAGAAATAAAACTTTTTAAAAGAATAATTTTAACCTCAAATGCATCCCACAGTAACTTGATATTGGAGTACTTTTAAATAAATTATAGTTAATTAAGCATGCAAATACAGTAACTACTTTAAGTACCCAATTAGCTACCTTAACTGAAACAACTGTCCTGAATAGCACATTTTTTAAAGGCATTTTCCAAGGTGTTACATAAATCTTTGTCTCTGGTGTGAAAAATGTAATTACTCTTGGAAGAAAGAATATGGTAGCAGTTGATTGTTCAGGAATACAAATGTTGTAGCATGAATTACTAGCCTCTCTAGACCCCAGTGTCTTCATCTATTAAATAAAGTGCCTGACCTAGAAATTTATAAAGGTTCTCCACTTATCTAAAGTCTTGCAATCATTCACTTATGAATGTGATCTATAACTCATTTTGTCCACAGGATACTACACATTTCTCCCAAGTCTGATTTTTTTTTTTAATATCAACATCTGCACCCATGCCCCTATTCCAGCCCTATTGCATCTCATTATTTTCTGTGTTCCATGAAATGGCTAATCACTTGGAGATTCCACTTCATTATCGTGAAAAAAAGTCACTCAAATTCTGACCTGCAGACGCATCCTCAAGGGACCTGCATGGCCATTCTCTCTCTCTCTGTTTTTTTTTTTTCTTTTGTTTAGTTTCTTGTTTTCATTTAAATAACCTTCTAATAAAAGCTTTCCAGATCATTAGGTTGATCCCTCATAATTGGGCACTGCTGCATGATTTCTGTGCCTGTGCTACATTTTTAAAGTCACAGCAAAGGAAGAGTGAAGAGCACACTGTCCCTGTACCCTTAGGGCTTCCATTCTGCTTCGGTTCTTTTCGTCTTACTTTAAATGTTTACTTTTTTACCTTAATACAGTCTAAAGTTAACCATTTTCCTTCTCCTCCTCCAAAACAATGTAAATATATTGGAAAGCTTTAAATGTCATGAATGCTCTTTTTCTAACTTATAATGTAGCATTGTTGTTCCATTTGTTTTAAAAATCAACCTCTGGGCTCTACATGAAATGAAATGCACTCATGTCAAGAGTACATTGGGTGAGTTTTGACAAATGTATACACCTTTCCATTCCAAAAATGGGCAGAAGACCTAAATAGACATTTCTCCAAAGAAGACATACAGATGGCCAAGAAGTACATGAAAAGCTACTCAACATCACTAATTATTAGAGAAATGCAAATCAGAACTACAATGAGGTATCACCTCACACCAGTTAGAATGGGCATCATCAGAAAATCTACAAACAACATATGCTGGAGAGGGTGTGGAGAAAAGGGAACCCTCTTGCACTGTTGGTGGGAGTGTAAATTGATACAGCCACTATGGAGAACAGTATGGAGGCTCCTTAAAAAACTAAAAATAGAACTACCATATGACCCAGCAATCCCACTACTGGGCATATACCCTGAGAAAACCATAATTCAGAAAGAGTCATGTACCAAAATGTTCATTGCAGCTCTATTTACAATAGCCAGGACGT